>NC_045643.1:6607869-7291619 GCF_009829145.1 Chiroxiphia lanceolata | reverse complement strand
CAGTGACTCACCTGGTGCAAGGCAAAATGACAGCTTCACAGTCACAGACCATTTGGGCTGCAAAGGAGCTTTAAGATCACCAAGTCCCACCGCTGACCGGGCATGGCCTCGCCCACCACTTCACCGTCAAGTCAGTTGTGCTGATTTGCAGAAGTTGGTGCTTTGTGTCTAATGAAGTTGCACAGACAAGTTTTGTCCATCACCATTTTTCCTCACAAAGACCTTGGTGTGTGTCCTCATCCCCCAGTCCCCCTCAGCTTGGTTGGAGGGTATATGATTTTAGTAATGCTCCCCACCACCCCATGGAAGAGAGGTGAAGTTTATCTTGGAAACAGGCATTTCCTCTCAATTATAATCAAAACATCAGGGGCCCTGGTCAGAAAAAGAGACACTCTGGAACCCAATTTGTCACATTTCTCACAGACATCCTTGCCCATAAAACACAGAATGAAATGCCTATCAAAACAAGTTACCATTTCTTGCTATTTTAATGGGTCTTTCAACATTTGGTTACTTTCCTAAACTGCCCAGCTTCTGCATAACATGGCAAAATACTGGCCCTGTTGTTAAATTCCTGTTCCTGTTGTTAAGATACATAATAAAGTTTGAGTCTAATCTGACATCTTTAAAGACATTCAGGATTTCCTGAGCCAGCAATGTCACAAGAGTAGTATCAGACTCAGGTCGATATGGATCAGAGGGGACTTCTGGGAATCATCTGGTGCAACATGCCTTCCCTTCAGAGAAGGGGCTGCTCTGATCAGACACTTCAAGGCCTTGCCTAGGGAAGGTTTAATATCTCTAAAGCCACTTCAGCTATTTCAGGAAGCACAAAGACATCTCAGAGTTAATCCAGGGAGGTAGCAGAGTTAATGGAAAAGTATAGGGAAATGGACTGAATTGTATATAAGAAGTATATTTTTTCCTATCAACTCTGTCCAGAATAATGACCATGAAATTGTTTCCAGAGGGTTTATGGATTCATTGAGTTCCTGTGGCACATCGCCTCTGGATCTCCATACTGCTATAATCCAAGATTCTCCAAAGACCTGCTATGCTGTCAACACCTTTAATTTTACCGTTAATCTCAATTTATTTGGCATTTTCTTAACAGCTCAGCTCCTAAAGACATAGAGCTGTAGAACAATGTTGACTTTCATAGGAAAAGTATCCCTGCTAGATTGTAGAGGAAAGCAGAACAGAGAACCTTAGAAATTCAAAGGCCACAAGTCAAAAGCTCCCCCAATTAATTTTGCTGGTTCAACATGCAGTGAAAGCTGGTTTGCTACCGAGCCACATCGGATATGTGGATTCTCAATCATCTCCCCATTAGTGGAGCTTTCATAACATCTCTCCTGGGCACATTCAGCCCTACTCATGCCTGAGCTCACACTTCAATCCTTCCTTTCAGTCACAAGATCTCTCTCTCTCCTACTCAACAATTTATTGCCGACACTTACAGCGACAAAATTATCTTTGACATTTCTGCCCTTCTGGTGAAGTTGGTTGACATCAGTCAGCGGGTTCAGAAGGGAGGGGAGAGGAGGGTGATCCTGTAAGGAAACAAAGCGTAGGCAGCGCAGCTAAAACCACCTCACGGTTTGTAATCCAACCTGGTCTTTTCTAGGGATGTGACTCCCTCTTCACATGTCTGTGCTTGCAACGTGGAAAGACTCAAAGCAAGGCTGAAGCCGAGAGCAGAATTTATCACAAGGAGGCTCAAATGTGAAATGTGTTATGTTTCAGCATTATTGTAGAGGTGTATAAAGAGATAATGTAATGTTTTATCCTAGGGAGTGAAAGGGATGGAAAACATCGACCACTGATTTAATACATTAAATACAGGCATGCTCTAAAAGCAGATCACCCCATGTATTACCGAATTAAAAAATAAATATTGCAATGATTTATATGCTGGTTCCCTGTTGCTCAAGAGACACTTGTGATGAGGTTTCCAAGGAAGTAGCATTTCACAAGCAGCCATCTAATTCTAGCTGGTGTGTCATGTTTTAAACAATACTTGTTTCAGAGTGTTGGGCTCACCACCCATTTGTCTCAACAAAATTCCCTGCAAATCTTTCCCCGTTTTTGTCTCTGCTACCAATTCTGCCCTTCGTGTCTGAATGATGTTTCTCTACAAAGAATGAGAAAACCAGTCTTTTCTCTGATCACTTTACTCTCTTTCCAATAAAACCCTATTTGCTTCTATTAATCACTAGCTATCTAATTAAGCACTGTCTTTAATGTCCTGTGGTTGGAAAGCAAGATATTATTGCCTGTTTTTATTCTCTTCCTCTGTGGAAAGTATTTAACTTTTGTCCTTATCTTGACCCCACCTTTCGCAATTATTTTTGCAACGTAAAAGACAGATTCCCAAATCCTTGTTCTCAGAAACTTGTAAGGGTCCCAAATCCATGAACAGAACAACCTCTTGCTGCAAGAAATGGAGTAAATATCCCCCATTTTCAGACACATTGACTGGCTTTATACCTCTAACCATTTATCCAGCATTTAATATAATTAAGAATCACTCCCTGGATTTTGAAGATCTCCTTCATCCTACTGCTCTGGTCTCATCTTATCTTGGTCCACCAGAGACTCATCTTATTACTTTCATTTGTATTTCTGCTCTGCCTAATTCACCCCAGTGGAGGATTGTTGTTTCATTTGTGTGGGTCCATCTCTTCAGGATTCTTTCTCCTGTTATTGAATCACTTCCTCTACAATAAACTCTATTTTTAAATTAGGCTGTATAAGAACTGATGGTAAAGCATTTTACAACATTCTCTTTAAAAGACCCAGAGGAGAAAAACTGCTGTATGACAGTGTTTCTGAGTGCAAGTTGCTTGTCAGCAAGGGCTCCGTTTAGAAATCATGTTAACGAAACCACCCAACTTCATAAAGTCAGTTTTTGAGGCATTAAGTAGATCTCTGGTGGTCAAGAGCAGTTGAACGTATTCCAACCCTAGAATACTGAGTAGGCTGTTTAAATGGCCTCTGAACTGCTAAATTACATGGCATTGTTTTTACTGAATGATTAAAACACTCCAACACCCACAAAGAACTTCCAAAACAGCTGAGCAAATGCTTTCAGAGGGTGTCACACTTTTTCCTTTCCATATTTGAAACATGCTCTTTTCTATGAATATACTGTTGTAAATAAAAATGGTCGGGGAGACGTTTGCAGAAAACAAAGGGAAGGGGTCACACAGCCCATCAAAGCAAAATCAGCCTGTTTTAAGCTGGAGAAATGGCTCCCAGTTTCTCTTACAGAATAAATACAGATTGATCTGTCTTTACATCAGTGAGCACAACCCATGTTTGCTATACTGTCTTCTGAGCAGGGTGAAGAGCAACGAGCCATCACCTAGAGAAGGGGGAGTACAGAGAAAAGAATAACACTAGAATATAAAGGCCAGAAATCCTTCTGAAAACAAAGCACACCGTTAGAGGAGAAAAAACTTCTATTAAACATAAGATTCTGTACTATCTGAGACAGCAACATCCCCTCTTAAGTTAGCACCACAAGGCTTAAAATGATGAGTGAGAATGTTAATGCAGATGTTTTGTAAAACAAACTGAGACACTCCTTGCCTTGAAGCATTCACTGCTTCAGTGTGGAAGGCAAGAGGCAAAGAAAATCCAGGCCCTAAAGAATTGTAGCAGAGGGAACATGAAAGGCACTGATTTCCCTGACACCAGTTAAATGTTCAGTGCAACAACTCCCTAGTCTATTATTTTCCCACAGGAAGAGTGGATCTCTGTCATTTAATAAGTGGTTTTAATTAAAAACTATTCTTAATTCAAAATCTGAAGTGCTGTTCTGTAACAGCACTTCAGTCCAGTCTCCCACCAGTGATGCCTTTGTATCAATAAGGACAGTAAGAAAGGCAGCAGGGAAGAAGTGAGGAGAGGCTATCCCAAGGTACAGGAGTGGCCTAATAAAGCTGCATTCCTGGGGCCACAGGTAATAAGGTCTTCCAAAATGAGCAGGTCCATGGATCAGGACAAGATTGCCAGCTGGGATATCCTAAGATGGGAATCAGTGTCGCGCCTTGGTCATGCCACAACACAGTCACAGTTCTCAGCTGTCTTTCATCACCATTTACAACCTGACAACGGGGCAGAGCTTTCCATACCTGCATGTTGCTGGAAACACTTGGTATTCCTGCAGCACTGGAAACAGGGCTGTGGAAGAGAGAGAGGACATTTTGGAAAAAAGTCTTTTGGTCTTCATCAGCTCCAACTGGTGCCCCCCAGAACAGATCTGTGAAAGGGAACTGGCATCAGCTGAACATCTGGACACTGAACACCTGACTTTGCAGAGATAGAAATTACAGGACTTTTGATACTCACATGGCAAGCAGGAAAATAACCCCTCTTTGTACCTACATGCAGCAACAATGCCCCCTTCTAACAACCAGGGCCAACACTGAACTGTGTCAACATATGACTCAGAAGAGGAGGAGGAGAGGATGGAAAAATAGGCCAAAGAAAGGCAGGACTGCTGGAAGAAAAGCAAACAAAAAGCAGCAGTCAAAGCAGCTGTTCTGAGGGGAGAGTGGGCAACTCGGAAATACGTGGGATTACAGGGAAACTCACCTTTCATATTTCCTGATGCTCACAACAAGCCCTGCTCACATTCTGTGACGGGACAGGGGAATGAAAAACATACTTTGGGATAATTAAGCAAACATGGGATGATTAAGAAGGTAAAGTTGCTCTCCCTTCTATCCAAACCACCATTCCCACCACCCCAGCTCAGAGCACATTCCATCCTTATTTTTCAAGTCAGCCCACTCCTGAACTGCCAGCTGCTTCCCTAAGCAGGGAATACAGCAGGTTCTGCGAGGGGGACAGAAGTCCAACCACGCAGGAAATGCATGAGGAGCTGATGAACCCCACACAGGTAGGGGTTTCAAGGGAAGCAGCTCCATCCCACATTTTACCACTCCTAATTAATAGAGCAGGGCAAAAAAATGTTGGAGAGGCTCATGTTTCTGCCACTCTAAAGATACTGAAAAAATAGAGACAGTTGCTCTTTTTTGATGGCCTTCCCAAGACTGTAACACAGAAGTAGCATTTAAGAGATTCAGGGACATACCTGTGCAGAAAGGTGAAGTGAGCCCTAACTCATCAGAATTTCCTGTGTGTCACTGAGGTTGAGCACAGAGCTGTGTTTGAGGTAATAAACCAGCAATCTTTCTCATCAGAGCAGACTTGCATCCAAGGCATGCCAAAAGCCCTGCATTTTCAACATTTATTTTCATTCCAAATTAAACAGGAATATTCCTTTTCAAGATTCTGATCAAAACAGAAGCAATCTGACTTTCATACCAGGTTTTTAAAGAAAATTTTCTTTAAATTTCAAAATTACCAAAATTTTTCTGCAATTTTGGGGGGATTTGATATTATTAAAATGCTGGATCTGATTGTCTATGAATCATGTAGACATTTTGCTTACAATTCCAAAGTTCTGACTTTGAGGATACAGTACCTTCCAACAGAACAATGTTCCACGAGGGCATTTGAGTCCCACAGATTCTCCCCCAGGAGTACACTGACCATCCAGGTGCCCTTGGGTCATGTATGAATTAGAAGTAGTAGCTATCAAATTAAACAGAAAACAAAGATACGGATTCCTAAGGGGAATCATCCAAGACATTGCCCAGCCCTTTTGATGCCACCTAATGGCAAGGCTACAGGATAAAGTCCACTGAGGAGGTAGGAAATGCCAGTGGAAGGGCATCCTCTTGCTTCTCACAGGAGGCATCACTCTGCATCATTGAGTGTCTCTCGTTGTTACGAACTCCGTCGCACTTGTCACGAGCGTAGGAGTGAAAGCCCACAGCCCTGGCTCAGTGTCAACTGGGGTTTCGCCACAATTTCACTTGTGGTTTCAACCAGAAAAAGTTGCTGTTTCCCTCTTGTTCCTGTAAATGCTGCTATGCATTCCTCCTGATCGTGGCTACTTTCTCCTGAGTAGTTATTTCCCTTGACTAAGTGTTTCCACCGAATAATTATTCTTAGTGAATAAGTAAAAGCATTTCAGGATCTTACAGGATGGAGCTGTGGAGCACATCTCCCATCCCAACTGCGGAACAGCTGGAATAGCTGTACCCTTGGCCTCTCTCCTGACCCTTTCATCTCCAGGCTCTTTCAGAGCTGCCTGTGGTAAGAACAAAGCTCTCTAAGAGACACTTATGAATATTGAGGTCCTCAACACAAGCCTTTCTGAGGGTTTCCACCCACATTGTGTCAGGGAGGGTGGCTCCTCTGGAATCAATTAAATTACTCCCAACTGCACCAGCTAAAGATCTACTTGGGTTATTCTCATTCCCCTCTCTCTTCCCAGCTCTGTAGCAAGAGGAGTTTCATACCTCCACAAACACCCTTGATCAGGCCCTCTGTGAGGTACATCTTGCCCTGCTTTGTCCACACAACATGCTGGCTGTTGTAATGTCAAGGTATTTGCATTACCAGGAAAGTCTTGGGTGTGAAAGGAAATTTTAATTTCCTCCTCAGCTGAGCACTTTACAGTATGTGTTTTAATAAAACAGAGAGAGTCAAATTATTGCTTGTAA
This sequence comes from Chiroxiphia lanceolata, assembly GCF_009829145.1. Lineage (NCBI taxonomy): Eukaryota > Metazoa > Chordata > Aves > Passeriformes > Pipridae > Chiroxiphia > Chiroxiphia lanceolata. The sequence continues at coordinate 7,285,035 of NC_045643.1, read as the reverse complement.
ATGCCAATGCGCAAGAGGATTAATTAGGGCAGCAGCAGTCTGGCTGTGCAGCCTCTCTTGAGGGGTTTCACATGCTCAAGACAGCCAGAGCATGGAATCCCTGAACAAATGTCTCCTAAAACTGCAAGCTTATACATTAAATCTCTATGCAAAAAAATTGCTGCTTTTGAAATCAGACTCATGATGCACCAAGGGCCAAGTTTATCTCTGTTCCGACAGTATCATCCATCATCCACTGGCAATCCTGATATCAGGGAGGTGTGACTGCCAATGTGTCTGTAACCTGGAGGAGATTACACAATATATTTTATAGCTCCCAGAGGGAATAAATCTTGAGGGGTATTAGGCAAGATGGCATAATAGTCCTGCTAATCTGCTCCTCCAGAGATTGGGTTTAGGCCAGCACCTAATGGTTTAGTAAAAAAAAAAAAGAAAAAAATGTAGAGGACAATTATCTGCTGTAAGCTTAGATCCAATAAATACCCTGGGTGTTTAATTGTGCATCGTTTTACACTCTGTAATCCCTCCACTGACACCTCTGTGCAGCTCAAAGGGCTGCCAGTCAGCTTAAGCTTTGGCAAATCCTTCAGCCAACAGGAGGAGTGAGGCGGACGTCCTCTGTCTCTCAGAGCTCAGCATAAACTCCGGCACATCCACCAGGATTCAAAGTCAGGACACAAAATCGGGAGGAAGTGTGGGGTGACAGGACAGGCAGGATGAGTGTGGCTCCAGAAGGGAAGAGCAGTGAGCAGGATCTCGTGCTCGCAGGCGGCTGGGGCGGGTCAGAGGATGGAGGATGTGTCCCTGGAGGCAGTTTCCATGAAGATGCCGTTGCGTTTCCAGAGGCTGAACGTGCTCATCAGAAAAAGCACCACCATATGGGAATACAAAGTGAAGGGAAAAAACACTCCTGACTCATGCAAGTGAGAAAACAATTCCCACCCCTACCTGCCTGCTGGCAATGGATTTCTGGGAGTCTGCCATTCCAGGCTGGGCCAGCAACACGAGCCTGTGAAGCTCTCCTAGTGTGATTCAGCCCAGTTTGTTTTCAAAAGCCCCACATACACAAACACGTGCACAGGAGGCACGTAAACTGCAGCGCTGGGAGCCGAGTTGCTGGGTTTGTGCAGTTCAGCCAGAAAGAAAGGAATTCTTGTTGAAACTTGCTCTGTCTGTCACTCTGCATGTAAACTTCTTATATTTCTTGGGATGCTACGTCCACAGCAAGTAATCAGAATGCATGGGGAAAAAAGAGAGACACTTGCACATAATCCAGTCTCCATCCTCCTTTGCTGCTGCACATTATTAGCACATTGAACTCAACTGCTGGTGCTCACTTATAAAGTCTATCAATAAATCACTTCTTTGATCTCTCTCAAAAATCAAAAGAAAGAAGAGATAAGGTAGGGTAAGGATTGCATTAAATATGATATTGTTTAGAATTTTTTCAGTCCTGAATGTTCTTTTTTCAGGGACTGACGCTAAGCTAAAAATTCAAATTATTCCAATTAAAACATGGTTCCCTGTACAGGAAAAAGAACATAACTAGGGCATTTGTGTGTGGCCAAAAGTCACTAAAACTTAAAAAATTCAGGTGAAAATGTCAGAATCCAAAATGACCTTGACATCATGTCTGAAATCAATAACTTGCCATCTGATAGAGACAAGTGGAGATTGCTCAGTGATAAAGGGAGCTTATGTGGCTCACCATCAGAACTCAGGCAAAGAATTAAGGGATAAGAAAAACCTCAGACTGTAAAAAAATCAGTGAGATGCTGGTGCCAAAAATTATAATTCTCATTTTGGGGCTGTAGGAAGGGAGAAAACCAGCGGAATAATATAGGCAAGACTCAGAGGATGATTCCCATCCTCTGCCTGATCAGCTGTGATGCCAATCCGTTATTCTGAAGCCTTTCAACAACGTTGTCTAGGGAGAAATGTAAAGAGTCTAGGAGGGAGCCATAGGAAAGCTGTAAAAGGTGGTCAGACATGAAGGGAGCCTTCTTTGGGGAAAGGAGGAAGGAAAGAAGTAAAGGAAAAGAAAGAAGGAAAGGAAAAGAAAGAAGGAAAGGAAAAGAAAGAAGGAAAGAGAAAGAAAGGGAAAGAAAGAAAGAAAGAAAGGAAGAAGAAAGAAAGAAAGAAGAAAGAAAGGGAGAAAGGGAAGAAGGAAGGGAGAGAGAGAAAAAAAGGGAGAGAGAGAGAGGAGAGAGAAAGGGAGGAAGAAAGAGAGAGAAAAGGGAGGAAGGAAGGAAGTCAGTCACTCTCGGAGGCTGCTGGGGAATGTCAACAAGGAGAATAATTTAGCACAGTTTTCAGCTCTGGTGGTTTAGGAAAACCTTTCTGCAATAGGAAAGTGCAGCCCTGAGAAGGATTATTGAAGCAATCTCCTTCACAGGAGGGACCCGAGCCGAGGTCAGACCAATGCCTTCTGAAACGCTCTACACCTCTGGCATATCCAAGCCCAGGATTGGAGCAGGTGATTTTTGGAGTCCTGTACCCTTACTTTGCAATGAGTACAAGCACCTGCAGTAACCAAGTCTGCATCCAATTCCTCTCTGCAGGCAAGATGATTAATAGCTGAAGTCTTGAACTTCTTAGAGCTGCTGGAGTTCTGCCATGAGTTTGAAAGTTGCCGAGATGTCAAACTTTGAGTCCCAACATGTTCACTGGGAAGGTGATTGTCAACAAGCAGTGAAATTGGAGGGCTTTTCTCTGTTACAGCCTTGCAAAGGACTCGTGTCCATCCTACACTTCTCGGATTCAGTTTGCCACATGCATGGCTGGTCTAAATCCAAGCTGTGACCCACCCACCTGTGCACACCTGTGCACACCTGCATTTCACCAGTGAGGCCCAGCACACGTTAAACTGGAGACAGAAATGACAGTTCTTCAAAAATAGTTGTTTTTTTTAATGCAGTGCACTATTTTGTTGACTCAAATTGTCTTCTGCATTTGTTCTCAGGGTAAGATTTTTATCAGTCTAAATACACTAGAGACACTGAATGTTCCTTATCTTCTGTACAGTAATACCTTCAAAACAAACTAATGTGTGTTTCATACACACAGACCCATCTGCAGCCTAAGTGGTTGATATCAGGATCTCCATCTTTTCTTTCAGTTATTGTACTTTATGTCATTTCCAGTACGACATCCCAAAATAGTTGGTTTGATGACGCCTTAGTATACTTTTCAGGAAACAATCCTTGCAGTAACATCTTTCCTCCCTGAGTTCCCTCAGTATTGTTTTTCAAGTCAGTATCAGCATATCTAGAAATTTTAATGGGTATCAAGCTGGTTTATTTTTCCATTTATTATTAGAATTTGCCATGACATTGAAGTTGAAACATTTATTTAACTTTTTCCTTTGCATAAACGATATATTTAGTTGCTCAAAATAACAAAGATGACCTTGAAAACTGATGTTCTCCCTGTTAACTTTCAGGTTTTCGAAGGGAGGGCTCCCAGATTTTTCTGACTTGAAAAAGAATTTGAAAATTGAATTTGAAAAGAATTTCAGAACTTGAAAAGCACACAGTTATCATCATGTTGTTCCATGTAGCACCTGACCCCAGGAAAAAGCAGTCTGTGATTATCTGAGATGCATTTGCTTCAGAAAGGGCACAGGCTTTCAGAAGCAGCTGGGCCACACATGAATTCCTGTGGACATAGAGAGAACAGTTCTTGCAATCTGAGTATTTCAGTTCTTTAAAAAAAGGAAACCCATTTCTTAATACTGCAAGGGACAATGTGCACATAATGGAGGTGTGGTTAAGGGAGGATTGCTGGAAGAGGGATTTGTGCCCAGGGATGGCTGACAATACAAAATACACAGGGAGTCAAGGTATTTTACCATAGTGGTGGGGGAGATGATTTAAGACAGAGATATGCAAGCCAAGGTTGCACAAAAAAGCCTTTGCTCTTTTAAACCAAATGAAAACAGGCTGTCATACCAGCATAAAGATGGTTATTACTGTAGTCATAATAGTCATATAAATTCACTTTTTGTCTGGCTTGGCTCTCTGCCAGAAACTTGTCACAAACCATCACAACGATGCCATCGTAGCGTTCCCTGACACAGCATCCAAATGTCTTCCTTGGAAGTATGCCTCCAATTTCCATGTGCATGCTGTTGTCTTAGTTCCTCAGGCCACGTCATTGCATACAGGTAACTGTACACAGCTTAGGAGAAATCCGACTGCTTCTCAGGGAAGTTTTTCCAAGATCTACCTGTCTATAAATATTAGATCCAAGCTGTATTAGAAACTGTCCACCAGAGCACCATGGAGCAATATACCACAGTTAGCAGATAAATAAACACCTTCTGTCTGTGTTTCACTGTCATAAAATCTACTGCCTCCTGCTCCGAGTCCACTGCAGCAAAGGGAGCATTTGCTAAAAATGCCACAACCTTAATTTTAAAAGAATTTGTGGTCCAATGTAGCTACAGTTTATTTCAAGGAGCATTCTGATTTCATTAGATGTTGGTAGAAGTCAGGAAGAGGGGAGAGATAAAAAATGTCCTCTCTGGAATATTTTAAACCAGAAGCATTCATCATGCACAGCATATAATCTAACCCAGGGGTTTGGGGTGCCAGTTCAGTTCACTGCAAAGCTATAGCTACTGCAGGGAGTTATTGTATTTATACTTTCAGTGCCTCTGGTGACTTGTAAATGGTGACAGGTGAAAAGTTTCCTTTCTCATTTGCAGGATTCAGCAGTTGCTTGCAGCCTCATTCAGATTCCTTTGCAGCAGGAAAAGACTGAACGACTGATTTCTAAGCATTTCCAGCGCAAGTGATGGGCATTTGCTGAGCCTTTTCCCTACAAAAAACCTTTACTTTTGGGAAGCCACCACTCACAGGTGATGTTTGTGATGGTGTCCTTGCTGCTGGTTCTTCTGCCACCAGCTTAACAAGGTCATGTCTTCTAGTTCCCACCTAATAAACATTATGTAATTTGTTCATTTATACTGAATATATATTTAGTAGACACACAAATGCAAATTTGAATATGAATCTAAATTTTAAAGTCCCAGATCAAAGCACCCCGAAGCTGTGCTTGGATTTAAAATCAACATCAAAAAGCAGTTTTGCAAAGGAAGTCTCGTCTTTCAATAAGGCAAAACAAATCAGGGAGTGATATCTAATGTGTTACCTTCCCTGGAGGTGAGCAGAGTTCACCATTTTATTTATGTTCTACCATTTAGGAGAGAATTTGACCTAAAAGGACTTAAAGAGGTAAGCAGTCACATGTTTGGAGTGGCCCTGTGCATTCATAAAAAGAAATGGTGTGTATAGCACTGGACACATCATGGGGCATGGTTTTAAAATTGATTTGATCTGTATATGATCCCTAATTTAAAGTGTTATGATTTGGTAACTTTTTCACAGCAAAGGTAGTAAAGTATGCCTGGGATGCTCTGGCATATTCTTCCATCCCTAAAAAAATGCAGTAATGTATGTAGCAGCAATAAATAAACAGATTTCTGGAACAACTCAGGAGTACTGAAACCTGCTGGGTGGCACTTGAGGACAACCACAAATTAATCACTTTAAGATTGTCCTGAGGATGGATTAAGCTCAGACCATTTCCTGTTCCCTCCTGCAGCTTGGATATTACCAGCAGTGTTGGAAGGCACATTTTGTATATCTGAGAATTGGATCTAAAAAGCCATTTAGTACCACTCATAAAAGCCAACTAAGAGCATAAGCACACAAATATTAACTCCTGAGGTCTCACTGATTCATGGTATAAACCTACGCAGACAACAGCAGCTCTCCAGGGAGGGGGCTTTGGCCAATATGCTGAAATCATGGGAGGGATTTTTACAGATGCCAGAAGGATTAGGATGCTGCATTTTCATTATTACGGACCCACAATATCTTTGAAAATTGTTCTCCACGTGTTGGTTTCAGTGTGAAATCATCTGATGGGCTGCATCCTCCAGTGGGGGTGTTTCTTTTAAAAAACTTGACTGCTTCCAAGAGCAGGAATAAACTCTTAGAAATACCTAATCAGTGTATTCAGATCATAACCAATAAGCATTATGGGTTTTTGTTTCCTGTTCTGTGTTGATTTTTAATTAACGTTGACATTTATATATAAAATAGTTGGTTTTCAAAAGGCCAACTGGAAACCCTCTTGTGGATTACCTCACCCCAACACAGATTTTTTGGTGTGCATATTTGCAATTGTTTGAAGGTTTTCCAAGCACGTCTTAAAGTCACACAGTTTTTAAACACATTTATAAGGATGTTAAAGGGTTATGAAACTTCAAAGGAAAAAAAAATGCATTTTACACAGCAAATGTAGGCTTTGTGATGGACACTAGGTGTGGAAAGAATATTTAGGCCCATACACTGTGAAGGCTGACACAAAAATTTAAGGATATAGCTGCAGTCCATGGATTTGGGGATAGGCACACACAGTAGGAATGCTTTTGTGGGATTGCTCCAGCCCGCTTAAAAATCAGTTGCACTTTATGGATTTTGGCTTTTCTATAAAGGAGGCAGGTTTCTAATGGTCTTAAAGTATCAATCCTCCCCCGAGAGGGTAGACAAAAAAGAAAAACATTACACAGAAATTAGGAGACCGAGCCTGCTCCCAAAGAAACCAAGGTCAGAAATGGTCTCACTTCAGTGGAACAAAGTCTAGTAGTAAAATTTCTGCCTTCCTCTCAAATATTAGTCTTCCTTTCCTTTTCTCCTCATGTGTCTGCCACAGCTCTCATCTCTCCAGCAGCTATGATCTACTGCCAAGATTTCCTCTCCTCTCCATGTAATTTATGGCCCTGTCACGCAGCTTATTCCTCCACACTTTCCCAGTGTGGATGCTGAGGATACCGAGGTATCTAAAAGCTGCTCACAGTGGAGGGGCCGAGCACACGCCCGCCTTTGTTGGGATGGCAGCCAAGGGAAATCAAACAGCAGAATTACTGCGGCAGGTAAAGCTGCACACTTCAATTAGGCTTTGCAGGGTCAGCATCTGAGCCTTTCAGCTGCAAAACCTCCCGTGAGCCAACAGCAGCAGGGAATTCAGGACACTGAGTGGCCTCCTGCCTAGCACTGCTTCCCCCAGCTGATCTATCTCCTTGCCAATGTTTCTGTGTTCCTGCAGGAGTCAGGGGCCTGAATGACACGGCCTTATGGACTCAGGCACTAAGAAACTTAAATTGTGCTGTCTTTCAACAAGGCTCAGGCTCTCAAGTCTCTTGGACCTGGCCTGTCAAACAATCTTAGGTCTCAAACACACGGGAGGTAGATGTTCTTAGGCCAGTCTGAGCACCAGGCGTTTCAGAGGGGCTTAAACACTGGTGCTCTAGAGGCCAAAGCTTTACCACAGAGCCACCTTACAACAACATTGGGAAAATAGTACTGATTTTCCTGGGACCCTTAGAATTCTCTTGTCTTAAATATTTCTTTCCCATGCACAGATTATCCATCTTCTATAAAAAAGGCCTATCAAAGGTATGTCTCTCTCTTCCCCATTTATTTTCCATATGAGAAATGTCTCAGTCTGTTTTATTTGATAGAGGGGGAAAAAGAATAATTTTTAAAAGTTATATTTCAGGCAAATATTCTCTAAAGACATGAGATTTATACAGGCCCTTTGCAGCCTTCCATTTCCATGTCCCTGTGCACCACTGAAATAGAGTTGGAAAACAGGGAGAAGGAACTGTCTGTCAGGAGATAAATGCCGTGTGTAACACTTATTTTCAATATTACACATGAAATTTCTGATTATAAGGTTATTGAAGCAACCTACTGTCAAAAACTTTCCCTTCATTTTATGTGCATGTAATCTTCACTTTACATTAATGCACTCTCTGGAAAATGTGAATGCTGTTCCTGGAAAGTTAGTTATGATCTCTTCCAGCATTGTGTATAAATCTGGAGAGTATAATCAAAAGCAGAAGCAAGGTATATCTCCAGACTCTGAAGCTTCTACCTTCACCTATAAATCTTTCAGATGTGTAATGGACAGAAAGTGGGTTTGTACTAGTGTAGCCAGATTAATGCTCTGATTTGATGAGACATATTTAGGTAATGTTTACTTCAATCTCTGCATGACCCGGCTAAGTAAAAATGTGCCTCCAATAAATAGAGCTGGCTTGGGACATATTCAGTCAGTACAAATACCAGATGCATCATCAAGAGCTTTGGGATATTTGTTTTTAGCATATGACCACAAGATATGATGCAGCTTTGAAAAACTTCCTACTTCACTTAAAAATGATGCTCAGCTTTTTTGGTGTTGCCAGAAGCTATCCTGGACAACATAATGAGAAACTTTCCTCTCCAGATTGTGTCAAACTATTTAGGTTTTGTTTTTTTTTCCTTTGAAAGAGGCTTTTTTCCCCTCTGTCTCCATGTCTATGGAAATGATAATAATTACCTTAGATCAACCTGCTAATAGGCCTAAATCCTGCTCCATTTAATGTGAATTTTATTCTTCAGTTCAACAGGCTGGACTGCAATCACCTTATTGTAAGGTAAGGGATTTAGTTTTCCATCCATTACATTCCTAAGTGCCTGCCTGGCCACTGCTCCTGTGTCATTAAAGGAGAGATATAGCCAAGCAAGGGTAGATTAAACTACCCTTTGACCAGCAGTCAAAGGTGCTGGCTGGCTTTGAGAGGAGAATTCTGCACGAGAAGAGATGTATCTGAATCACCAGCTTTCCTGCAAAACACTTTGAAGCTTTAAATCAGTATGTAAACGCTTGGAAGTAGTGAAATGGATTCCTGGAATATGAGCAGGGCTCCTCGTTTTGAGCAAACTGACTTGTTTTCACTTGTGATGTCCCAGTGGAAAACCTGTTGCAGCATCTCCAGCTCCGCCAACCATACAGACGTCATGGCTAAATCCTATCAGTGATAAAACATCCATTTGCACAAGAAACTCCTGTGGTGTGGCTGTGTCAGGATAGATGGCAGAAGGAGTTATGTGAAATGGTCACTGAAAACCACGTATAGTTACTTTTACTAGAATAATTAGTCATCTCAAGAGCGAGGACACTGCAAACTCCATAAATATTGTCAGGAAGGTAAATGAAGTACATGATGGCTGTTGGAAAAACATCAGCTCCAAATCTGTAAGATTTCATGGACAGGCTGAAAATACGAACTCCAAGCCAGCCCAAGATGCAAAGAAATCCCAAAACCAGAACACGGAACAAAATCAAAAAATATATACAGACTATTATCAGTTTTGAGTGCCAGGAAAAAGAAAAGTCTAACCCACTGTAATCAACAGTTGAAAGTAAGGAATTAATTCAAGGGATTAATGGCAGAGCAGAAGTTCTCTGAATCAGTATAAGAAGTCCTTTGCCATGAGGTTCAGCTTTCAACTGAAAATTAATCAAAGCACAACTAGGATGTAACATAGCCACACACCAACAACAGTTAAGCAATGAGACATAGGACCAAGGTAGTTCCATTTCTCAGCCTGACTCCAGTTGGAGATTTCCAATGGAAGTGACTTGGGAGCTGAAAAATCTTGACAAAACCTATGCCTGTATAGAACCAAAACTCTCCCTTGGCAAAGCTCCACCTACAAGGATCATACCTTTAAGGAGCCCTGACTTCAGACTAAATATGAGCTGACAGATTGACACAGAATGAAACTCCAGCCTGCTTTACTAAAACTTATTGCTAGAAGCTCGTCTTCCACAAGGGGTTTGAATAAGTGAGAAACAGCCCTTCTGCCTTATTCTGGGCCTCTCTCTGGGCTGGATTCCCACCCACAGAAGAGAAGAGTTGTGAAAATCCCAGGAGAAGTGACACTATTGCTGGGCCATAGAAACAGCCAAGTTAAAATAAATACATCAGAAACCAAGGAACATCTTGCTGGCCAGGAGAGCTGGGCTACCGGAAGGCAGAGGGTGGAAGAGAAGGAGGAAGAAAGTGAGAATACAGACAGGGAGAAGACTCAAGTTCTTCCCCAGAAGCTGGAAAGTAAAACAGGAGGCCAATGAGAACTTCTGGGCAGGGCTGAAAAACAAGTGAAAGTGAGAGCTTCTCTCATCTCTGAGAGTGCAGCCAAAAATCAGGTTACTAACTGTAAAAGAAGAAGAAAGAAAAAACAAAAGCAAATCCTTCCAGATTGGCAGAAAAGAACTGTCCACAGTCCTTGGCTCCATATAATACTGGGTGGAAGGGGTAAGAAGAAAACAGGACAAACTGCAGCTTGGAGCCAAAATATTTTCCTTCTGGATGCTCCTGGCTTAGTTCAGCCCTTTGTGACTCTCAATTTCAACCCATTACACAGTCCACCATAATAATCATAATAAATGGCTGTTTGCTTGCTCAGTGTATTCAACTTCCTCACAGCAAGCCAAGCTCAACCCAGCACTAACATTTATTTCTGGATTTAAACCAGGCCTGCCTAAAATCAAACACAACTCAATGTGGTTTGCCATATTCACTGGGAGAGAATAAAAGGAATTGCACTCAAACACCAGAGTTTGTGGCCAAGTTCACCTCATGCTGGTGGTGGTGATATCACCATTATTTCACTTTGCTTTAGTACTTTTAAAACTGCTGTGGAAAAAGGGAGGGTTTCAGCTCTGCTTCTGGGCTTTGAGGGAGGTGCAAGTGATCCTAACAACATGGACATAACTAACTGTTATCCTTTCATTAAAATAAAAAACCCTCTATTACTCAAAAGTCAAATTATTGTTAGAAACCCATAATGACTAAATAAAAACAGCCACCAGAATCTGAGCAGGGCAGACATCAACTTGGGAGAACGGCCCTCAGGACAAACTAGTTCCAGCTCTGCCTAAAATAACATCTTTGGAGAGCTGGCCCCACCGTGCTTGGTGTTCCAAGCCAGGTCCCACAGTCCCGTTTCAACGGTGTTCGTGACACATCCTGAAACACCGATTCACTCCCAGAGCTGCCCTGACAAGTTTTCAGAAGTGCCTCAGAACTTCCCCAGGAGGGCATCAGGATGGGAGTTCCAAAGGGTTTGGGGCAACATGAACAGGCTTCAGGCATCTGTGAAACATCTCAAAATGTGATGAAGAATGGGTTTTCAGCTATTTCAAGCTGGTGCTATTTCAGCTATTTTCAAGCTGAAGCTTCCCATCCAGAAGCTTCTCCTGGGAAGAAAGGACTGTCCCATGCCACTTGCCTGCTGATTCCCATTGTCATGAGTCTCATGAGAGTTCTCATTTTTCTTGACAAGCTGGCATCAGGAAGCAGGGTAGGGTCTCAGTTTCCATTCTTAAATCCCTTGCGATGTAAACACCTCCTAAAAAATCAGGAAAACAAGCAAACAACCCCAAAGCCCCAAAAGAGCTCCTCTACCTGGATCAGAATGGAAATGTCTTTCCCTTTGCTTTCCAAAGCTGATTTCCGCCTCCCCCCCCAGTTTTGCAGGGAGTGGTTCACAAGGGTTAAACAGTACTGCAGACCCTAATGCCAAACAAGAGCTGTGGCTGTGAGCTTCTCATTGCTGGCAAACTACAACAGTTCAGGTAGACCAAACTAAATATCAGAATCCACGGACAGCTAGAGAAAAGAAATGCGCTTTTCTGCGTCCATGGCACCGAACATTTCATTAGGAAGGACTAGGGGGGAGGGAGAAGAGAAGGGAATTTCCATTGAGAGTGCCAAAGATCTAATTAATGCTCTGTCATGAAGCATTTATACCCGATGAAATTCATTCCTGCTCCGAGAGCCGGCACAAAGTTACGTCTCACTGAAGCTGCAGTTCACCAGCAGAAGGAATGAATTTCCTTTAAAGAACGATGTTCCGGATTCCTGGACGAGACACTCAGCAGTGAATGGAGCACTGTGCAGTAGAGCCTCAGCAGCCTCGAAGTGAATTTTGCTGTGACCTAACAAAAACCACAGACTTGAAATTGTGATGATTCAGAAATTTTCAGCTCGCAACAGGAGTTCTTGCAAAATATTTGGGAACTGCAGGAAGTGTTTAATGGTCTCCCTTTGTCAAGGAGAGGAATCCTGACCTCTTCTCTTTACGACTCTTGTTCCTCATAAGTGATAATTTTAGAAGGAGATGATTAAGCCCACGTGGCCTTTTTTCTAAGGTTCCTTCTAGAATAACAAGTGACCTGGCATGGTCCTTTCTGTACTGATTCATCTTCCCTCTTTGCTGTTGGAATTTGCAGAGGAATGGCTACGGGGACAGACCGTGCTCCCAGTCATACGTGTGGCTCCCCATGAGCGTGTGCAGTAAAGGAAATCAAGTCGACCCAGTGGAGAGGTTTATCTGCAGAGCAATTCAATGGAGCAACAAAAGTCAGGAGAACCTTATAAGGGCATGTGCCTTTCCTAGCCAAGAGCCAAAAGGTAGGATTTCAGTAGGAAAAAAATCTGAATAGACCAAGAATATGAATCAGAATAGCCATGGCTAAAGCAGAGGTTTGGGACATTCCTAATCCTTATTTGGATGAGGAAACCATGGATGGGTGGTTTATGAATTCAAACTGATGTCATCTGAAGGAAGACTTCAGGTGACTCTTCCTTTCATTTCCTGTTGGCTCGAGGGATGCACTGACAGCAGGACAGACAAGGAGTTCCATCCATTTCCCAAAATAAATAAGAGACATCTCACAAAGGCTAACATGCATATAAAAATTACTGCATGTTTGTGTCAGAATTACTGTCAGAGATTCCTTTAGAAGTGAAACCAGGCTGCTCCAAATTGTCTTGAAATATGACTCCTAAGACTCTTTCTGGCTACTAATAAATGATGGCTATGCAAGAAACTAATTTGAAAATCATTGAAAATTGTAATTTTGTTTTGTGTGCTTCCAGTAATGTTTTCTTAAACAAGAGTCTTACATTTGTCCCTGCATTTGTGTAACCAATGCTGTGGAGAGAATTAGACACAGTGACACGCTTGCTAACACTGTATTTTCTCATTCAGTTTTCAGGCTGAATTCCATTTTCAGTTTTCTGTAAATACTTATACTGCCCTTGAAGACCTCAGTGCAGTGCAAAATGACATGAACAGGACTCAAAGCAGACAGAAATGAGGTCATTGTTAATAATTTAACCTTCATGGGGACGACACCTGGGATACGAACCTTTTAAATGCCATTTGCAAATAGTCACTAAAAGCAGAGGTTTCTTCCTCATGTTTGCTTATTCCACCACAGCCTGTTCCTTATGGATTACCTGTACTTAGCATTTACATTTAAGTAGGTTTTCCCTGGCCAATTTGATGTATCCTAATCTTCTTGTCCTTGAAGACTTCTCATTACCCTTTCCATGTCAATTGAGCTCAATTAGCAGCCAGTAGCAGCAGTAGGACCTGTTCACATACTCACTGGATTTCTACACAGTAACTGGAAAAATTACCTCAAATTGCCTCCTCACTGCACTGTACATATATGTTTCCTGGAAGGAAAACTGTTCTTTTCCAATGATTTCCACGTGGTAATGCTTCCTTTGGAGCAGGCAAGGTAAAGTACATCCAACGGTCACATAGAAACATTTTCTGACAATGTGCTTTTCACCTGGCTTTTATCAGAGAATTCCAGCTATGTTGTGAGCTGGAATGTGAGGCTGACACTTCATATCTCAGGTCTCAGAAAAGCGGGAACACTTTCTGAAAGCAGGTTCTCATTTTAAGAAACTGGGTATTTGCTAGTTTATGATGACATGTCCTCCTTCAAAAGCTAATGCTCCCTCTCACTGTGACCACCTTAGTTCTGTGATTATTTTGAGGGATAACGTGTGTCCAGTAACTCAAAAGAAAAAAAAAATGAAAAAAAAAAAAAGCAGCGCGGTGGATCTAAAAATAAATCAAAAGGTGGGAATTAGCTCACCACAGCTCACCTCAATTGCCAGGTCAGGTTTCAATTTCCAGTAAGTTTTCATCAGGGAAGCTTGTGTTAATGTATCTGTGGGCACTCCTCACACAGAGGAAAAGAAATGTCTTTGCAAACAGACACCTGACGTCACAACTCCGTGCTTTCCTGGAACAGAGCTCGTGCTGGATCCACACTCTGCCCGCTGAAACAGTCTTCATCCCCTGTGAGATACTACTGCTTGCATTCCAGTAAAGATGACACGGTGGGTTTGCAGTAAGTGGAACCAACAACTTGTTGGTGCCTAACATGCTGAAGAACTCTTATGGAGACCTATGAAAGGTCAGCTTAAGATGTCTCAATATACTGTCAACTACTTCACACTCGGGTTTTTCTGAAGAGTTGCTTTAATACATCAGGAACCACAGCAGAGTTTTCAGATTAGTAATCCCTTTGCCAAGACAGAGTGTTCTAGAGAGGCATGAAAGTGGTCAGCAACACAACCTTCCTGTATGATCTGAACTTAGTGCTGGCCCAGGTGCTGCACCAGAATGGGATGTGCACTGTGCTTTGCTCAGTGGCAGCTTGAGAGTCACAATTACTGTGCACACTCTCTGCTTTGCTGTATTCCTTCTAACTAGGGAAAAGAGAGCCCCCCCAAAGCAGCAGAGATGGCTATGGGAAGAAGATAGATGGAAGAGGCTGACAAAATTTGTACACAGCAGAGTTACATTAGCTCAACACACTGAAGAACCCTTCTACATAATAAAGGTTCAACACCTAGCATTTCTTTTTTCACTTTTCTTTTCTTCTCAAAGTTGACTTTGGACAGCAAGAAATAAAGTCAGAGAAAGAGGGTATTAAATTCATTTTGAATGGAATGCCACTGCACCGTTCTTTCCAAGTGAGGTGTGAAAGCTTTTAACCTTGAGTCCCCAGCAGTAGATAAAACATCACTCAGGGTTTCTATTTCCAACCCGTATGTTACACCTCACCTTCTGCCCTGTGCAGAACATTATTCCTCCTGCACGGAGCAGTATCCGCTTACAGGCAGCGCTGCTCAGAGGAAAAAAGAAAAGTTTGCCTCTCCTTCCCCCCAAAAAAGGCCATTTTGTTCAGCCAGATGTTGTACAAAATGGCACGGCCGCTCTGCTCGAGGGGGGACGGGCCTCCCACCCCGGCGAGCCCGGCGGGGCGGTGGCGGCCCCCGCCCGGCCCCCGGCGGCGCCGAGGCCAATGGGCGGCGGGGCGGCGGCGGCCGCCTCCCCCCCCGCCCCGCCCTATATAGCGCCCGGGCGGCGCCGCCGTCCCGTCCGTCGGGCTGTCCGTGCCGAGCCGAGCCGTGCCGAGCCCAGCCGTGCCAGGATGCCGGGCCGCACCGTGTGGCGGCTGGCGCTGCTCGCCCTCTGCCTGGGGGCCGCGGCGGCGGGGGGACATCGCCGCGGAGCCGGCGGCAAGAGCCGGCGGCAGGCGCAGACCCAAACCACGTCGGTGCCGCAGGGCACCCCCGCGCAGGGCAAGCGTGAGTACCGCCCGCGGGCAGGGCAGGGCGCGGGCCGTGCCACGGGAGCTCCGGTGGCCCCGGGGGGCTTCGTGTGCCCCCCGCGCTCGCCCTGGGGTCGCCCCTCGGCTCGGCGGGACCCGCACACGTGTGCGCTCCGCGCCCCTTCCCTCTCGGCTGCTGCCCTCGGTAACGCCGAACTTTGTCTTCTCTTCCCCCTCTGCATCTCCCTCCTCCTCCTCCTCCTCTCCCCCCAGAGACCTGCTATGACAATGGAAGGTACTATCAGATAAACCAGCAGTGGGAGCGCACCTACCTGGGAAACACGCTGGTCTGTACCTGCTACGGTGGGAGCCGAGGGTTCAACTGCGAGAGCAAGCCCGAACGTAAGTTGGTGGCCCCTTTTGTCTGCATCGAGACCCCGGCATGGCTTTTGGTGCCGAGTAAGCTAAGCCTTGTACGAGTTAGAGCTGGCAGCCTGGGTTTTCCGCTGAAGTTTGGTGCTTAGGGTCAGTAATGGGATCTACACTCAATTACACTGAAGATCTGGCTTGGGATTTTAAGAAATGCTTTTCATTAGTGATGGGCCTGCCACCAGAATCCTGAGCCAAACATCACTCATCTCTGTGGAGGATTGGATCTAAACATTAATTCTGGAGCCAAACCTCTTCTTTATAATGAACTGAACTGACTCCTGGACTCGCACGGGGAAGTTCAAATCTGGAGTCACTTTGCAGCTCTGGCTCTGCGCTGTTTGATTGCTTCACCCCAACTTTTCATAGCTGTGCGGTGTCGTCAGCTTGTTTAAAAATATTTCAGCTTACAACTTTCCACAGCCCCCCGGCCGTGCTGTGAGCTTTCTATAATTGAGTGTAAAATGAGATTGTTTAGTCTGTGCAGAAAAAGTTTAGGTAACAGAAAGAAGTTGAAATGTGAGGTCTGCTGGAGGATGCGTCTCTCCAGGATACAGTGTAGTTCAGATTATCAGATGCAATCTATCTGTACTTATTGGTCTGAAGCCACTGGTTTGCTGTAATTCCTTTATGCTGCTCTGCAGATAGAAGAGAGAAAAACTGGTTCCTGGCTGATAGTGTTCACGTAAGACAGATGGGAGCGTCCCAGCCATCTGTTTTGCAAGGCTCGTGTGCTGCCTGCCTCAGGGCTGGAGTATTTTAAGGAGTACTCAGTCTCCTTGTTCCTCCATAAAAGGGGATTCAATCTGCCTTTCCTTCCCCTTCAGAGATTCCCAAGTTTTAGAGTTTCAAAGTCCAATAGCAAGTTTGTCTTTATGATACAGTGAACTTTATCTGTCCAGTTGTGAAGAAAGTTGGGCTGTTGCAGATCTTGGGTCTGGTGGCAACACTGACATTCTGTAGTCACTTACTCATGCACGAGTGTGAACAATTCACAAGTAGTGAACTTTGCTGTTGACTTTGGTGGGACTGCTGCAGAATTTGGGATTAATACACTCAGTTTTTGCCAAGTCAGAACAAAGAGGATTAGCATGACAAAGCACACAGCTTCCAGGAGATGTTTGCTCCCTCCTGTCTTCTGTACTGTTGGCTTCAAACAGCTGGGATTGATCCTTTCAGGCATTCCTGTGATGTGCCATGCAGCAACTTCTGGCTCACTGGGGGAGGGAAGAAGAGGTTATTCAGCATCATGGGGACCTCGAGGAGGCAAATTTCACCCAACTTCCTCTGTGCTGCTTCATCCCAGGAAGAAAAAGGAGACTGATAGGTGTTTTTCCCCAGGAAAAACAGAATATCTGTGTGTGGAGGCGAGGAATGTGTGTTGCTGTTGACTGTACATGTTACTGGTGTGGTTACATGAAGCTGATTTTTTTTTTTTTCCCCCCCCCATAGCTGAAGAGACTTGCTTTGACAAATACACGGGATCCACTTACCGGGTAGGGGAGACCTATGAGCGCCCCAAGGACTCCATGATCTGGGACTGTACTTGCATTGGAGCTGGACGTGGGAGAATCAGCTGCACCATTGCCAGTATGTAACTAAAGCCTATTACTAGAGCTATTGTTCCTTGGTGTCATATTTTCCAGAGCAATTTACACAATATTCCCAATGCCTATTAGCTGGAAAGTTGCAGGGGAGGTTGATCCAAAGCCCGCCAAAATTTTGGAGTTGAAAGTCCTTGCCCTGTGTACGTACACTTGCACAAGCAAATTCCTCTTTTAAAAAGGTCAAGTGCTAAAAGTGTGTAAAAACATAGGCCAAATTTTACTCCTAGTGTCCAGCCATACAGGTTAGTACATTTATACATACAAGATGTGTTGCATCTTCACAGGCACACCTTTGGAAGTAGTTTTTCTGA
The DNA here is from genome assembly GCF_009829145.1 of Chiroxiphia lanceolata. Lineage (NCBI taxonomy): Eukaryota > Metazoa > Chordata > Aves > Passeriformes > Pipridae > Chiroxiphia > Chiroxiphia lanceolata. Next base: position 7,267,418 of record NC_045643.1, on the reverse strand, counting down.
CTGGAAAAAAGGATGGAGTCTGCTCTGTAGCTAGTGAGTCAAAATTAATGGGACTACTCAGAATAAATGATAATAAATAAATGCCACCTGAGAGTCGGTCCTCCATCCTCCAAAAATGTCATCCAACACTTATCCATAAGGGAATGGGGATTGGATATCCAGACAGCAGCTTAATATGTTTCTGCAACTCCTTTTTCACTACCCTGAGCCATACTTTCCTTTTGATCTCGCCTTACTTCCCTTGGTCCTTTCTCCCCAGCTCCCCTTTCACGTCTCTGTCTGGAAATCCTTTCCTTATTGAGTCACTGAATTGTTCACAATTTCCCTTCAGTTCATAATTACACTTTCTGTGAGCACAGATGAAGATCACTGTCAGGACTTCTAGACTGAGATTTCAAAGTCTCTGAGGCACCTTTTGAGAAAAGTCTTGTTCTTAAAAGTATCCAGTTTCTTGTTTAAGACACACATACTGATCCTATAATAGTGTTGCCACAGAGGACTCGAAAAACCAGCCATCATTGTAGCATGGGAAAAAAAATAATGCATTGAATCTAGCAAGTAGAGTGGAGCCCTTCTGAATTTAATGGCGTTTTATTGAGCAGGGATGATAAGTGTTGTAAGAAAAGAAAGAGTCAGTAAGGAAATGGCAAACAAAAGAGCAGTCTCGTTTCCTCATCATCAGCCTGGTTTAGAGCTCACTGGAGAGTCTCACTGACTGCAACTGGCTTTAAATCAATCTTCAGAGCTCCTAGATTCCCTGCTTTCATAAATGAGCCCACAGAACATTTTAGTGGCTCCTAATAAAAGATGGGATGTGGATTTTTTTCCTTTTTTTTTTTTTTTTTATTCATTTCCGTGGAAGAAGACCCTGTGTTTGCAAACAGCCCTCCGTGTGTTTCCCTCCCTTACACCAAGCACCTCCTTATACTCCACATGACGGCCTGGCCACCATGTCCCTCGTGGGTGGCCACAGAGAAGCCCGAGTGGCATCACTGCTAATAAGATGGAGGCAAACCCTTCCTCACCAGCCCTCAGCCTGAGAGGGGGGTGTGAGGGAGAAACAGCACCTCCTCAGGTCCCAACATTACCCTTTCACCAGCCAGGTCTCGGCTGTGGTTTGGAACATGGAGGGGGTTAGCTGAAAGGAGGGAACAGGGTCTGGGAGTCAAAGAAAATGGCAGTGCCTGTGGAAAATGGTGAGTGCCATTTTATAGGGTGATAGAGGAGGCAGCCACAGCCTGTCCACCTCCTTCTCCTCACTGCCCCACTCCTTCTCTTTGCCTCCCTCCAGCCCAGCTGCCCCTGACCAGGTGGCCCTTACCTTGTCACTGCCATGCTGTCCCTGGTGTGTCCCTCACCTCAGCTCCCCTCTCTCCCTCCACAGATCGCTGCCATGAGGGCGGCCAGTCCTACAAGATTGGTGATACCTGGCGCCGACCCCACGAGACAGGAGGATACATGTTGGAGTGTGTGTGCCTGGGCAATGGGAAGGGCGAGTGGACCTGCAAGCCTGTGGGTGAGTGGCTGCTCCTTCCTTCTCCCTCAACACAGTCGGGGTGGCACCTTCCTCCCTGTCTTCCCTGAGGCATCCCCATGGGGGAATGCCCTGCGTGGGCTCTGATCTCCTTCCCTCTCATAGCTGAGCGATGCTACGACAACACGGCCGGGACATCCTATGTGGTGGGAGAGACCTGGGAGAAGCCCTACCAGGGCTGGATGATGGTGGACTGCACCTGCCTGGGTGAGGGCAGTGGCCGCATCACCTGCACCTCCAGAAGTAAGTGCCAGCCTGGCAACTGCCAGCTGCTCCATTTTATTTATTTATTTTTCATTTATTTTCTTATTTATTTTCGTCCTGCTAGCTTTGTCTGCCCTGTGCAAGTGACAGTAGTTTTAAAGGGATGGCCACCCCCTGAGAAGTGGCCGGAAACAGACCCTTCTGAGGGCAGAGGGGAGTGTGTGGTGCCCCAGTCACCATTTGGAGTCTGGGAATATACCCCAGAGCTGGTGATCAGTGCTGGTGGCAGGATGGCTGGATTATTTGGGTGTTTAATCTCATTTAGAGGGAAATGTTTAAGGAACGTGTGTGTCAGCTGAGTCACAGTCAGGCATCTCCCAGGAAGTTGGGCGAACCACAAAATGGCAGAGGGTTTACCTGGTAGCTCCATTTCTGTGTTTTTCAGGAGCCTCCTGAGGAACAATTAGGTGCTTTTAAAGATTCCATTCCTGTTCCATCAGCACAGTCTGCCAGATTAAAATAGTGTATTTTTTTTCTCTGTTACTGTTTGATTCATGTTAGCTAAACCAGGGTTTGTTTTGTCTGCCCTATCCTTTCATCTGTCAGTTCTCCTCCCTCCCCTGTTTGCAGCACAGGTAATTCCCACCTCTCCCCACTTTTTGCATCACTGAGGGACATTACTGTAAATATTCCATTATATTTGTATTTGCAAAGCAAACAGGGCTTTTAAAATCCCAAATCTTGCTTGTTTATTGACCTTCTGTTCCAGTTCTGTTAGGAGCAAGCTCTGTAGTGGAGCTATCTCTGTTTTATACCAGTTGTCTCAAGAAAATTTAACTTTGTACCTTATACCTTGGTTATGCAAAGTTTGAGAAACTCCTCTGTAGCCTTTCAATTGCCTCATATTCAGTTGCCTCAAGGTACACAAATAATGGCTTTCTGCTGATAGAAACAGCAGACCTGTAAAGAACTAAAACACTGAGGAGGGTTGGGATTAATACTGAAGATCTGGAGAGACTTGGTCAAGAAATAAGCTATAAAAATCAAACCAGCCTTGACAATATTAAATCTGTTAAAAACACATGGGAAAAAAATCATTACCTGTCAAATGGGAATGAATAAAACAGAGTGTGTTGTTTGTGAATTTTGGAGGAGTTATTATTACTAATAAAATGTATTTGGCAGTAGCTTTCTTCCCATAACTGAGGTCTGCCCTGTTGTATTGTAGTGGAAATTGCAATATAATGACCTGTTCATTTTTCATTTTGTTTTCCAATTGCAATCAAATAGAGAAATTCAAATTTATATGTGTAAAATGATACCTGTAGGCCACAAAGTGGCATTACACTTCAGTCTATGCTGCTGCTGTTTATCTTTTATGGCCAGCATTTTCCAGAATCACAGCTGGTTTCTTGGAAGACATTTCAACTTTTCATTGTCGAACTTGAGAAGAGTGTCCTTAAGACAGGTTTTTTTCACATTTACTAAATGACATCATGAGGAATATCTGAATAAATTAAATTGGTGAGGAATACCTTACCAATTTACCATTCTTCTGGCAAATACTCGATTTTTGGTCACTTTAGCACTGCAAATTACTAACATATTTTCTACATTCATATTCTGTCCCGTGTGCTCTCTCAGCAATCTGGCTTAATGCATATGTCCTTCCACAGTTCTTCATAAATCCATGTTCATTGATCCATGATTATATTTGAGCCACTGTATCAAGTTTCCCTTGAACGAGTAGGTAAAATGTTGTAATGGAAGAAGAACTAGTTAATCCATGTGGATCTGGCATCCAGACAAAAGTAGTTTGTTACACTGTCCTTTGAACCCATTTACTCAATTCATTGGGGGCTGTGGGTTATTAGAGACAACAGCAAGATTTAGGAAGTCTGGTATTCTGGTGTGGCATGAGCAGCTTATATTAACCTTACTTCAGCTTCATGCATACTTCTTTTGGAAGAAATGGAATTTAACATACTGCCCTCAAACAGGTTTTAGTTTCTTCCAGCTGAAAGAGAGCCCTGAACTATGTATAGTATGAAATGACCCAGCTGAAACACTTCTGTTTTCAAAAACAACAACACAAAAAGGAAGAATATAAGGACATTAAAACAAGTTTAGGCTTTAAAGGTGTATGCTAGACAGAATGGGTTTAAAATGGCTTTTAAATAACTATCAGGAATGTTTTCAATAGTACATGGTTTTTCACATTGATTTTGGACACAGCTTACCATGTTCTCACTGGGAATGTTATGATGCTCATTTTGACAATGACTACAAAGTGAAAGTGCAGTTCTGGAAATAAATGGGAAATTTCCCTTAGGCCAAAGCACCAGGATTTTCAGATGCTCTCAGCCTGTGCAGTTTAGTGCAGGCTTTAGTGCATCAAGAGCTTGCAATAGAGGGCTACAGAAAATGCGGTGGGTTTTTATAAACTCCCGCTCGTTTGGTAGTGTTGGTGGTTCAGTGCTAGAAACTGCCTGGTGAAGCCATCCCTTGCAGACACAGCTAACAGGCACATTCCTTACACAGATCGGTGCAATGACCATGACACCAAGACCTCCTACAGAATTGGAGACAACTGGAGCAAGAAGGATAACCGTGGGAACCTGCTTCAGTGCGTCTGCACCGGGAACGGCAGGGGGGGAATGCGAAAGAAAGACACGTCCCTGCACACAACCAGCACTGGTAAGTGGGGCATCATGGCGTGTAACATAGGGAAAGGGACAGGGAATGGCACCTTTTGAATGGCTAGGACCTGGAGCTGAGTTGTTCCAGCCTAATTTAGATATGTAATTGTCTGGAAAAGGTCAGTAACAAAGAGGATCAGAGTTCAGGAGATGCTCCTTGTTTGTGCGTGTGGAGACAAGATTAATTCTTACCGTGTTTTTGTGCACAAATGGGGCTTGCATGTGCAGATGGGATTCCCTGCACAATCACAGTGCAGTAAATCACAGCTAGGGCCCTGCATCCACAGGAACTATCTTTGTCTTAGAAGCGTGGCACTCCAAGTTAATATTTGAACTTTATGTATTCGCCTCAGGGTAGCTTTCCTGAAATGTCTTTAATTTAAATCCCAGAGACCATCTGGTTTCTTTGACATGATAAATACACCTACTAATGGCTAAGCTTTAAAAACCAAAAAATGTCAAGGAACGTATACAATGCTATTTGATACATGCACATGAGATAGTTTGTTATTTTGGTATGAAATATTACCTAGTTTATAGATAGCGTATTTTTTGTGCCCAAGGTTTAAGTGTTCAGCTTCTAAATTCTTTTTTTTGTCACTTTAAGTATCTAGGTTTCTTATCGGTGACTGCAGTGTAAGACTTCTCTTTTCCTGCAGTACCTGCACTAAATTTCTCTTGGTAAATGACCTTTAGCTGTTTGGTACCTGCAGGTTAACTTCAAACTCTCATAAGGTCTAAACTTCACAATGCACAACACTTCAAGGGTGCCAGTGTTTTGTTTCCATTATTATTTCCCCTATTTCAGCAGAGCTGAATTTGTGGAGGTTCCCGTGGGAATCATTAACAAAAATTTACATGATGTAGACAACAGGCCTCTTTGACTAAAAGTTTTTGGCATGTTATTTGTAATAATAGTGAGAGACAAAGCTTAAAAATTCCAGAGTAAATGAATACATTTGTAGTTTGGGGGTTTTTTCAATGAAAAATTCAAAATTAATCCTTGTTGCCCTACCTTCCTACTTCCATGGTAATTTTTTTTGTCTTGTCATCGATCTAGGTTTTTCTATTTTACATTTCCTTCAGCTCAATTTTTTTTATTTTTTCCCCAAAAATAAACAGCTTCTAAACAATTCCTGTGAAAAGCAGTTTCTAAATCCTCTCTGAGGCCACTCCGCAGTGTTGGAAACTAGAGGCTATCATTAACAGAAAGGGGAGTCATTCTTCTAATTTTGAAGTTTGCTAAGTGGAATAATTAGAATGTGTCTCGGGACACCAAGAGAGTTGTGCCTTCCATTTGACGGAGTGCCTGAGGTTTTTTTTACCCCAGCGTTTAACTGAACGTTCTGCTCCGCAGCTTTACATCCCACATCTCCCTTCTCTCCCGTGCCCTGCAGGATCTGGCTCTCCCAGCTTCACGAACGTGCAGACCGCCCTGTACCAGCCCCAGCCCCAGCAGCCCCAACCTCAGCCCTACGGGCAGTGCATCACTGACAACGGGGTGGTCTACTCTGTGGGGATGCAGTGGCTCAAGACACAGGGCAGCCAGCAAATGCTCTGCACCTGCCTGGGCAACGGAGTCAGCTGCCAGGAGATAGGTATGACTTTGTGTTTGGAGCCTGTCCAGCCCAGTGAGGGCTTTAGGACTGCCCCGTGGCTTAATTTTGAAGTAGACTCTTTTGTGTGTATTAGAAACGTCATCTGAAGAAATACTGGAGAAGGGTGCAGGGGGTGAAGAAATGGTTGATTTGGTTATCTAAAGCCTGGTTCTCTGGGGCAGTAATGTTTCCCATTGAGTTATATATAACTTTCTGAGGGAAAACAGAGCCCTTGGGGAGCAGCATTAATAATTTTATTCCAATGGAGCTGCAATAATATATGTTCAGAAAAGAATGTAAAAGAATGACACAGCTGTGGGGTTAAGTTGTCTGTTGGTGTGTGTTGGCCCAGGTCCATGGCAGTCAGTGTGGGTTCCCAGCAGCCAGTAACTTGGCCTAGAGGGGCTGTTGCTGTTTTAGAGCCCTGAGATTTGGGGATTACTTTAAACCAGAGTCTACTGCTGTGATTTGCTTGTTTTAAAGCTGTGACCCAGACGTATGGTGGCAATTCTGATGGAGAGCCCTGTGTTCTGCCTTTCACCTACGATGGAAGGACCTTCTATTCCTGCACCACCGAAGGCCGCACAGATGGGCACCTCTGGTGCAGCACCACTTCCAACTTTGAGCAGGACAGGAGATACTCCTTCTGCACTGAGCAGAATGGTAAGTGCTTCTCAGAGGATCTTCATGGGCACGTGACCCTTGTGTAGAGATGGAGGAAGGAGCAGAGAAAATAGGAAGAGGCTGCCTGACCCATTCCAGCAGTCTGGAGGGACTCTGAGCATGCCTCACAGCAGGGCAGTGCTGTGAGTGAAGGGCTGCCTGATGACAGAGCACTTGTGTGCACTTGGCATCTTTGGAGGGTGCTCAGGGTGCTACAGATGTACCTTTTGAGTCCTGTTCTCTCTTCTCTGAGCTGACCTTAGAATGGCAGTACCTTGTCAGGGTGGAGCTTTGGTCTAAAGGACTTTGGCTTTGTTTGAATGACTTGCTTAGGGCAATGCCCATATTAGGCTGTGAAGAAGGGGATATCCATGGAGTACAGTCTGTGCAGTCCTGTTACTCCCTCCATCCTGGCTATCTAGCCAGGCTGCCATATATAGCAGTGATCTTAATGTGATTTGTGGTCTCTGATCAAGAGCTGGGGCATGACTAATGCAGCAGCATTCCCTCTTGCCTGTGCATGGTCAGCGTTCCCTTCCCAACACAGATCCACCTGTGTGGTTGCACTTCCTGGAAAGCCTGTCAGGCATCCATGGAACAGTGTCCAGGCAGCTTCTCTGGGGTCTGCCCCGGGACAGAATTTTTCATGTTGCCACATGAAAATGCTGCTGCTTATACTGCACAGTCCTTTTTTTTAAAAATTCTGTTCTACTTCAGTTGTTTGTTTTTTTTCCCTGATAAAAGTCAAGCCTTTCTCTGCAGCACATATAATATTCTTTGTTTTTTTTAAAAACCAAACAAACCACCCAAACAACGAAAACCCAAAAATCACTGTCTCTGTCCACACACAAAAAACTCTGTCCACACACACATTCTTGTTTTAGTTTTAGTGAGGCTGCTTGTGGTACACTGTGGGAAAAGAGAAATGTCAATATAGAAAGACCTCAGTAAATGCCTCCTTGTTTCCCGTTATTTGTAAAGCAGAGTTGCCCAAGAGGTGATTAGTTCAGGTAGATTACAGCCCTCTTTCCACTGCTGCTTGCAAAACATGAAGCTTCCAACCTGCTGAGAGGTTTTGGCTTGTCCTGTTGTACATGACTGAACTGTAACCCTTCCCTGAGGGCAGAGATTTTCCTCAGAGCCCAAGGGAAATTGCCTCAGTGAGGTAATACAGGTATGCTGGGAACTGTGAGTTCATTTCATTTGCGAGGCCTTGGGACAAAGTGTCTGCAAAGCTACTTCCCAAACACACTAAGCTTTGGTTTTCCCTGGTCCCCAGGAATTCCCATGGCTGACTCTGCAGCTCCTTCCAAAGCAATGCTTGAACTGAACTGACCTTGTGCAAGGCTTATGTTTCCAGATCTGAATTAATTAAAGCCAAGAAAAGAGGCCTGTGGATAATACACAGGGTGCACATGGGAAAAAATAGTGCTAGTGGCTTTTTTTCCAAGCTCCCCCATGCCTGTGAGGGGAGAGTGCAGGCCTCATCTGCAGCTGTTTTCTTTTCAGTTTTGGTGCAGACACGGGGTGGAAACTCCAATGGTGCTCTGTGCCACTTCCCCTTCCTGTACAACAACCGCAACTACACCGACTGCACGTCCGAGGGACGGAGGGACAACATGAAGTGGTGTGGGACCACCGAGAACTACGACGCCGACCAGAAGTTTGGGTTCTGCCCCATGGCTGGTAAGGCTGAGAGCCACAAGGGGATTGGACTGCAGTGCTTTGTGCAAGTGAGGTTTTTATCTGGCATCTGCCAAAGCTTTTCCCTCATAGCTCACCAATTCCTCTTGCCTGACCTGTGGTTAGGAGTAAGTCTGGAATTATAATATCAGTGTGTTAACCCTGAAAATGGTAATAATGTCAAAAGACTGTGGTCCATTCTGACCCTCCATGCTCATCTCCATGATGTCAGCAGGGTACATATGAGAGGGAATGTGACTACCAATTCTGAAGTGAAAGGCCTTTGGTAACTAATGTAACTGATATAATGTAGAATCTGTGTCCTTAAACAGCTTGTGGAACACATAGGTCTTCAAATGGCCGAGTTCATAGGAAGGCATGTGTGGAACAAGAACTGATTCTTTCACATGGCACCCCTTGGACATGATACAGGAGCTATTTCTAGTAGCTTTCAAATGAGAAATAAATGAATTAGGGGTCTCCTGCAAGGGGTCTCCACTTAGACACTGTCATCACCCAGCTATTCCAAACTGAGGGGGTGCCTAAAGCTTTCTTGTTAAGATGCAGAAACCACTACATGGTGTGAAGGGGAATTGCAGACGATCTCAGCTCTCAAGATCTTGTTAATTCTTGCCATGTAAAGTACCCTGTTGCTTTCTTCTCACCCAGCCCATGAAGAAATCTGCACAACCAACGATGGTGTCATGTACCGTGTTGGGGACCAGTGGGACAAGCAGCACGACATGGGCCATATGATGAGATGTACTTGTGTTGGAAACGGCCGTGGAGAGTGGACCTGCATTGCCTATTCCCAGCTCAGAGGTACTGACTTGCACAATGGTATCACCACTTTAGTCTAAAGGGGGTGATGGGAGAAATGGGTATTCTTTTCCATCGTTCTGAGTTTGAGCCCTTGCTCAAGAACTGTGTATTATCAAGCTTTTCTTTTGAGAAGGAAGGGAATTAGAGGAGCTGTGAAGTTCTTGTCGTGTTTATGTGCTGGAAAAGTAAATTCCAACCTTTGCTGACTAGCAAGCAGAGACAAACCTTGATTAGCTTGATCAGTAGATATTCCTTCCTTCTTTTGTCTACATTTAAGAATCGGTATTGCTGTGACTTTATGGAGAGCTCAGTAGAAGCACCTCCCCCCCTCAAGAACAGACAAAACTCCAGACTAGTCTGAAGTTTGAATGCAGAGCCGTTCTGTTTTATTGTTCTGCCGTGAAATTTTCAATTCCTTTGTGCTAGATTAGCCCTTTGCTGGCTAATCTGTATGAAAAGTTGACAGGAAAGCACTGAGATTGCTCTTATTTATTTACTTATTTGTATGAGTGGTCCAAGTGGAGAAGTGCTTAAGCAATACCAAAAAAAGAAGACTTAAAAGCACAGACATTTGATCATCCTACAGCTAGCTCACAGCATTGGCTTCATGTCTGGAAAAGGCAGGGGGGTTGCTGTCAAACAGCCAAGAAAGGACTCTTAACACCACTGCTGAAATGGGATATAATTTATAGGGAAAGGCTCACCCAAGGGCTTTGGAAGGGATTTTTTAAATGTGTTTCCTTCAGAACAGTGGGAAAGGCACTGCTCAAAGTTCTGTTCTGTGGAACTCCTTTTTCCACTTATGCAGCTGGTTCTCTGCAGTTTCATTCTGGACTTAAAGGGGAATTTCTTGATGAGGAGAGTAGAGATGCTTTGTTTTTTCAAGAGGCAAAGGTTATCTAAGTAGAGCTGTTTAAACAGAGCAGCCAGACCTTGGCGCCCGCAGGAGAGTCTGAGCACTCCTTGGTTTATCCTGATGCTGTGCCCATGGTGTGGGAAAGTATGATGGGGAATGAAAGCCTGGAGTCGCTTCCCCAAGGACAGATGGTCTGGGATTGACTCCGGAACTGAACTTGGGTCTCTTGGGTCCCTGTTAACAAAACAACATGCTTCTGGGGTGGTTTTCATGTTTGTTTTGACTTTCTGCTCCTGCTGTGATTAGACTGGAGTTAGGAATTCTGGGCCAGATCCTAGATTGACATTGAACCTCATAGATTGATACCACTGTACTTAAGCAGGGGGTCTGGTTACTGGATTTTGAAAGAAGAGCAGAGCAATAGGCGCCAGTAGCATCTTGTGTGTGTAATAGATCTGCTCCTGCCTTCGGATTCCTACAGAGTGGAGCAGAGATACCCAAGAGAATAACATCATGAGACTGTTTGTACTTCTTCATGCTGTCTTCATGAATTGGAGGAAGATCCGTTCTCCTTGTGTAATTCCAATGATTTGAGGCAGTGCTCACTGAGGTGTTTCAGTCAAGACCTTCCCCAGAGGAGGTAGTTGGAGAGTCAGTGTGCTGGCTTAGATTGTCTTTCACACGTGGAATCTGTGAGAAAGAACAAGGCAGTTCTGTAGTTGGAGTACTTCAGATTGCATCCTACAGACGTATTTTCTGCAAGTGTTGCTTGTTTACACACTGCTGATAACTGAACTCAGGAGCAGTGGTGTGGATGCAGCACTGACCTGTGATGGTCACAGATGTCAGGAGGGCTGCCTTTTGCTTGAGTGGAGCTTGTCATGGTCAGTCTCTGTGCACTGATCAAGCGGAGGGAACCATCTGCCAAGCAGAAGGATTCTGTCCTAACACTTAGAGCTATTGCTGACAAACTCTGCTGTCTGTCCCACAGACCAGTGCATCGTGGACGGCATCACCTATGATGTGAACCAGACCTTCCACAAGCGTCACGATGAGGGGCACATGCTGAACTGCACATGCTTTGGCCAGGGCCGGGGCAGATGGAAATGTGACCCTGTTGGTAAGTCACCAGCTCTTCCCACTTGCCAAACACACTCTGTGGCTGTGTAGAATCTGGTTGTGGGATGGTGAAACTGGTGTGTGAATCTGGGCCCAGTCTTTGCCCACTTTATCTTGAATTCCACAACGGCAAAAAAATAGAATTAATATTGGGTTTGCTGGAGGATAAGTGGGAAGGGCATTTGGAATTTTAACCCAATAAGATTGGGTTATCACACATGCCACAGAAGAAGTTTCTGATACAGTAGTAACAGATTGTGGCAACGTGTCTTAAAATGTAGCAGCTTGTGGTAGTGAGGCAGGTTTAGTCCCTGGCTGTGGTTATTTGGCTGAATTCTGGTACCAAAGCTGTCATCTTAGCTGACAGGGCTCTGAGACTGAACACTGATAAAACAACTTGCAGCTGGGCACTGATGATAGGATCAGTTTTCTTTCCTTTATCCTAAAATCTTTAGGAGTTTTCTCAGTGAACTTAGGAAGGAACACCAGTGTATATTAACTTACCTTGGACTGAATTGAGTTTTTTGGCTGCCCTTTGTTCTGGCAGAGAGAGAAAGCTCAGGATGAGAACACGTGTTAAACAGTACTCTGGAGGTTTCCAAAACCATCCGGGTTCTCTGCAGGAATGAGATTTCATCTCTTCTGCCTCCCCCCACTTCCTTGATTGGAAGATAAGACCTGGTAGTTTGGTTTGCAATTACTAAATCGAAGAGATCTTCAAAGTATTGCCAAGAAAATCTATTAGAAATTACTAGTGGTGAAGTTCTGCTTTATTTACAGTAATACCTGTGCATGTTTACTGAAGGAACTTGGATTGTAAAGCTCCTGAAAATTGCTAGTTTGAAAGAAAGGGAGGGGAAAGTTCAGCCGTCCATAAAGGTACAATCAAAGTTTAATTTTGTTGGCTCTCTAAATAAGGCTCCTGTTTATCCAAGCAAGCATAATGCTAGTTTTCACTGAAAATTTCCATTGGGCCAGGAACACAGGCAGTTGTCAGACTAGAAAGTGTACTGCAGTGCTGATACTGTGTTGTATTTACACTAGTTAAGCTGATTTCAGGATCTGATCTGTCCTTTGGTTTATACAATGGTAAATCTGGAAAGATTCTGCTGAAAGTTCACGGGACTTCTAAAGTAAAACTAAATTCTGCTGAAGCCAGGAGGAATTTTGCCACTGATCTCCTTGAGAGCAGGATGGTTTAGCTTTGGATGAGAAATGAACTTACCTGACCAGAGCAGAATTGGGATCCACAGAAGATAAAATCCTTTCTTGAAGGAACACCCCATTGACTTGCCTGGGAAGCTTGCCAGGGGGACAGCCTGGAATTAACGGTATCTTAACACATGCATCACAGCTGAATTAGCTGCCTAAGCTCTAACTGAATACATCCAGTGTTATATCAAGAACCTTGATTTGAGATTTAATTTCCGTGGCTGCTTTCTCTTTACATCACATGTTTGCAAATAAACATTGGTGTTGCATTTCTTTGTATACAGGTCTCTTGTCACTTACTCTTCTGAGTTCAGCATGGATTTTTCAGTGTAGTTTCTGCAACATGAAGGGATAACTGTTTCTTTTGTGCCTTTAGACCAGTGCCAGGATTCAGAAACCCGGACCTTCTACCAAATCGGAGATTCCTGGGAGAAGTACGTCCATGGGGTCAGATACCAGTGCTACTGCTATGGGCGTGGGATTGGGGAATGGCACTGCCAGCCTCTGCAGACCTACCCAGGTAAGGAACCCCACAGATGATGAACCTTTCTGCTCAGTGAGACGTGAGGAAAGCAAACTTGGCACCCCTCACCCCTTCAGGTTTCTGTACATTGTGCCTTTTTGTTTCCTTTTCAAACGGAGCCAATTTCCCCCCATCCCCTGGCAGACACAAGAAGATGTCATGATTATAAAGAGGGGGCCAGGCTGTTTGCAGCTATTCCTGAAGCCAGGATTACATTAGAGAATTGCTGTTGGTTCACACAGCAACTTGGTTTTATTTTGCCTCTTGGTATTTAGTGATATCACATGTGTGATCTTCAGTTGATATTGCTTAAAAATCATACATGTGTGGTCCTTCCTCTGCCACTCACTACAGAAGCAGAATCCATCACAGAATGAAACCTTTTGCCTGATCAGTTCCCCAAAGAAACTAAATATTTGAACTCTTGTTTGTCCAGGCAGTTCCAGGAACTCTTCATAGGTATGGGCAATGCCTGTTTGTTGGTTGTTCAGCTTCAGTTCCCTGAACAGAACACGATAAGGGGAACCTCTCTACTTTCCTGTTTAAGGTTGCAACTGCCACTGTCTTCCTCTGAATAAGATGAAATATTAAGGCTTGCCGAGCTTCATTGACTTCTGTCAGAGTGCTTAAACAAACATCTGCCTAAGCTATGTGAAATATGCATGCCTCCAGCCTGGAGACCAGGGCTTTGGGCTGCTTTAGACACAAGAGGGACTGAAAATGTGTAAATAACCCAAATCTTATGTTTCTGAGTGTAGTCTTGGGGTTAGGCGAGCTTTTGAAATTTTCTGCCTGTGGGCACAGGTTTGTTTGCCTAGAAGTCCTGTTAAATATGGAGCAGTTATGTATATTACATGGTTGTCCAAATAAATTATTATTAGAAATGTTGGGAATGAGGTGAGGGTGAAGGTATTTAATGGCTAAAACACTTTTCTGCAGATTCCAGGGATCTCTTTGCTGGGATTTTCTGAGAACTAATGTGAGGACAGTGCTGCTGAGTGTTCAGTGAAACCTCTCCAGCGGGGCTGGGAGGGGCTGAAAGGAGAACCATAGGATCATTAAACCTTTCCTTCTCCACTGGAGAGCTTTGTGGAGAAAATATGCCTGAGCCTGGTCTAGCTAAAATAGTCTTAAGCATTAGAGCACTGCTGAACTTGTATTTCCATGACTTCCTGGGCCTGACTTGTCTCAAGACTACCACCAACCCTTCTGGGGGGGTTTGTGTGCAGAAGACAAGCCTCACTATCTGTGGAGTGCTCCACAGAGTCACAAAATTAGTGGTTCAAATCAACTGATAAAGAAATCTACTTTTTCAGGTTGTATTCAAGGTCAGATCAGGAATTTTCCCTAACCATGCTGCAAGATTAGATTTGGGTTTGGCAGACATTTCTCATCAGCTTCCCTGCTCCCATTGCAGAAGATATTAACTGATAAAAGCAGTTCCCTCCCTCAGACTTTTTCGGTACTGGACCTCTCATTTTCTATTTCGTTCATAACTCACAGGAAATTAAGTCAAACAGGGCATGTTAAACTCCCCCTCCCCCCCCCGAATATATTCTAATTCCTCATTTTTCTAAGGAGCAGTGAAGCATTAGGGATACAACAACAATGTAACACATTTCCCACATATAGCAATATTGTGTGAGCCATGCAACTTCCTTGCTTTTTCGTGACTCCACAACAAAGGCAGAAGAAAAACATCCCCAGTAAGTTAAAAACTGCAGTTCTTCCTTTCAGGTTCAACTGGGCCCGTTCAGGTGATCATCACAGAGAGTGCAAATCAGCCAAATTCCCACCCCATCCAGTGGAATGCTCCTGAACGATCTCACATCACCAAGTACATCTTGCGCTGGAGACCGGTGAGTGCCACATTTGTCATCATTTGTTGATCAAAAATACTGTATTTGGCTTTTTTTCTGGTGTCTGAAAATAGTGACTGACAATTCCAGCAAACTTGATTTGCTAATTCTGTGTCCTTACCCTGTCAAGGTCAACAGCTACTCTGGAGTATCAAAGACAGCCAGCGCTGTATAAACATTTAATGTTTTCCTGCCCAAATTTTACTGGTCACTATGTTCATTAAGTATCTTATTAAACAAAGCACTAGAACAGCAAGCAGACAAGTTTATATTCTTCCTCACCTTAAGGAATGTAAATTCTTGTGGAAGCTTCTTTATCCTAAGAAACATTGTTTTAGTAATGTACATATCCAGAGACAGCTGGAATACATTTTAGCCTATTAATGAGGAGGTAAAGATGAGTAGGATATGAAGACATAAACAGCTAGTGTAGGATTAAATAAACAGTCATCTCCCATCTTCTGTAAAGTGTAAGCCAAAGCTGGTTAACCATTGCTTGGTGTTTCATTCCTATCTGAGGAATGATTCACTTTAACCAATGTAGATGAGTTGTGTTACAGGTCCCCTGAGTGCAGCTTCACAAAAGACCACTTAATGATTAAGAACATTAGTACCTCCATGCTGCCTGTTATTAAGAGAACAATAAAGGCCCTGATCCAAAGCCATTCAAGGCACTCAAGTCTCTTTACTGACTTCAGTGTATCTTGGATGAAGGCCTGAAAGAAATGGACTTTAAAGCACACAAACCTCAGAGGATGGAGCATTATTTTAGGGCTTCCCATAGAGTTCAAATACAGGGTAGAAGGGAAGAACTTTTCTGTATATTGTTTTCAGATGATGGCTTAGAGTGTTATTGTGAACAGCCTTCAAATATATATTTTCCAGCCATTCCTTCACCCCTTACTGCACTTTGATAAAGAAATGAGTTGACTTTATATATCTATTACAAATAATGCTCTTTTTAAAGGAAAAAGGTCAAAGCTAGGTTGTTTTTAAGTTTACCACTGTAACACTTAACCTCCCAAAATGCCATTAGTCCTGCTTCTTGGCGTACTTTTCTCATCTCGTTTTCACTTGGTTCTGTCTGTGCATTAAAGCCATTCAAGTCATACCTGTGTTTAAATATTACAGTGATTAGGAACCGTGCAGCACATTAGGTCACTAGATTCCTCTATTTGAGTGTCCCTTTTTTGCAGAAAAACTCTGGAAGGCAGTGGAAGGAAGCCACCATCCCTGGCTACCAGAACTCCTACACCATCTCAGGCCTGAAGCCCGGTGTGATATATGAAGGACAGCTCATCAGTGTTCAGCAGTATGGCCACAAAGAAGTCACTCGCTTTGATTTCACCACAACCAGCACCACAGCAGTGACAAGTGAGTTGAACAGGGGGCCATCCAGAAAAACCTGATCTCCTTCACCCAAGTCCTTGCTTTGTGCGTTCCATTAACACAAAAGTAGCAATGGTTAATTAAACCTCTCTTCTCTCTTGCAGGCAACACTGTTTCAGGAGAGACAACTCTTCTTCCTCCCGTGGTTGCTACTTCAGAGTCTGTCACTGAAATCACAGCCAACAGCTTTGTTGTCTCCTGGGTTTCTGCTTCTGACACAGTTTCTGGGTTCCGTGTTGAGTACGAGCTGAGTGAGGAGGGCGATGAGCCGCAGTATCTCGGTGAGACACTCTTGAGTCTGCCAGACCAAAGCATTGCTAACAGTGCATCACATGCCTGGTTTGTGGCAGTCAGTACAGCTGGTGTAAACAGTGAGCATCTCGCTGTCTTTCAAATGATTCCATTAGGATACAGGAGTGGCAGCACCAGCTCAGATTAAAAACTCACTCAGTTCATTGTCCTCTCTCCATCAATGGCTGTAGGAGAACAAGGCAAGTATAGAGCAATGCCCTCTCAGAATACTGTCCCAGGATCCTGCAAAGGAAAACTCTCTGAGCCAGGAGAGGTGGATTTGCAATAACTGTGGGTAGATATATTTATTCTTTTCAGCTCCATGAATTTGTCCAGGCTTTTTTCACTTTGAAATCATGTAGGGTTACTGGCTCCCACAGCATCCTGAAGTGAGCAGCAGTGCAGATGAGAAGAGAACCAAATCTGTTTTCTGAACCTGCCTCCTGGATAATTTCCTTTGCCATACCTTTGTCCTTCCACCAGAATGGTCAGAGAAATCATTCCCAAATGCCTCCTCTTGGCTGCTTGTTGTCTCATGAATGTCTGTTCCAGTCTGCTCTATCAGTTGTTTTCTTTGGGTTGATCTTCCTCATCTTTGGTAATGTGACAGTGTAGTTGAGCTGGGAAGGTGGTTAAAGTCACTGGACTCAGATCTAGGAATTGAAATCCTTTTTCCGATACCTACTGTGGAGCCTATGTCAACACATGTAATTTCATCTTAACTTTTTTCCTAATTTCCTGTCTTAACAATGGTAATAGCAATATCTCACAAGGATTTGAGGTTATAAAGGGTATTGGGATATGAGTGAGACAGAAGAGCAATGTGAGAAAAAGAACAGTAATCCCCTGACCTAAAAATTCTCCCTGGTCTGTTGCTCCCCTGAAGCCTCAGGCTTGGACTCCTGAGCAGAATTGGCTCACATGGGGACTGCCAGCACTGTCACCACCTTTCTTGTCTGCCCAGACAGCTGAGCTGTGCTGTGAAGCAGCTCCTGAGTTCATCTGTCTACAGACAGAGGTTTACAGGCAAATTGAAAGGCAATTCCCAGTTTCCCTTAAGATGCTTGGCTTCAGTCTGGCCAGTGAGGAGCTGCTTCATGGGGAATTTTTACATCTGGCACGTAGGTGGACATCTGGGAGAAGGGAGTGGGGAGAGAAGTTCACCAGCCCTCATAATATCATTCTTCTTCACTCATGAGTCAGTCTTTCCACATAACCTATTCGTGTGAAAGTTTTTCCATACATTTCTGTACTGAAAATACACCAGGCAGGGTATGAAGTGAGTACTCAGCTGAGATGGCTGTGTGCCAGCAGTGTGCAAGGGGCTGCTGCTCCAGTTGCCCTGCCATGTCACACATCAAGCCTTGCTGTCCTAGGTGGTGGCTGCTTGCTGAGTAAGGAGACTTGTCCCAACTCTCCACACAGCTTTTCTGAGGTGAACCAAAGACAGTGCAGAACAACTGCTGTTTTATTGCAGGCAGACTGTGATTCAGCCCAGATTAGAACAGAGGTCTCAATTATTTAATTTGGAGAGAAAGCAAGAAGATGGAATTGCTAAGGCAAATTTTTCTTTCCTGCCTTCCTTAGATCTTCCAAGCACAGCCACTTCTGTCAACATCCCTGACTTGCTTCCTGGTCGCAAGTACATTGTTAACGTCTATCAAATCTCTGAAGAAGGAGAGCAGAATCTGATCCTGTCTACTTCACAGACTACAGGTATGTGAGGGAGGATGTTGCTGCACTTTGAAAGCTGTTTTCACTGTTTGCTCAATGATGTTTCAGTATCTCTCATCCTCACACTTGCTGTTCTCCTCTGTTTATTCCCTTAAACAGCTCCTGATGCACCTCCCGATCACACAGTGGAAAGTGTGGATGACACATCAATTGTCATCAGCTGGAGCAGACCACAGGCTCCCATCACAGGTTGGTCCCACTGGAGTGCACCTGTTTTGTGTTATTGGTAGAATCTGAAATGTAGGTAAAAAAGAAATTGAAGTATAACTCTGTGACAAAGGGCTAGTGCAGAATTCTGCCCAGTCTGAGACCAGCTGGAAAGCACATGGGCGGTTCAGCATTTGCTGGGTTTCAGTGTCTGAACCAAGCAATTCAGGAGGCTGGATACAACATAATTCCTTCTGGACTTGTGTTCAATAAAAACAAACCCTATGACCTTCTATCTGTATCTGTCATCCAGATCCTACCATAGCAAGCATGAGAACTGTACAGACCTAAATCAACATGTCAAACCTCAGAAATATTCTGACCCAGGTCAGATTATGCTTTGGAAGGTGTTATGAGTGTGTGGTCTGTAGATGGGACGTGAGCATGGACAAGCCACAGGTCCTGCTGAAGTTGAGGACTGTTTTTGTCAAACCTCAGTAGAGAGATCAGTTTAGCCCTCATTACTGATTGTGCTGAGGACTGCAATTTCCCTTGCTTTAGGCTACAGAATTATCTACACCCCCTCTGTGGAAGGCAGCAGCACAGAGCTCAACCTGCCTGACACTGCAACCTCTGTGACGCTCAGTGACCTGATGCCGGGAGTTCAGTACAACATCAGCATCTATGCCGTGGAGGAAAACCAGGAGAGCACTCCCATCTTCATCCAGCAGGAAACCACAGGTGTCCCACGCACAGGTAATGCCCGTGTTCTGGAGATCAGTCACTGAGTTTTCTGTTAGCACTAATGCTAAATGAACTAATCTATCAGTCCTGAGTTTTCTGTTAGCAGCTAAATGAATCTTAATGAACTCAATTATGTTTTGTCCTCATTGTGTTTTTTGATTGTAATTCCGCTGGTATTGAAGTTTTATAGTAAATCCATACTCCTTATTGACACAGGCCCCCACTCTGCATCAGTAGGGTGGTATTCCTAGGGATTGGACTGCAGGCAGAAAAGAGATCAGTTTCCCAAGTTATCTTAGGGGGAATTCTGCCAAGAGATCATCTGAAGAGCCTGGGGTATCATTTGCCTCAGTACTTGGCCTGCGGATATTCAAGGTTATGTACTTGGACACCACAACACGAATTCTAGTAATTCACCTGACTTATCCTTCTCCTTTCCATCCTATCCATTATTTTCCATTGCAGTGAGTGAAGATGGGAGATTCCTTAGCATTGAATGATGTGCCAAAACAACACCATACAATCTCAACTGCAGGCACCCACTGTTTCAAAAAGTAGTGGTTTTGGGGTTCTCCTAAGTATCCAGATGGACTGAATAGCCAAACCAAAAGCAAGAATAGTGAAAGAATGGGATCTGATGTGGTAAGCAGTGGAATTTGATGGTCCTGCAAGTTGGAAACATATGTTTTCAAATGGGAATTTACCAGGAATGAACTCAGCTCAATGATTTTATGGTTTGGCATCTGTATCTTCCACAAATGTGCATTGGTTAACCTTAGAGCAATATCAGTCCTAATCTGAAGAAACTTAATCTAAACATAGGAATTCAAGGGTGCAGTACTGGGGACCAGCACAGAGGGAACTGCATTTTGTCTTTGACTACAGTAAGGCCAGATCAGCCCCTGTATTTGTTAAATTATAAAAGATGGATTTTAAGTTAATTATAGACACTCAGAAAATGCTGTGGGTTTTGAAAACCCTCTCTTTTAATTTGAAAAGGAGGTAACTGTTTCCAGTCCCTGGAGTATTTTTTTTTTTTCCCTCAAGCTTTGGTTCTGCATATATTTGAAGTTCTGTAGCATATTACTCCTGGTCTTTCACTCCTCTTTCTGTCACAGCAAGGTACATTCTGTGAGTGAAGGCATAAAATACAACTAAGTAGTGACATTTGGAATTGTCATCAGCTTGAATATTGTCTGGGAATGTGTGTAGACATGTTTACAGTAAGGTTACCACGACTTCTCAGTTTGGTAATATTCTTTGGCTAGCCATTGTTCAATCAAAATTAACTTTTCTGCCTTCCATAAAAACCTGTCGCTTCTGCTAATGGCTAAGGACTGACTCCCTATGACACTGTTCTATCCCTCTTTTTTCAGGTGAAGTTCCTTCACCCAGAGATCTGCAGTTTGTGGAGGTTTCTGACATCAAGATCACCATCATGTGGACCCCCCCGCAGAGCCAAGTGTCTGGCTACCGAGTGGAGGTGATCCCTGTCAATCGGCCCGGCCAGCACGGCCAGAGACTGCCCATCACCAGGAGCTCCTTTGCTGAAGTCATTGACCTGCTCCCAGGAACCACTTACCTCTTTAAGATCTTTGCTGTGAGCCAGGGCAGGGAGAGCAAACCTTTGACTGGGCAGCAAACCACCAGTAAGTGTCTTTCCTTTGTGCTTTTATCAGCCTTTTGAAGTGCGTATTTGTCTGTCGCTTAGAGAAATGTATAAACAGAGCACTTGAAGTGCAACAGTTATAGCCCAGGAGGTATCCCAGAAGTAGAATGACAGGGCTGGGAATTCAGTCAGTCTAACAATGATCTCTTCAGCAGATTTATCCTCCTCCAGGGCTTTCCAATGGAGTTTAACTCTCATGGCGCTTTAAAACAATTTCGTATGGCTGGAATTCAACTTTTTTATTACTGACTGAGAATTGATGGGCCCTGCAGTTCTTTTACAGCACAGATCACAGCCTGTGATTTTTATAATTTTATTTTTTTCTGTGTGTGGATACCTTAGGGCAGATTTCAGCATGACTGAGGAACCTTGCTGAGATTGCTCTGAAAATCCCTATCTCCCTTCTGACAGCTATGTACCTATCTGGCTCCACTCTCAGCAGTAGCACTTCTGCCTGCACAGGCAAGGAAGATGGAGATTTTCACATGGAAGGGAAAGTTTAGTCTGGGTTTGGGTGGTTATCTCCCTTTTTGATCCAAAAGGAGCTGATCAGACAGAACCTGGGCCATGGTTCATTTGAACAGATCTTGTTTATTGGGCAATAGAAGGGTGACTAGGTGTTTTTGGTGTTCTTTGACTGGATTGCTTTATTCAAAGAACCAGAATTCAGCTATGTGCATGTGCTGCTGTTCTGACACTTTTCAGTGAATGAGAGAAAGTTTGGCAGACCTAGCCTGACTCTTACAAGGATGAGAGGGAAGGGAAGGAAATGGGATTATCTGTGAATATAGCCATGCTCTTTGAAAAGTATCCTTACTTATATCCAATAAGTTATGAACCATGAATAGTACCTTTCCCTTGGCTACGCAAGGAGAAAGGGATCCTTATGTTTGTCCTTTGACATAGGTATCTAATCTCAGATGGTGTGAACACTCTCCCTCCTCTTTCAAGCAAGGCTTTCAGAAGCAAGGATGCGAGTTAATAATCTGAACTCCCTTGGAAGCATTTAGAACAAGAAGGGCTCAGTTCCCAGTTGGATCTGTAATTTTTTGTGTCTGTTTTGAGGAGCCTTGGCGATGTGTAGAGCCCCTCTGAAACTCCACACAGAGGTGTACCTGAGAGACATTTAATTCAGACAGCACAGGGCTAGTTACAAATGTCTGGGATCGTTTTCCATAGGCTGTGATCATCCGCTTAACGGCTTTGCCTAAACCACAGTTCAGAAAGTATTCACATAAATTGCATCCTGTAATCGAAAGTCCTGGGAAACAGAAATCATTCAGGGTTCCCAAGGAAAACCCTGCAGCAAAAGTCTCTTCCCACGGTGTAAATGTGATTCTCTTTTTGGCCTTCTGTTTAAAAAGTCTACAAATAAACTCGGAGTGTGTGTGCTTTTTAATCTTCCTCGTTTTCCCCTTACTATGGGAGAGGAGGTGATAAAACCTGATAGAGCTGGCAAATTAAACTGTCCAGAAAGGAACTGGCTTTAGGCTGCTCACTGGGGGAAGATACAATCCTTGATAGATGAGACTTAGCACAGGTCTAAGTACCTAGAGATGGGCCTAAGGACTATTACACTCATCTTGTTCTTCTAGAACTATTTCCCTTGTTTTTTCAAATGGTGGAAGAAAAAAGTCCCTCTTCCTTTGTCCTCCCTGGAGAAAACAACTGGGGAGAAAACAAAAAGGACAAAAACTGCTCTCCACTGAGAGAGTGATGAAAACAGTAATTTTTATCCCCCAAATGTTATCTCTTCTGGAAGAGAAAAAAAGCATTTGCCATCAAAAAAGAGCATTGATGAAACCTCTTCTCACTGTTCTTAATTTCAACATATGATTGGAATGTAGAAAAGGTGGAGAAACTTGCCATGCGGACACCATAAATCCCTTGCTGCAGCCAGTGCTACCCTGCCTGCTGTGGGGGCAAATTACTCAGGTGTTTTTCCCCTTCTGAGCCTCATCTTGTCACAGCCAAAGGTAGTGACATCTGCCTGTCACTGGGCTCCAGAGTGGTGCTGAGTGAGCACTGCTGCATCAGCCTCTTGTGTACGTAGTTCTGTGGGTTATCAGCTTCAGCAGCTTCCTGGGGGCAGTGATAAAAAGGGGAGGAAGCCTGGTAAAAGCTGTTCCCTGAGTCCCATGGGAGAGATGAGCATGCTTGGAATTGTTGTTTGGTCAGTTCCATGGGGTGGTTGTTTTTGCGTAGATCTAGGAACTGGTTTTCTGCAAGAAGCTGCTGACTATTACTTATTTTGACATTCAAATGACAAAGTAGGGGTGGTTTATTTTGGGAAGGGATTTCGACAGGACTGGGCAAGGATTTAAAAGAATAAATCTTTTTCATGGAAAAGGGCTAAAGTTAGGTTTCTGTACTTATGCTGACAAGTCTAAACTGAGCTGATTTTTAAAAAAATGCTCAGCATTCATGAGAAACTACTGAAATTCCTGAGTGTGCTTGGGTTCATTTGTCTTTCCTCAGCCTGCCTTCCCCATGGGATGCCATGGATGGCAGTGACCCAAATCGGTGCAGCCCAGAATGCTCAGGTCTGCCTGGCCAACCAAGTTACTGGCTGGCATTGAGGCATGGATAGAGTTCTTTCACTTCCATTCCCAGCTCTCCCATGGTCCCCACCTTCTCTGTTCCCTCCTATTGCCCTCACACAGTGAGTCACAAACACAGGCTCACCAACCTCCTTGTACACCCATGGTTTGTGCGGGGGAACAGACGTGCTTTGGAAGTGGGGGTGAAGTAGAGATTCAGCTAGAAAGCTGAGGGATGTTCCTCTTTTCCTTCCCCAGAGCTTGATGCCCCCACCAACCTGAGGTTCCTGAACACCACGGAGCACTCGGTGTTGGTGCTGTGGACCCGGCCCCGGGCGGTGATCACAGGGTACCGGCTGACGGCAGGTCCCACGAGGGGAGGGCAGCCAAGGACCTACAACGTGGGACCCTCTGCCAGCAAGTACCTCCTGAGGAACCTGCAACCTGCACCTGACCGACACCGTGTACCTCGTGGCAGTTAAAGATGACCTGCAAAGCGACAGAGCGACTGGAGTCTTCACAACCTGTGAGTGACACACACACGTAATGCCATGGCCCTTCTTCAAAACTTGTGCTCAAAGTGGCTATTGTGAATTGGTTTACAGAAGCAGCCTTTTGAAGTAGCATTCCAGCACAACAGCTTGGGAAATAGTCCTTGTTCTTCTTTCTGAACTAGTTGGCAGGAAAAAGAGTTATTTGCATCAAAAAGCTTTTAGTAAAATGTATTTCGGCTTTTCTGATTGTATTAAAAAAAAAAAAAAAGGGAAAACTAACTACTGGTACCTCAGTTTTTGTTTAGCTGAATGTCAAAGATATTGAATTTTACTTGATCTTTCTAATTGTTTGATTTTTGGCATGATGAGTTAAGGAAAGCATACAGCTCCCTTAAAATGGGCAAGGAATAATTAGTCTGTCATTTGTATAAAGCTGAAAGCAGACATTTCTCAAGCCCAACCATACCATCTAAGGCAGCTCAACTGCAGTTACTCAAACTGACACAAACATGGCATTCTATCCTTTTTTTTTATTATTATTTTTTTTTACATTTCAGTCATATATACATGTGCTGCTGGCTTGGAAGAAATATTGAGCAAATTCAGGGAGGAAATGGAGTCCTATAAGAACCCACACATAATTCTAGAAAGAACAAATAGATTCAATGTTTAAATAATGATGATGCCATCGTATAAACTAACAAAATTCAAAGCCATCCAAGCCCAGAACCACATCCTCTTTTCAAAAGAGAATGTGGTTTCTTTTAGAACAATGTGAAACTAAAAATAAGGTTTCAGACTTTGAATCAGAATAACACTGTTGACATTGGCAAGATACTTTTTGCTGACAGTCAGTCTTATCTAGAGATATTTCTCAATTAGGATATGATTTGGTATCTTAGGTTAATATTGCCTTCAAATTCTGGCTTGTCTGAATGAAATCAGTCCAGTTCAAGACTGTAGTCTTGAACCAAGTCTTTTCACTGAGAACAAGGTCATTTCAGACTAAACTCAGTGGTGTTATTTAGGCTGATTTTTGGGATACACAAAGGCTTTGGATTCCATGTGATGCTCCTGACAGATATCAATGAGACCACAGATGCCTCAGCCTGACTTTGAGCTCCCTTTCTGCTGACTTCAAAAGAGTTGAAGGTGTTGATGAGGGTTAAGATGGTCCTTACTGGGACAGCTGGATGACAGACAAGGGTGTGGGGTTCTGCTGATTGGAAGGCATATGGGAGGTGAAGGGAAAAAAAAGCTATTTTTTTTAGGAACACTTTATGTATTGTACCAAAAAAACCAATAATCCCCAAATTCTTGGGATTGGATGCATAGAGGATCATGAGAACCAGTTCAGTATTTTCGCTTTCCTCAGGAACAAAAGTAGTCCCTATGATCAGACCACTTGCATACCATGTCTGTCAAGCCCAGCAGCAGACAAAAATAACCTGTCAGATCCTTCCCAAATCCCTGGATTTTCAGAAGTGTTGTAGTTCAGCAATCATTACATACCCCAGCTCTTTGGACTGCTGTAAGTCAGGTTTTCTGACTGTTTTGAGCCATCATAGCAGATAGGCTTCAACTCTGCCAATTCCCTTCACAGATCAGCCTGCTGGCTCTGTTCCTCCTTTTAACACAGAAGTGACTGAGACTTCCATAGTCATCACCTGGACACCTGCCCCAAGGATTGGTTTCAAGGTAGGAGAAACTAAGGCTTGTGTTTCTTTTTCCTCTTGCTTCATTGTGGCGGGGAAGGTGGATTGAAGCAGTTTCCTATGGCCTGCAGTGAAGATTGGAGCACAAGGGAAAGGGGTGCAAAAGACCTGCTGCTTACAGGGGGTGGGTTTAGGTGACAGAGGTCAATGCAATCATGGGGCCTTAGGTGAAGTTCATCTGAAACACACGTTACAGGATTAACAGCTGGTGTGTGGCTTTAAGGCCCACGATGCTCATGTGGGATGATAAGTCAGGATGCTGCTGGTTAGCTGGGATAGGAGCATTTGAGACTGAAAAGCAAACGTGTCTTCCCTGCAGCTGGGGGTGCGCCCAAGCCAGGGCGGGGAGGCTCCGCGGGAGGTGATCTCGGACAGCGGCAGCATCGTCATCTCCGGGCTGACCCCCGGGGTGGAATACACCTACAGCCTCACGGTGCTGATGGACGGCCAGGAGAGGGAGACCCCCATCATCCGCAGAGTGACCACACGTACGGAACACTTGCTTTTCCATGATTCCTCCCTCTTCCACTTGCTTCCCCTGTGCTCCCCGGGCTGCCTTATGGGAGTCATTTCCTCCTGTTGTGGTAGCACGTCTCATGTGGTGCAGGGCCGTGACTTCAGGAGAATATTTGTAGCTAATTCCGAAAGGGTGAGGGTGTAATGTGGGGAGAAGGGGTGCTGAGGCAGCCAGCATGATTCCCAGTGCACCACTGACCTGTCTGTCTGAACACTTGCAGCACTGGCTCCACCAACCAGACTGCGCCTGAAGTCCAGTCCTGATACTGGGATCCTGATTGTCTCTTGGGATAGAAGCACATCTCCAGGTAACTATGTGAACTCACAGTATGCCCAAATCTGTTGTAGCAGAATGGTAACACTTGTTCTCTGATGCCTTGCTGTTCAGTAAGGAGACTTCAATGGAAAACTTGTTGTTGAGGAATTTAAGAAAAAATGTACATATTTCTAGATATTTGCACTGAAGGTAACTTATTATTTTGGAGTTTGAATGTGTTCAGATATTTCAGCTGTTTTAAGGATTTGAAGGATTTCTTCAGATATCTCCAGGGGTTTAAAAATAGTCCAAGGGAAGGAAAGCAAAATGCACCACAGAGATTTTGGAAGTGACAGATGAGTTTGTGTTATTAAGAGTAAGTATGGAAGTTCTGACAGTGTTCAGGGTAAACTCTTCTCCCACAATAGCTGATGGGAGCTGTACAATTGACTTCCATAAATGGAGGATTGAAAGCTTTTAAAAACCCCTCTCTGTTTGTAGCTGAACCTTTTCTTGAGGAGTCTGAGACTTTCAGTTTGGTGAGGAGTTGAAATGCTGTGAGAATGGCATGGCTGCTTCCTGGGAAGCTCATTTTGGGGTGCCTGACAAAGCAACCTCTTGCCTGCTGGGCTCAGGGTGGCAAAATCACTTTGTAAAATGTCATGTGTTTGCCTCAGTTGTGCTGAGCCCTGATGTAAATGAGCTCAGCAGGAGGTCACTGCACACCGGTCTCTCTGTATTTCAGGCATCAGTGGGTACCGTGTGACCACTACTCCCACCAACGGGCAGCAGGGCTCCACCTTGGAGGAGGTTGTGGGTGCAGATCAGACCACCTGCACCTTTGAAAACCTCAACCCCGGTGTGGAGTACAATGTCAGTGTCTACTCAGTCAAGGACGACCAGGAGAGTGTCCCCATCTCTGAAACCATCACTCCAGGTAAGGAAAGGATGAGCAGCAGGTTTAGCTACTCAAAGTCCAATGGCTGAGCACAAGAGCTCTGCATGCACAACTCCTACTAGTCTGATGACAGAGGGCTTAGGCTTTACATTTAGTCTCAAGAAGCAGAATAGCCAAGTACCAACATGTGACAGAGCAGTTCTTACACCCCTCTACTTCTCTACATGGGCAGCCTAGGTTGTCTGTCACAGGGTGGTGGCAAGGAGGTGGATCTTTACACTGAGCTGGAGAGCAGCAAAGACTTGACTTGGCTCTGAAGTGCCTCTCACAGCTGGTGAGAACAGGAAGTAGGTGATCAGAGTGGGAAGCAAGCACAGGAGCAATTCTGGCAGCAATAGTGACAGAAAATCACTTGAGCACATTGGAGAGGAAAGCCAGGATTGAAAGGTCCATCACTGTAGCACTTCTGAGACACAGAGTGGTGTGTGCCACCTCACATGGTGTGCTGGGATGACTGCAGAAACCACCTTTGTAGCCATAGTAGCAAAATGCATCTCCCCAAATGGTTTCATTTTCCTGTGTGAGGGGCTTTGTGTGTTTTTGTTTGTGCTCAACCCTGAAATGATGCCAGCTACTGTGTTTGCTTGCTCTTATAACACTGCTTTAAAATTTCCACGCTTCACTGAAGTGCTGTGTGCTCCCCAGGGGGGAACTAATACTGTGATACGTCATAATTAAAGCAGTAATAATTTTAGCCCTTCACCATCTTCTGGTGGGGGAAAGCTAAGAATGTATGTGTCTGGCTTTTAGCACTCTTTAAAGGTGATATGGTACATGTGGATAAACCATGATCTCACAGAAAACTGGCATTTTTTTGCATTGATTCTGTAAAATAAGTATTTTCCTTGAAGGACATTAAAATAGAACATAACCAATACAATTAAAACAATATTTCTGTCTCGTAAGTCCTTTTCAAACTAACTTGAAATGATCCAACAGGATGGATACCAAGTCCTGCATCTTTGACTCACCTACTGGTGTCTGATCCTGAGGAAAAGCATCCATTACTTCCCACAGGATCACCTTGCTAAAGTTACACAGCCAAATCCTGTGGCTTAAATCAATACCAATGTTCTGACTTGAGCAACTGAGGGTTTGGCCATTGTCAATTAAAGATGCATCTGCCCAATTCCCTGCCCAGTTCTGTTGGTCCTACCATGCAGGAAATGAGCACTTTTAATAATAGTAATATCAATAGAGGAAACAGTCGCAGCTTTGCTTGTTTTCCCTACAGAAATGTAGGCAGTATCTGGAAGGTAATTAAAGAGCATCCTTATTGAATGGCTCAGATCTGAGATTTTCAACACTTTAGCCAACAATATCAGGTACTTGGCCACAGCATGTGCTGGACATAACCTCTGAATATGGGGATGTTGTCACTGACAGGATTCTTATCATCTAAAGGTCATTCTTAACCATTTTACCATCTTTCCAAGAAAGTATTTTATTACTCACTGTTCACTATCATCTGTTTTTAGCACAGATATTGCAGCAGGTAGTGGTAAGTAGAACTTGAGGAATTCTGGGCCCAGATCCTCAAGCCATTACAGGGGTTTGAGGCTTTTTTTTCCAAGTCCAGTGTAAGTGGTTCAGACAGTGGAATGATCTACCCGAAACTTGCTGGTTCTCCCTAGCTGAGGGTCTAGTCTGATTTAGCCCCTTCAAATAAGTTGGATATTTTTATGACCCCAGTGATAAAGTTAGACTCACCATTTGAAAAAGACAAGAATTCTAGAGGGTCAATCAACTATTATTTCAGAGTTGTGTTTATTTATATATTAATAGAATTTGGTCTTTCGTAGTCTACCTGTAAAAAAAAAAAAGGGGGGGCTATATTTTTTCTGTTTCTATTTTCATCAGAAAATGCGGGTCTTATGGCTCATCATTGCTCAAACTAGATGTGTTGCAAGTTAAGTGCCTCTGTAGGGCTTTTGAAAATTGTTATCTCTATAAAGTAGAAGCACATTATCTGAGGGTTTGAGCCTCTGTCTGCCCAGGGAAGCAGCTGGAGACTGCATTGAAGGGTAAATATTAAAAGGCAAAATGAAAAAAGGAAAAAGCAAAACCACCAAAACCTAAAAGCCCACCGGAAACCCTCCTTTCCCCCCAAGAGAAATTCTGCATATCACCTCAATTGCTTCCAAAGGTCTGTAATGTTAATAGTGATGAACACTGCTTTTTTCTCCCTTGTCTTTCTTTGCCTCTGTGTGTCTCTGCCTTTCCCTTTGCTCTTTAACTCATTAGAGGTGCCCCAACTCACTGACCTAAGCTTTGTTGACATAACTGACTCGAGCATCGGCCTGAGGTGGACCCCGTTAAATGCCTCCACCATTATCGGGTACCGCATCACAGTAGTTGCAGCAGGAGAGAGTGTCCCTATTTTTGAAGATTTTGTGGACTCCTCAGTAGGATACTACACAGTGACAGGCCTGGAGCCGGGCATTGATTACGACATCAGTGTAATCACACTCATTAATGGCGAGAGAGCGCCCCCACCACTCTGACACAGCAAACGGTGAATCTTGAAAACTTCCGTGTTTTGGGACGTGGGCGTGTTCCCTGCTGGCACTGGCTGTTGGGATGATGGGGCTTTGTCAAAAGAGGAGTTGAGCCACTCACTGTGGGGATGCCAGACAGACGCAGCTCGCTGCTTTCTCCAAATGGCAGCTGGGGATGGGTATGTGCTGCTCAGTTTCTGAATTTGAGGCATTTCAATACCATGAATGGCTGCAGACTTGCCAGGCTCATTCACCTTCTGCTCTTCAGATTTCCAAGATCCAGTTGGAATGGAGCCTGTGTGTGTTCACCAG
The DNA here is from genome assembly GCF_009829145.1 of Chiroxiphia lanceolata. NCBI lineage: Eukaryota > Metazoa > Chordata > Aves > Passeriformes > Pipridae > Chiroxiphia > Chiroxiphia lanceolata. Next base: position 7,237,383 of record NC_045643.1, on the reverse strand, counting down.
CCTTTAAATTGTGATTCCCCAAAATAAGAGTGCCAAAGGGCAGAGCAGATCAGCAAACACACCCTCCTGCTGTCTGGGCTTCCAGCACTCCATTTCTGTAGTGGCCTCACTCTTTCCACAATGCCCCAAGGGGTGCAGATGGACACCATTCCCTGAGGACATGCCAGTGACAGCCGTGCTACACTGTCAAGGGTCTCTATAGTGCATGAGCAGAGGGCAAGCTGGAAACTGGTTCTTGCATGAAATCCTGATGTGTTTGAAATTCCTGAGGCTGTAAATCCTTCAACACAAGTAGAAGTAGAGTCATAGGAAATTAGTGATATACCCTCTCCTCTCCTGTGTGTGCATGTATGGATTCTAGATGAGATTACTTTTCCATCTGTAAGCTGCTGTATGGCAACTTTAAACCTCTCTTGGCACCACATCTGTGATATGAAATCCAGCTGCTAGAAGCACATTACTGAAACTTGCTACCTTGTTTTCAAATTAGCCCAATGGGCTATATTTAAGGTATCAGGAATTGCCAAGAGGTTAAAGCGGCCTGACAGTAGTACAGACACATTTTTCTCTTAACCGTAGTGGAACCAAGTGTAGTCTAGAAGTCTGTCTGCATGAGTCTGGTGCAGTAGTCAGTAGTCTGTTGTGCATGAGATACTTTCTGTGGTGATTCCCTGAACATGCATCTTGATCAACTGTTATGAATCAGAGGACTGAGCTAGATCTGTTCTTTGCTGTGTAGCTGTGCCTCCTCCCACTGATCTCCGCTTCACTAACGTGGGGCCTGATACCATGAGAGTGACTTGGACTCCCCCGACTTCCATCGTGCTGAGCAGTTTCCTGGTGCGCTACTCACCCGCCAAGAAGGAGGACGACGTTGCAGAGGTGACAGTTTCACCCTCAGACAACATGGTGATCTTAACAAGTAAGTGGGTTACCTACGTAAGTCAAGCAAATATAAGAGGCCCCTTATCACAAAATCATAGAATTTTTATTCTATGAGGTCTTCTGGGAAAGACCTCTTTGAGTCAAACCATGAACCCAGCATCACCATGCTCACCACCAAGCCATGTCCCCAAGTGCCACATCCACACACCCCTGAACACTTCCAGGGATGGTGACTCCACACCTGACCAACCTTTCTGTGAAGAAATTTTTCCTAATATCTAACTTTGACCTCCCTTGGTGTGAATTGAGGCCTTTTCTTCTTGTGTATTGTTACCTGGGAGAAGAGACCAACTCCCACCTTGCTACTACCCCCTCCTTTCAAGGAGTTGTAGAGAGTGAAGGTCCACATGACACAGGAGGAGGCAAAAGAAAAATTGCTTACTCTAAGTGTAGCTGGCCAAATTCTCAGCTGGTCTAAGCTGATGTTTCGAGTAGCCTCATACAAACTCACACTAAATGGGCTTTGGCCTCTTGCTTTACTCAGGTTAAAGCCAAACCACGGGAAAGCTTTTTCCTATCAATCCAAGGACAATGATGAATCAGGCTATTGGGCAATTGCATTGATTTGCAGTCTGGTTAGGTATTAAGAGTAAATACATATTATTCACCTGGTTTGCCAAGGACGTGCAGTGCAGAGGTTCAGGGAGATGATCAGAATGTGCAAAAGGTCATTGCTCCTTTTGGCTTTGTATGCTCAGACCAGAAAATACATATTGCTTGGAACCTTACAGGACATGACGACAAAACACAGGCATTTTCAAAAAGCTGACGTTAATTTTTGGTTCAAAAGCTGTGTTGTATTTAAAGTTGGGCTTTTTTTTTTTTTTATTTGCCCTAGAATCAGGTTGGTTGAGTGAGAGATAATACCCACTTTCAGAATAAGAGACCAAATCTGTAGCTCATCTGAGTTCCAGTAGCTGTGTTGGAAATCCTTGGCCCTATTCCAGTTTATATCAGCTGAAGCTTTGGCCTGGTGCATAACTAAACAACAAGATAACTAGATGGGATCTTGTAGAAAACAAGTTGCTTCTAGTCAGTCTCCACAAACTGATGAAGCAATGATACAGAATTCCATGCTCCCTCAGGCTAAAGCATTGCAGGCAACTGTAATACCAAAAAAAATAACTGGCTTAAATTTTTGACTGGCCTGGAGGCTCAGATCTTCCATCAAACAAAACCTGATAACCTCTCTTAAGAAATACAGTTAAAATTGTGTAGGTTGAACAACTTGTAGTTATTAGCAAAGAAATATGTCTAAATCCCTGTTCTTAAACTCCACAGACCTGCTCCCTGGTACTGAATATCTGGTGAGAGTCTACAGTGTTTCTGAGCAACATGAGAGTGCACCTCTCTATGGAATCCAGAAAACAGGTACTTGGATGCATCCCAGGACATCCTTAATGTCATCCTTTAAGAATTCATTAATGAGACTTCTTAGCTCTTTTTTGTGTGTTGCCACCTTGTTGAGGGGTCATCAGCTAGATGATCATCAAATGATAATCATCAAAAGCAGTGCAGATGCACATCTTGGAGAACACTAGGAAATTCTGTGGTTTCTATCTGAGAGCCGTAACTGCCATTGTTTTTAAATTGTAGACCCTGGTGTGAAGGTACCCTGAGAACAAGCCCAGGCAGAGCATGTTGTATCTGTCACTTAGTCTGTCTTGTTCCATAACTGGTCATGTGCATTGTTTTTCACAGTGTTGTCTGTGTGTGCCACACACACTTTTCCTGCTATAGCATTCCAGCACTTATTTATCTCACTTGGATCCTGAACACACATTTGTTTAGTTCCACAGCTGAATAGCATTTGGTTTCTTACCTGGCAGTGTCGTGGTACAGAGCTTAAGGAAACATGGCAGTGGTGATTACGAGAAGTAGCTCGTGGAGCTCAGTCTCTTGTCTCTTTGCGGCACCCAGGTCTCGATTCCCCCACTGGCCTTGACTTCTCGGATATAACTGCCAACTCCTTCACTGTGCACTGGATGGCTCCGCGTGCCGCCACCACAGGCTACAAGATCCGGTACCAGCCGGAGCAGGGCGGTGGCAGGCCCAAGGAAGACCGTGTGCCCCCCTCACGGAACTCCATCACCCTCACCAACCTGCTGCCAGGCACCGAGTACGTGGTCAGCGTCATCGCCATCAACGGCAGGGAGGAGGGCATGCCCCTGGTCGGCCAGCAAACCACAGGTGAGCTTGAGAGAACGCTGCCTAAAAGTTACAGTGAGGGGTTTGAGTGTCCTCTAGTGAAGGTGTCACCGTTAAAACAGATCTTTCCTACCAGCTGGTGAAACTCGGCTCACCAGGAAGTACATGTGATGCTGAGGTGGGAGGACCCATGCTACTTTCAGACCAAGTCAGACCAATAGTTAGCAGAACTATTTTCATTAAATCTGGTCCAATGCCAGGTGGTTTTTAACCAGATACATCACTTGTTGGTGTGTGTGCACACGGCTAAAAAGACACACAGATGAGTAGCAGAGGAGCACAGTAGGGTAGGTAGAGTATGTAGCTGATGTAAACTGTGTTTAAATTCTCCTTTCAATTCTCTTGTTTTTCTAGTGTCTGATGTTCCAAGGGACTTGCAAGTTGCCCCTGCTGGCCCGACCAGCCTTGTGCTTTCCTGGGATGCTCCTGCAGTGACAGTGAGATACTACCGGATCACGTATGGTGAAACAGGTGAGGGCAGCCAGGCACAGACCAGGAACTCCGTTCTGAGGCCTTAGAAAGCCACAGCAAATAGCAAAGGCAACTTTGGCTGTAGCAGACACAGAGGTGTCTTTTTTGAAGAAGAGCAAATAATTTTTTATCTACCAAAAAGAGTATCTGGAACTCTCTAGTGGTTTGAGAGGTTGTTCTGCGTGCATACTTCATTCTTTTCCTTGGGATCTCTGAAAAGGAATTTGACCCAACAACCATTGAAATCAACAGAGTCCTGCCTTCAACTTGATGCATATAGGATTGTCCTGCTTTCTGTAATGATTTAAAATGTATACTTTGTAGATCCATTACATTTGTTTTTCCACAGGTGGAAGCAGCCCTGTACAGGAGTTTACAGTGCCCGGCACCATGTCTACTGCCACCATCAATGGTGTCAAACCTGGTGTGGAATACACCATCACTATGTATGCTGTAACTGGCCGTGGAGACAGCCCTGCCAGCAGCAAGCCAGTCACTGTCACCTACAAAACAGGTGAGACCTCATTGAACCAAACAAGACACAAAAAGCCCCCAAACCCTACAGCTTTGTGTTGGCTTATCCCCCCAAATGTGTTGCTGATCCCTGGTTTCTTTTAGAAGCCATGGGCTGTGTTGTGAGCCCATCAGTTTCACTGGAGCTGCAGATCTTGGTGGCCCAGCATGACAATGACATGACACGGAAGGGGATCGTGGGCTTGGAGGAGGGAGATCCTGTGGAGTCCAAATGGGGATACAAGCAATGTTTGACTGCTCACTGCTGAGTGGGAATCCTGTTGGGCTCTCATATCATGGAGTCACTGCGGGCCTAACGCTGGTGCTTCTGGTGTGCTGTGATCCTGATGAGACCTGACTTTCTAACTCCAAGACTGTCATCTCACTCCTCATTTAGATATAACCTAATCATAATCCTGCTGTAGCTGCAGGTAAAGGCATTTAGTAGCCTTTAAAACAGCAAAAATCCTCAACTAATATTGATTCGAGGTCAGTCACCCCCACATCATGGTTAAGGCTTTTTCGGTCTGGGCTAGCATGAGGGACAAATAAGTAGCAACATGTGTTTTCTAAGAAGTGCAGCCTAGAAAAGAATGAGCAGAGTAAAATTCAGTCAGAGACAACAGTGGGGGGAGGGTTTCCTTTACCAACATACTCAGAAAAAATATTTTTATTGCCTAGAAATAGACACACCATCCCAGCTGCAAGTCACCGACGTCCAGGACAACAGCATCAGCATCAGGTGGCAGCCTTCAACATCCCCAGTCACAGGGTATCGGGTGACAGCTGTCCCCAAGAAAGGACATGGGCCCACAAAAACTAAAAACGTCCCTGCAGGTAAGAGTGCATGTCACCTTCACCAGATCTGTTAGAATATAAGAAATGAACACTAAAATCTTTCACCTGCTTGTAGCTTTTTTTGCCATCCTGCTGCCTTCAGTTGGGTCTCATTCAGAAGAAGCTAGGGCAGACTTTTTGCCCCAAAAGCTTTCTATTTCTTTGACACCACTGGGCTGCAAGGGATTATTCTTAGCAATCTCAGTGTCTCTGAAAGGCACCTGCATTTCAAAGAAATATCACTGGATTTTCTAGCATCCAGCAAAGCTTCCTCTGAAATCCTTCTGAAGGCCACATAATGTGACCCTTGGTCATAGCATGGACTCAGTCACACACACTACAGGCTTGAGCTCGTTACTGTGGAACCTGCCAGGTCAGCTCTTGGGAACACAGTGCATTTTATGGGATTAGCAGAGGTTAGCACTCAGGGATGCTTGTGATGCAGCTGGGGTGATGGCCAGTCTTATCCCAGAAAACGATGAAAGCTGTGTTGTACCTCCTGTGCTAACCTGCCCTTTCAGCTGTGGGGCCTTTGAGCGGGTGCCTTGCTGTGCCCTACAGAGCAGCATGGTGCAAGCTGAAGGCAAATTTGGTTTGTCAATCCCATCTTGTTTTAATGACATTTATTCATGGTATGGCTTTTACAGGACCTTCATTCAAGGCTACTTAGAGGGCAGTTCTTTGCTGTTCTTTCTGAGTAATGCTGTTTTTTCCTGCCAGATCAAACTCAGGTCACTATTGAAGGTCTGCAGCCCACAGTGGAGTACATGGTCAGTGTCTACGCTCAGAACCAGAACGGGGAGAGCCTGCCCTTGGTTGAGACAGCCGTCACCAGTACGTATTTCACTTCATGGGAGCAAAACAAGTGTTATCTGTCAAAGTCTGAACCTCCCATGCAGCACCACAGTCCCAGGGAAAGCAAAAGGCAGGGGCCTGCTCTCCAGGAGAATGCAAGGTGGTCTGCCCTGTGAGAAGTACTGTGCACTTAAGTTGCAGATGCTGGCACAAACACAGTCCCTCTGCCTCAAGCACTGGCAAAATGCAATTTCTTGCCCCCTCAAAATGCTGCGCTTCTGATTTTCTTTCACTAAAGCCATGAAGTCGTTTGGGGTTTCGTTTGCCATCAGCCAATCAGTGGGTAAAATGTGCAAAAATCTCCTTTGAGGAGCTAGGTGGCAAAGGTGATTGCTCTTGAGGGACTGGGCTCAGCTTGGCAGCCCTGCATGAAGAAGTAAGGGGAACCATATGAGTTGTATCAAGAACTTAGGATGAAGCACTGCAGAGGAAAGGGCAGGTCAGTCCTGGAATTATTGTGTCTACCTGGATGAAACTGCTCTGGTCCCAAAGAGGACACAAGAGGAAACATGTAACTTGGGGATATCACTGATGTGAAGTGCCTTTTTAGGGACACCTCTGGGCTAGGGATTTGCTTGCATGTTAGTCCCTTTCTCAGGCTTGTATTCAAAACTGTAACTCAGCCCCAAACATTACAGAATTTTCCTAAAGACAACTGGAGCTTCTCCATAGCCTTGCAGAGGTGGGAAGAGAGTCCACATCCATTTCAAACCAACAAATTCCTCGACAAAAATCACCTTTGCCAACTAGAAAATGTAGAAAATTGAAGACTAATACAACTTGGCAAATAAGGAAGTTGAAACCTTATAGAAAAGCATAATTTTGATCCACTATAAAAATAATATAGCAGATCCTCCCATTTTGTGTAACAGGTGGATATATTTCTGTGGTAGCCACTCCAGGCTTCTGTGAACAAGGCTCACTTACCCTGCTGTCTAGCACTGAATTCCCACCTTGCTGGGAAAATCTGATTAATTGGTCTAATTGGGAAGTGTGCCTAGCACCCAGCTGCACCTGTGGACATTGATTCCCTGTGCACTCAATGCAAAACTGAAAAGCTTGTTCCCACCTGATTTTAAAATATAATATACTGAGTAATTTTGCTTTCTTGATTAGTGTGTTAATTGGGTATTAATTTATGAAAGAAAAACAGTGGGGCTGATTCTCCTTGGGCTGGCACTTTGCACAGCAGCTTACGACAGTGAAAGGCCAGTGCAGCGTGAACCCAAACTTAGTCAGGTGGGCTCTCTGGCTGCCTTTAGCACTTACAGCCACTTACATGGGAGAAATGGGCCTGAACATTCCCATTTCTTTTTTAGTCTTGTCTACTTTAAGGTAGCTTAATGCTTTTAGAGTTGTATAAAAGGTGCCAAAGGGACTCAAAAATAGGTAAGGATTGGTGTTCTGGCTGCTTTGAAGGTGGCAGTACAAGTCCTTTTGGTTTCAACAAGGCCATGATTACCTTCCTGCTGTCTGGCACCCCCAAACTCAGCCTCATGGGTGTGAACATGTGTGCAAGGTGCAGCACAGAGGAGAATCAAGTACCCCCTTGCCACGCAAAACTGAAAACTGCTTTGCATGTAATGGAAATGCTTTTTATTTTGCTCACACACGACCTGCTTTTTATCACATAACCTCTTACCGTTAATTTGCCTAACAGACATTGACCGCCCTAAAGGACTAACATTCACTGACGTGGATGTTGATTCCATCAAAATTGCTTGGGAAAGCCCACAGGGGCAAGTCACCAGGTACAGGGTGACCTACTCAAGCCCTGAGGATGGAATCCATGAGCTATTGCCGGCCCCAGGGGGCGAAGAAGACACTGCTGAGCTGCATGGCCTCAGGCCAGGTTCTGAGTACACTATCAGTATCGTTGCCATTTACGATGACATGGAGAGCCTGCCCCTCACTGGGACCCAGTCCACAGGTACACCTTCCACTACCCCCAGCAGGCCATGGCAGCAGGGGCTTCTGCCCCATTGGGTAACGTGTGCTTCCATGTGCACCTGGGAACCCCCGGGGCAGCCGAGGGGATGTGATTGCTCTTGAGACATGGCTCAGTTGGTGCCAGCTGGTTGAGAGCAGGGTCAGCCTGCAGACACACTGAGAAGGAATGAAAGATAGTAGGATTGGAGGAGTAGACTCTGGAGAAAGGAGGGGTGTGTGTCCAGTAGTGTCCTGTTCCTTGTCATGGAGTCAAATCTGTCGTGACCCGCCCTCTCACAATGCTCTTGTCTTACCTTTGGGATGTGGGGCACCTGGAATCAGAGGCAGTTGCCAACAACAGAGAGATGAGGGCAGCTTCCTCCCCCAGGGATCTTGGATGGGACCAAAGATCAGCAGGAAGAGCTAGAAGATTCCCTAAACCTCAGATCTCACAGAGCCTCCAGCTCCTTCACTGGCACTGCCCTAGGGACCACGGCCCACGTGCATGCCCACACCCTGTGCTCACATCACCTCCACAAGGAGAGGACATGCTCCATTCAGGAGAGTCCCTTCTGTGTCAGGCTGATCCCACCCCATGTAGAATGCATTGAAAATTTCTTTGTGAAAAAGGAAAAGGAAGCTAATTGCTTGCAATAAAATTGTTTCCAGCAATATGGAATCCATTGCCAAGCTTCCAGCATTACCAGATGTGCCTTTATTACACAGGTAGCACCTGTGTAATAAAGGTCTGCTGTTCATTTGTGGATGAAAAGTTGGTGCTATAATTCCAGAGGTGGAATGAAGACAGTGTTTCCCAGTGTACAGATTGCTATGCTAAACTGCAGCAAAGAGCTGTATTGATGAAACAGCTGGCTGACTACCTGCTAGAAATGCAAATCTAGGACTTCTTCAAATCCACCCTCTGTGGTTTACCTTTTGTGGGATGTTCAAAAGCGTATTTGAAGTCATTCAAGACTTTTCATTGACTCTCATGGGCTTTAGATTGAGTTCTGAGCAAAGCAAGAAGGGAGACGTTCTGTATTTCCACTCTATAAAACTGGAAAACTTCACAGCAATGTGCTGTAGTGGGCACTGTGGTAAGGGATATCTTTCCTCTGTTTGCAGCCCATGGATTACCAACAGTAAGGCAAGAAATCACTTCAATGGATGCTCCTTCTTTTATGCAAACACTTGTTTATAAGGATATCAGATATGTTAGCTCATGAACAGGCTCTTGTGTGATGAGCCTTATGGCCACCACAGCTCTGCTTTTCCGTTGCCTTGCTCTCTGTGTAGTAATTTACACTTGTGTAAGTGGCTGTAAAATGCTTCCCCTCTACATTTGCAGTATTTTTATATCCTCTCTGCAATTCCTGAGCCTTCTTCCTACTTACTTATGTAAATCATCATGAACAGATAGGGGCAAGTAAAGCAGGACTAAACTATGAGCTGTGGGCTGAGAAGCAGAGACTGGTGGAATAATTAAAACAGACTGGCCTGCTGTAGATTTAAACACCTCCCAAAGCCTATAGGTTATATCACAGCAAATGTCATTGCTCTCTTAACTTCAGGGCCTGAAGCATCAATATCTCCTTATTTCTGCTGGAAAGTGTTATGTAGATTTGAGAGTCTCCTCCTGAATACCATGTCCCCTTCCGTGGTGCTTTACGCCTGTGCTTGCGGAAGGCACACCACTTTCCTGGCCTAAACCTGTCTCACGTTCGGGAGAGAAGACTGTTTTATCCAAGACTGTCTTTTTTAAACTAACCGTGTGCCAATTTGGATTTTTGCAGCAATTCCACCTCCAACAAACCTGAGGTTCACTCAGGTAACTCCCACCAGTCTCACGGCCACCTGGAGCGCACCCAACGTTCGCCTCACTGGCTACAGAGTCAGAGTGAACCCCAAGGAAAAGACTGGGCCTATGAAAGAAATCAACCTTTCTCCAGACAGCACATCCGCAGTCGTGTCTGGATTGATGGTAACTCTTTTCTTTGTGTTGGGAGGAGGAGGTGTTAGGAGAACTTGAAGCAATTTCCAATTCCTGGGTCAGGAACTTCAGTTGGAGCAGAACATTACAACTCCTAAGGGTCTGACTGAAGCTGGTGGCTCGTCAGACTGCAACTACTCCTCACTGTAGTTTTGTAAAAGGCAAGTAATTGGCCTGTTGGATCTGCATTCTTCCTCATCTCCCAGCACAGAGAGACTGGATGCCTTAATCAAATGCAAATTACCAGGTTCACAATCAAGAGTAACCCAGTAAAATGCTTTTACTCATCTCTCACAAAAGAGGTCAAGTAAAGTGATCTAAGGCGGGGGTTTTCAAGCTGTGATATGGGAGCTCTGGCAGTCACTTTCCTATTTTTAAGACATCTGCAAAATGTAAGTTAAAAATGCAGGTCTTTTGTGAGGCTTAAATTTGCTATATAGCCATCTTCTCCACTGGAAACATTTCAGGAGTTCCTGAACTGGAAAAGGTTGAAAATCACTGCTTTATGGTTCCTGCAATCTTAAAAAGCTACTGATCTGTTTTTAAGGAGTTTTATGAATCATTTTCAAAAATGAGCCTTAAAAAACATTCTAATCTAAGTGGGCTCATGGTCTGATGGAGTCAAGGACAAAAAAACCCCACGCTATAACTTCCACTGTTCTTTTATTCACAGCAAGAGCCACCTTATCATTGTAAATGGCATCCATTAACCCTGGGAAAAATAGGAGGGAAATTACATTGTTTTTTTTTCCTGAGGAATCATCTTTGAAGCACAGATTCCAAGATGAGGGATGATGAATAAGCTTTTTCCAGGATTTCTTCTGCTCCTGAGTGTGTTCATGTGCACTACTAGTATTACCAGCAGCACTGTTTATCAGGGTCCATGTCTACTCTTTTATTACAGCTGGAAATAATTAGAATTATCCCATCAATCCATCCCTGATTTGAGTTATTTTAAGGTTTCATACTTCAGTGACTGAGAAATGTGGCTCCACCAAACCCTGAAGGAGGGCAGGAGCATTTCCCCTGTGCTAGTTCCTTCTAACACTGTGTAACCTTGTTCATTCTAGGTAGCAACCAAGTATGAAGTGAGTGTGTATGCCCTGAAGGACTCCCTGACCAGCCGGCCAGCCCAGGGGGTGGTCACCACTCTGGAGAGTAAGTAGTGACCCTCCCCCAGTGACCAGTTAGTCCTGTGTGGATGCAGAGGCCAGGATCCTGCTCTGTGTTGGAAGCAGGCTGAGTACAAAGCTCTACAAGCACTTGGCTGATAGGATTCACAGTCCCCACTGTACTGACAGGGCATCTTTTCCTCCTGGTGCAGATGTTAGTCCCCCTCGCAGGCCCCGTGTGACAGATGCCACCGAGACAACCATCACCATCACCTGGAGAACCAAGACTGAGACCATCACTGGCTTCCTGGTTGAAGCTGTCCCAGCCAGTGGCCAGAACCCCGTTCAAAGGACCATCAGCCCTGAAGTCAGGAGTTACACTATCACTGGTAAGTGGGGGCTTCTGCGGGTGCAAGCCCTACCCGGGCACATCAGATTCTTGGATTGTAATTGAATTTCCTTGAGGAGAAATACTGCAAGAACAAAAGGAAGGAAAAAATATGAGTTATAAAGACCAGTCTCCAAGAAGAGATTGTTGAAAGACATTCTGATGGCCCTTTTGGATGGATTAGCTAACGTTTATGTTTCAATCTCATTTTAGGCTTGCAGCCTGGCACTGACTACAAGATCTACCTTTACACTCTGAACGAGAATGCACGCAGCTCTCCAGTAGTACTTGATGCCTCCACTGGTAATGATCTTGTCTGACTTTTCTGCTCATGTTGACACATAGTAACCACATATGGTCAATTAGGAGTTGCCTGTATCTGATCACATTCAATGTTTACTGTGACTTAGAGCAATAGGTTTTACTCCTGAGTTTGAGAAGTGTGTCAAGCAGATAGTAAAGAATCTGCTGGTCTTTACTAAATTTGACTTGTTTCCTTTTGTTTTCCCCCAGCTATCGATGCTCCTTCTAACCTGCGCTTCCTTACAACCACGAGCAACTCCATCCTGCTTACCTGGCAGGCTCCCCGAGCCAAGATCACCGGCTACATCATCAGATATGAGAAACCTGGCTCACCTGTCAAGGAGGTTCTGCCTCGCCCTCGGCCCGGCACCACCGAGGCCACTATTACTGGTAACTGTTTTGTCTGGGAGCTCTTCATCTGAAACAGCTAAATTTGAAGAGAAAGGGAAGGCAGAATTATAAAATGTGTTGTTGGTCAGATAATAGAAAGAGACAGTTTTGTTCCCTTATTGTGGTTTCCAATGCCAGACAGTGGTTTTATGAACACACCTGTCCTGCAACACATTAGTCTTCACTGATCATTCAGCCACCACAACCTAACAATCCAGATGTTCGTTTCTACTGTCACCACAGTTGTCATCCTTTCAAGGAAAAAAGGCTCTGACTGTGGCACCCTGCCAGTCACACCTGCTGGGCTCATTATGTTTGGGTCTGTGATCCCAGCTGACATGGTCAGATTTCAGACTTGCTCTGAGAAACAGGAGGCTGAACTCTCTTGTCCTTCCCGAAAACCTCAGATCCAAAATGCACACACCCATGCTGTAGCCATTACCCACCTCTCATTCTGCCTCAGATCTCACACATAATCATAAAAGAAAAGCAACTCTTCATTTTAAGATGGTTTTATGTCCTTCCTCCCTCCCTAGGTTTGGAACCAGGTACTGAATACATCATCTACATCATTGCAGTGAAGAACACTCAGAAGAGTGAACCACTGGTTGGCAGAAAAAGGACAGGTAAAACAAAGCTCTGGATTGGTGTGTGCCAACAGGAGATGATGTTTTCCAGTTGTGTAATACAATGTCAGGACTGAAATGATAATGGTTTTTAAAATATGCTGTTCACACCACTCACACCATGTCTTTTTCTATTGAGTCAAATAGGCTTTGTAAGAAGGTTTTTCTTTCTAGGATGCAGGAGGTACAATTCTGAAATTACATTAATTGTGTTTAGCTGTGCTTGAACGCTAAGAGCAGAACAATATGCTTGGTGCTGGATTCTTGCCTGGGTACCTACTTGATAATTAAGTTAGAGTTGACACTCACATTACTGCCTAACACATGATGGCATCAAATGCAGAAACCATTCATTTGTTACCCGTTGCATTTCTTACTCTGCAGCCTTCACAGTATGAGACTGAGGTACCTGTAGCAAGCAAAATACCAGCTAGGTATCCAAATGTGACCAAGGAGCTAATTTCTTCCTGCATACCAGTGATTCCTCTTAAACTGATAACCTGTGACTATCATATGTAATCATGTGTAATAATTTCTTCTCAATTTGAGCAGTGGTGGTGGCTTCTTTGGGTTCCAGTGTTCAAAATTGTTGCTCAGCTGTATAAAAGCTTCATACCGACACACTTCTTATGCCTATGTATGAAAGATGTACATATACGGTATATAAATATATAGAGAAATTAACTTTACAGTCACAATGAGGTCATAAAAAGTGTGTTGCATGCTGGGATGATGGCTAATATTTGCTGCTTGGAGTGGTGTACAGCACCCACTGCAGCTGTTTAGTTTGCCATTGTTGATTTGCACGCTTTGCTTTATGACTCCAACTTTTCTTTGGCCAGATGACCTCCCCACATTGATTACCAGACCACACCCCAACCAGCCTGACATCCTGGACGTGCCTTCCATTGACGAGGGGACCCCCTACATCACAAACAATAGGTATGACAATGGAAATGGTATCCAACTTCCAGGCACCTCTGGGCACCCACAGACAGTAGGACACCAGGGCCAGCAGGTCTTCTTTGAGGAGCACGGCTACAGGCGGCCTGTGCCCACCACAGCCACTCCCCTCAGGCCGGGCTCGAGGCGGCCGCTGCCCAACGTGGACGAGGCCATCGAGATCCCGGGCTACCAGGTGCCCATCATCGTGGAGCCTTCCTACCCTCACTCCCGCGGGCCCCGGCGCAACGACACCACGGGCCAAGAAGCTCTTTCTCAGACAACCATCTCTTGGAGGCCGCTGCTGGAGAGCTCTGAGTACATCATCTCCTGTCAGCCCATCAGCCAGGATGAGGATACGCTGCAGGTAACTGAGCTGTCCTGGCAAAGCCTTGCCTGTGGCAGCACATTCCCTTGGGAGAGCAGTCCCTTTGCTGTGCTAAGGGAGTGCCAGTCAGAATTAGCTTGAAGAGTTTCTTTTAACACATTGCTGAGACCAGAAAGGATAAGTGCCTCCCTCCTCTCCTTCATGGAAAAGGCTACAGGATAAAATGGCTAAACCAGAAAGTCCTGAAATGCTGTCAGCACAAACATTTCACCAGGGAAGGGGGCAGTCAGGGAGCTGAGTGGGAGTTTCAAAGACTGAGGTGCTGCTTCTCCAAGCCAAAGACTCCTCCTTGTCTCCCTTGGTTTCTGTTTCCCTGAAATGGCAGTAATAACATACCCCTCATGATCTATAGTCCAGAGTAGGCAAGTTTAACTTGGTATTGTTTGAAGTTCTCAGAATGTCTGAGGGGAATGGTCTGGCTCCAAGATGGTCATAGAGGTCAGTCTAAACCTCTCTTTCCTGTGAGAGAAGTGTAGCGCCTAAAGGGTGTTCACTCCTCCCTTTCCAGTGACCTGGCATTGTCTCTTGTTGCAGTTCAGGGTTCCTGGCACTTCCTCCAGTGCCACGCTCACGGGTCTTACAAGAGGGGCCACCTACAACATCATAGTGGAAGCCCTGAAGGATCACCGCAGACAGAAGGTGCTGGAGGAGGTGGTCACAGTTGGCAATACTGGTAAGGAAAAGCCTTACAGAGTCTGGGTGAACCTGTGCTGTCCCTACCTCATTTCCTTTACTCAAGGCAACCTACCTGGTGCCCAGGCTTGAGAGTAGATCAGAAAGGAAAACTTTTCTGGTAAGGAGAGTTTCTGTAGCAGGACACTGGGACAAGTGATTTGTGAGGTCCACTGGTTTGGGATAACTGACTGTGGGACTAGAGCTATTCTGATCTGCTGTCTAATCACAAACAAGGTGTTTGATGCTCCACAAACTCCTCAAGGTTCAGTGCCCAAGAGAGAGACTAAGAGAGCTGGTATTTGCTCCTCTTGAAGGAAGTCTGGGATCACGCTGGAGTCGCAGATTCCTGCCAGGCTGCTTAACTGCCCTGTCAAGTCACTTCCCACTGCTGCTGTTATCCAGCAGCCCTGTAGACCATCCCAAAGGCAGGTCTGGCAGCAGGGCAGGCTGCCCACAGAGATGCTGATTAAGCATCAACAGGGAGCATTTAGAAGCCATGTGACCAACCACAAGTACTTGTGGTCTGAGACAGCACTTCCCGCAGCTGGAGAGCCCAGAGCCCACACACACCCTGTGGGACCTGGGACTGGTCAACAGCCCTCTTCTCCTCCTGTGTGTATTTTGAGGTGAAAAAGAAGAGGAGGAGAGGAAACGAAGAGATAAGGGTTTATTTTCTCCATCCATTCAGTCTCCCCATGCAGCTTCCTACTGCCTCCACCTCCCTTGGAAATAAAGCTGTTTTTCTGCTTTCAGCACCCCAGTCTGTCCTAGACTGAACCAAGACCATTAACTCTTGATCATCACACGCTGAACTGGTGGTTGTAAAACACCCACCTGCCAGTCAGGGCACACACCTAAGGTGAAAAATGACTGTCCAACAACATTGTCTGCTCTCCTTCTCCCACGCCCCTGCCAAGAGCTGGAACCTGCAGCACCCCAAAAAAGTGCACATGCACCTACCAACCCTTGTTATCCCCAGCATCAGACAGCACATTTTTCTTAAAAACAGGCAGAGTCAGGTTGTTGCTCTCCAGCAGCAAATGCAGAAACTCACACTTGCTTGAGATTTGGCAAATAAAAAAACTGGCATGAAGGCTATTTTCTCAATCATTCAACTGCTGTGACACATGCAAATGGAAAACGAATCCCAGGGAGTCTGGACTGCTGACAGAACCATCAAGTACATGCCCATGGGGCAGCTCCATTACTGTCAGGGAAGTAAGAAGAAAAAAAGTGTCTATTCAGTGAAAATCGTTCTGTGTTTCAGTAGTTCCTATTGCTGAGTGTGATGAATGTTTCTTCTCTTTTTTTTTTTTTTCAGTGTCTGAAGGACTAAACCAGCCAGCTGACGACACCTGCTTTGATACTTACACTGGCTCCTTCTATTCCATTGGCGAGGAATGGGAGCGCTTATCTGAAACTGGCTTTAAACTCTGGTGCCAGTGTTTAGGCTTTGGCAGTGGCCATTTCAGATGTGATTCTTCTAGTGAGTAGCTTGCTTTTAACCACCCCCATCTCCATTCTCCCTGAGCAGTAGTGGCATGTTTTGACAGAACCAGCCTGATCCAAACATGAGGCAAAGGAATGCAGGATCTGAAGTATTTAAACCAAAGCAATGTTTTGCATCACGGGAAGTGATGGAAAACTTTGGTTGCCTCTGAGCTGTGCAGCTTATCTAGTATTGCCATTCACTGCACCAGCAATGATCAACATTGTACTGATAAATTAATTTTCACTCAAGTTAAATGTTTGTTTTATTTTCCCTACCCTTGCCAGGCAAGGTAATATGTAAAAGTGAGATTGGCAAGACACCCAAGTGACAGTGTCCGAGTAACCGTTCGAAACAACAGCTTTGAATATCAAGTTGGGGTTGGATCTTCATCTCCTGATTGTACACATTGTTACAGTGGGCCAGACAGAAGTGGTGTGGATTTCAGTGGGTGTTACAGCCAGTCTGGTTTGCAGTGCAGATAGCCTTTGCAAAGCATCTTGCAAAACCAGTTTTCTAATTTTCTAATGCTTCTGCCCAGGGCACTAAGTTTTATTCTTTGTAGGACTGTGGTTTACATGGAAAAGTGTCAAACTTGATGTAAGGGAATGGAACAAAAGTCTGTGATTAAGCAGTTTAACACAACACATACCCAACTAATTGAAATTAGGCTTTTAAATTGTGGGATAAGCTCAGCAAAGAGGATATTTCTGCAATTTGCATAGGCTCAGAGGAGTGACTGCAGGAAAGACTCTTATTTTACAGGATTAATATTTATATGTGATTATATGATACACATGGCTTACCCATTGTGTCTTGCAGCCTCTGTGATACAGTTTATACTGGGTATTTTCTCAAAAAAAAAGTATTTAAAATATTTTTCTCTTTCTTCCTGCCCCATGTCTATTAAATTCCCTTTCATTTCTCTTCCTTCCCTGTTAACCAACCCTCCTTCTCCCTCTCCCCACTCTTTGTCACATCCTACCTACTCTTTTCCCAAGAGCCTCTAGCCATTTCCCAGAGCTGAAGCAGTCCTCAGCAGTTAAAAACTGCAGGATCTGAACCCATTTCCTCCTTGGGACTTACATGAGGCGAAAAGATTCCTTCTCTTGCCCTTTTGTTGGCTCCTGAGACAATGCCAACGTGTTTCCCTCCTGCTGTGCCACTGCAGCATGTGGGATAACTCCTGCTTCTTGTTGCTCTGCCTCCCCCAGAGTGGTGCCACGACAATGGAGTGAACTACAAGATTGGGGAGAAGTGGGACCGGCAAGGGGAGAACGGCCAGATGATGAGCTGCACCTGCCTGGGGAATGGAAAAGGAGAATTCAAGTGTGAACCTCGTAAGTCTCTTTGTGATGTTCATTTGAGCTCCCATTCAGGAAATTTCAGCATCTTAGGGCTGTCCCCATTAACTTTTTGTCCTGATATGCAAGCAGCATATCAATGTGTCTGATTCAGGCTGGACTGGTGACACCTTCAGTCTGTTCTCACAAGGGCTGAAGACATAAATCTCATATTCCTGAGCTTGAAAAGAAGAAAACTCTCTCTTGTGAGCTCAGGTTACAGCACACTCAGCCCTGCCTTCCTGTGGCCCTGGAGCTGCACACCAGGGACATGTCACTGCACTGAGTGGTGTGGATCACCCCAGGTGGACTCTTCTGCAGGGCCTGTGGCTTGAAGCTCCTCTGGACTTCATGCTGTGATTTAAAGTGCATTGCTCTTGTCAGGCCAATAGCCTCACGTTCTAGTTAAAAGTGTCTCTGGAGCTATAAAAATGACTGATGTTCCCCTGCCAGTCCGTGAGCCTCTGATCAGACACGGAGAGTGCACTGGCCATGGGCTTTCCTCTCATCAGCAAACTGCTCTAAGAATGCTTAAAGCCAAGCACAGGCCCCACAGTGAGCTCTGCCTGTTCCTCCACAGATGAGACCACGTGCTATGACGATGGGAAGATGTACCAAGTTGGAGAGCAGTGGCAGAAGGAGTACTTTGGGGCCATCTGCTCCTGCACTTGTTATGGAGGACAGCAGGTAAGGAGCAGGGATGTGGTGAGCTGAACATAGGGAAGGGAGAGAGAGGCTGTGCAGGGGTGCAGTTCTAAGACTGCTGGGCTTTAGGTCATGGAAAGGGCCAAAACAGGCCCATGTAAGAACAATAATTAGGAGGAGAGCTTAAGTATTTGCTATCAGGGGCTGTGTGGTATAACATAGGAGCAGCCTCACTGGTGTTGGTGGCTCTGTAGGCACATGTATGAATGTGGATGAATTTATGGCTTTTAAGCTGAAGGAGGGTAGATCTAGATTAGATATTAGGAATGAATTCTTCCCTGAGAGGGTGGTGAGGCCCTGGTACAGGCTGCCCAGAGAAGCTGTGGATGATGCCCCATCTCTGGAAGTGTCCCAGGCCAGGTTGGACGGGGCTTGGAGCAACCTGGTCTAGTGGAAGGTGTCCCTGCCCATGGCAGGGGAGTGGAATGAGGTGATCTTTAGGGTCCCTTCCAAGCCAACCCATTCTGTGATTCTGTGAGTCCTGGCAGCTCCTTGGCCCTCCCACCAGTGGGGTGTGACCGGTATGTTGTGTCCTTGCAGGGCTGGCGCTGTGACAACTGCCGCAGACCCAGCGTGGAGGTGGCCCCTGAGGGCTCTGCTGGCCACACCTACACACAGTTTACACAGAGATACCACCAGGCCACGAACACCGTGAGTACCCCTTCCTTCTCTGCCCTGTTTTACCGTGAGCCTGGTCTCTGGCACAGCTCCGGGGGGTCCGTGCAGAGCCGAGGGTGAGAGGAGCTGCAGCTTCTGCTTGGTCAGGGGTGCATGAGGGCACTGAGCCAGCACTGCACAGCACATCTGCATGAGCCCACCCTCCACACACACTCAGTGCAGGGTCCGGTTGCATGCTCCGAGGTGGTAGTGCATGGAGAGATTCCCAAGCCTTCCCTTGCTGCCGTGAGCCAACCGTGCGCTTTGTGCTGGGAAAACCCAACAGCAACACTTCCCAGCCCAAAGCACGGCAGGGCCGTGTCCGTCCTCCCAGGATGGAGCACTAACCGATTTCCTTCCCTCCCCACAGAACGTGAACTGCCCCATTGAGTGTTTCATGCCCTTAGATGTACAGGCAGACACACAGCAGCCACGGGGAAAGTAACAGCGAGCGACACTCCTGGCGGCAATGGCAACAGACAAACCAAAGCATAAATACCCATGTGCCACGGTCACCATCCAAACTGGAGGGATGCTAGCAAATCTGCATCTTCTGAGAATGGCCCTCTGCTCTGGAGCCATTTTCCCAGCTTAAGCTCAACTCACAGCTTCTCCAAGCGCCACTCTTGGAGTGTTTCAGACTTTTCTCATGATTGATAGTGATTGTCTTGGTTCTGCCCAAGGTGTTGAATACCAGTCAATATTTTCAAATTTAAAGGAAAAAAAAAAAGCGAGGGGGGGGGGAAGGTTCTAAATCACAAATTTGGTGGGGGATCAAAATACTGAGGGTGAGGGAGGGTGTAGAAATTCAAGGTTCCCGTGCTATGCAAAGAACATTTGAGTACAGCATTACTGAGGTTTAGGGATAGGAAAGTCCACCAAACACTTCTGCTTTCACATAAGCGTGCAGCCAGCAATAAGATAGGAACAGCAAATCCAATCACTGTGATATTTAAAATATGCACAGTCCTAATCCTTTCTCAATGATCCTAGTATTTTTCTAGCTGTATCTTTATATCTCATACCGTTATTTATCAGTTTTGTTCCCCTGACCTTCAAGTGTTTTTATATGGGAATAAAATGTATTGAAGACACTTAGTATGCAGTTGACAAAGAGGAATTTGGTGTAATTATGATCAGTGATTATTTTTATACTGTAAGTGCCAAAGCTTTACTACTGTGGAAAAGAAAAAAACAACTCTTTTAATAAAAAGATTTACAAACCAGACATATAGTTTAAGTGATTCTCTTTGCTACCATGGAATTTAGGATGAAGATGATTATGCAGAGCGGGATTATGCAGAGCGAGATTATTCTGAGCGGGATTATTCAGAGCTGGAGTAAGAGTGCCTTGACACAAGATGGACCAAACACCCCAAGGAAGCATGAAGTAAACCTCAAGAGAATATTGGTAGAGCAGCTTGTTACTTAAAGGCTTGCAGCTGCACCCCCTGCCCCTGTAGAGCGCAAAGACAGTGAGTAGGTACAGGCTTGCTTTGGGGCAACAGCGGGAAGGGAGGGAAAGGAAAACAGTCCCTGCTTTGCACGTGAACTGAGATGTAGCAATGGTTCTAATCCAGCCAGACACCTACATACCTAGAATTAAATAAGCTTTCAGTGGTTGAGTTGCCAAATGGAGCGAGACCGTCCAAACCTGTGATGTTGGATGTGTTCAAGGATTCAGAGCCCAGCAGGGGACAGGCAGCACCTTCGTCCCTGCCTGTGCCTTACGGGCCCCTTTCACATCTCCTGTGCTTCTACCTCATGGGACAGGGAGGGAGGTGAATGAAAAATTCCCCTCAAAACCCTTTTTAAAACAAAGCCAGTCTTCTTTAGAGTGAACCAAGTCAGCACCGAGTCCCTTTTGCTTGTGCTGCCAATGCTGCCCATGCCTGTCCAGCCTTTGCAAACGCAGAGCAGGGTCAGGAAAGGTCCTGCCGCGATTCCTCGGCCCCATTCCCGCCTGGCTGCACACGCACTGTACTGCTCAAGGCAATGGGATTCTCTGCACTGAATAAAGCATCACATGAAAAGAGAATTTGGCTCCTTGACATGCAAAACACACATGGCAGTTGCCTTCAGGGATTGCTATACATAGAACAACCCAAACATTTACAGAGTGTGATGATTGCAGCAGCAATCAGCTGTGCCACCAGTGTTCCAGAGCCAAATGAGCCCCTAAAATACAGGAGATCTAAAACTGCCTAGACAGAGATGCACAGAAGAATACTTTCCCATTAAACGAGATTGCTATTTGGTTTTCCCAAGTGAGGGCTACATATTTTGGACCAGAGACCAATTGCAAAGATCCCTCTATAGTCACTTTGTCACTAAGTAATTCATTCACTTCATGGGCACACAAGAATTACCCAGCAGAAAAGGAGTCCACCTCACCTCTGCACTCCAATGTCACAGCTCTTGTAACAGCAGCAAACACCTCCCCCTCCCCACAGGAACCATTTCAAGATAAAATGGTTTAAACAGCCCATTTTCCCAAGCTCCCTGTAGAGGCTTGTCCATGCCTTAAACACACAAAGGTTTACACTGTTGATAATTTCTGGATATTTTTACATTGCTGATAATTTATTTTTAACATTCAGTAGTCTGGGTATTTTGTCACAGCCACATCTATTTTCATCCCCTTTGAAAAGCACTAGCAGAGTGCAGCACAGAGGGCTGGTGGTACCTGTGAGATCCGAGGTCTCAACGACACATCACCTTCTGGAAACCACTAGCAACACAAGGAACCAAGGTTTTTGAGGGTTCCCATCCTTCCCCCAGACCCTACTGCGTAGAGTGGCCATGGAACAGCAGCCGGACCTTAAAATGGGCTTGATTTATATCCACAATCCACTTGAGCCCCAAGATAACTAGCCCAGGAACAACCAGAGTCAGGGTTCTGTACTCCAGGGAGGAGTTCCTTGGTGGCTGGAGGGAAAAAAATAAATAAGTTAAAAAAAAATCTACTACTGCATGCCAAGGGCAAGAATGATCCCTCCCTGCTCTCGTTTCCTTCCATGCCTTGGGAGCTGTTGTGCCAGCACAGGACCTGCCATGGGCAAGGTGCCATAGGGTGAGGGTGCAGATCCAAGCCTGGCAGCAGTTCACTCTTCAGCACACGGAAGCTGAAGGTGGCAACCTGCCCCTGTGGGAAGGGACATTCCCTATCCTGGGGAAAACATACCAAGGAGAGCTACACAGCTCACTTGTAATCGCTGCAACCATCCAAGGGAGGAGTCATTCCTTCATCCAGCAGATCAGGGAGCTTCCTAAGGGACTCTACGGCCCATGACAGCTCTTTCTTACAGAGAACCACTCTCAGAGCCTCAGGGGAACCCTCCTTCCGGGGAAGGCTTTGTGCTGGTTGAAATTGCCACTGCAGCTCCGGTGACAAGGCACTCACTCCCTGGGCATTCCTGTAAAGTCACCTCACACCTGGAACTAGACCAGAGGTTTTTATCAGCCTTCATCCAGAGTGAGGCAGGGTCATCAAGGACACTGGTTTGAGACATTGGACAACTCCTACATGTCCTTTATCCTTACCACAGGCACAGCAGGAGGCAAAATCACCCTGCTACACAGGCTCACACAGGCCCTAAAGAGGCATCACCTTAGTTAGACATCTACTATCTCATGCAGAGATCTCACCTGGAAGGTTAGTACCTATTAACTTCCATCAGGAGATTAAACAGTGCCCCAAGGACAGCAAACAAAGGATCAGTGGGAATACACAGACCAGGAGCTGCCAGGTTCTTATTACCAGTCTCTGTTTTAGCCAATGCTTTCGAAGATGCAGGTAAAGAATGGACTGAGAGACTCCCCAGAGAACCTCATTGCAGGGGATGTGCCAGCTACACCCAAAACAGCACAACAGAAAAGACATGTAAGGAACAGTTTTCACTTCTCTGTGGAAGAAAGAGTCCAAACCCCAACTCTCAAAGTATAAAAAAAATAGTAGAATCCTCTACTTCTCCTGGGTGAACTCTGATCTGAACTCCTGGTATGGGGACAAGTCTGTCAATGGGTCTTTTACCCTGGAGAAAGCAACCTGACCCTGCCAAAGCACACACAGTCTGGGGCAGGGCTCAGAGCACAGAGCCCCAGACTGCATGACACGCAGGACCTGCTCCCCTCTCCTCCCAGGGAAAGGGGCTAATGGATTAGAAGCACCTGGGGAAAGCTACCTGCTGACTCAAAAAAATCAAGAACCCAACGCAGTTCAGTGTAACACAGGTTTTTATCAGTTCAGTGAGAAGCTGAGCAGAAGCCAGGCTTTCACACCATCCCCCAGGCCACATAATGAATTAGTAAAGGCTGGACTATAACCTACTGCAGAAATACACCTTTTTCCCCAAGGACACAGTATTTGGACGACACAAGACCACTGCACACAGCTGACAACCGTATGTTTATTTGCAAAAGACACTGATTTTCTACATGAGAAGGCAATTCCTGTACTTCCTTCTCTGGTAACATGGGCAGAGACCTCTCTGCAGAGCTGACCAACCCCTGCTAAGCACAGATTGCCAGTGCCTCCCAGTTAAGCCAGTGATATTCCATCCCTGCTGCTGGTGAGGCTGTGACCAAAGGGGACAGGGCAGCCCCGACTCAGTGGTGGAACAGGCGGAGGTTGGTGTGGATCAGGGTTATCCCCAGCTCGTTGCAGGCGTCGATCACAATGTCGTCAGCAGCCGAGCCAGACGGGGCAGCGATGAACTGTACTCCACTCTGCACACAGACAGGGTGAGGGCAAGGGGTGGAGGATGGAATACCAAAATCCCCCTTGGAAGGAGCTGGCAGCCCCAGTCCATCATCCACATCCCACTGAACAAACAAAGGCTTCCATTGCCCAAAGCTGCTCCTCAAGGGAGCAGGAAGTCCACTGCTCAGAAAGAAGACTAAAAGGGTTCCTCTGAAAGTGACAGGCCTTGTCTTGATATTCTTAAACGGTTTAATAAACTTTAATCCTCTGTTCATCCTAAATCAGCAAACTGAGCAATGGCTGGATAATTACTGTCCACGTGAGGCCAGTAACTGTAAGGAACACTCTTCCCAGGATTTGCTATCCTAGCCAGCAGTGCAGGACTTTCCTCAGCACTCCCCACAAAAGGGATTTGCGAGGACTTTCCTCAGCAGTCCACACAAAATTAAAAGGAAAAACCATTGCCTGGAGTGCCCCCAACACCCTGGCCCTGCCACGACTTACCCGCTTAGCCCTGTCGACGTTATCCCTGAAAGGGAAGAAGGCGTCGGAGCTGAGGGACACAGCGGACAGCTTGGCAATCCACTGCTTCTTCTCCGCTTCTGTGAGTTGCTTGGGCACCTCTTCAAACAAGGCCTGCCACTTCACCAGGTCCTCATCCTGCAGGGACAAAACCCAGCTCAGCCTCAGAGCCGGGGGCTCCCAGCATTCCCCTGCCAGGGACACAGGGATAAGCAATGGCATCCCCTGACACCCAGCTCAGCTGGACTTGGTGCTCCACAGCTCTGCTGCTGGGAACTTCAAACCAGGGAGTTTAAAATCCAAAGTGGGAACACTTTACCACCATCAGCTCTTTCGGCATCCTTTTAACTCCTTTCCTCCCCCCTCCTCACCCCAGGGCTTGAAGCATTCCTTCTCCCCCCCTTTAATTCCAAGATGCTCTGTCTGGCCTGCCAGCAGCATGGTAAATGCCAGCATGCACAAACAGGGTCTGGTAGATGACTTAACACATGGCAAATGGCAGCTTGGTTTATGATTCACCTTCTGAAACAGCAACTGCTCCAATTCTTGTCCCCTTAAATTGCTCAGAGAGATGATTCACAAGGTCCCTAATCCAGCCCTTGGCTTTTGATACTTAAAAAGGACATAATGTTTTCTTGTTTCACTATTGCCTGTAACGGGGAGGTCAGAGGGATTCTGAGAATCCAAAATGCCACACAAGCAAACAGCTCCATGTGAGAAGGTGCCACTGAAAGAGCAGGGAGGGTTGGAACATCAACTGAAGATTTAACCCATCCTCGCTGCTGGGAAGAGCCATCTTCTATTACGACACTCAGGTCAGGTTAAAGTCCTGTGTAAAGCCTTTGTTTGGCAGAGGCTGGAGCTGCAGGGAAGGCTCCCAGCCGGCCCTCACCTCTCCGATGGTGCCGGTGACGTACTGGTCGATGGCGTTGGAGATCTCGGCTCTCTTCACTCCCGCCTTGAACTTCATGGAGAGCACGCGCGGGTGGTGCCGCAGCCACCAGTTGTTGGCCTTGTCACCGGCCAGGCGAGTGCAGTGGATCCGGGACTGCTGCCCGGCCCCGATCCCGATGACCTGCAGCACAGGGAAGCAAAGCACAACCTCACCTTGCTGCACAGACACCAGTCAGAGCTGCATTTCAGCCAAGCCATTAGGAAAGACATCCCACAAATCAGCTGCTCCTCACCAAAGGGGAGAAAGAGTGTAGGTAATTAGTGAGGAAAACTTGGGAAATACCTGCATCCCCAATCCTGTAAACTGGTTACAGGGCCAACTCCCTGCACTGCTGACTTCCAGAGCTCTGCTGAGCTGACAGTCACTCTCAAACCACCACATTCTTTCACCCTTCTAAATAACACAACCTCAGCCATCAGAGTCACAGCGTTAACCTCAGGAGACTGAGACAATTATGGCTTTTAAGGCAAAGCAAAGTCCTGTAGGTCATAGAAACAAATGTGACTGCCAAGAGCTGGAAAAGGGCACTTCAGTCAGAGCACTAATGTGTGAGCCCAGGTCACCCATACACCACCACCCCTCCTGGTGAGCCAGGCAAGCACAGCTCAAACAGGTCAGCTGAGAGAGCAGCGGTGAGGGGGCAATTTGTCAAGGCTGGTAAGAAAGTAAATCCATTGCTCACTCAGGAAGGCTGGTCAGCGGCACCATTACATCCCAGGACTTGTCAGGGCCCGGGGGCTACCACACATTTCCCACACTGCCCCCTGCCAGAGTCCAGGAGTGTTAAAATAGCTGTTGCCAACCTTATCTAATAGCACTTGTGCTCGATATCAAACAGACCTAGTGCTTCAGGAAGCAAAATCCACACAGTGGTTTTTCCTCAAGGAAGCTGCTATGAAAATACAGTATTTGCTCAGCCTCTATTTGCTTTTATCAGATCACTTCCTTTGGAGTTGTCTCTGATCAGATGTGTTTTTTCAGGTACAGTATAGATTAAAATACGTGGAGGCTCTTTAGTGCTCAGGTAATCAGAAAACAAGTCTCTCTCTTCACTTCCTGCTCCTGTGAAGCCACAGCTGAACTGTTTGCCAGACTGTTCTCATGGGGGCTGCTCCAGAGACATGGTGTTGAGGCTGCTGGTGCTGCCTCAGAGTTTCCAGCTCAGCCTGGGACAGATGGTAAAGCTGTAAGTGGAAGGCTGCCCTCAAAGGAATGTATCATTTGTCTTCCCATTCATCAAGACACAGTGACTTCACCTCTTACCAGAACCATTAAACAAGCTGCTGGACGCAGTTCCCCCAAGGAGCAAACGAAAGCCTTGGGCTGCTATCAAACATAATCTGCTCAGCCATAACTGAGGTCATCAGTGTGTAACAAACCCACAGGCACGCTGGTGTTGCCATAAATACTGAACAGATGCACAGTTTCTTATGGGTTAGTGGCACCTTCCCCCCAACAAACACTCCTGATGCCCAACCTCTGCTCTCACATCCACCCAGTTAAACCCTTGAACTTGTAGGGAACTCTGCACCTCAAAGCAGCTCAATACCAGCTGCATACTGGTGTATTCCCTCTTCCATTGAGGTTTATCCTCTCTTCCTGGACAAAGGAAGAGAGACACACCATTAACTGCCACTCAGCCCTTAAGAGTGGGACTAGCAAGCCAGGCTGGGCTAAAGCAGGAATTTTTAGCTGGGGATGCAGATGGTGGAGAGTAACAGTCTGGCATCAGAGAGTAATAGGGGCCAAAATACCACAAAACATTCCCAAGTTTCTAAAAAATGTGATGTCCTGGGCCCTTTCCTATCCAGAATGATGCCTCGTCTTCCTCTTGTCCTCATGAGCTGTGGCCTCACTCCTGTGATGGAACAGGGTGCTCTCCCACCGGTCAGTACCCGAGTAGATGCTCAAAAAGAGCCTTTTGCTTTTCCCTGTGAGCCACTCAGAATATTTCACATTTTTTTGTGACCTAAATTTTGTCAAAAGATGCATAACTGAACTTTGGCTTGTATCCAACAACTCCAAAATGGCAGGAACTTTGTACTTCAGTTGATCAAAGTGATGTATCCTGTAAAGTCTTCATAGGCATCCCCAAATCAACAGAGATATTATCTGCAACAAATGGACCTCTTTTTATAACAACAACTTAGCAGGCAAGGGAAGAAAAAAGCTGCTTCTCTGTGCCTCCCTCTGAGGAGCACTGTTGTTCCAGAAGGAAGTTCACAGTTACAGCCTGGGAATAACATGCTGGTAGGATGCACTTCACTGGAAAATGCTGATCCAGGGAAAGAAAAATCCTTTTTTTTTTTGTAGAAAAATATGGACATAGAACATAGAATAGTTTGGATTGGAAAGGACCTTAAAGCTCATCTCGTTCCACACCCCTGCCATGGGCAGGGACACCTTCCACTATCCCAGGTTGCTCCAAGTCCTGTCCAACCTGGCCTAGGACACTTCCAGGGATGGGGCATCCACAGCTTCTCTGGGCAACCCGTGCCAGGGCCTCACCACCCTCATAGGGAAGGATTTCTTCCCAATACCCCGTCTAACCCTGCCCTCTGTCAGCTTAAAGCCATTGTTGAAACCACAGGCTTTGATGCAACAGTGCTGGGGAAGATTCTTCAACCCAGCCTGGAATTTCTGATCTAAAGAAGAGAAATCAGCAGGCTGAGCTTCTGCTTAATGCAAACTATAGACTTGTACCTCAATCTCCCTTCACACTGGCCTGTACCTATTCTCTGCCTTTTCCACTTCATGTGGAGTGAAAAATCCTTCTTCCTACACCTTCTCCTCTCCCTACCTCAAATGTTGCCCTTCCCCCATAGAAAAAAAACACAGCTGAAACCTCAAAACCCTCCACAAAGCAATCTTTCCCCCTGTTTTCTACACAAAAATTAATTATGTTGCTTTCAGAGTTTCATCTCCTGGGAATCCCAAAGTGCTTAAGCAGAGCCTATTAAGCGTGAGCAGTGAAAGGAGACAGCAATACAGGGTCAGCAGAAAAAAAAATAAATCACTTAATAGAAAAAAATCTTGGGTGAAAATTGAGAACTACTTCAAAACATTTTGGTTCGTAAGAGAGTCAAACATAGTCCATAGCTGGATGCTGTGCAACATGAGATGGATAATGCCCAAAGGATTCTTGCAAAATGATCCACGTTGGCTTGGGTTTGCTCAGATTTAGCCTGGATAATGAGTGAAAACAAAACCTCCAAATACATTTGGAAATACAGAAACCTAATGAAGGACTTGACAATTGGGAAGACAAACAAACAATGAAGTCACTGGGAAAGTGTAAGGTAAATAAACAATTTTGTTTTATCATACTGTGCAGAGAATAAAGAAAGAATATTTTCAAATTGCTAATTTAAAACATGATGGTATCATTAAAGCAAGGGTAAATCAACATGTTACAGGCTGTAAGTCAGAGAGAACAAGTGGAAGTGTTTATTGCAATTAGTGGCAGCTGCCTTCCTGCAAATTAAGTGACACTCAGGTCCAGAAGAAATGCTTCCTCCCACTCCACACTTCCCTAGAACTCACCAACACAACTGCCTTGCTGGAGTGGCTGATCCACTCATGAATCCAACAAAGTCAAGCTGGCAAAAACATTCTGGATGTCTCACACACAAGAGTTTTGCTGGGAACAGGGATGCTGTGAGGCTGAAATAACCCCTGGAAAACCAAAAGCAATGGAACTGAAAGCAGGATGGACTTGCCCAGGTTTGGCTCCTGTAACCCAAACCAGGTCAAATCCTGGAAAATTATTTAATCTGGAAGCTGCCTTCCATCCCTGGGCTGTAATGAGCTTCTTAAGGAAGATGTTGAGCTTTGATTTCAGTCTCCCAGTGTTGAAATCACCACCTCCCTGAGCAGGTAACAGCTGCTGCCCTTTACTATTAACAGTCACTCATATTTTAGTACAAGATTCTGACCTTGGCCTTCCCCATCACATACACAACAAACCAAGACAACCCACATTTGTATTTGATTAAAATCTACACCTGCAAATATGCAAAACACACCGAAGCCCTGCTTGCCCACACTGCTTCCCACTCCTGTCCTGCCCTCTCCCTTCCACATGGAACAGGCATTACCACACACATTTCAGACACATCTGCAGCACCACATTAAGCCCAGACTTGCAAAAGCACTGGGGAAATCGCTGGAATGAGGGAAAAGGAGCAGAGTGACACCTTTGTTCTGGGGCTGGGAGATCCAACACTCCTGAGTGCAGAGAACTATTTCAAAGCAAAAAACCCCTAAAGCTGAATAGCAGACAAATGCCAGATCTCCAGAGACTTGTTCTGAAGAACCACACAGCACATGACCCCAGGAAGTTCTGTGAGAGCCCTGCAATGTTTCCAGGCTGTACCAACAGCCTGGCAAATGCAGATGAACCAATGCAACAAGGAGAGCACTGCAGCCCATTCTCAGTTTCTGTCTGCAGGGTTCACTCTGATCCACTTTGCTGATTTATGATGTACTAAAGCTCAAGATCAAAAACATTCTTTGTTTTTTTCTTCTGTATTTTTTGTTAAATAATCCAGGCCTATGGAAAAATTAACATGGAGAGCAGACAACCAGCTAAACAGCAGCATTAGGAGAATGAGCTGCTCAGCAAAAATACAATTTTCAGTATATTTACAACAACTTTCAAATAAGTGATTTAGGCTGAACACCTAGTGGAAAGAAAGGATTTTTTTTAAATTCAAGATACAAACTGAAAGAAGGGAAATTTAGCTTAGGTATTAGGAAGAAATTCTTCCCTCTGAAGGTGGGGAGGCCCTGGCACAGGTTGCCCAGAGAAGCGGTAGCTGCCTCATCCCTGGAAGTGTCCAAGGCCAGGTTGGACAGCGCTTGGAGCAACCTGGTCCAGTGGAAGGTGTCAGTGCCTATTAGCAGGGGGCTGCTAATGGTTTTTAAGGTCCCTTCCAACCCAAACTATTCCATGATTCATAATCTCAATTACACATTTGATAATGCCCCCATAAATTCCAGCATTCATCATAACCTTTAAAAAAAATTCCGGGAGGACAGAACATTTAAAATGCCCCAAAGGGCTAAAAGACCCCAAACATATCACATCTTTCTTAAGTAAAAAATGAAACTAAAAATAAGAAGC
Organism: Chiroxiphia lanceolata; assembly: GCF_009829145.1. Lineage (NCBI taxonomy): Eukaryota > Metazoa > Chordata > Aves > Passeriformes > Pipridae > Chiroxiphia > Chiroxiphia lanceolata. The sequence continues at coordinate 7,207,313 of NC_045643.1, read as the reverse complement.
ATTTGGACAGACAGAATCCAGCTGTTGAAACTACTGTAATTTCCTAAGGCTCTACATCAACTACGACATATGTACACGCCCTCAGAAAAATGATGTGAACAGAGTAGCCAAAGAAATGACTCGAGGCCAGAGTTGTAGAAGCAGGTAAGAGCTTTTCCAACCCCATCACTGACAGAGCCAGCCCTGCCATTACCATGAAAAGACGACACCGTGGTTTTGAAGCAGCCTCCTAAGAAACAAATGCTTTGCTACTGTTCTGTCTGGGGCAGCTCCTCCGTGCCTGTTCAGCCTCCTGTGTGCTGGAGGATTTTCCCAGCCTGCCCCGAGCTGGAGGTGGGAGCTGCCCGGCTCAGTTACCTGCCCGTCCTTGGCGTAGCACACGGAGTTGGACTGGGTGTACTTGACGGCGATGCTGGCCACGATCAGGTCTCGGATGGCAGCCTCGGGCAGCTGGAACACAACACCACTGTCAGCACCATCCTGATGGCCAGCAGCAGCCAGCTGCTGAACCCCCAAGCCTCCACAACTTCTGAACCAGGGAGAGGGAAACAAGGTAGCTAAAAATATCAATTACCAGCAAATTTGGTTTAGATTAAAAACCATAAATGGTTGGTTTTGCAGCTGATCTCAGCTCTCAGGGGTAAGACTCGATCTCACTGGGTCAGGAGGGCTCGACCACTGGCCCTAAGCCTGCAAAGTCCTCTGTCCTTACTCACTCTCATCAGATGTGCTCATAGGCAAAAAGCAGGACCACAGCAATTAGAATAGCTCCCAAAATCTGCATTAAGTATGATTTTTAAGTTCCATTCCTAATTTATTAAAACGACTTTTATTACCTCAATGTCTGAACTTGCTTCTGAGCCCATGACTAATCATATACTCATTAACATCTGTTTTTCTAATGAGAGCGAGATCAGAGACAAAGAAATAACTGAAAACTTTCTGATGATGTTGAACTCTCAATGATGAGCAACATCAGCCAGGCCAGAGTTTATACAACACAGAAAGGTGATGTAAACAGTGAGTCAGAAAGAGATCATGATAGATCCTTAGCACATGGCTGTCTCACCACAAGAAACTGCACACAGTAGCTTCTTAATTACAATAAATACAAACATTTTGTTAGTCTGAAATAATGGGAAAAGTCCTCTTATTTATTCAAGGAATCAAAACAAAGGAAAACTGTCCTGATTTACCCAAGTATATTTGGTCTAGAAAGTTTGCTCCATTGTTTCATAAAATCCAGTTAAATCTTATTATAAAATTTTTAGAGCTCTTAAAATAGCAGTGATGCCTTCCTTGATGAAGGCACCCCAGTTCCTTCACTCTATCTGTCTTTTGGCTCATTTATCTCCCGACACTTACAGCTTTATTCTTTGTGACAATGTTCTTGAACAGTGACCGGTCGATGACTGCGTTGTTCCTCTTCTGCATGAGGTTCAGCCCATACAGGGTCCGAACCTCCAGGTCATCTGGCTCATAGTGGGGATCCATCTAAAAGCCAAAAACAGGCCAGTAAAACACTTCACACCAAAATCTACAAAGTCTTCCAGTTTCCACAGAAAGCAGAAAAACACACACAAAGAATCTTCCAGAGGAACGGGGAAGTATTTGGAGCTCTTCACACATTCCTCAAGGTACGACTCCCAGTTCTCTGTGACATTCAAGGAAAGAGTAAATGTGATCATTTCCAGAGCTGCATTGTTGGGGCACATCTCCACACAAGTCAGAAGCACAACTAATTTACACCAATGCAGGGATCAGGTTAACTGGAACTGTTGAACTGCACTCAGGTCTACCCAAGCATGGGCTTATTCAGAATTTTGGTATCCCCAGCTGAGGTTACTGAGACAGGAAACAAACCAGACTACGGTGACCAGCTCTAAAATAGGAGTGTGCACATGCTTTATGTGGTTTCCCTAATCCATTTAAATTTTTCAGATCAACTTTCCTCAGCATTCCTCTGCACACAGGCCCCGAAGATACAGACTTAACCAATACGACCTCATCCTTGCAAAGTTAATTGAATTCCAGGAGGTAATCAGCTGCCAAGACTGCCTGCAATTTCATTCCTTCTTGCATAAAGCACCTGAGCCACCTTCTACAGCTCCCTGGGCAGCAACACTACAACTGCAACTTCAGCTAAGCCTTGGATTTTCTTTTTGTCATGTTACAGTGAAGTTCTCTGCTCTCAGCCCAGTTCAAAACTCTGTGGTGCCATCCTCATCCCTGACTGTACTAAAGACTGCTCTGAAAATACCAATGCCCACACAAGGCTTCTCCCAGGGGTTTAATACACCTGCTTCTCACTGCCAAGACTCACAACATCACTCAGGCACTATATTTTAGATACAAAGAATTCAGGGAGGAAACAAAGTCAGTAAAAGTGAGAGGAAAGCCAGCAAAGAGTGGAAAGAGCACAGAAATGCTGTTTCTTCGAAGTACTCTTGCTAGTTCATAGATTTAATGGCTTTAAATCCACTGTAGGGGGACCTGAATCAGTCCCCTTGTTACTTGGACACCAACATCTGTGAGAAGCAAGTATGGGAAGAGCAGCAGAGGATTAGAGAGGACCAGGAGTACAAACCTGGAGGACACAGTAAGCACCATTCTTCTTTTTTGAAAGGATTTTGAGAGCTTCTTCCTCATAGCCAGGGGCCACCACACCATCAGACACCTGCAACACACAGATTTCAGCTTCCACGTGACAAAAAATGAAAGGGGGCTCAGACTGAAAGCTCTGCCCACCATTTCACAGTGTGCAGTGAAGACACACCTCTTGAGGTCTGTGTGTACCCAACAATACAATACCAAAAGCACCATTACAATATTGGTTTCAGTCCTGGAAACAAAAAATTGCAGAGCACTATAATCTCTTGGTAGGAGTTAGTAAAAAATACCCCACATAACTTTAAGCAGAATGGAAGTAATATCGTTCTCCAGGGGGAAACAGCTCAACCATGACATCCCCACTTTTCAACCCTAACAGTAAATACGGCTTAAAACCCAATAAATCCTCATTTCAACAGTGATACTCCTGATGAGACAAAAATACTGACAAAAGAACTGCTAACAGCATTGAAACAGAGATGTTTACATTCATCAGTGCCATAAAGCCATACACAACTTCCACATTTCTGTCTTACAATGTAGGTGGGGTTTTTTTGTTTTTAAGTACCAAATGTTATCCTCACACAGCAGTCAAATACTCTTTCACCTGTTTGACGAGAACCACAGAATGGTTTGTGTTGGAAGGGACCTTAAAACTCATCTCATTTCACCTCCTTGCCATGGGCAGGGACACCTTCCACTAGACCAGGTTGTTCCAAGCCCCATCCAACCTGGCTTTGAACACTTCCATGACATGTGCAATGCAGACAGATATGGAATTAACACTGGATCCAGAAAAGTTGTGGTCTTGGCAGTTGGACTCAATGATCTCAGAGGTCTTTTCCAACCTAAATGATTCTGTGATTCTAAGTATAAAGTGCAGCCTGGAAAGTGGCTGAGCCCACACATAGGCAGGTGGTAACCCATATCCACATTCCAAGCTTGGGCAAGAGGCTGTCCCTCAGCATTCCAGACCTCTATTGCTCCCATTACAGCTGTTCAACCAGACACTTGGGACAGCATAATCAGGGGTCATTTCCAGAGGCCTGCTCAGAGGTCTGCAATCATCTCTTGGAAAGCAGCATTGCAAACACTGCTATTTCCCAGGCTCTAGCACACAGCCAGGTTTTAACTAGGAAAAAAGCATCAAAAGATTGGTGTCAATTCTGCACTCCAGATCAGAGAATTACCCAAATGGACCAATAAAACTCCTCAGTAAAACGGGTCAAATTCACACAAAAAGGCTGTTGCAAACCAATGACTCCATCCAGTGTGATTCTCCTTTTTACCCTGGAATGATGTGCTGGTTTAACTAACCTCTCTGGAAATAATCTTGGCAGTAGCCACGTCGCAGATGTCAGACAGGGCAATGAAGTCACCGAAAGACGACATCCGATCAGCACCTGAAAAATCCTGCTTTTACTAATTTATCAAACTACAGCATCATACACAGAGAAGTCTTTGCTTCTACAGCCCAGTCAGCTTCTATAAGAGCTAATAATTTAATCCAAGAGCAAAAAAAAAAAAAAGAAAAAAAAAGGCCATATCAGAGCAACAAGGACAAAAAATCCTACCTCAAACAGATGGACCTTTAAATATTCCCGTTGTTCGGATATTCTTCCTCCTTCCCTGCCTCTGTCAAAGCTCTAACTCTGTAATGACTACCTCTGTGACCACGAGCAACTCAGCTGTACCCAGTGGTGACAAGAGGACAAGCAGAGGCAAGGATCACACAGGAAGATTTTAGATGAGAGAAAGCTGGAAAAACAGGAAAGCTTTTAGATGCCTATGCTCCACCTGGCTTTTCCTGCAAGAAACCACAGCCGGAAATGCAGCTAAAAGCAATTTTTTTTTGCATTTTTTAAAAACTAAATATTCTTGATATTTAATGGCATAGCTAAGGTGAACTCAGCTGCCATCACAGACGCCTCACTATTTAACAAGATCAATTCTTCTATCCCTGCCATTCTAAATGTTTGTTTTTCTACCAACCATTGCAATAGCTTTCTGAGGCCAACGTTCAAAGGTGGTCTGTGAAAAATAAACTCAAGCCAATGTGCTCCTTATCAAGTTCGCTTTGTTTTCCATAATCTGTGAAGATTTTCTAGGACTGCCATGGAAAAGGAGAGGAGTAGCAAAGTTCCTCAGCTGAGTAGAGGAAACTGGTTTTATTTACTTTTTTAGCTTTTTTTTTGTGAGCTCTGCAGTAGAAAAGCATTAAAAAAACAACCAAATACCACATACAGAAACATTTCTACTCAAGTATTTCCGAGTACTCCTAGGCTGTATGCTATCAGCCCAGGCGTTTATCCCTATGCTGTAGCCAAACCCCCACAGATTTATATATGACCGTATGTATTTTTTTTAATTTAAATGTGTATAATCTCTACAGGTCTTCTATATACATCAAGGAACAGAATCCAAAATGGTTTTAGCCCTTTGAAACAGCACACAAGATCTGCTCCCTTGGAGAGCGATTTCTGACAGGCAGTCAGGCAGATCCTTATGGAGAAAAGCCCCGCAGAGGAGGAGCATGGAGCAAGGGGAAGAGCCTGGGAAGTGCTGAGAGTGGAGCTCAGCCCTCTGGACACGCTGGTTTCCTGAGATTCTCTAGACCCTCACCTCTGCTCCGGGCGTAGGCAGAGGCCATGGGCGTCAGGCTCTTGTGGAAGTCGTGCACCATGCAGACTTGCGCCTCCTCCTCGCTGAGCGGAACTCCAACAGCAGCACCTAGTGGGAAACACGAGCCAGGGCACTCAAACCCTGTCCCTGGGATCTCCCCACACTGCCAGGGTGAGGGATACACACCCCACTGGCAGGGCCTGCCAAAAGCTGGAGTGTGTCCAAGGAGAAGCCACCCTACCTGCAGGGCTGACGTGTTTGAAGGAGGCAGCCGCTGGAATGCCCAGAGCCTGCTTGAGCTCCTTCACCAGCTGCCAGGCATTGAGGGCATCACAGAGGTTGATGAACCCTGGAGAGCCATTCACCACTGCAAACACAGCACACAGACACGTTAAAGCAGGCAGAGCCCTCTCCCCAGAGCCTGCAGAGTGAGCACAAAAGATTTCTCCCACCGAGAGCTGAAAGCACTACAAGTCATTCTTGTACAATGACCGAGGCTCCTCAGCAACTGGTTAAGTGCCCAGCAATCCACAGCAAGAGTAAAGGCCTTTTAAAAGTCTGCTCTCAAAACCTTTTGCTCTGGCCCTGAAAGAAGAACTGCTTGTTCTGATATGGCAGCACTGTGAGCATTTCAGGAGAGTGGGGGAAAGATCATTTTAACAATAACCCCCATCCAGGGCAAGTGAACACAGTGCTGTTCTGTTGCCATTCTGGAAGGAAGACTTGCAAGCAAATCAATCTCCAGTGCAGGAATGGAAAAGCTTCTAAAGAGGTCCAAGAGTTGAAACTGGGAAATGCTGCAATACAAAGCTTCACTGTTTATTCAACAGGACAATGCCTGCACACACTGGAAGCAGTCTCAAGAACAAGAGTAATGAGACCTCTCCAAAACAGGGGTTTCTCTCACTGCAACAATGCTGTGGTGAGTGGCACACCCCATAAAACGGCAGAGAGACATACCAGACCTGTCCCAAACTTGCAAGTGAGACTAGTACCCCTTCCCTCTGCCACCATCAGCAGAAGCAGCATTCTACAAAACTAAGGTAATAAACCACTGCTCAAAACCATCAAAGAAATTAAAAAAAAAAAGAACAAAACCAATTCAGACCTAGAGAAGAAAAGCTTGGTTTCTAGACAGATTAAATGGCGACACAAAAAGATGGGGAACATACTAAACAAGGCAAACGGCAAGCAGAAAAGCATCTTCAAAGGATGATGAGGTTTTCCTTTGCAAAATCTGGATCTAATGTCAAGCAAAAAGTACACTATATAAATCTGTTTAAAGTATCTTGGACACACAGTCCTACAGCAACAGAGAATATGGACCAACAGTAAGTCTTGTGGGGATCAGCAGACAAACTTTTCTGTCTCACACAGCTCAACCTTTTAACTGCCCTGGTAGTGCCACTCAGTAACAGAGCAGTTGTGAAGGCACTGCAGGCCATCTAAGGCACAAGATGGTCTTTCAGTTTGAAAGACAGCCAGCAGATGTGCCCAACCACCTCCATTCCCAGCCGTCCCACAGCTCCCTTTTGGCCAGCATGGCTGAGCTCACCTGTCAGGGGAAGTTTGGCTCTTGTGGTGTAGAGCTGGGCAGGACTCTGGTGAGGGTTCATGCCATACCTCAGGGGCAGCTGGGACACCCCCTTGCTGTATTCCTTCCTAAAGTAGTCAGAGATGGCTGCATCATACTGGGCAGTGTGGGTGAAAGCCTGGGGACACAACAGGGGACACCTGTCAACTCACAAACATCAGCTTACAAAGGATTTGGTGTTTGAAGAGGTGAGGAACGAAAGGCAAATGAGTCAGGCCCAGCCCTTCACTGGAAGCAAACTCAACCAACCTTCAGTGCCAGGAGCCTCCTGGTCTCCATGGCAGTGTCTTTGTCCCCTGATGCTGCCATCTCTTTGGCTACTGCAGAGTAGTCTGCAGGGTCACACACAACTGTCACCCGGGCGTGGTTCTTGGCAGCCGCCCGCAGCAGGGCAACTCCTCCTGCAAGACAAGGGCACGGGCATGAAGCGCTTCCCTCCTGGACATGGCACAGGAGCCACAGCTGAGGCCAAGGAGGGACATGCACCAACCCATCATTTGTGCCAGACGAACGTGCCCCCTCCCTCCAGCACAGAGCAGGGTGAGGGTGCTCTTCAGAATGCACAAGGCTGGGGAGTTTGACTCAATCCACTGGGGAAGGTGCACACTGACTGGCCTTCGCAGACCCAGGCAGAGCTGCAGTGGTGAGGAAACAGGTCATGGGCCAGGATGAGCAACTGGGGCAAGGATGTCCTCGAGCAGCACAGCCACATCCCAGAGATGGCTGTAGCCACATCCCAAAGATGACTGTAGCCACACATGGCTTAAGCACCATGCTCTGCAACACCAGGGTGGGCAGTGGTCTAGAGAAAGATTTATTTCTACCCTGCCAAGCAACCAACATTCCCAAACCTCTCTGCAAATAATACTGAATTTTGCCCAGGTCCTCTGTGTGAGAGAAAATGCCACACTTACCCCTCAAGTCTGACTCTGCACAGCTGTTGCAACACTTTAAATCACACAAGACAGTAGACTGTTGCAAAGGAAAAGGAGAGGCTGGCACTGCTTCATGCAGAGCAAGTATTACTCCATAAAACATTTAATAGAGAGCTCTGCTGGGCATCATTTGGACTAAACTACTGCAGGAAAATTCAATCCCAATCCAACTGCATGGCACAAAACTGCGCCTGTACTGTTCACAACATGCCAAGAAGAGATGCTGCAGTGAAGAGCAAGCCTCTTGGGGTTAATAACTAGGAAGAGACAATCTGCTAATACATGTGTCCATGCTTCCAAAGTCAGGTCCTACGTACTCTCCCACACATGCAAACCAGTCCCTTTCCTTGTAACAGCTTCCTGCAGTGAAGTTCTCAGCCATCCCCAGAGCACTTTCAGTTGTTCAGCCTTTTCTCTCCAGAGCTCATGTTTTTTTAAGTTTTTATTACACTGCCAGAGGCAGCAAAAGAGGTTTAGTCTGCTCCCTGTGTTTCAGTAGGAAGCATGCTCCCCCTGGCCTTTCCTAGCACAGCTTTCTGCAGCACCTCAGGCCCTCTCTTGGGCAGTGCACGACTTGCCCCTCATGCAGTGTGCCTTCCCAGCCTGTTCCTTGCCGTTTTAATTGCAGATCTGCTTAAAAGCAACAAGGCTTACCCAACTATGCCTTCAGTCTCTTCCTTGCAGCTCCTGAGCTCTTGAGCAGACTTCCTTTGTGGGTGTGCAAGGCCACCAAACAAAAAGGAAAAGAACCGAGACCACTCAGAGATCAGAAGCATCAAGTCTGTCTGGAAAACAGATCTGCTCTTCCTTTAACTTACCAATATCAATCTTTTCCACCGCGTCTTGAACAGTTACACCAGGAGAAGAAACAGTCTTCACAAAGGGGTAGAGGTTACACACCACAACTCTGAGAATTGAGGGGGAAACCAGTTATTCAGCAAGAAATAAAAATGCCAAATTAAAGCTTGGAAAGCACACGATACCAACAGTGCTTTCATGGTCTTGTTTCTCAGGGACCAGCTAAAATCCTGTGGCCAAGGCTTCTTTCTCCAAAAGACTTAAGATACGGTGGTGCTCAGCCAAAGGCCAAGTGATGGTACAGTGTATTCTGACATTTAACTGGGTTCTGTGTATCAAACAGTGCTAGAACCACAATTTACAAAAGCCAGTTTAAAGGAAAAGATTCTTTGAATAGGTGGGCCTGTATTTAAATGTTCAGTGATGTTGGTGCACAACTTGAGCCATCTCAAAGGACTTCAAAGTGAGTTCTCAGCAGTACTAAAAACAGGCACCCAGTAAGCACCCAGGGCAAGGGCCATTGCAAACAAAGTACAATCAATCCAATTTTCCACAACTTTTCCAAGAGCAGAAAATGACCTACATATCACCTTCTGGACTTTTAAAATACCAACAACATATTAAACCTGAGCGTGCCACCCAGATCCCACAAAGCCTCTGTAGCACATGAAAGCAGGGGGGAAAATTGATTTTTCCCTCTCAAGCTAAGACTGGACCTTACTGGAATTAGTTTTTTCATCTGATCTGGAAGAAGGTTTGTATTCCAGCAAGCCTGAAGTAATAACTTGCCCTGTCCCATCCTACCACTGCCACATGAACTGTAGCAAAAGAAGGGATTTGTTCTGACCTTCACAAATAAGATTTTTAATCCAAGCGAATTAATTTACTCTCTTGATCTGAATACATGAAGGTATTGAACTCCAACTTGTACCCAGTACTGGCAGTGAATTGCTGAGATGAGTACCCTCATGTTCAACTTTTAATAATCCTTTGTTCCCACTCGGTGTGAACTCCAGCAGAAGGGATGATCAGCTTCCAGTATGGCTTTCAGAGCACCCGATGTCCCTAAATTTCCTACAATGTCTTTTATTGTCTCTTCTGTTTCTAATACCCCTTTCCCCTCAATCTATTCATGCTCCTAACCTGTTGCAAACCATCAGGAATCTGTGGACTTTAACACTGTTAATGCTTTTATCTGTGGAAATCCAGATAATCAATATCAAGCCTTCCTACATTGACTTGGATGTGCAAATTTCATGCAGCTATGCAAAGACAGTCCTGCTGAGGATCAGCTACTTCTGCTTTTTGTAAGAGAACCTGAATCCAAATTATTACTCTGGATGCAAGTGCACTATAAGTCACTGATGTAAGGGCATGTTATTCCCCCTGCAATTCAGCAGAGCCTGCTTTAATATGCAGCTTGCTCTGAAGAGCCACCACTGCTGAGCCATCTATGAGGATTCCTGTGGTTTTAAATTTCAGGTTTTCAAATTCAGCCTGGAAATCCATCCATCAGTTTTTAAAAGTAATTTTAAAACTTAGGATGCATTCTGGCCCCACAGTCATACTGTACCTCTCATCCTGGCTATACCTACAGTTCACTGTGTCCAGCTAAACCATTGTTTCTAAACCAGGAGCTACTCACTGACATGCAGATGGTTATTCACAAGCATTGGTTAGATGTTAACATCAGTTAGTGACACATAGTCCCAGACTGCCCCATGTCAATGAACCAGGTTCTAACAAAAATAGAGAAACCATCTTTGGTACATTAGTGCACAAACTGTTTTACTGCAGTTTCTGGCTGCAGCTCACTTGCTCCCCGGATAGCTCTCAAAGTTTAAGTTTTTTGTCTCTTATCTGTGTGTTTTCTGGCTAAACAAATGCTGCGTGTTCCTGACCCACTTCTCCTGTCTGTTCTTTATTTATGTGTTGAAACTCAGTAAACATTATGCAAATATCAAAGGGTATATTTACTAAGCAAGTATTTCAAAATCAGGAATTGCCATCTGATGGGACATGTGGAGCCAAGCTGAGGGGAGAGGAGCCAGCTTCAAAACTACTCAACTCAGCTTTGCAACACGTGTAATATGGCGCTACATTGACTGAATGTAAGGTGTCAAAATTCCCAGAGAACCAGAAGAAAGCAAAACCTCGGTTCCCTGTGGAAGCCACAATGTAACTTTTTCCTGGTTTAGTTTTCTCTTACTACAAGTGATGAAGATGCATCTTTAGATTACAATTTTAAATACAAAGTATCTCCAGCTATGGAAAAGGAAGGAGACTGCGGATCTTCCAGTGTGCAGATGTTACAATCCCTACTGCTCCCATTCCCTGGGGCTGCCTGGTCTCCAGTGTTGGTTTTTGATTACTGATGGTTTGCATCACGTCCCCCAACATTTACCTTACGAGGCTGAAATCCTGTTTCTTCATATCAGCATTATCCTCTGGAATATTGCGAGCCAAGATGCCTAGTTACAAAAAACAGCACATCTTCATTGAAAAAGAGCTACATCACCACCAGCTTTTTAATTCAACATCTCCTTTAAGACTGTGCTTTTCCTCAGAGACTTTCTATCATAAACTTTCTCATTCTAGTTCAGAAAACACCCTCAGCCCCTACTCCTTTATTCCATTTTACAGACTCCTTGGCTGTTCCAATTCCACACTAACAGCTGTTTTTCCCCTAATGATAATTCCTAGACCATTCCAACTACTGAACAGCAATTTCAAAAATGTACTTTGTAAGCACGCAGTTGCTACTCCTAAAACATTAAAACTGTCATTAAGGAGTTCATGGGAAAGAAAAAGGGCACTTGCCCTATGACACAAGGGAAGCAAGAGAGGCTGTGCCTCTAGCTGAGCAGTGTAGGTGGCTGGCTTGGGTCTAGGAACTTGGAGAAACAGGCAGATGGCAAGCTGGCACAGTGTGAGCAACAGCACAATCCTGGGTTCGAGGCGGTCAGAGATTGTCTCCAGCCCCCAGGTATGATGGACAACAAGTTCCACTCCAGGGATCTCCAGCACAGGAACAGGAGACAAAAGAGCAGACGGATTAATGTGCAGATGGACTAACTGTCAGAGATCTCTGCTGAAGAGGAGCCAGAGAATATCAGAGTATGCAGAAATCACCCACTAAAGACTATGCTGTCGTGTTCCTTATGCTGTATATCAGACTCATCCACAGGTTAAATTCCATGGAGCTCTCTGCCTTAACACGCCTGCAACTGACTCTGCAAAGGATGTGCTAAGGCTTTTACAGAGAAGCTCTGTTACTTATAGCCCCGAGGAGAACATGCTGTGCACAGATGCCAGCACAGCAACAAGCAAGTAATTCAGCCACCGTGCACTTCTCCACCCCTGTGCACTTCTCCACCCCGTGGCTTTTCACCTCTCCTCCAGCTCCTACAGCAAATCTGTTCTCATTACTCGGTTCTTCCACACAACCCTTAAAAAAAGACATCTGTCAGCTCCTTCTTCCCACCCTCACTGCCCATTTCTCTTTTAGACTGAAAAATATAATAGCAGAAACATACCAGCATGGACTGCAGGATGAAGGGTTTTCACACGTCCACCCAGCATCTCAGGGAAGCCTGTCAGGTCCGAAACATCTCTGCTCAGGGAGAAAACAGATGGTAACAGATGTGCCATACTGACTTTATCTATAGGCTGAATGAATCAAACCAAAAGAATTGTATAAATTTCACTACAAAACCTCCCTATGCCAAAGGGGCAACAACTGCTTTTCCCATGAATGGAAATAAAGTTAATGGGTCACACTCAACTAAGCAGCACAGTTATTTCTCAAATACATACACTGGAATAACCAAGATAAGCAAATCCCAAGTCAACGTGGTTTACAGAGAGAATGGAAGGCCATGCTAAGGTGATACAACACTTCAGTGCTCTTCTTCTCACCTTAAATAAGACATTAATTAAAATTTCATCACTCCTTGTGACTGTTTAGGATGGTGAAGGAACAATAAGGAGAAGGAAGTGGAAATGTGGCCATCTTTGCTTCAGACTTCACTGACAGCACAGCCAAGTAAAGCAGTTGGAGAGACATGACCAAGTGCTGGGTAACAGCGAGGACAGGGAGCACTGGGGGTGATGTATACTCGTGCTGATGTGTCCCAGAGGCCTACCACTACATTCATTGGAACCAAAACAGTCACGGTCACCTGTCCTGCCAAATAATTGACAGGTTTTTCATCACTGCACTGGAAATCATTTTTATTTGGCCAGAACAGGTTTTTAATCACGGCATGGAAGAAACCAGAATGAATTTCCCCCAAATCATTGGCCAAACCAGCATGACTGCACATGCACCTTCTCAAATGGTGGATGCACAACACTTAAGTGCTCTGTCTGGATCAGTGGACCACTGTGCTGGGAAAATTATTTGTGACAAATGAACTCCAGCAAGACCAGGCAAAGATGAGCTTGCACCTGGCTGTGAGGAGCAGCACTAGGGTCAGATTACGAACATCAAGAAAACAGATTCTCCCACGGAAACAAAGCTGCCTCAAGGCAGACAAGGCATCACCTCCAACACAAGGCTCCTGACACTTCTCTGTGTGCTGACCTGCACAGTAACGCTCTTCAGCCTCAGCAAACCAACTCCTGGCCAAAAAGCCTCTGCAGTTTGCTTTAGGGCATGTTTGGTTTTTTTTTCTTTCTGAAGGGAAGACTTGCTTTCAGGCCATTTTTGCTCACAGAGAAAACAATTTAAGCAACCTCAGGGCCCAAATGAGCCTTTTTGTGGAGATGTCCAGGGGAGCGTGTGTACCTGACAGGCAAGCCAGCATCTCTCAGGGACTTGGCTGTTCCTCCGGAGGCAATTAAACCCAGGCCGAGTGCGTGCAGGCTCCTCGCAAATTCCACCAGGTTGGTCTTGTCAGAGACACTGAGCAAAGCTGGCAGGTGGGAAGAGCACGAGTATTTGGGTTTTAAAAGTGGAACAGAGGGAACAACAGGATTAAGTGAGTGAAGCCTTTATAACTTCTGTAATGTAGGGAACCTACGTGATGCGAGTTGGCTGGGGAGGGGACGGGGAGCACCAGAGCCCCACAGTTCCCCTCTCGGGGCAGCCGCCCCTCAGGCGGGACCCCTGAGGCGGGGGCGCGGGCGGGCTGGGGCAGCGCTGCCGCCCGCGCCTCAGGGAGCCGAAAGCGCGGGACACCATCGCCTCCGGTCCTCCCGCCTGCTGGCGCCCGAACTTCATCCCCCCGCGCCCAAAACAAGGTACAACCGGCCCGAGGGGAAAGCGGTGCCTTCCCGCCCCGCAAACACACAGCCCGGGAACCACCGGGATGGAAGCGGCAGCCCCGCGCCGAGGCGCCTTCCGGGGCCGCCCTGTTGAGTGGAACTGGCGGCCATTTCGGGGCCGGCGGGCGGGCAGCCCCCCCATCGCCCTCACGCGCACCCTCCCCGCGGCCATCGGCGGCCGCGCCCGCCCCGCGTTACCGAGCTGCTGCCGGGCGGCCATGGCGCCGTCGGTGGGTGCAGGAGGGCGGGGAGGCAGGAAAGGGCCGAGCAGTGGCGGCCTGGCGGGCTTTGGGTGCACGGGGGCGGGAGCCGGAGGGGGCGGCCCGGGCGGGGCGGGGAATGGAGAGAGGCGGCGGTGCCCCGGCCGGGGGTGCGGGCATGTGTGTCTGGGACACACGCGTGTCCTCGGTGCGCCACAGAGGGTGTGCGGTGGAAATGCCCCGTAGTCGGATGTGTTGTGTGTGCGACACGTGTGTGCCCGCGGGTGCTCCCGCTACACGTGTGCGCAGTGCGTGTATGTGCCACAGACAGGGATGCATCACACATACAGAATCACAGAATAGCCGGGGTTGGAAAGGACCTCTGGAAATCCTGCAGTCAAACTCCCCTACCCAGGCAGGGTCACCTGGAGCGGGAACATGTCCAGGTGGGCTTGAAATATCTCCGGAGAGGGAGACTCCACGACCACCCTGGACAGCCTCTTCCAGTGCTCTGCCACCCTCCATGGAAGCAACTTCTTCCTCATGTTGAGGTGGAACTTTTGTTTTAGTTTATGGCCATCATTCCTTATCCTGTCGCTGGGGACCACTGAAAAGAGTCTGGCACCCTACTCTTGACACCCACCTTGGAGATTTTATGTGTATTCATGAGATCCCCTCTCAGTCTTCTCCAGACTAACCAGGCCCAGCTCCCGTAGTCTCTGCTCGTAGGAGAGATGCTCCAGACCCTTCATCATCTTTGTGGCCTCCTCTGGACCTTCTCCAGTAGCTCCTTGTTATTCTTGTGCTGATGAGCCCAGAGCTGGACACATATACATATGTATACACATACATGTGTACATATACACATACATATGTATGTACGTGTGTGTGGGTGCACAGCCTGTGGGCACGGGGGACAGGCAGGCAAAGGGGTGCTGGGGTGAGCAGGGGGCACAGCCCCCCTGGGCCCCACCTGAGCTGTAGCTGGTGGTGACCCTGCTCCCCAGGTCCCCGTGGGGACAGGGAAGGTGGCCACCAGCCTGGTGTGTTCAGGCCAAGCACCTTCAGGCCAGGGTAAAAGGTTTTGTGGGGCCTCCTCAGTGCTAGGAGTGATAGGATACCCAGCTTAGTACACAGGTGAAAAATGAGGTGTAGGTGAGGCAATGCCTCATTGCAGTGAAAGGTGGTGCAATAAGGACAATTAATTTTTCACAGGAATACTCACTGGAATTTCATCTGTGGAAAATCCTCTCATGGAGCTTACAGAGGGGCAGAGACAAAACACTTGTTTACCAAGTCTGAGGTAAAAAATTGTTTGCAAATAGTAAAATCATGCTTTTCTTCCTTTATTTAGTTTTTATTTTTCTCTGTAGGGGAAACTAACATGGGGGAGCTTTTGTTCTCTGCGGGCCTCCAAATTTCCCAATACTCCCTGCAAAAGAGCTTTTCTTGTTTTTATTCCAGCTTCTGACTGTTAGTTTTGGCTGCTTAAAATCTGAACTGTGCCCGTGTACACCCCAGTAGGGTTAAAGTGCAGCACTGGGACAGCAGCAGCCCCATGCTGCTTTGCAGGTAGAGAGCTCTGCAGTTAATTTGCAGCACAACCCCTGGCCATATCTGGTATATTGAATCAGGTTCTTATGCAATAAAATCAGCATGGGCAGGCCCTGAGTACTTGTCTCACATTTTCATGTCCACACAGGTGTTCACTGTACACTTGCAGCTCCTAGAGCAGTCAGACTACCATTAAAAAGCAGTCCCTACTTCCATTAAAAAAAAGGAATAAATGAAATTTTTTCGCTCTTGCAGACAAAAAGTTAGGAAGTACAACACAAGTGCAACTGGAAGGCCCAGAAACTTGGCTGTTTTGATTTGTGACTCTCTGGCCTTCGGCAGTATTGTCTGTGCAAGAAAGAGTCAAGCAAGAAATACCAAGCAGACCAAATAAACCTAGTTTGTGCCTTACTCTCAGTAGCAGCCAGTGACAAGCAGTAATAAATTACTGCTCAGGAAGGTGGCTGGGGCCAAATGGAAATATACTGTTAAGTGGTACATGAGCACCATCATTATGAAAATACACACCTTTGAGAGAATAAAAGTTGCACAAGGAGTGCAGCTGAGGTGGGCTCTGGTGGTGATTAATGTCTGTGCAAATGAACAATCCGAGGGAGCTCTGCATGTTTATCCAGGCTGGAGAGCAGTTGTGTTTTCCAGCTGCTGGCCCTGTCAGCCTGTGCACAGAGGACAGGGACGCTGCTGCCTTGGGACAAACAGTCAGAGGGACATTATCACTGTCAACAGTGGCATTGGCTCTGCTGCGGCTCCAGCGGTTCGTTGTCCCTTGGTGCGTGAGTTGGGGTTTTGTTTGTGCAGGGCCTGGTGTGGCAGGGGGTGGTTTGGGCTTTCCCCCTGTCCCAGCACAGGAAGGACATGGACCTGTTGGAGTGAGTCGAGAGAAGGCCACCAAGATGATTAGAGGGATGGAGCAGCTCTCCAATGAGGAAAGGCTGAGGGAA
This sequence comes from Chiroxiphia lanceolata, assembly GCF_009829145.1. Lineage (NCBI taxonomy): Eukaryota > Metazoa > Chordata > Aves > Passeriformes > Pipridae > Chiroxiphia > Chiroxiphia lanceolata. The sequence continues at coordinate 7,190,770 of NC_045643.1, read as the reverse complement.
CTGGGATTGTTCAGCCTGGAGAAGAGAGGGCTCTGGTGTGACGTAATTGCAGCCTTCCAGGACCTGAAGGGAGTCTGTAGGAAAGAGGGAGAGAGACTATTTAGGCCTGGAGTGGCAGGACAAGAGGGAATGGCTTCACACTGACAGAGGGCAGGGTTGGATTGCATGTTAGGAAGAAATTCTTCCCTGTGAGGGTGGTGAAGCCCTTGCAAAGGTTGCCCAGAGAAGCTGTGGCTGCCCCATCCTTGGAAGTGTTCAAGGCCAGGTTGGATAGGGCTTGGAGCAACCTGGGCTAGTAGAAGGTGTCCCTGCAGGAGAGTGGATTGAGGTGATCTTTAAGGTCTCTTCCAACCCAAACCATTCCATGACTCTATGACTGACATCCAAGAAGGGACATTCTGGCTGTGTGCTAGAGGGGTGTCAGGATTTGGACGTGATAGATCTGTCCTGATTTGGGGATGGCCATGCAGGGAAAGCTGTCTGCCTCCCCAGAGGTTCAGTTTTGCTTTGTAGAGCTTAACTAATTAACTGTTTTTGGTGATGTTTAAAGGATATTCAAATATCCTGTGCTCTGTTCATGTCCCATCATTTATTCAATAGGAACGAGGTCTCACTGGAGCTTTTTCCTGGTGTTTTGAAGCGTTACAGAAGCTCTTCTTGAGCCAAGAATGCAGTCACATCATACTGGAAATCGTGGGGAGAGGTAAATGCTAGAATTACAAATACCACATTAAGGTTATTTTTAAATCATATTAGGGCCTACATCCAAGAAAGAAAAATCAGGCTTAATTAGCACTGTGCTCTGCTGTTTTAATAAGGAGAAGTAAAAAGAGGATGAGGCTGAATAGAGGCATACAAAAGGGATGATGTTCCTGGTTTGGCTGTTGTTTGGCAGTACCCTAGATTCCCTTCTTTTGAGACTGTAGGGAGCAAGCAATGATTTTTAGCCTGGCTCTGAGCCCCTGTTGTAAGTCTGTTTTCTGCTGTGGTTTTTTTTTTTCATGTATCAGACCAAGAGGAGTGTAGAGCATGAGGTTAATCTGGCTGTCTATTAATTTGTTTGGGTAGGAAGCGAACAAGTTGGGATCCTCCAGCTAATCCTGCAGCTGCCTGCAGGCTGGCAGAGGGGTGGGCTGGGCCTGGCAGTGGACAAAGAAGAAGACCCAGCGAAAATGTAGGACTTTCATCCGAAGTGGAAGTCTGAGGCTGGTCTGGTTTGGGGCTTCAGAGATGAAGTGTCATCAGTGATGAGCATTACACCAGTGTCTGACCTGGATCTGCCCTACCCCAGTGAGGTGTCTCATAGCCATGAGGCTGCTGTGGAAAAGCATGGTGTTGGGGGCATCTCTGCCTGTATGAAAACAATCTTCAGCTTTGAAATGCTGCATCATATCAGGTTTATTTTCCTTTACCAGGCTCTGCTTTCATTTAAATATCTCCCTAATCATATGCAAACAACCCCTGGACTCCTTTATGTTCTTTCTGAGCTGCCTTCAAGCAAAGGTTGTGATGTCTCAGCATGATGGTATTCAGCATGGTGCAAGAGAAATACATCTCTGTCCTACACCAACTCCTGTTTTCTGTTTTCCTCACTGGCAGTTATTGAAATGGGAAGCAAGGAAGTATAGATGAGGAAGGTGTTACATTCACAAGGGGCACTGCCTTGTCTGCATTGGTCTGGTGTCTGTTCTCTTCCTTCAGGATGCTGTTTGTCAGGCACTGGGCCTCAGTTTCTCCAGTCTCACAGAGACCACACTCCTACAATCCCCAGTATTATGGGATTGCTTACTGCAAAGCTGAGTTCTCGTGAAGGTGCATGCTCAAGACGCTTCAAGTGGCCTGTCTCAAATGTTGCACAACAGTAGAGGTGGGAGTGGAATTGAATCTAGGCTGTTTCTCGATGGTTAGTGCCATGTCCAGGCTTTTGGGTTATCTGCCTTTTCCTTTCAGGGTTCATGAGGACTGCAGGTAAAATCTTTTTGGTGCTAAGTATTGCTCTGTTGAACTTTGTTCAAAAACTGCCTTGCACTGCCTGTGCCGCTTGCCACAGTTGCCAGACCTCTGGGGTAGGTTCAGCGCGGAGCTGACAAACAGGTTATCCTGGAGAATGCCACAATAACAGAGAGGCTTCAGAGCCCTGATGCATTTTGAGTTTCTTTTTCAACCCTTATCAGCTTGGAGCAGCTTTTGTTTTACTGTGTTCCTCAGAGGTCCCAGCTAAATCACATCCATGGCACGCTGTGTGCCAGCCTGTCCTTATAAATCGCTGCTCAGGGTCCCACGTAGCTGCAGAGATGACAATGAGCCTCTTAACTAAAGTTCAGGGGCATCAAAGAGCTTTGCCTGGACAATTTGACCTGGGGTGTGAAGGTCTCATCCCCTCTTCACTCACCAACACAAGTGGTCAGTCTTCCCACACCTTTGATATCAATGTCTGGTGCTTTTCCTGCAAAAGAAACAATTCCCTTGTAATGGAATAAATATTGCAGATTTCAACCTGAGTTATTCTCCTAATGCTCTGGGTTATGAATGAGACCCAAAGGTGCATTAAGTGAACAACGATTTATTTTCTGAATGCTCCCATTCCCTTCCTCACAGAGGCTTGTTCCTATCCAAGCATGGAAAGAATAATAATAACAAAAAGATAAGAAATAGTGTCTTCTCTTGGCGACTTGGAGCCCACTCTATGGTCTGAAACCCACATGCAGAACGAATCAGAGAGCAGGAAGCCCCGTGTTGGTGGGGGAGGAAGCAGCCTGGGAGGTGCAGGCAAAGGGCAAAGAGGTGTTTTACAGAAGGGCCATGTAGCCTCAGAGCTCCCTCAGCTGAGCAGGAGGGACACGGTGGTGCCGGAATGTTATTGACAGGCGGCGTGGGGGAAGATGATGCTTGAAGGGTGTGAGTGAACAGCTCTGTCTGTGATTGTAAATGTGGGGTTTGCAGTAAAAAAAGTAATCTCACCCACTTTGAGGTTCTTTGTGTGCCTTCTCGAGCTCTTTGTGTGAAAGGAAGGATTCTTGGGAGAAAGAAAAGAGGGGGAAATATTTTGTTTGGGTTTTTTTTTTTTTTATGTAGTTGCAAAGAAACAGCATTATCTGCAAATAACAGGCTGCTTTAGCTTCTCGTAGCACCATAGAGTCATGGAATGGTTTGGGTTGGAAGAGACCTGAAAGCTCATATCATTCCACCCCCTGCCCTGGGCAGGGACACCTTCCACTAAATCAGGTTGCTCCAAGCTCCATCCAACCTGGCCTTGAACACTTCTGGGGATGGGGCAGCCACAGCTTCTCTGGGCAATTCAAATCGCTGATTCTTTCCCAGAGGAGCTGGTTTTATAGCTGTCTCCCTTTGCCCCCAGCTCTTTGGACACGCATTTGTGTCCCTGGGTGAGAGGGCTGCAGCAGGGATAGCAGTCCTGCTGGGATGCATCCGGGAGAGCAGTGCTGCCGGGATGCTGCTGGGAGAGCAGTCCATCCAGGATGCGGCCGAGCTGTGCAGGGAACCGGCTCCCACTAGAGCGCGCTATGACAGCTAAAATGGGGATGGTTTTCTTCTGGCGTCGGGGGGGAGCCATCAAAGATGCCTATGCAAGAAAGGGCACTTCTGTTTTTACACTGGGAATCTGGCGGGGTTCCCCATCGGTTGGCTGCAGTTTCCCTGGATGAGGCTGAAGGGTGCTGCAAAGCCAGCTGTAGCTGCCTGGGAGCACTGAGGTTTGGGCTGAGTCAAGTGCTGGCAAAGACCTTTGGGAAGACCCCAGCCTGTACACAGAGGGCAGAGAGAAGCTTTGTTCTCAAGCCCTGTCTCATCCCACAGTCCCTTTGTTTGCTGCCCTCTGTGGCAGAGGAAGTGGAAATTGTGCATGGACATGGACAGGAGTCCACCTCAAGGTCCCATTAATGGTCTCCTGTTGTCATTAGTGCCTTTCAAAGCTGCCCCTCACAAACTTGCCCATCGTAACACGAGGATTTTCTGCCGCAACCCCAGCTCTCAGACCCCCGTCTGCCACCCTCGTTTGCTTCATGTTTACTTAATTAGCCAGCTGGAGCATAATTCCTTTCATGATCTACAGTCTAATACATAAAGATGACAGTGACATGAATCTTGGCTCAGGATTCAATTTGCATTTTAATTCATTGTGGTTCCCCAGATAGGTGGAATTTGCTCCGACAGGATCTGGGAGCTCATGAAATGCTCCATGGGCGGGGTGTTCTCCTGTGTCCCAGTGAGGGCCTGGAGCGATAGGTGACACAGTTTTGCTGTCCACCAGGCATCATCTGTTGGGGGATCTACAGCAAAAATCAGAGCAAAAATCATCATTGAGGAGTTTTTATTAGAACACAATGCAAACAGAGTGACAGCTCTGGTGGCTGAGAAGCATCTGGAAATCGGTGAAGCCTGGCAAGAGAACTTGCAACAGATTAAGGAACGCAGGCATTTTGTACAGCAATCCAGCCCCAGTCATCTTTGGGTCACACTTCCTGAAACACTTTTCTAGGGAAGAGACAGGGAGGAAACAGTGACTTCCCTGAGTGGAAGACTAGCCCACATTGGCTCTGAAGGCTTTAGGCACAAACCCCATCCCGCCATGAAACTCACCCTTCTAACATCCAGGAGCTGGCCAACAGGGAAGGGAATGCTGTGAGCCTGTATTCATTTCCAGCTCTCCGGGGGACCCAGGAAACCTGTCCCGTTGCTAACAGGCTCACAGGAGACCTGACAGCCAGTGCAGGCAGAACTGCCATTTTCCAGCATGCCTGAAAAAACAGCAGCTTGCCAAAGGGGGCACAGGGAGGCTCTCCTGGAAGGACAGCCATAGGTGGGTGGTTGTGTGTTACACTGGAGGTCTCTGCGATCCGGCCCCCCGGGAGCCGGGATACGGGATAAAAACAGGGCTTGCCGCAAGCCCCTGTGAGCGGAATAGAAATCGTGGCTAAACAGGAGGATGGAAACGGAGACAGGGCTGTGTGAGCAGATGTGGCCAGATCACACAGCAGCCAGGGCCACAGCCAGCGAGGCTTGGAGCAGCCTCTGCCTGGCAGATGAGTTTATCCTCATGGAAGATGAGTTTAGTTGCAGCAAATCAACCATTTTCAGATTTTGCTGATTTTACACAGGCTAATTTTAATGACAGAAGAAAAGAGAGAAACATTTTTTCATAAATCTCTTATTCTTTTCCTTTTTTTACTCCTAAGTAACTGGACTAGATCACTCTGTTTTGGCCTTAGAAACATGGATAACATTTTAATGAAAAATTGTGGAGAAAAAAAAAGAAAATAAATGTTGTCTCTTTTCTGTGTTCAAAACTCGATGGCTTTGGATTCCCCAGGAGTTTTTTGTGCTTTCTGAAATGCTGTTATCCTGTATGCCCTGCATTCCTAATCAGTTGTGGCTCTTTCTTTCTCTTCTGACCTTCCTTGCTCAGAGTCTCCAGTTGCAACAGAGCAAATTCTGGCTTTTCAGAATCATCTCACAGAAGCTTTGTGGGTAGGAATGACTAGAAAAGGAAGCGTTGTTTCTTTGTTGTTTTTTTTTTTACACAGAAAACATTATTAAAACAAACCTTTACTTTTTCACCTCAGTCAAAGCCAAGTTTCTCAGCTTTTAATTAAAAACCAAGTGTTTGAAATTGTTCTGAAGGCCATAAAATGAACATTTCCAGGTTCTAGAATAAACAATGTCATTTTCCAGATAGTACTTTTCAGAAAACTAGGATTGAATCAGGTAGCTACTATTCCATTAACCAGGGTCCCCAGGTAAACACAACTCCAGATTTGGGAAATGCAAGGTTACAGTAACCCTGTGGGAATTCAGGGAGAGGTATTGGCACTTCCCTGCATGAAATGGGGCAACAGCATGTCTGTATTTGCAGTGCAGTTGAAATCTATTGGTGAAAAGCCCTGGGCAGGACTGAGTTCCATCAATCCTGGGCACAGACTGCCTGTGTTCCTGTGGCACATCCACCTGGAAGAGGCAGGGGGCCTTCAGGATGGGGATGACAAACACCACCCCTCACCAGGCAGAGCTGAGGCAGGTACTAATTAACCTGGAGCTGCAGTGGTGCTGCTCATGGCTCCTGCCAGTATTCAAGCTGGGTCTTGACTTGCTTGTTGATTCCTGACCCTTTTGGGGCAGGATCAGCATGGCTTTGTGTGGTGTACCTCTCCCCACATTAGCTTCTGGCTGTCTCCATACGTTTCAGGCATGGAAACTGTGTCCCTGTGCCCATCTGTGCTCCGTGGCTCTTGTTCTGGAATCCCTGGAGCTCTCAGTCCTGCTTTAATTGTGTGGAGCTGTTTTTCTGGGCTAAATTACCAGACAAATGGGGGGGACAATTTTGGCCCTGTAGGAGTTCAGTGGGAAGAACTGAGCGTGGGACTCAGGCCAAGGCAGCAGGGCCAGAGGGAATTTATTGGGACTTCCTGCAAAACACAGCTACACACTTTCAGGAGGGTTCTTCAATTTACCTGACTAATGTTTTCTCTAATGTTTTCTCCAACCCTGTAATATCATCAATCACATAATTATGACCTCATCCCATTCTCTATTAAGACTTGGGTGACAAATAAGTACAGGGTAACACTTCAGTTTATTTTGCTGTGTTTTATTGACCAGTTGAAAAGGAGCAAAACATACTGGGGATAGAATTCCCAAAACATAAAATTTTGCTGACAATATGCAATATTTAGCTATTTCTGAAGAGCTAGAAAGCGGGACTTTTTTGTTTTGTTTTGTTTTGTTTTTATTTACACCATTTTCCACATAAATACACACCTTGTCAGGCCTGGAAAAAGTCTCTCTTGGGTCTATTTGTGTCCATTTAACCCCTGTCACAAGCGCACATCAGCATCATAACACACACATGGAGAGAAGAATGATTTCTCCAGGCAAGAGGCAGCTTAATCCAATGGGTCAGATAAAAATCCTTCAAATAGAACATGGAGAGTTCTTCCTGCATAGATTGAGCACTGCAAGGGACCTAAATCCCAGTGTTAGGCAGCATCAAATCCCACTGATGCCATCAGCTGTGGCAAGGAGCACACTGAGACTCGGAGTGAAGAACCCATGTTACTGAACCTTGTGAAATGTTTTTGACTCCTGGATTAATGTTGGTGACTCAGGCCTAATGTTATAGTTTGGGGAAAGGATGTTAATTCTTCACATCCTGTATTTTTGGTCAGTTCTGATGTTTCTTTGCCAAAGTCCTTTACTGGCCCACTGATTGGAATTTTACTGAGTCATCAGCATCATCCCACCTGGAAAAAGGGCGGCTCTGTTCTTCAGAGACATTTTAGGCTAAAGAGATCCTCTTGTAAGCATCTTGGGAAGACCCTGAATGTTGAATTTCATGGAGTTCCTTGTCTTCCCAAGAAGCAGGGATAACTGCCAAGGCTGTGGCAAGTCCGGTGTTTGAAGTCTGCTCTCCAGCTCTGTTGCAGACTCCCAGTGTGACAACTGGAACAAATCCTACCCTAGCACATCAGAAATAAGGCAGAGCTATAGCAGGGAGTAGATTAAGCCTTCCCAGTTTAACCCTAAAGAAGTTTCCACATTATTAACCAAAGCATATAACATTGCTGGCTGGGCCAGGCTTGGCTTAACACGGGGCCAGGTCAGAGGCTGTGCCTGGCCCTGCTGGTGTGGCTGGTGTGAGCAGGACTGGATTGATTCCTTCCAGTCCTTTCCCACCTTCTGATTTCACCTTTTCCCTGCCAGCAGTATTTGTGTTCTCCTCTACCTAAAGCCTCATTGCTACTTGCTTTGTAGCTGATCACATAATTTCACTGCAGATCTTGGAATAATTAGTGGTTTGGGTGTTTTCTTCTGATGACGATGAGCCACTGGTGGTTTGAGGTTTGGTTTCATTGTTTGTTTGTTTGCTTTTTCATTCAGAGAATGAAGCTCTAATTCATTTACTTCAGAAAACTGAAAGCTGTGACTGAAAGTTGCATGAAGGTTGAAAACTAGAAGGCAAACATTGAGAATATATGGAGTGTTTTAATACACCTGTCAATTTTCAAGCCGCTTTCACAGTTCCCAAGCCTAACTTGAAAGTTTGGGTGTTTGGGGTAGGCAGTACTACACAAATAATATCCACTTCCAACACTGTGCATTCAGAAGCCTCTTGTTGGCACTGTGAAAACACTGCTATTCCTCCTACAAAGAATATCATGGAATACTATTCATACCACTTTGATGCCCCAGTTTGAGCAATGCACTAATTTCTTTTATTTCCACCTGGCAGCTGAAATCCTGCAGCCCTCCTGAGCTTGCTTTATGGTTTCCCCCTGATTTTCACTCGTGCTCACATTAGCACTGAGTCATCTTTGCAATCCTTGCCTTTCCCCTGTGTTCTCTTCTCTACAACATGACCAAAATGTGTTTGCACAGGATTTTTATGAGCTTCTGCCCTCACTAACGAAGGGCCAGTTTCTCTTTGGAAGTTCCCCCCATCAGTTCTGACATTTCCTGCAGCCCTGCCATTGCTTAGCATTAATTTCTACCACTTCCCCCGATTTTCCTGGAAGAAATTCTGATTAGGCAATGAGTGCTGGGCTATCCATCATTTCATGCCAGGCACAAGTCGCACGGTGCTTCTCAGCCTGTAAGGCACAGATCGTTCTTAATCAACCCAAGTGTGCCACGGGTAAAAGAGCTAAAGACCTGATTTCCATGGCCATCCCCTTGGGATCCTGTCTGACACTATGGAAGTGAGGCAGAGCCATTGTAAGTGCCATGTAACAGTGCAGCACAGCTGATTAAACCCCTGCAAAGCTCAGATGGCTTCACAAAGGCCCTGTCAGTCAGCTTGCGTTTCATTTCAGGTCTTATTTTCATTTATTTGCAGCACCGCCCATTATGTGGAGAGTGTTTGCTAAACACTGAAGAATAATGGTGCTGTCCCACCTAGCTGACAGCAGAAGAGCTGACAAAGGGCAGGAGTGCAGTAAAAGTGGTAATTTATGTATGAGTCACGCTTCCCAGCCAGCTGTGCTGATAAAAAATGGCTACTTTTATGGGAAGGCTGGAAAAGAACAACAACAAAATTACCTTTGTGGGGAAAAAAAAACCAAAGCAAAAAAACCCACCAAACAGAAAAACCAAACACCTAAATATTTGGACCAGCAGTTAAAGATGACTTATTGCCACCAGCACAGGGAAGGGAGTCCTGGAGAGGCATTTAGGATTCTCAGATACAGGCATTTAGGATTCTCAGATACAGGGCCTGCGCAGGGAAAGGTGTTTCTGGCACAGACACCTACACCTAAGACAGTCTGGAGACAGCAGCTGAAGGTCTTGCCTGTGGCAGAGGAAAACATGATAAGAAAGCAGGAAAACAGAAGATCATGAGCGTGGGAGATGAGAATTGTTAAGCAGGGCTGGAGCTATGAGCTGAGAGCAATTGCTGAGGCAGGGCAGGAAGACTTTGGAGATACTTTTTTGGCAAATTGCCAGGTGGTCCCATACCCACCTGATGCACAGAATTCTGCAGGAAGATTTGTGTTTTCATCCAGCAGTGTGACTTGGGGTCTGACTTTGCTCTGCTTAGAGGCAATAACAGACTCCTATTGATTCATGGGAGCCATAGAAATCAAAGGAAACTTGCTGTGGCAACTGGCTAATTCAATAAAAGCATTGATTTTTCGGGCTGGACAATTAAAGAGCATGAATGCTGTGTAGCTGATTTCTGTCTCTGAATTAATGTAACAAATGATCATTGATTCAAGTGAGAAGAAACTGTACCCCAAAGGAAAGAACCTTCCATATTAAAAATCCCCCAGCCTACATAGGCTGGTGTTTAATGTAGATAGATTTGGCTACCATTCTGCACCTGTGTTGGTTAGAAGGACTTAGGAGTTAGCTGACTGGGTCCTCCTCACCTCACAGACCAGCAGAGGTGAAGGCAGGCACACCGGGACAGGGAACACCTGGAAAGAGATGCAGGAGCCCATGGGGTTCCAGACAGGTAGTGGGAGCACCACATGGCATCACTTCAGATGGGGGCTGTGGTTTTCTCTTGGATTTGAGACAGAATCACAGAATGCTTTGGGTTGAAAGGGACCTTAAAGCTCATCTTGTTCCACCCCCTGCCATGTGCAGGGACACCTCCCACTAGCCCAGGTTGCTCCAAGCCCCATCCAACCTGGCCTTGGACACTTCCAGGGATGGGGCATCCACAGCTTCTCTGGGCAACCTGTGCCAGGGCCTCACCACCCTCACAGGGAAGAATTTTTTCTTAATATCCAATCTAAACCTAATCTCTTTCAGTGTGAAGCCATTCCCCTTCCTCCTGTCATTCCAGGCCCTTGTAAATAGTGTTTCTCCATCCTTTTTGTAGGCTCCTTCAGATACTGGGAGGCTGCAGTTAGGTCACTGCAGAACTTCTCCAGGCTGAACAACCCCAGTTCTCTCAGCCTTTCCTTATGGGAGAGGTGCTCCATCCTTCTGATCAACTTGGTAGCCTCCTCTGGACTCGCTCCAATGAGATGACATTCTTTCTGTGCTGAGGATCCCAGAGCTGGAAGCAGCACTGCAGGTGGGGTCTCACCACATTGGAGCAGACAGCTGCCTCTTCCTCACCTTGGGGGGAAGGTGCTTTGAGCCCCACATCAAAGCCATAGAAGAGGAACTTCCCGAAGCACTCACTGTAGCTGAGGACAGGCCCTGAGATTTTCAGGGCTGCTGAGTAGTTGCAGACTTTGGTTATAGCTTTATGCTTTGGTGCTCTGCCTCAGGAGCCAGTGTTCAATGCAGTATGATGATTCCTTTCATAGGCAGCTGGTTTGGCACTGTCCCTTTGCAAACCCCTTTTGCTGCTGAGATTGGCTTTAACGGGTTTGAGGTGAAGGGGTGAATCTTGAACTCGCTGCACCACAGAAGCCCCGGCAGATCAGAGTGGGGGGGTCCCAGCTGCTGACAGAGCAGCCACCAAGAGTGACCAGCCTTGCAGCGGGGAACACATCCCAGTGTTCCTGGCTCCTGATCTGCAGGCTGGCTGGTGTGTGTGTGCTGCCAGCAGAGCTGGGTGCCACGGGTTTGGGGCTGCGCTAGCACAGAGACTGCTGCTGTGCCTGCTGGGGATGGTCACATGGGGTGCAGGGGCAGGACAGGCTGTGACATTTTAGCAGCTCTGGCTGTTTGCATCAGTGTGAGAGTCAGGGCCCTGACCTGGGGATGTTTCACATCGATCCATGGACTGACGTAGAGCAGGCTCACCAGGATAACATCCCATCCCAACACATGCTGACCTACCAGACACACCACCTCCTGTCATCGCCCCTCTGCTTCTGTGCTTGATGCCTTTTATTTTCCTTTTCTAGTGGCCTGTACCTGCAATAGAGATGTTCTGAGAGTGCCCAGAAGACACAGTGCAGCTCCTGCCCTTCATCACAGGAACAGGACTGAAGAGGTGTGATAAGAGTGTGGAGCATTAATGGAGCGGGATGCTCAGTGCCAGAGGGGAGGAGGGATACTTTGATCAGTCACCAGGATAAAAGCTGAGCTGCTTTACAACACAGCCTGCTGGAAAGTAGTTGTTAGAAAAACGTGTCTATTAAAAGGTCAGGCGTGGTCCTGTGTTCTGGACTGACACTTGCACAAGCTGGTAAATTATACATAATGAACACCTTATTAGGTTAATTTTGTCTATTTGGGGTCATCGTGAACAGCCCATTAGAAAATAACAGGTTTCTCAGTGGCTGCCAAATGCTGGTTGTTACTATTTCTGCAAATAGTACTGAATCTGGAACTTGTTTGAGAGCAGTTTATTGCAGTATTTGATGATCAAATTTGGAGCATTAACTGCATAGGTAAGTACTTAGTGTGCTTTTCTTCACTGATCATGGAAGCATAACTCTTAGAATCAGATTTCTCATGTGCAACAGGCAGAGGGACAACCACAAGTTCAGTTTCACTGCCCCAAACCACTCAAACCTTTTGGTGGCTGTTTACATGTCCACATCTTTTTTGAGTTTATGGTTTTCAGCATTTCTTTTCAGTTGTGAGAGCTGAAAATGAATCTTCTGCTTCAAGTAAAGAGGGTACTCTCACTCATACCACAGATCCCAGCACTGGGAGCATCAGGCAGAAAAATGAAATATCTGAGGGGATAAACCTGCAAATGTTCTTTCAGAGTAAACCCAGGATTTGCTCCCAGTAAACTGCTGGGGCTCCTGCTGGAAGTGTAGAGTGCCTGCTGAAAAGCTCTGTGAAAGGCACCAGACTTGCTTAAAAATTTAGAGACACATTTACATACTTAGAACTTTTTCCCCAGTAATAAGGTAGCTCCACTTTTGTAACTGCTGGGAGCTGTCACGGAAGTTTTTTGTTTCCTAGCAAAAAGTACCAGAGGCAACAGTGGCACGTTTGAGAGAGCTTTGATACAGAATGTTCAAAAGCATGATTTCTGCTTCCTCTCCAAAGCCTGGCTCCCAGAAACTTTCCTTGACCTCTTCCAGATATGAAATAGTCCTGCATGGGCATTGGTGCTCTTCTTCAGAAGATTCTTCCATGTTCTCCCCACATGCCTCTTGCCAAACAAGCAGATGAAGTGTTACCAGCAATGCTTTCTTCTGTGCCTGGATTTTGATTATTAATAAGGTGGTCGGGATGAATGGAACTATTTCACGTCTTGTCAAAGCAGCACAAGCTGGATGCTGCTTTTTATGAGACTTGCCACTGCCCCTCCCTCCTCCAGATCATCTCTTTCATGTGCCTGAGCGCTGAGGTGACAGCCTGCTTCATTAGAGGCTGCTACAGCATAGGAAACAGCAAAGAGAAAACTCAGAGACAGAATGAAGAAGAGGGGAAAAAAAGAGCTGATGGCAGTTTTAAGTTGAATTTCCACGACCTTCTAAGCAGGCATTGCACGATGAGCACATTAAATTCATGTATTACTCAACAGCCAGGGCTATTTAGCAATAAAGACCTCTGACACTGGAAGAGACTCAAAGCAGATCTTTGCAGGCGGCAATAAAACATGAGGAGTGTCGTGCAGAAGATCCCTGGGTCACCCAGCTTGCTAAGGCAAGAGGCTGGAGCCTAACTTGTGTAATCACTGCAAGGGATGTTGTGTTGTGACACACTCACTGTCACAGAGAACTGCCTGGGAGATTAGAAAAGAAAAAATTTAAATGTAGTCCTACAAATGCAGTTCTGTAGCCACAGTACATTAAAGTGTGCACACACACACACAGAGAACATGAAGGCTTTTTGAAACCTGACCCAAGCTGCACTGGGAGTTGGGTTTAGAGCTGTTGATTGTTGTCTGTGGAAAAAAATAACTGCAAGTGATGCTGGTTGTTCGTCCTCGGAGCTCAGGGTAGGGGTTGGAAGCAGATGATCTCTAAGGTCCTTTCCAGTCCAGGCCATTCCATGATTCTATGATTTTATGAAAGTGAGAAAAAAAAAAAGTCTCAAAGGCAATGCGTGCTACAGAGACTTGTTTGAAGTGCCCAGCTTCCAGTCCAGGAAACAGGCAGTATGGGGTTTTCACATTTTCTCCTGTAAAAATGACATGTTTGACTCCACAGCTTTCAGATATTTGAATAATGAAATAGTTTTAACCCATGTTTCTATTCAGGTTTGACTGCTGCAGAGCTTTGCATTGCACCCACAGCGTGCCAAGGGCCTTCCTGCCATCCAGGAGAGGCCTCTGGCTCCCACAGGCTGTTGCCCCAATCCTGCAGGGATGCTGTCACAGGCTTTCCTTCCTGTTTGTGGGTAGCTATTCCACTTGGCAGTTGTTTGTGGAGTTAAGTATGTGTATAAATGATTGTACAACTGGGGCTTAGGGTTATGTAAGGGCTATAAATATTAAGATGGTTTCTTCTGGGGATTTTGCAGGCAGGTTTGGGTTTGCCCTGCTCATGCTCCAAGGAAAACTTGAGCTGTGGAAATGTGTCCCTGGTTACCTGACACACCATGCCCCTCACCATGGCTGCATCAACATTATTCCTGCTGCTGAAACTACCTGTGCTCTCACACCAGAGTGTGTGTGTGTGTGTATGTGAATTATTCCACCTTCTTACATGCACATGAGGGTTTTTTCCAAAATCTACCTCCCTTCCCAAACCCATTGTTTAACAGATGCTAGATAAGGATGTTTTAAATTTCCCATGAAATTTAAGATAACTTCACAGTTACAAAACATCCATTTGGAACACTTGTAGGAGATTGTATCCAAGTGGCATTAATATACAAGACTGGGAGAGTCTCTGTAAATACCTGTGGCTTAGGAACCCTGTGTTTTACATTAATGGAGCCCCAAGGCTCTTGCCTGCCTCAAAATGATGAACTCTTGGGTAACCTTTGTGCCCAAAGCGATCTGAAAATAGTCCTGCAGCAGAGAATTGCTGGCAGTATTTTATTCCATTGCTAGCCTAACCTTTTCCCAAATTAATCTATGCCTAGCTCACTTCATGCATATGCAGGAGATAAACTGTTGGTTCTACAACAGCTGGAGTAAAGTCAAGCCAGTGTTTAGGTATCATGGAGTCCTCAGTATTGCTCTTCTTGGGATGAGATGAGAAATTTTCCTGATGGGAGACAATCGATCTGCTGCTTGATGATTTCTGCTATTACATGATATGTTATTTGTGCACTCCAGGTTTCTTCATACAAGTCAAACAGCTTGCACTGGTGAGAAGGTTAATGCCTTGCTGTGTCATCTGACTGACACTGGATGTTATCTCCACATTTATCCTCTGGTTTAACTTCTAGGCAGAAGCTACAACCCAGATAAACACACAGTCCCATTTGCCCTCAGTAGTCCTTCCTGCTGTCTTTGAGTTATCAGGATGGCACAAACTGAGGCTTGTTCACCCATTTCTAGTGAGATACATGTGTATATATATATATATATATATATATATATATCATAGTCTGTCTTGAAACTAGTTTTGGAAAACAAGGCATCATCCTTCCAAGGGATTACATGGATTAGTGTCTACAGAGGGTACTCTTCCATGGCATTTTTTCCTCAAGCAGATATCTGATGCTACTTCTGTTTTCTTGGATGAAAATGAATGTTGCTTCCAGTGCATCATGAAGTGTCTCATTATTAAATAATTAGGGAAGGTTTTTTATAAACATTTTGACTGTAAAGAGTCCCAATTACAATTCTTTCTACTACCTTCTGGCAATGGAGAGGAAGACACTGATGAGTCCTCCTTTGATGTCTGTTGAAACAAGCCGAGAAAAAGGGCAAACCTTTGGACTCTAAATAATGATACTATCCATAAATAATAAAGCTCTTCAGGGGCCTTTGTAGACAGACTGTAACTTCCTGCCCAAAGGTATTAATCTTCATGCACAGGCACATGTCTGCCCTGTGCTCCTCTCCTACCACTGCTCCAGCTGTGTTGCACAGCTATAAATGTCTCACAGAATATATTTCTGATGTGGCAGTTGTAATGGCATCCAAAAGGACACACACCCAAGGGTCTGGGGAGTATTTTATAATTTAAAAGTTTTTTCAGACAGAAATTTTCTTTGGGCAAGGGAAAAAAACCCCAAGAATATCAAAGTCACTTGTTGGAGATTTCCAGATATGCAGACTGAAGGTGAGGAGAATTCTGGCCAGTTGTGCAACTTGGTAGCTGCAAAACCCAGCAAGACATTTGGGATGTCTTGGACTTCAGATCAAGGAGCCCAGAATAAAGTCACCAAACAGCCTTGCTAACAGCCAGGGGGCTCTGCCAGGCCTGCCAGAATCCAGAGGTCCTGGAGTCATGGCTCTAGAAAACTTGCTGTTCAGCTTTACAGTGCACATGTAATAGGACCAGTACAGGCAGGACCTGTCTGACCTGCTGGGGAGGTCCTCCGTGGTGGATCACTATATGCCCACCAAGCATGGTTTGGTTTGGCTGTGATTGACTATCTGTGGCTACCCAGAAGGTGCTGGACTTGCTCTGCAAGTCCAATCCAACAGTACTTGTGATTAATTCCCCTCTTTCTCTGTTTCATACTCAAGACAACTTCCATGTGATGCCAAAGTCACAATATCAACTCTAGACTTCATATTGCTGTAATTTCTGTTTGAAAAATGAAAGGATAAGTCCAGCAGTGACAACTCTCTGAGGTGTAAATCTAGAGTGGGGTCTGTTCTTTTGGTCACCCAGGAATGGGTGTCTCCCAGCTGAAGAGTTCAGTGTGTATCAGACACCTCCCAGGATAAGGGCACACTATGGAAGCACCACTGAGGGCATGCAGGTGGCAGGATCTGTGTAATTGCACACTCAGTGTGTGCAGTGAGGCCCAGGTGGATGCAGCACATCTTACACCTCCTCCCAGGGAGCCCTTCCCCAGCACGTGTCCCATGCCTGCTCCCCAGCTCTCCAAGGATCACCCTGTGTGCCTTGTGCTCAGGCTCACACAGGTTTTGAAATACAGTCCATAAACTCAGGGCAAGCCTTATCATGAGCCTTTCTCCTGGGCACTGCACTGCCTCAGCTCGGTGAATCAGCTCAGAGGCCTTCCTGAAGGAGCAGGCTGGTTCCTCCCAGGAATGGTGCCCGGTGCTGGTCACCGGGGACAGGAGGGGTGAGCACTCTCTCCCAGGCTCATTGCTGAGCCACCCTCCCTCACCCATCCAATAAAGATTGCCCATCTCCATTGTGTGAGTCAGAGAATCAAACCCTCTTTTGCAGCATCCGCCTTTTATCAACAACCTGAAGAGGGAAAAGAGTCCTTTAACCTTTCCTTTGCTATAAATGAAGGGGCTTTCAGAATTACTCTGTAGGCAAGCAAGCCCTTCTCTGCTCCTGTCTGTGCTCCTCCACCACCGTAGTGCTTGTAGGAGATTATTACAACACCTATTTTTCTCTACAGCAAGCAGGTTCCCAGCTCTAGGAGGCTGACAGGCCTTGTGCAACTTGTCATTACTCATCAGCACTCCCTATGCTCATTTAGATCTCAGGGTGTGGTTTTAATTAGCTGATTCTGTAATAACACCCAGGTGACTTGGTGATGGATAGTCACCCTAGAAACCTATTAAATAGGAGTGTAGTGGCTCCACATCCTTAGCCTGTGCTCTGAGATTGCTGTTTGCTTCTAGAAATGTGGTCTGTGGGTTTGCTTGTCCACCCTTCCCCATAGCATCCAAACCTGTTAGTGGATGAATCCCACAGAAATGATTGGATCTGTAGATATTTCATTGAAATGTGCAGCCAGGTAGAAGAGAAAGAATATGATAAATGCCTGGACTGAGAACCTTGTGCTTGTTTAGGTAACAGAAAATCCATGTGGGAAGGAGCATGTATGAATGCACCCCAGCTATGGGGGGTAAAACACTGCTCCCAGCTCAGTTACTAAATATGAGCAAACTAGATCACAAGTAGGTGTTTTATTATGCCATGATAATCTTAGTTTATCTTTTTTTCCTGTTGCTACTTCTGAGTTCTTTTATCGCAACAGCTTAGTGATGTTTTCCATTTTGTTAGGCTTCTGTGGGCCTCAGTGCGTGTCAGCCAAGTCTGTGGTCTTTGCTGAAGCTGCTGGGGCTTTGAAATGCTCTGCTCTCGAGGTATGTGCTTGGCCAAGGGCCAAGGAGCTAAACCAAGCTTTTCTTGGTTGTCTTTATAACACTGAGCAGGTTTTTGGTCTCGTTGGTTGTCTTTTCAGTAGATTAATACAGTCAAGTGGAACCCTCTGTACAAGCGGAACTCTTGCTTTACCTGTGGTGCACATCTTATAAGGAAGAAGCAAGATGAGTGTTCTTTTTCAGTACTGATGATCACTGCTGTGTTCATACTGGTTTTGTGTTCTGTGGTGTCTTTCAGGGTATGCCTTCTTGCTGTTATTTCCTTCTACTTTTTCAAGTCACCCTGCTATGAAGCCAAGCTTGCATTGATTATGAAACACAGGAAAAAACCTTTACTAAATTCACATAACTGTGAATTTATCTTCCTATCATGTGCAACTGTAGTCAATTTTTAAGTTAATACAATTTTAATCTTTCAGTAGATATATGTTTCCATTGCATACAGAACAGCCCACTTGTGATATAGTTCTTGTCACAAGTGCATCCTGCCTTTTCTGTTTCCTTATCCTCACAGTCTGTCCTTGGGCCTCTTAATTTGGAAACGGGTTTCTTGGAGGTTTTTTGGGCAGTTTTGCTGACAGGTTGATTTGGAAAGCACAATTGTCCCCAGCCTTGGAAATACCCATTGTTCTTCCTAAAGTCAAATTGATTTTTCACAATGACCTTGCTTTGACCTTGTTATCAGTCTTGCCATAAGTAGTGTGATCTCTAATTAGTCTATCTGTCAGCTCTCCAGGTTCACTGGTGGGACATGAGCGTTGCCATGCGGATTGGAAACCAGCTGAGTGCACAAAGAATGATAAATGAGAAATGTCAGGATTTGCACCCTTGGAGCTGTCTCATGTCTTGTTGCGAGCCTTGGCATTAGATCTGAACTTAACATTGTTAATAATCTCAAGGAAGGGTTAAAAGCCCTACTAACGAAACTTCTGTGATATGATCTGCTTGCTCTTACACAGCCAGGCTCTTGAGCAAAGCTTGTATGGACACGAGGACATGGACAAGGGAATGGCCACTTGCCAGCCTTGGGATTCAGTGGGTTTGTGTAGATTGAAAGTTGGGCCCTGGCCCTGAGAATAAGGCTTTTGAGAAAGGGTTTTAATTATGGAGGCACTACACGGTCTGAGCACAACAGACCCCAAATCAGTGGCTTCAGTTAACTGAAGAACTCTGTGTTGTTGTGCTTATTTGATGAGCAAGAGGGTGGAATAGAAGGGGGTGTGTGGCTCTACTAGTGAAGTTCTGCTGTAGCAGGGGGAGGCTGACCTGGGCTTATTGGTGGCTGCCCAGATTGGGGTCTGTCAGTAGGAGCTGCCTTTCACTGCCCATTTTGTGCCCACAACTCCTTTCTGACTAACTTGTAATCCTGATTCAGCGCTGTGTGTGGATAGTATCACAGGAGCTTGTAATCAATGGAAAAGGGGGATTGTGAAGCCTGCAAACAACCTGTGGCAAGGTAGGTGTGTGTTGGAGCCTCTCAAATAAAGCCCTCACTGCTGGGTGTGGTGGGAAATGATTCATGGACCTGGAGGTTTGCTGGGACCAGATGTAGCTGAAGGTGACCTTGAGAGCAAGGGAGAAGGGCTGGCTGGTAACAGAGGCACTGTGGCTTTAGAACCTAAAGTTGCATTTCCTTGCCCTTCCCTAAATCTGCTTCTGCAGAAGGTTTTTGACATCTGAGAATCCTGTCCCAAGTGTTTCAGCCTGCGGTGCCTCTAAATTCATTTGCAAGAAGCTCAGACATTTCAATTTTGGTGCTTCACTGCTCTAATATTAGAGTATCCCAAAACTTCACTTGGTTTGGGGGCTTGTTCCTGGAAACAAGACTGCTCTGTAGAAATAAAGGAGTTAATATCCAAGGGCTTTGAGCCAAAAATCAGTTCTCCTTGAACTCTTCGGAGTGGGCCCTGTGTGACAAAATCCGTGTATTCATGGCAGTAATGGATCACTGAAGGGAAAACTGCTTCCAGGAGTGGCTGTTGAGCAAATGCATTTTAAAGGGTGGTGGGTGGAATCACCAATAAATTGTGGAAATGTGTTTGGTGGCAGAGTGGTACTGTGGTGATGCCACATCACCAGCAGTTTCTGTAGTGACTAAAAATATTGCTGCCCATTTTAGTTTTTCTGAGGGCTCTGATTTTTTTTTTCTTTTAAATGCTGAGCATCTCTTCCAAAACGGTGTCTTGTTCATGTGCCTGAAATTAGGCACCCAGGAGATGTGTAGGAGTTTACATTTCCAGGCTCCTGCCATGCCTTTGGAAGGAATTAGGAGTAAACCAGAGAGTATGTGCTGGGGACCTCCTCAGTGCTGCAAAGGCATGTGATGTTAGAATGATGGAATTGTTAGTGTTGGAAAAGGCCTATAAGATCATCAAGTCCAATGTGAACCCAGCACCACCTTGTTCACCACAGAACCATGTCTTCAAGTACCACATGCACGTGTTTTTTTAACACTTCCAGGGGTAATGACTCCACAACTTCCTTGGGCAGCCTGTTCCAATGGTTGACAACCCTTTCTGTGAAAGGGTTCTCTGATTTCTGCACATTCTAGTTGTGGAACATCCTAAAGTTGGGCTTGTTTTGATGTCCTGTCCTTTCATGGGGCTGTGCCATGAAAATGAGTTGTACTCCTTGCATGAAGGCTTTTCTTGCAGAGTTCTGGTAGAAATGGTGACAACTGGTATTCTGTAGGCCTTCCTTGCATGTGACACTGGCAAGGTGCCACCTAACAGGCTGAGTAAGTGTGCACTTACCTTTGAGCAGGTAGGTCTGCTCTGCAGTAGTCTGAGTGTCCTTCAGCTTGCAGAGAGCAGTGTGGGGCTGCAAGCTGCTTGCTCAGCAGTCCTTGGCCTGGCTTGGATTGTGAATAAGGGATCACAGCTAAAGCCTATGCATAGGCATCTCTGCAATCCCTAAGGAGAGTGTGTCAAGCATTTGGTCAATACTGGCTTACACAAGCCATGAGGAAAGCCCATCTTGCACAGTCTGGACTTGCTCCTGAGCTCAGTTCAGTAACTAAAGACGCTGCAAGCTCTGTAAGGGGAAAGTACCCAGTTCAGAGTCCTGGCTCTTTATGAGTCACTGTGTTACCCCATCGTTCCCTTGTGCATCTCCTTCGGTTCGTTCTGCCCTGCCTGTGTTTCTCTGGCCTGGCAGTTCATCTGGCTGAGATCTCTGCTCACTCCTGGTGGGATCTCTCCTCCCCCAGGCTCCTGGGGCCACCCAGCCACCTTTTGCCTGCCTGCCTTGGAAGTGTCTGCTGAGGGTTAGTTGTAGCATTGAGTTACTGCAAGATTGGTGTTGTGGTTTGGGTTTTTTTACTGGTAGCCAGCTGAAGAGGTTTTTTTGTCTGGTGCTTCAAGGGGGTAAATGTTTTACCCTCTCATGTTTGCTCCAGCTCCCCTTGTGTTTCAAAGCTAAGCCAGGAGCATTAATGAGCAGACAGTTGTTTGCATTTTATGGTGCTGTTGGCTTTGTGCTGTGTGGACCTGCTGTTTTGGCCAAGCAACTAGTGAAATATTGACTGTAAAGGATGGCCATTTCTTCTCATCTTCCCAGTGTGTTAGGGCTGGAGAGAGCTCCCCATACCCCTGGCTGACCCTGTGCTGCAGCTCCTTCACAGCAGTGTTCTCTGTTCCTGCATCCCTCCCTTGCTGCTGCCTGTGGCACTCACATCTGCCAGCTCTGACATGTCAGGACCCATAAGGACATATCCTGCAAGCAGATCATTCACTCAGAGGGACTTTATCCTCTTCTCTTACCAGTTTTGTCTTGCATCACTTCCCTAAGTTTTCATTTCTCATAGAGGTAACTGGCATACTTGGGAAGCATGAGTGCATTCCTTGTAACTGAAGTAAAAACTCCTCTCCTTGAAAGAGCATCCCAAGGAAAGGCCTCAGAGTTTGTGAGTTCTTGGTGCATGGGGAGATTCTTTCTGCCCTGGAAGCTGCAGCCCCTGCATGGTGGTGTGAGCTGTAGTCACTGCTGCAGCACAGGGGATGGATCACGGCTCTAGGGACCTGCGTTGCATGAAATCACAGCTCAGAGCTCCCCTGAGAATTTCCCCTGCTTCGTGGCCACAGAAACAGATGCTGCTCTTCTTCTCAGTGATCTGAACCACCAGTTTGCCCTTCAGCCCAGAAGAGCCCTAGTTCTCTAACCAGAGGAATAAACCAACTGAGGACTTTTTAGGGGAATGAGGAATTTGGCCTTTCCTTCCTCTCCTCCTCTGGCTATATGTACATTGGCACACTGGGACATCTATCTGCTCTGGTCACTTTGTCCCCAGCCTCCTGTGCCATCTGCAGGAATTATTCAGTAAAGGAATTAAAAAGCAAAAAGGTACAATGGCTTAATGAAGTTCTCATCTTGTGTTCTGGAACCGGAACGCTGTGGTGTTCAGGGAGTTGAATGCAGGTGTTCTGAGAGCCAACTGACATTGAGTTATTCTGATTTTACAGTGGTGAACTCGAACAAATTATCCTTTGGGTACTTCCCAAGGGGAATGTTTGTTGACTCAGTTCACAAAGGAAGTAAGGATGTGCATTTGCTTGGGAAAATTATTATCCAAATCATAGTGTTCTTTTGAAACAGTTGTTTGACTGAATACGAAAAAGAAGCAATCAGACACTTGCCTTAAAAGACCTTGGCAAGGCAGTGAATGGTGAAATTATAAATTTCTTCTCTCTTACCCCCTCAGAGCAGAGTTATCTATATTTGGATTTCTTTTTTCAGCCCCAGAGAGGAAGTGAATAAAGTTTGCAAATGGATTGGACCAAGTGCAGTGAATCTGGCTGTGCTTCTTACATGGAGCTGAACTAGAACAGTATCCCAAGGAGCAGTGCTTGCTCTTGATCCACAGACCCAAACCAGATCCCTCTCTCTCTCCTGAGGACATTTGGTAGGGAAAAAAAAAAAGGAATGTAAACTGGGAGGTTAGACATTTGTGTTTCTTCCCATTGCTATCAAAACTATACCAGGGAAGCCTTTTAGGTTAATTTTAGCCCCAGCTTCACTCCCACCATTGGAATGTCTGATCTATTTAGACTGAAGGTATGTGGGGCAGGGAGTGCTCTGGATCTGTTGCTATTCCCAGCTTTAAAGTACTTCCTCACCAATCTGGAGAAGCTGTTTCTCTTCGCTGAGTACCACATCTCTCTCTTCCCCTCTCTCTCTTTTCCTCTCACTCGGTGCTTTTAACAACCCTTAGATCAAAACTCCTCTGCTGCCTCCTCTACTTCTGTCCCTGGGTGGAGTTTGGCAAGGACTCATTTTTGAGGCATAAAGTTAGTTTGTGGTTGGAAGAAATACCATGTACAAGAACAGTCTTTCATCTTTTATGGAATATGCTGAGAGCAGTGATGTCTTCCCTGGCTTGCCAAGGTGCTCTGTGGAGGATCTCAGTGTTACCAAGCAGGATACTTGAGTGTATGTGCTCCTCTCTGAGAGGGACCACAGCTCTTCTGGATAACCAGAGCCCATCAGTCAAGTCTGGATTTTAGATTTGTGCTATTCCTTGGTACAATGAGCTGTCCCTGTACTGCCTTTTCTGTTCCATGTCTGGCTGTTGTTTTTAGATTTCACTAGCTTGGAAAATTCAATGATCAGTTCAATAACAAGTGTTCAAGCCACACTAGTGCTTGAAATCTTTGTGGGGTGTGATCCATTCCCAGTGGATTGGGTATGCTGCCTTGAATTCAGTCACTGAGAGCCCCAGGACTGATCTCCTGGAGGAAAGGGAACATACAGGAAGCTGAGCAATTAGATCAGTCCCTGAGATTTTCATTTATATATGTTTTTCAGCGCTTTCATTTAATTTCCTTGGATGGGTAGATTTAATTAAAAAAAAAAAGCAAACAACTAATTCCAAATCAGCAATGCCAGGAAGATACATGGTGTGGATACTTTCTTCCCAGGCATTCCCTGAGAACCTGGGGAAGTCAGACTGGCCTGGCGAGCAGCCGAACTCTGCCGCTGCTGACGCCTCTCCAGCAGGAGCTGTGTGTGGGCAGACAGGTGGTTTCATCATGGGGAGGAGGAGGCATGCATCACCTTTTGTTTGAGCAGAAGCATCTTTTTGGAATGCTGTCCATTTTATCGGTGAGGGCTGGAGCAGGGAGCATCCAGGAGAGGCTGGCTGTTGTAATTCCCACAAGTGGAGGCAGGCTGCTGCGCCCGCCCGCTGCCGCCAGAGGAAGAAGAACCTGTTGAATTTGCTGGGAGCTATTGCTGGGAGGACGAGAGCTACGCTCACTGGGACCGCAGCAGCCAGCGGTGCATGAAGTAGCTGCTCCAGAGCTATGCTGTGGGGAAGGGGCAGAGGTTTGGATATTGGACACTGGATGCCCCTGTGGGTTAGAGCCTCCACTTTTGCCTCCTAAGCCGGGGAGGAAGAATACGCAGCTGTTCGCTCGTGGCTGGCTCAGCCCAGGATGGCTGCGCTCTCTCAGCACCTGAGGATCCTGCTCTGGAAGAACTGGCTGAGTGTCAAGAGGCAGCCGGTGAGTGTGGGAACAGAGGAGCGGGAACCTGGGAATGGCAGGAGCTGATGAGCAAGGGGGACACTGCAGGAGTGGAAGGTCATGGTGATAGAGGCACAGGGAAGGAAGGGAATGGCATGGAAGTGAAGGTGGGTCTTTTTAGGCCAAAATAATTGGGTCTTGCGTTGGAGCTCGTGCATGAGGGCTCGGGAGTCCAGATGGAGTGCTGTGGATGCCACTCTTGTTCCCTCTGTGCAAACAAAACCATGCACAAACTCACGGGCAGGCCTGAGTTCAGCTGCAGTTCTGTACCCACTCCTCTGGAGCAGACCCCATGGTTGGTGTACAGCCTCCAAGGAGTCCCTGGGATCTGGGGGTCGTGGGGGCTGCCCTTACACAGACCCATTTGTAAAGGATGGACAAAGGAAAAAGTAGCTCTGAGAGATTCAGGTAGGACAGATTTCCAGTGCAGTCCAGTGTGCTGCAAATCAAACACCCCAATGGTCTTTCTTCCCAAAAGACAAAACATTGCCACCAATGTCCAGAGGGTGATCTGACCTGCAGCAGCATCAGGGAGGTGCATGTTCCTTTGGGTGGTCTTGTGCGGCCAGGCAAAGGCTGCCCAGTAGTTTTGTCCCAGTCTGGTTTTGGTGCAGCTGCACAGTAAATACAGCATCCTGAGGTTCATGGGCCTGTACCTCAACCTGTCCTCTTGCTAGTAATCCAAACAAGATGGGTTTTAAACTTGCCTTGGTGGACTGGAAGCCTTGGCAGGTGCAGAAAATGCTGACAGAAGGGAAGTGGCCATGGAGGGTGTGATATGAGGATGGAGTGAAAGGCCCAGTATCACCACGTTCTTCTGCAAGGTCAGTTCTTGCCTACTGTGTTCTCCCTTTCAGTTGTGGAGCCTAATTTGGAGAGGTGCTGAGTTCCTCTGACTCCTATGGATGTGCTGCATACCTGAGTATTCTTCACTGCTGCAAAATATACCTTTTCTGAGATGCAGAAGAATCTCAATAAATTACTTCTAATTTCTCAAGAGAAATTGTAACAGCCTCATTAAAGCAGAAGGTCTGGGTCTCTGAGCTCTTGTGTACTCAGAGTAAATGCCAACCTAAGCCTTACTTGTGCTTTGACCAGTCTCACTTGCTTTAATTCTGGTTTCCTGTGGAGTTGAAATATCAATTCTGTAGAATTGAAATGTCAATTAAAATAAAAATCTGGCCACTACAGACTATTTTATGGCAGCCATTCTCTGCAACCCTCCTTCATTTCCCTCTCTTGCTCCAAATTAGGGAGCTTGCTCAGACTGAGAGGGTGTGAGGAGGTAAAGCCAGACCTCTGCTCCCAAGCACATCCTGATTTCTGTCCTCCTCCTTGCATGTTTTTTACCTGTGTAATCTGCCTTCACTTACAGACCAGGCTGTTGGAGAGCTTTTTTTGGGAGGGAGGGAGGGAAGTGTTCTGTTGTGCTTTTCAATTGCTGGTAAGGAGTGAAGGTGGTTCCTGCTGCTGCAGTGATGTTGGCTGCCCTCTCTGGGAATGACTGGAATGCCATGGGATGGTCTGACACCAGGCATCCCACCATCCCACCCCTGCAGACTCAGTGCTCTCCTGCTCTGTTCATCAGCCTCTCCAGGGCTGGAAAACATATTTTACTTCTACCTTTTGCTCCACACTGTATTTCTATGTACCTGTACCCAGAGATACTAGAGAAGGTCTGAGCGATTAAATCAACTTTTATCAGTGAAATAATCCACCAACCAAGGGATTATGCAATGACATCACAGTTCTTAATGTCCTCAGAGCCAAACTGAGGTTGTTTATGGTTCCATTCGAGTCAACAAGTTCCACCTGCAAGCCGTTTGGCCAGGGTGGTTGTCTTTGGCTAGAAATGCTTGGGACAGAGAGAATGCTGTGATGTTGCAACTGATGTGCCCAGCTACTATTAAATCCAATTAAATCAAAGGACAGAGATACTGAGGGAAGAGCTGTGTGGAAAGTGGGGACTATAAGCAACATTATAGCTCAAAATGGGGACGTACCACAATTTCCCTGAGTAGAAACTATCAGTATTCATTCATTGTCCCAAGAATGTGACAGATGTCTGGCCCTTCCTTCAGGCAGCTTCTGACTAATATCAGTTTCTGTGCTGTTACCCCATAATTTTCCTTTAGCCTGTGTGGTTCTAAACGAGGAGGCTGCGTTAATGATACTGTTTGCACGGGAATTAATCACAGTTAAACTGCGTGTTTGGGGAGTGATTATAGGGAAAGCATCTGATAGAAAAAATTATAAATAGATGGTAGTTTCAGTGATGGATCCTGTTACAAGTTGGCAGTGTATATATGAAAGGCAGGAACTGTCTGTAAAAGCTAAGATACTGCTGAATGCTGAAATTAGAGGAGTGCCCTCTGTGAAGGGATGTGTGGGGAGGGGCCTTGTGATTTGATGTCTGTCAGTTGACTATTTTGGGGCACGAATTTGCTCCTGCTTTCAAGCCTCTGTCACCTCATCAGGGCTAATAGGGATGGACTTGCTGTAAAACAACCATCTTCAAGCTGAATTGCTCTGCAGGATTTGTTTGTCTGTCTGTTTGGTTTTATGTTCCAGTAAGTGTTACAGGAAATGAAAACATGGTTATGGGCTTGGAATTACTTTGGAAAAACAGTTGTGGGTAATGTGTGCTGATCTGAAAAAAATAGTAGCACAACGATGAAAAATGGGATTATTTTGAAGAAAGACATCTTTGCAGTTACAAAAATTGGCATGAAGATGGCATAGCAATTTTGCAGCACAGAGTAGCTTGAGCTTAGCTACTGATGGATGGAAAGCTCTAATCTAGTAAGCATGGGAGCAAGGTAGCCAGCTAGTGCAGAAGCTGTTGATTATTTGAATAATTGCATTTTCCTGGCTCACTAAACTCCAAGGCTTGTAGCTTTAAGATTTTGGGCCTCCTACCTAGATTGGTTTACTACAGTAGATGATTACCAGACTGTATTTTCTTAATTCTTATCCATTGAAACTGTCAACCCTTATGTTAAACACAAGAGTTCTATAGATGTTCATGTGTTTTTCAACGTATTAGGCCAATTCTACATAATTTCTCTTCCATCTTATGTTAGATATATGGAATACGTTCTTCCCTGTGAGGGTGGGGAGGCCCTGGCACAGGTTGCCCAGAGAAGCTGTGGCTGCCCCACCCCTGGAAGTGTCCAAGGCCAGATTGGACAGGGCTTGGAGCAGCCTGGGCTAGTGGAAGGTGTCCCTGCACATGGCAGGGGGTGGAATGAGATGGGCTTTAAGGTCCCCTCCAGCCCAAACCATTCCATGATTCATCTCAGCTCATGTATATGGACTGCTACAATCTGGAAATGGAGAGGGGCCAGGGATTTGTGTTGCTGGGGTCAGAAGCTCATATGAGGGATCTTGGTGATTGGTGTTCAAATGTGACTTCTGTGGCTGACTGGTTGCACAGCTCCATAAACCCCTTCCTTCACTGTTCTCGGGCTCCACATTTTGTAAATGACCAAATCCTTTCTTCAGCTCAACCACAAGGCTCAATGATTTGTGAAGAACACTGAAATTTTTGGGGAAGAAATGTTGTAGACTTATCAAACACTCAAACTCTGGGACATAAGTAAATCAAAGTCATATTTACCTATTATTTGAGCAGCGTCTTTCACTGAAAGTGAAACCAGCCTTTCACACCTCAGCTCTTTTATCTCACCATTGGTGTGTCCAAAAGCCCTATATTTCCCAGCGTGCCTTTACTATTCCATAGCAGTGTCTCCAAGCTGGATAAACACTGTCCCCCGTAATTATCAGCCAAACTGAAAGACAGGAAGCCTTGTGTTGTTTTCAGCCTTGTTATTTGCTCTCAAAATCTGAGGTAGTTTTTCTTCCTGCATAGATAATGCCTGGGCTTTAATTGTATGCATACTGAGACAGGTGTGATTTACAATGCACCTATAACTCATTTAGGGCACTACTTGTACATTCCAGACGGGCTCTGGGACACATCAGCACGACAAACGTAACCCATATATTTTCATTGCTGTTTTATAGGTATGGTCGTTTGTTTTAATTTCCTGGCCTGTGGTTGTTTTCATAATCTTGGCCATTATCCGTCTCAAATTCCCTCCAGAACCACAGCAAAACTGTAAGTAACTGGTTTGTTTTTATGTCTGTGGGGTTTAGTTCTCATTTCAGTGACTGATGTGTTCATTTGATGTGTTTTGTTACTTTTACAAATTTGGTTCCTTATAGTTTCCAGTGGAGATTTCCTGGGATGCAGAATGCTGTAAATAAAATATGTGTGTTCCTCTGAGGTTGTTTCTGCTCATGTTTTTTTCAAATTAGCTTGATAATTAGAAAACAACTTTAAAGAACTGTCTCATTGAGATTTACTCAGATACTGCTGTTGTAGACAGGAATATAAACTTACAGGAGAAACTGAGAGAGAAGAGGGCAGTAAATTGAGGTCAGAGGCTTCATGTGTGATTATGGAGGTGGGGTAACAAACATGAGATTGGTCAACATGAAAGGTTTTACTTTGTGTGTGCTACAGGCAAAATGTGCATATTTAAGCATCTTGCTGGAAAGCTCAGCTGGAGACTGGTAGCTGGTGGTGTCTGTGAGCCCTTTCTAATAAAAATAGCAGCTCTTTGGGTGGGTGAGTAGTTGTTTGGGGTCAAATGGGTGAAGTGTTTGCACAAGCTGGTTCTCACTTACAGCTTTGCTTCTTGTGTCAGGAGAACCTGTGTGCATCTTGGGGCAGGGATGCACTTGAATCTGCTCTGAAACACTTCCACTGGTTAGTGAGGCCTTATTGCCACCAGGACTGGCGTGTCCCAGCCCAGGGCATGTTTGTTCATGAAGTTATAAAGTAAAGCAGGGCAAGGAGTTTGTCCAGTTGGAAGCCTTTTTTCCCTTCCACAGTGTTAATTTTGAGTTGGATCAAATGATAGACTCACAGAACGGTTTGGGTTGGAAGGGAGCCATAGTTGCCCAGCACAAGCCCCACCACAGGGTCTCAAAAATTACTGTAGTAAAAGATTTGTAACACCACCATGAATGACCCACATCAGGGCATCATTGACTGCACAAGAGCACAGCATGGGTAATGTTGGGTTTCTGTGTTTGGGGCAGAGAGGAGAGGAGGCAGAGTCTGGCAGCAGAGAGGACAAGCAGTTGGCTTCCAAGGTTTACAGCTGTCAGATGTGTACGATGTGGTCCTGAGGGATCTGCTCCTGATGTCATGTGTGCACATGGGAAATGTTTGCCCTGGTCAGTGACAGGTGTCGTTCTCTGCTTAAAAAGTCTGTGTGGTGTGTGAGAAAAGGCCATATTGTGACAAATGTTAGGCATACAACTAGGATAGCCCTTGTCCCAGAGAGCTTGCAGCCTAATCTGGGTGCAGGTTTGTGTCCCTCTTTTTGTAGACCAGGATGGAAAGCCAGAGCAAGTGACCTTCTGAAGGTATCATAAGAATTCTTTAATGGAGAAGGACATTCTTGATGTGTTAGAGTCATTTTTTTAACCCCAAGCCCATCTGCTGTCAGCAAAAGACTCTTTAGACCTGTTACATGTTTCAGGTTCTCCCAAATTCCCTTGAACCAGTTGGAGCGGGCAAGATGGGACATGCTGTACTTTGTGAAAACCCCAGATTTTGCCAAGTGTGGAGATGGCAGTCCTCCCACACTGCTCCAGGTTGTACTTCCTGTCCCTGATAAACCTGATAAGATGGATGTCAAGAGAGCCAGCTGGATGAGGAAATATTTATTCCTTTATTTGGCATGGTTATTAGTTTGAATATATATTTATTTGGAGCATTTTTGCTCTGCGTGGTCACATCTCTGCATTAATGGATTAGCAGGAATAATCTTAGGAAGAGCAAGTAGCTCCATCAGTTGTGCTTTGCAGGAAAGGGAAGGACTAGGCAGTATCTTTGGATTAGTTCCCTTTTCCTCTGTAGATCATTTTTATTTTGGTACAAGTCTCACTAAGTATGTGAGTAGGTGTCTGTCTCTCTTAGAAGTGGATGATAGGAACTCTCTATTGCAAGAGAGGTTTTTATGCTGGAAATAATGGTTTGGGTGTAATTCTTGTGATCCAGATGTTCAGAGATCATCTAAGAATCCTGAGGGGATAGAGGAGAATGTTACCAGGACATCAAACAGCCAGTTTCCACTGCTTTTCTAGTTAAATAAGAACAGTTGCTTGACAATTACTCTTTTTTTGACAGCTGGAAAAAATGTATCAACTTTTTGCTTGAAAAGCAAAAGATAAATCACTTGGGAACTTCCTTTTCTGCTAGAAAAGAAAGGCAGGTGGGGGTGGACACATCTAGGAAAACTATTACAGGAGAGGGGTTTGTTTGTTTTCAACAGGGATAAAATCCACCTTCTGCTGAGTTCCAGTGCCTGCCTTAAGACAGAATCGTTGAGTAGTGACAAGAAGCTGTTTCCAGTTCTGCTGTCAAGGGATTATTGCAGGTAGACAAAAGCCAGGAAGCACAGAATCAATGGCACAGAGGTAGAATAAGGTACCCAGATGCTGAGGTTTGGAGCCTTAGAGATAACCCCAGAGGAAATCTCAGTCTGTAACCTTATCTCAGGTATTCTCACAGAAATATCATGAAATCTATTATTTTTTCAATTAAAACAGCTCAAATTCGAGACAATAAGTTATTCTGAAGGACATCTGATACACATTCAATTGATGGAGGATTGTGTAGAGAATTACCTGGCAAATATCAGTCAAGAATGAACAAGTGTCAAGAGCTTCCTGCTTGTGTTGAATTATAATGTGTAGCACCATGGGAGCTTGTGCCAGGCTGAGCTTCAGAGGGAAAGGACATGCCAAATAAATGTCACTAGGGAAGAGGATGCTCATGGGCTAACTAAGAACTGAGGAAAACAAGGAGCTGAAATCTATCCAATATGTAATTTTCTTCACAACTAAAGCATCTTGTATCTAGGAGGTAAAAAAAACAAACCACAGACTCTTCTTTATTCTGGACACCTGTTTGATGATGTGTTTCCAGGTCAGCAGAGATTGTTGTCAGGAGAAATGAAAAAGATATTTCACTCTCTGTGCATACCCAGCTCCTGTGATGTTCTGAGAGTCTAACCAAACAAAATTCCCATCCAACTTAATATACACATCACAGCTGGGGCTTTTGACCTTTTTATTTCAGCCTTTGTCTTTGCTAGAAGGTATTGGAATGTGTTTTGTGGCATAGGTGTGGGATAGGAAGCTCTGTACTGGAAGCCTGCAGGTGAAAGCCATGAACTCTGGTTGTATTGTCCAGACTTTTGTGCCTGTATCACTTGTTTTCTAGAACAGGGACAGAAGTTCCTTTCCATCCTGCAGGTTTTTGCAAGGTATGGGAATTGTGTGAGATACAATCTGTCCCTCGGGGCTCAACCCACTCAGTCTGCAGAGGAGCCCAATTACACTCCTGCTCTAACGAGCCTGTCACACCCGTCACACCCTCCCCGCCCGCTTTCTTCCTTTTCTGCTGGCCTGCTCTCTTCTCCTGTCAGTTCAACCTCATCAGTATTCCCTGTGGAAGCTCTCCTGGGTGTGGTTAGTCCAACACTCACTCAGAAACCCTGCTCTTCCACGGGTAAGGTGTGGGAGAAACCTTGCTCTCCTGTGCTGCGAAAGCCATGCCTCATTCACAGGTATTTTTCCTTCTTCATGGAAAGGAGCTGTGCTCTTGGGTCTGGTCTGAAATCCACCAAATTGTGCTAGGGAATTCATTGCCCAAACTCTTCTCAGTGAGGCACATCTTGCCCTTCACCTCTGCCCAGAATTTCCACCCAGGTTTCACCACTGTTGTGGAGGTGTCTGCAGGGTGTATTGCATTCACTCAGATATTTGTCATAGACTCAGGAGCAGAGTCCTCCTGCTCTTTACAGCCAATGTTCTGGGGGAGTATCATGGTAACTGATCACTAGTCTGTTGGCCAGTGCCAGCAGCGCTGTTAGGTCTAGTTTAGAGACAGAGCTGTGTGGCACAACACTATGTAGGAGCAGATACTCATACTCTGCTCTCATTCCTGGCTCCAGTACTCCAGAAGGAAGGCCCAGGATAGGAGAGTCTTTGAGCTACATCCCATTCAGTCTTATTGTGGTCGGTAGCTAGGATTTGAATGGAGGTAGAATTGTCTGGAAAAATCAATATGAGCCACTGAGCAGTGATCTGAGATGCCTTAGGAGGGAGGCTGTGGTTTGTATGTGCAGACACACCTTTCCTGTGACTTCTGTGCTGAACATTGTTGCCATGTTAGAGTTAAGTGAGGCATGACTTATCCTGGTCAGGGCAGTATCAGAAAAAACAAATGAAAAGTCTTTCTTAAAAGGGTACATGCAGAGTTTCCCCTTTCCCATATGACTGAGAAAGCAGGCAAGGCAGCTGTGTGTGATGGGTCTGTTCTGGCAAGCACATGGCAGGCAGTGCCTGTCACCCCCGTCCTTGTCACCCATGTGAGTCTCTGCCCCTCTGGCTGTTGCAGCAGTGTGCTGGTAGATGAGTTCAGGGGGCTCTTGCCCTGTGGGTCTGTGTAAATAAAGACTTGAACCACTTTTAGCTCTGACAGTTCCCTGCCTCAATCCCAGTCAAATGCAGAAGCCCTTATACTAATTTTGTTCCATGGTTAACAGAGAAAGCCCCTGAGCTGGGTTAGTTCTCAATGTGAGTGATCACTGTGGCTGCCAGGACACATGTGAGGGCAGGTAACGTGGAGCAAGGTGGGCCACAGCACTGCCCTTCCTCTGAGATCCCATCTTGGAGCTGAGAAAGCTCAGAAAATATGCTGCACTTTATACAGGAATTTGCCTCATAGTTGGAGGGACCCGAACTCATCTATTTTCCCAGTAGAGTGGAAAAATTAATAGGTTCCCATGCTAATTACAGAGAGTTGGGATGGTGGCTCAGCTGCTGGGGCCACTCCATTCATTTGGATAAGTCATGGGTGTTTATGCAAGGCATAACCCACCCCAAGGGTTCAGCCTACTCTGTACGCAGACAAAAGCACACTCCAGACTTCCAGCTCTCCTTCACCACTCGCCTGTGGTAGAGCAGCTCCACTCTTTGTTTTCCATTACATTGCTTCATTTTCCTCCCCTGCTTTTCTGTCAGTTTTCTCCCCTTTTCTAGACACTCCTACATCAGGTTTTTGTCTGTGCTCATCTGCAGTCATTAGCAAAATAGTCCCATCAGGTCTCCTTACATACACAAGCAGTGCCCAGCCATACAGTTTGCTGCATTCTGTCCAAGCCTCTACTTAGCGTGGAGACCCATTACCTAAACAGACACTGTGATGTTTATAATGCCACTCTTTCCATAAATCTCCACACCTCCATTTTTTTCCACAGACTCTTTGCCTTGTGGGGTGTGACTTAGGGATGTTCAGAGCTGGAGCTGGGAACTCCGGAGTAACCACTATGTTTTTTCCATCCCCACTGAATTACAGCAGGACCTTGGGGCAGTCACTTAATTCTAATGGACTTCTTGAAGCATCTCAATCCAGATGCTGGGCTCTGAAAAGGCAGAAGTATTTTTCCAAAGGTGCTGAGCAGTTTGGCTTGAACTGAAGTCAGCAGTTGTTGATGTCTATGTTTCTGGAAAGGAATCTAAACCTGGACTCTGGAGGCACTCAGCATTGAAAGATGTTGTTTGGGTAAACACAGCTTTTGTGCAGGATGTTTTTTCAAGAGTCTAGATATGGATTTAAGCTTTTAGGTCCCAGCTTCTTGCTGGGAAATGTTCTGACTCTCTTCTCAGATCCTGTTTGTGCAATGCCCTGCTGCTCATACAGACAAGAGCAAGTTGGCTGCCTTACAACACCAGGTTAACCTTGGCTGCATTAAATATTGCTTAAAAAAAGCCCTGTAGGAAAAGGCCTTGTGTACAGTTCCTGCTCTCCCCTGCTGTGCTTGTGCTTAGGTAGTGGAGCATCCTTCCACACCATCTGGTGTCCCTCCTCCTCAGCTCTGCCCCTCAGTGCACACATCAGCTCTGGCATTTCCCCATCTTGACCTGAATTTGCAATACCTTTTAGAAGGTTCCACCTCCCTCCTTTGTTCTTTGTCTTTAGTTCAGGGGTGCCTTCTCCTCCCTTTACACCTGCTGCTTCTTCCTCTCCTTTGTGATTTTTATTCTCTCCGGTCCTTATGATCTCCCTTATCAGTACATGAACCAAATGCAATTGGATCCAAGTGCTGATTTTTAATTTATTAAATAAGGGGGTGGAAGCTGAAGGTCTGTGGGCGAGCAAAACTAGCTTGCCTAGTCTTAATAAGCATGGAAGTAGATGCTGTCTGCTCTGGGCTGGTCCTATTTGCAGAGCCTGAAGTGCTTGAGGGCAGAATTAGGCAATGGAATGAAGTGCTTCCTCTGTTGAGGCCACCAAAGGAGGAGGTAGTCTTGCTGTGAGTTTGCTGCTTTGATCACACTGTCATAGGCAGACAGCTGAGGACATGATGTTACTGAGACAGTGGAGACAATAAGGATGCTGTTGCTGTAAAGATGAAAAGTGCAACGTTGTGACTCTCACCCAGCCATACTGGATGTCTGGAGGGGTTGAGTGCAGTTATCTGGGGTCCTGCTGTGCTTTCATGTCAAAAGAACAGGAGCTGGGAAAGCAGGTTATAGTGAATTGAGTGTTGGCCTGTTCTGCATTGTCTCAGGTGAAAGGATGAGAGGAAACAGCCTTAAGTTGTGTCAGGGGAGGTTCATGTTAGATATTAGAAAAAAAATGTTCACTGAGTGGTCAGGCATTGGAATAAGTTGCCCAGGGAGGTGGTGGAATCACTGTCACTGACAAGGTAAATACTGAGGCTGTTGAGTGTCTTGCAGTCTGGGGATAAGCTCAGGGAATCTCTTCTTTCAGGGCTGCTCAACAGGTGAAATTATGAAGATAAATGGCATTTCTGCTGGATGGCCAAAAATAGGGTGAAGGGAATCACCTGGTAGCTCCAGAATGGCTTTAAAAATGGGGTCTGTGATATGGAATGGAGCAGTGTAGGGGCAGTGCCATGGGGAGTGCAATCCCAAACCATTAGCTCTGATCCAGCACAGCTCTTAAATATGTGTTTAATCTGCAGTGTGAGTAATCCCATTAAAATCAGCAGGGCTGATCACTGCTGTGCTGTGTTTGGACACACTGAACGAGGTTTGGGCTGTACTGCCAGGAACTGTGACACTTACTGTCCTCTCCCCAGTTTTTACAAGTATGGGATTGCTGTGGGCACTGATCTTGGAGATGTGAAAAACGTAAAGTCTCAGCTGGTGTTTGTGCCCTGGTATTGCCCCTAATAAAGTCCTCATTCCCAGGTAACTAGGAACACACAGGTCCCTTTTTCCAGCTTCAAGGTCAGATGTGAGTTTGAGTGCATGGATGTCACAGAAACACAAGAGCCATGGCAATTAAATAGTCTCTTTTAATAGGTAAGGGATAGGCCAGCTGGCTGTTTGGACCATTCTCCGTGTGTGTAAAAAATATCCTGCTTCAAAATTAATCTTATTTCATAGATTTGATGGTTTGGTTTAGTTTTTGGAGAGAGATCAAAAATCCTGGCATTATCATAAAGCTTTTCCAAAATAATAGGCATTTATTGATAAATAGATGCCAACAAAGCTGGAAATGGGCAGTTCTGTGGCTGAAGAGAAACAGTATCGTCGTGTCGTGAAAGAGGCAAGTTTGGTTTTTTGATTGTTTAAAAAGGCAAAGGAATAAAGTAATGCTGCATGACAATGGGAAAGACTAGAAAGGAAGGGAGAAGGTTGTGTGTACACAAATATATCTTAAACATTAGAAAGCTGGGAGGAGGTCCCCATAGCAGGAAATATTTTCATTAGATGTTTTTGGGATTTGTTAGATAAATGAGGATCACAGCTGATAAACAGTTGGTTTGGGGTTTTTTGCTGCTCTGGGTTAGACCCCCACTGCTCAGGGGTGGTAGAGAGAGTGTGTGGGAACACATAGCACAGCGTGTTCCCTCCACTACAAAAATGCTGAAAGGTTTAAGGTTTCTTCAGCCAGAAGCTGAAGGGGTTGAATCCAAGTGATCATGTTGAGTAGCTGCTGACAAATCTGTTGTTACGAATTTGTCTAATTCTCTTTAAATGAACATGTACCTTTCTCCTCTTACCCTGTGGCAGTGAGTTCCATAACATTTTGATATTTGTTAAAAAAGGTATTTTCAGTCCCTTTTGCCTGATACTTCATGATCTCAAAACGTTTCTCTGTCCCTATCTTGCAAGGGATGATCGTTCT
Organism: Chiroxiphia lanceolata; assembly: GCF_009829145.1. Lineage (NCBI taxonomy): Eukaryota > Metazoa > Chordata > Aves > Passeriformes > Pipridae > Chiroxiphia > Chiroxiphia lanceolata. The sequence goes on along the minus strand of NC_045643.1, from coordinate 7,154,460 downwards.
CTCACCCTTTTCATCACTGATCATGATTTTATTTCTTCATCAAACCACTTTGTGGCCTTCTTTTTCTTAGCTGAAAAGTCCCAGTTATTACATCTCCTTGTATGATTTGGCAATGATTGAATTAATTTTCAATTAAACACAATACTTTCTAATGAAACCATTTGCTCATTAATGCCTCTAATTTTGAGTTGAGATTTGTATGGATTTTTTATGAACTATGGAAGGAATATGAAAGGACTTAGAGCATAAGGTATGTGCAGTGTCAGAGTATGTGAATTCTGAAGCCTAGGGATTTTTTTCATGCCCAAGGAGTGGTGGTGACACAACACTAAACTATGGGTGGATAGTGAACAGAAAACCTCAGCTGGGGGCTGCGTGTTCATGGTGCTGTGCCTGCAATCCACTGAAATGCCCAGTTCTTGTTTGGATCAGCAAATGCTTGGGCTCAGCTGATGCAAATTCCTGAAACATCAGTGCGCTGAGAACAGGAAAATCAATGTGGCAACGTGAAACATGGTCCATTCAGATTTAAGCATTTTGGCCCATTTCAATTAATCTTGGAGATCAGAGTGCAGTAGTCATTTCCATCCTTCTTGTGTGACATTTATTGCTACCCTGACATTTTTCATTGTTGTTATACCAAGCGCCTTTACCTGGAGAAAACAAAATTGCTCGTGTTGAAGGGAAGTGTGCTGGAATTTACAGCATTCAGGAAGGGAGGAGAAATTAATTTGCCTCGTTTTACTCTGAATGAGAGCAAATGGGGAAATGCCAGGATTTCCAGGGGCATGCATATATTAAGGGTTTCTTCTGTTTATTATTACTGCTCTGCATGCCTTATTTCTTTCCAGCTCTTGGAGATGAGACTGGCCTGGTTAGATGCTACTGAACAGGGAGAACCAGCCAGCCCATGCAGCCCTGAGCCCTTGGCCTTGTCTGCCCTTTGGGATGCCTGTCTTTGCTTCAGTTTTGGGGCCTTTCTTTCAGTGGGGATAGAAAATCAAAGCTCTCAGTCAGAGGGGACAGCAGAAGGCTCTATGCTTGAGATTCTGCTGCTGGCAGACCCAGAAGTCAGACTTTACTGGCAGGATACAGATCTGGACTTGAATTTTGGTTGCAGACAAGTCAATTTGACCAGAAATGTGACCTCTCGGCTCAACATGGGGCTTCAGTGAGTGCAGTGATCTCTCCCTCTTGACTCATAGACAGTGCAGTGGAACCCTCCAAACTGTAGTTTTAGGAAATTAGTAGGTTTAGAACTAAAGGCATTGGGGAGAGTGAGAAAAATTGTCACTAGTCAGCCAAAGACTGTCCTTTAAAACGTACAAAGTGTTTACAACTTTCCTTTTGTAATGTCCCATGGCCGGTGCTTATGTTGAGTACTGATGTCACTGTGTGGTGGAGAAATGTCACTAAGGCAGGGACAGGTTGTTATGTACACCTGTCTCCTGGAGCACTGGAGGGAGTCAGGAGCAATCTGCATCCCAGGCCATCCTTGCAGTGGTTACAGGGCCAACAATGAACCTCGATGTGTGGGCAGGACAGCCCGTGTGGCTCCCTGGAGTCACGTCTCCTCACCACGAGCACGGGGAGATGGAGAGTGGGAGGATGGAGCAGGGAGCACATTAATCTCTTGACTCATCTTCTTCTCATCAGTAAATTCTTTCATTTGCAGGATGAAAGGGAGTTACAGGAAAGAGCTCTGAGGCTATGCCATGTTTCTCTAGGGCTTGGGCTCCCAAATCAGGCACGTTTCCTGCCATGGTGCCTTACGCTTTGGCCCTGCTCTGATCTCAGGCACATGGGCCAGAGGCAGCACAGGCAGAAGCTGAATTTCCCATGGCTGTATTTCTCAGCTTGTGTTAAACTAAGCTGTTGGCTTCTGTGGCCCCTGAAGGACATGATCTTCAAGGCAGTGTGAACAGAGGGGCTTGGTGGTTCTGGTGGTGGTGAGGTTGACAGCTTGTTATCTGGGAGTGACAGACCTGTCACCAGCCTGGCCATCCTATTCCTGCCTCGATCAGTGCATAAAGAAGGCAGTGTGTGTGGTGTGGGTCCTTCAGCAGTGGCTGCCCTGTGAGGAAGGAAGGGTGGGATCCATCTCCCAGTGGTATGTGTCTGTGGAAGGGATGCTGCATCCAAACTGGGTCTGTAAACTCTCTTTGGAGTCAGTGGAGGTCTCATCAGTGCAGGCAGCAGAGCCAACACAGCCATTCATTTCATCCTGCTGGGTGAGCCCGTGTGCTGTTTGTGTGCTTGACATGGAGCACGGTTGGATACTCAGGGCTGAGAACCAGAACAGGTCTGACTTACACCAAGTGGAAATCTGCCACAGGCATTTCAGATTTTTCTGTGAAAAACTTCCTTCATTCTCTAATTGCTGTCCAAGCCCAGAAGACTCTTCCAGAAGAGTTCTCTGGCATTTGCACTGTCTTTGTGCCAAGAGCATGGTGGGGTTACTCTGGTTCAGGCCTGCAGTGACTCAGGGGTGGATCAGGCCCTGTGGCTAGATCCAGCTGCCAGCAAACTGCTCAGCATCTGCTGCAGGTTGGCAGAGCCTCACTGGGTACCTCAGTTGCAGGGGCTGACGATGTCTTCATAGATGTTGTGCCACCACCACAAGCAGCAGCTCTTCCAAACTTCAGGCCACGAATTCCTGTCCCTTTATATTCCAGGCTGCTGTTTCAAAAGAAAAGAAAGAGCTGATATCATCGCTGTGTTCTTACACTGAACACCTCGCTTGTGATAGAGCAGCTGATTGTTTAATTGTCCATTAGTTCAAAGTGTGCCACCTTTCAATCCAATTTTAACATTTGTTATTGCTACTTGTACCTCAAGGAAGTGTCTTCCTCTGCTCTGGATTCATCAAGACCTCTTGTATAATCATCCCTGTAAACAGCTCACATGGCTCTGGAGAAGACCAAGCTCCCAGACCCATCCCTGTGTCCCTACTCTACTGTTCCCCAGGAGTTACACAGCTTCAGCTGCTCCAGGTCTGCTAAGAGACATGAGCTTAGTTCTTGCCCTGGTTGTTGGTGGGGCATATGAAAGGTGCAGCTGCTTCCCTCCAACCTCCTGCTTGTCTCACATCATTGTGGGCACACTCTCCACCCTGAACCTCGTGGCTTCCCACGTCTTTGAAGCTTCATTTTGGTTGGGACACTGATAAAGTGAGGTCTGTGGTGTGCATTTTTGGACTGGTGTGCAAGTCAGTTCCCTGAATGGAATGAGGGTGTGGGAGATCAGAAGGAAGATGAGAGAAAACTGCCCGTGTGTGCAAAATGCCATTCTGCAGGGTTGTAATTGGTGATCCCAAGGGCAAACATCACAGACACAGCAGGGATCTTCACACAAGCATGCTCCCAGATTAAAGTGTCTTACTCTAAAGTTTCCCAGATTAAAGTATCCTACTCTAAAGTTTCCCTCATGGGCAGCAGATTAATTATGCTTCAAAACCTTTAGAGTGGTGGATGCTTGGTCCTGTGGCCCCAACACCAGAAGGTCTGCCTGTAGGGATAAGAGAAATCTTTTACTCTCCTTGGTATTCTGTGATTACTGGGAGCTGGTTCAGCCTGGGATGTAACTCCTGAGCTGGCTTGAGGGGTACAGTGAGTGCTGGAGAGCTTCCCAGACAGGTATCCTTCTCCTCTGGCTGGGGATCTATGTCCTCTAATTTTCTAGGCCGACTCTCTACTGAGGTGTACAAGAAAATCACGACACCATCGAAGTGGGTACTTTACCTCTCAGTTCTCAGCAGTCGTCTGTGCCAGTTGCTGTCTTGCCAAAGTAGTGGGAACTCCTGTGCTAAACCTGTGCCTTTGCATTTTGCCCCCAAAAATGCAGTGCACACTCATGGGCTGTGACCAGCTGCGCTGAGGAAGCTCAGGGAAGCCCAGTCTTCATCAAGGAGATGGGCAGCCATCCGATGGCAGCCTAGCACTGCCATCCCTGTGGGAACATCTGGGGTTTGCCCAGTGCGATCATGAATAAATTTAGTACAAATACATGTGCTGCATGTGTCCTTGTTGGAGGGGTGAGAGATAAAACCGTGCTTGGGTGAGAGTCACAGGTCATCTTTGAAGTCTAAAGAGCAAGTAATCAATTACCACAGGCCTGCCTGCAGGCCTTCAGTAAATCTGGCTGCTTTCCAGGGCAGAAATAATAGCAATGTCCTTTGCCAGGTAATTTTCCAAATGATTATTTTAAATAATATGTTGCTGTGATCCAGCAAAAGAGTTTGGAGATTTATTAGGGCGTTTGTCACTGTGGGGAAAAGCAGGCGGTGAACTCTGTGGGTTGGCAGTGAGCAGCACGGGGCAAGAGGCACATCAAATACTCAAGTCTCTCATTGCTCAGGTCCACTCTGGGTTTGGAGAAACAAGAGACAGGGACATACATCTCGTCCCTGAGCACTGACTGCCAGCATCCCAGGTGGTGCAGATGGTGCTGGAGCTGCTCTGAGGCAGGAGGAGACACAGGGGGGTGGTGGTGATAGATTGCTCCTCTCCCTTCCCAGGGCAGGTCTGAATAAAAGGCAAGGGAGGTTTGTTGGGCCTGGATGCATTACCCCTTCCTGTGGTGAAGGCTGAGACAGAGCCTTGTTTTAACAACCTGGCTTGGAAATGAAGATTGTGGCATTGCATAGAAACTGTTCCAATCAAGCCCTGGAGAACAGGCTCTTATGGGTGGTTCAGGTTACTCTGACCATCTGCCTACTTCTATTTTATTTTATTCTTTAAAAGCAGAATTAGGATATCTTAAACCTAGGCTTTTTTTTTTTTTTTTTTTTGATTTCTTACCTGTTTCTTGGATTTTGAAGTGGAGGTGGGAAATACTGCAATTGCTTCAGGACTGACATATGTCTTATAAATAAATAGTTTGACTCTTTTCCTATTAACTGTGACCCAGAGCAAGTGGGTCTAGTGGAAGGTGTCCCTCCCCATGGCAAGGGGTTTGGAACAAGGTAATCTTTAGGGTTTCTTCCAACCCAAACCATTTTATGTTTCTGTGATTAAATAGCTTACGATGGCTTTGTCAGTGTTGTGAACGCACTTCTAGTGGGATTTGGCAGATGGGGCTGCCAAGGTGGAGTGAAAGAGCCTCAGTGAAGCTGAGAATCTGTCCTGTGGTTTAGGAAGGGAAAATAGCACATCCTGATAGAAACATATGGCAAAAAATGCATGTCCACATCATAATAATGGCATTTTCTTTCTCCTTCTTCCAGGTTATCTTGCACCCCGAAACCTTCCTAGTGCAGGCTTCTTCCCATTCTTGCAAACCGTGCTGTGTGATTCAGATGCCAGGTGTAAAGGCACACCATACACACCAGAAGATTTGCTGCCAAGACTTAGTGACGTCTCATCTCTCAGACTGTAAGGGAATCTGAATATTTCTGGGTGTTAGAATCTGTAAAGCAAGACTTGCTTTGAGGTGGAGGGAGCAGCCATGCATGTCTGTGTGTGCACGTTTGTCCACAACAGCTGTACCTCAAATACCTGTTATAATGGATATCTGACACTTAGAAATGAGAATATGAGCTGCAGCATGGACACTTCAAAAATGTTCATAGTAGAGACAGCTCTCAGTAATGTGTCCATTGATTCACACTTGATACTTGAAGAGAATTTTACTCCTTGAGAAAAAGGCTTCTGCTCACCCAGATCAGAGCAAAGAAACTTTTGTGCATGACTGTGGGTCAGGTCAGTGGGTAAGACTGATCTGCCACCCTAGTGATTGGTTCAGGACACTTTGGCTGCAAGTGGCAAATGTTCCCCAACAGCTCTAGTCTGAGATAAATTTGTTCTGGAGTGACTGTTCTTCCAGCAGATCCTCCAGGTGCCAGTCAGAATGGGTGTCCTCTCTGCAGGCCATCAAATATGCTGGGAAACAGATGAAAATGAAGACACAATTTTTGCCCACAATGGACATTCGCAGTGTGGAGCTGGCTGGGCATGTTTTGTTGGAACATCATTTTGCTGAAATTGAAATGTTCAGCGGAAGCATTTCAATCTATTGATGTTTCACTTGAAGCCAAGTAGCATTTACTTTGAGCCTTGCCAGCCAGGGTTGTTTCTACATCTTGGCTGCCTGGTTCTGACACACCCCTGGGGAACATGCCACTCTGAGGCCTGGCTGGTTCGTGGAGAGCTGAAAATCTGGGCATCTCACAGCATCCCTGGTTGCTCATCTTTGCTTTCTGGTGAGAGGCTGCTCTGTAGTGGCTGTGTCAGAGCCTCAAAATCCCCCTTGGCCAGAGCTTGGGAGCCTGAAGAGCTAAGGTGGGCCCCATGCCTTCCACCGGAGAGCCCATCAGGCAAGATCTTGGCATTGGTGAGTCCTCCTTAGAGTAGAGGGGCCATCGTTTTCCAGGCCAAGTCAGTGGTCAGACTCTCTCTTTGGGTAGAAGGATGACTAAGGATGTGGCGACTGAAGTTACACAAGGTGAATCCTAATCAAATTCAAGGTCGTGCAGCAGAAGAAAAGGGGGAAGGCAAAGCCACACTGAGACTGGATGCCTGGATTCACAGCTCTTCTTCCCTCAGTGTCATTGTTTTTCCCTGGGTATGCTAAACAATGGTTAATTTGGGGTATTGAAAAGAAGAAAAGGGAGCTTCCAGAGCCAAAGCTGGAGGTCTTCCATGGGTTTCAATAGCTACAAATCCTCCTTGCTTTCTGTTTTTGGTTTCTGAAAAGCTGTTTAGGAAATAACTGGTCTTCCGTGCCAACTGAAAATCAAAGGATTTGGCCAAACTATAGATCAAGTCAGATGAGTCATTAATAAACATCTTAACCACTGTTGATGCTCAGAGTTGGCTGTGTGCAGTATCACTGCAGCTATGTGGCCACAGCCACCCTTTGGAGGTCATGTCAGCCTTAGAAATATATTGTATTCTACAAGAAACAACACCAACTGTTAAGTAGCCACAGCAAAAACAGTGGATACAGCAGAGTCTAAAACCTTGGGAAAAGGTCACCTGGGAAAGGGAAAGCTCCAGATGAATAGGTGCAGCTCTGCCTCGGGAGCAGAATCACCTTGGGTGAGTTTGTCACAAAGGCAAAGTGTTTCAGCTGTGGCCCTTCACTGTCTGGATATATTATTGTGTAATATTCTAGAGTTTGTAATATTCAGCTAATCCGGGCTGTTTTTCTCCTCTCCCATTTTGCAACTCACTGAAGCTCTTATTAAACTTGCCCTAAAACTGTTTTGTACCAGTGGTCAGCAGAGACGATGGGCAAGGTTCTTGTCTTTGATTCTGTTCCTTAGAGCCATTTACCAAGGTGTGCAAGACATGGTTGCTTGAGGTTTCCCTTGCTAAAATGGAACTAAGTCTGAAAGCCAAACTCAACACCGACTTCTCCCACCCTTTCTTTACTCCTGTAGTGAAATGTTTGGGAAGGATGAATTAAGATCCCATTGTCTGGAAGGATTTCTTGGTAAGGGCATGCAGCTTACAGTGCGATGGAGTTCTGCACTTTTGCTTCCCCAAAATATGTACCAGGCCTCTAGAAGGAACCAGGCTTCTGCACAACCCAGATTTTACCACACCTGCCATGAAATCCAGCTACAGACACATTCTGAGGCAATGCAGTAAAGTGTAAGCTTAATTATAAGAAACTGTGAGTTGTGACAGCTGGCTTTTTTTCTTTCTTTTGTTCTTTCTTTCCCCAGTAAGAGGAGGAGCTCATCCAGTGTATCCAAGGACAGCCATCCATCAGCATGGAGTGCAGAGGTTCCTAAAAGTGGGAACGCTTCGCTGGGTAGGTTATTCACTGCTCCACAAGGTTCTGCTCTTTGAAGGCTGACCTTTTGAAGCTCTCTGGACAGAGATGCAATTCTTACAGCACTGCTAAAATGATTTATGTGTTCTACACAGGCACATGACCGTGGCCATGACGTTAGTGCAAATTCTTGGGAATAAGTGCAAGTAACTGTCTGTAGAAAAGACTTTTGGAACTTGGCCAAGAAACCAGGATTAAATGGTTGCACTTCACAGAAGCAATGCAAGATCACAGATTGATTGGACATTAATTAAAGACCTGGCTATTTATGGAATATTGCCCTTTTACTGCCCACAAATTCACCATAAACAGCTTATGATTTTTTTCAAATGTGTTTTTATTCACAGTTATCCAGCAAATAAGTTGTCTTCTGTGCCACAGTGCATATTTATTGTTGGTGATGTTCTCCTCTGATGTGATTCTCTTTCCTGAAGGAACTTTCAGACTGAAATTTTCCATAGAATCGTTACAATTATTATTTATTGATGGTAATGGCTAGTACAGTCCACAAGCCATCGTGATGGATAGTCCTTTCTCCAGGGAGCTCACGATGAAATGAATGATTACAGATTTGCATTTGCCTCTTCTGCTCCAACCCTTCACTGTTCCAATTAGCATTCCTCCCAATGCCTGCACTCTGTGGTGCACAGACAGAAAAAGGCAGAATGCAGAAGGGACCAAACACAGAGGTGTGGGGGGAAAAAGCAAATCAGTGAACAGTTCTGGGAACTATTGACTCATGGTGGTGGTCAAGGAGGAACTCAGCTATACCTCTTATTAAAAAAAAAAAAAAAAAAGAAAGAAAAATCATAGGTCAGGCCCCATGTAACACGTTACAGAAGGAAACAATGTCATCCAGGATTTAATCACATCAGAAAAAAACTCCTTAAACACTAATAGGGTGCCATTGGCTGTACCTTTGAAAACACATTAACAATGCAGAGGTGCCCAAAGCTGCAGATGGCTGAACTGTGTCCTGGTTTGACGTAGCAAAGAGGTTAAAAGACATTAAGTAAAATACAGCGTTTCAAACTGTTGTTGCAGCATTTGGGGATTTGGGATCTCATGGAGAAAAAACCTTTGGGAATATTTCATCACCATCCAACTTGACTTCCAGCATCAACACGTTCAACAAAATCCTCAATTTTGGGAAGGTAAGTTTGTATTTGCATAATAGCTGAGTGTGAACCTTTATGTATCATTGTGTTTAAAGAATTAGAAACTCAAAGTACCAACATAGAGCTTTTATTACTTCCGGATCTCCCCTATTATATGAATGTGCTTTATTTTGGGAAGGCAGTGATTGTGGGTGGAATTTTAAGCTTTGTGGTAAGTTTATTATCCTCTAAGCAGAAACCAGGTAAACCATACACCTTTGGGACATAATGCCATGAAATGCCAAATATGGACACACACAATACCCTGAGATATTTTGTTCATAACTTGTCTGAGTTAAGGTGTTTAGAGTGTGGAGTTTTTTCAGGGGAAATTAAAGATACCATGTCACAGGCTTTTCAGTTCAATTATTTATTTGCCCATGAGTTCTTTCAGTGGCATCAGAGGAACTGTGTGTTCATTCTGTAGGTATAAGTCATATATAGGAACAACTCCTTTGTAAGGGAAACTTGGTACAACGTAATGGATGCTGCTATGCTTATGTTCTTGTGTTAAGGCATACAAACACACACATTTCTCTTTATACCACATGAGGAGTTTGAGGGACTTTAGTGACACCGTTCAGCTGCTGGAATCCTGTCTAAGTGCTTGTAATGACAATGCTTTTCAGATGGCACTACTATCCCTTAAAAAAAGTCTCCCCACTGCATTTAAAACCATCCCAAATAGAATGTTGCTTTACAGCTGCCTTGAACATTTTGCCTTTCTCTCAGAGCCAGACCCAACATTCAACTACAGCCACTCTCAAAGTCCTGCTGTGTGAGGTCTTGTCGCGGTATGTGGCACATCCCAGTGTCACTGGAGAGAGGATGGCGGCCAACATCCACCACACCTTCTGCTTCACTGACTCGTCACTTTTGGAGTCGTTTGCCCAGGAGTTCAGGAGTCAACTCTCTCAGGTGAGTGCCTGGGACCTGTCCTGGTGATGCAGCTGGGAGCTGTGGTGCTTCATGCACGTTGTGCAGTGTTTGGGAGCTAGAACAGGGCCCCTCCTGGCTAGGAACTCATCTCTATACCAGAGTGTACGCAGTGCATGATGAGACTGAGCTAGTTCTTGGGGATAGGATTAGCCCAAATACCTCCAAGTTGAGTACACAGCTCGGAAAGCCAAGGATCATCCACCCGCTGAGGGTTATCACCATGCCTGGGCCTTGTTTCTCCTCTTCATTTGCCCTGCTGCACTGACAGGTAGATAGAACAGCCTGAGGATGAGGTGTAAATAAGAATATTTAAAGCTAGGGAGGGCAATAAATTTAATTGTGTATTACCTCAGCTGTATAACTTCATCCAGTAACTCCTGCATCTGATCCAACAATCCATGATTGAAGCAGTACTTGTCTTTGGGAAAGCAATATAATTAAAGCAAATGAATCCTGTAAAGGTAATGCCTTCTTTCTTTTTTTTTTTTCCCCCAAGGTAAGGATTGATATTATTTTTTCTTGAATTCCTAGTCTTTAGGCTCTTTAGGACATTGTGAATTGTAAGGCTTGTCTGAACAGAGAATTTATTGTACAATCTGGAGTGTGAAGGTAAAGCACAGTCACTCTCTCAGTTATTGCCTGTCACTAGAGTACTTTGGATGTATTGTTTGTAGACTTGCATGCAAGTGCAGTGCAAGCTGAAAAACATAAAAGGACCCACGAGCAGCAAGGGTTCTTTTCTTAAATAATTTCTTGCATTGTTATTTGTTAAGGTGCAACACAACCCACAGTACCAGGAGACATTTGTCAGTGAAATGGTCTCGTTTCTGACACTCATCTCCCAAGTGCAGAATGACACCTCCCTGTGGCATCTCCTTTTGCTGGCCCCAGATGTGTTGCAGGACAACATGCAACTGCGAGACATAATGGATTTCCTTCAGAATCCAAGCAGGTAAAATAGAGAAAATGCCAGGAGAGGCACTGAAAGTTGGGGGGTTTATGTATTGGCCTCTAAGGACATCACCTCTCATCTTGAAAAGAGGGTATTAGTTTAAAAGAATGATTTGTTTGGGAAATGATGTGGCTCCACACTAACACATCTCTGTGGACTGTGAACAGTGTGCTGATTCTCAATGACTCTTGTGTCACTTTTTAAATAGAAGCTGAAATGAAAACTCTGAGTTTTCTTCCAGCCTGCTTAGAGGCACTGTCAGGCCCTTGTGCAGAGAGAAAAGCTGGTGAGCCTCAGCCACTGCCTTTGGCTGAAGAAAAGCCCTCCTGGCTGGACAAGGAAAGCAGCTGGCTGCTTCTTTCCAAAAATGCATGGAACCAAATTCAAGTCGCTTTGGAACACCTCAAGGTCTTGTAGGGGAGACGTAATTTTATTTTTTTAAATGGATTTCCTGATTTACTGCTGGTTTAATCTTTCCAAACTGGTCCCAAGAAAGCAGAGAAGAGAAGGAGCCTGGTTTTTTAGCATATAGGGCTTTGAGCTTGTCTGACTTCAAGAAGAAAGCACCTGTTATGTACTTGCTCAATGGTTATATGAAAAAAAGACCTGACTTAACTGCAGGAATGAGCTGTGATTAAATATTTGATGCAGGACAATAAAAACTCTTCTAAAATGGTCTTAGCCTTGAAATCCCTTTCCTGGTCTGTAGTTGGGCTAACCTCTCACTGATCTGTGGAAGACTCGAGTTACTCAAGAGATTAGGGGACTCTGTTCCAAATCATCTGCTGGATATGTGACTGACCTTGCTATAAAATATTCTGAATAGTCCAGTTGTTATGGCACATAGAGGACAGCAGGAAACTGAGCGTCTTCAGGCAGCTTTTTGGTTTTATCTTGCATACATGAACAGCTGGGTAAAGATGCCAAAAGAGGTTGTAGAAGCTTTGCCACTTCGATTACACCCAGGCTTAGAGGGACTCACTTTTCATGACTGGTGTGTTGCCAAGGCACTTAAAACCCTGCACATTTAATATCTAGGTAATTTGCCATGCTGCATTGTGAGACCTATTTGTAAGTTGTAATGTCCTTATCCTTAAAGGAGTCAGTAGCAGTGTGGCAAGAATTTTAATTTTATTCAGAAATGTTTTGTTCATGCTGCTGTTTCAGTCACAGGATTATTGCATTTGCCTTTACAGAATGAAGCCTGAGAACCAGCCCCATTTGAGTGCCCAAGGAGAATTAATATTTACTGTGCTACTCTGCTTTGCTCTACAGCTGCAGAGCTGGGCAAAGTTATCATAGGCATGACAAAGAGATACATAGAATTTCATCACCAGAACTGTGCAGTGCTTTTATGCCTGGCATCTGGCACTGTTAGTGTGTGAGTAAAGAGTTATTGCAAAGAGATTGCACAAATAGTGTTTTTAATAATGCTTACAAAAGCACATCTCAGCGAGCCTGGCCATGTCTCTTACTCAGGCAGTACTGACCTCCTCTAAAGATGTGCTGTACAGGGAATTTTTTTGCTGTATGGAGATGAAGGTATAGAAGAAAAGAACTTTTGCTCATTGTGGCATCTGTATTAACCACATGATAAACGCCACCACCGTGAAACAGTAACTTCCAAGTCATGAATTCTGTACAAAGTTTAGGAGCAAATTTTATTATCTACAAAAACCTGTTTTGCAGACTGAATTCACAAGTGCTCCTGTTTGTTGCTTTAAGATAGTTTTTCAGCTAAGTATGTAAGCTGAACTTTTTTTCCAAATACAAAGTCTGCAAAAGCCCTGCAAGACTAAAATAAAAGGGCAACAACAACACTTCTTTCCGTGTTTGCTGCCTTCTGATCTACATGACGTGCATCTGCTTTTGGCAAGCCTGTGCCTGCCTCCTCCTCAGCTCTGCTGTTGCTCAACTAAATATGTCATTTATAACTGAGTTTCTTCCCCCTCTAAGACTCTCACTAGCAAGCACATCTGCAGAACAAAAATGATGAGCACCAAGTTCACGAAACCTGTATGGAGATGTTATGTTAAATGAGGAGAAAAGAGATCCCTGGTGCTCTGTTCTCACCAGCAGTCTGTTCCCAACAATCAGGATGTATTTATTCATGGCACTGAAATCAGCTCAGCCAGGTTCTCTGTGTATCACCTGCAGAACTTGAGGCAGGCGAGAGATTGTGCATTTCACGGTGACCCTACGCCTGCAGTGAAGAGCTGCTCACCGTGCAGGAGAAGCAAAAGGGACTAATAATCACTGTGAAGTTTTCAGTTACCCACACACCTGAACAGACAGTCCCTTAAATGACTTCCTCTGTGACACAATGTGCCTGATTATGAGCTTGTTCTTTCCTAAGACTGAAAAATATTCCCTGCTTCCCTGGCTGCCTGGCTGTTTAAGTACGAAAGAGGAAAGAAGGAGAATTGGCAATGGTAGTAGTTATTTGTGATTGCTTCTTCCTTCCACAGATGTTGTCCCCTGGGAATCCTTGCTCTCCCTCGAGCCTTGTCTACTTGTTTCTTGGTGTCTTTTAGGAGGAAATTCCCCCACAGCAGTGAATCACCTGGCTGGTACATCACCTGGGTGTTTTCTGAGACCTGCTGGGAGGATTTAAGTGGTCTATAGATTTTACATAACTCTCTAAATAAGTACACCTAATGAGTGCCACACATATGTTTGTGCTAATACACTTCTCTGGCTTTCCCATCCAAGCCCTTGGTATTTGTATTTTGTGCACGATCAAACAAATAATTAGAAGTAGGGGCAATGTCTGTCAGACATTTTAAGAGTGATAGGCTGTACTCCAGCTGTTTCCTATTTGAACACTTGTTTTATTTCTTCTCATAAACCTGTAACTACAATTTTTTTTCCTGGCTTTTTTCCCCTTTAGTGTTGTGCTGGCAGCTCAGAATGTCTCTGCATCGCTTTTGACTGATGATAGATCCAAAACTGTTCAGAATGGGGTTACAGATCTTCCATATTCAGTGAACTGCTTGGAGCAAGGTAAGGCTCCTCCACAGAGTCGTATCTCTGCTGAAAACCTGTGGTGCTGAGGAGAAGCAAACTGCAGGCTAATAAGTAACCACACAGATTGCACACTGTTCAGGGCTCAGCACATTGGAGTCTTCTTTCAGCTTTTTGCAAGTGCAAATAAAATACCTCATTTCAAACAGGGAAGTAAAAAAGCTTGGTTTTGTCAGGAGACAATGAATTAACATGAGTTTGCAGTCTCAGCGGAAGCAGAGAGCTGTAATTTTTTACTTAGATTTTCTTTTTTGAGGTGTGATGTCAAACTCTGCCTCTAGCTGTGGATTCTGTCAAAATCACCTCTGTATCGAGGCAGGGGCTGGGGCTGGGCTGCACAACAAGCTGTTGACATCCAGATTAGCCATTGCTCTAAATCCCTGTCACTTAGAGCAGAGGCAGTCCTGGACATCCCCCTCTGGCTGAGAGTGTGTGAGCAGGCAAGGGAAGAGTCCAGCATCTAAATGCTACAAGAGACGGATCAGGAAATACTGTCCATTCTCTACTTGTTTCATGGAGATTGGGGAAGTTGAGATGGGAAAGAAGAAAGATTAATGCAGTGCAAGTAGAGAAAACATGGAGATGGGGTTAGTGAGAGGGCTGGACACATGGGGATATCAAGATGAGTGTAAATGGCTATGGGGGACATAAATGATGCTGCAGACAAAGCTTATGTGTGAGGAGTTTAAAAGCATCCCTAAATGAAGGGAAAGAAACCGTACTTGGCCACCTTATCCTGCATTACTGATAGCAAAGTGCTCCTAAAGCAGGAGGAGAGTTCTGTTAGCACCTACATCACAGGGGCATGGAATTGTTCCTGAGATGGGAAATCATTTCTGTGATGCCAGGTAGCACCTTCACTTCCTTCAGAGAGCCAGGAAGAGTTACATCCCAAAAGAGCACTCAGATTTCTAACCCGGATATTGTGTCTTGTGGTAGGAGCCTAATTTCACATGTGCATGTTATCCTTGACAGATTTGCTGTACAGCTCTTTCCAGGTTCCAGAATTATGTGATCTTTACTAATATACTCTTTACATTTTTGTTGTAGATAAAGAAAAAAGTTTGGTGACCAGATACATTTGTAATTCCTTTGTTAACTGGAAAGACAAGCAGACTTTAGTGTCTGAATTGGAGGAAGTTCTAAGGTAAGACATTAGCTAAAGGGATATTACTAACAGTGTAATTCAAATCTATGATCTTTGCTCTAAATCACCTTACATTTCCACTTGCATTGATTTCATATTCACTAAAACACTTCTTTGTTCCCCTCCAGAAAAATAAAGTCACCAGAGATTGGTAGAAAGGACTCCAAGAGGTCCATTAATTCAGATGATTTAGAAGCCATACAAAAGCATCTACATCGTTTAAAAGGCTTTGAGGAAAAAATGAATAGAAGTGAATTAAAAACCTTAAATCTATTCAGAAATTTGAAGAATGAAACATTACAGAAATTGTATGCATTTCTTGAACTGGGAATGAATCCACATCATGATTATAAATTAAAGGAACCATATAATAAGGAAATAATTGATGAAATCTATAACTTCACATCACTGCAATTACTGAGTGACTTTAATGGGACTTCCATCTTTGATATAATGACCCAGTGGAAAGAAATTCAGAGCGCTTTAAAATTAGCTACAATTATTTGGAATCCAGTTTTGTTAAACAATTCTAATTTTAGTACATTACAGACTAAGGATGCTCTCAAAATGTTGCTCTCCACGAGTATGCCATCACTTCTAGAAGACTTCAGAGACCGTTTAAATGGAATGCAAGAAACAGCATCTTTGTTTTCGGATGATCTGCTGAAGCCTGTGTCCTACGGGAACTTTCCAGAGCAGCTCCAAGCTCTGCAGAGGATGTTTTTTGTAATGACAGGCACGAACGTGGGTTATCAGTACCTACTGCTGCCTGTGTTTGAGGTGATGCGGGAAGTGGAGCGCTCCTTGGGGGAAGCCTGGTGGGATGAGCTGAATGTCTACTGGCGCCTCGGGGAGAAACTGAGGTCGATGAAGTGGAACAACACAGGCATCATCGCCTACGGGCAGTTCTTAGAGGTATTAAAGAGCCATTTACGAAAGCTGAATAATAATTCAAGTGGTGTCTTCAGTGAACAGTTGGATCAGCTGTCAGAATTTATAACAGCCGTGTTTAAAGAGTTTGGGGAAAGCTCTGGAGTAGGCAATATCTCACTAGTCACCCAAGCCATCCAAAAGACCTTGTACATATTAAAAGACTTACAGCTGAATTATAATGTCACTAAATTAAAATCTATAGATCTTTTCTTTCATTTTGACAATAAAACCTTCAAGAGCTTGTCTGAACTTCTGAGGACAGGAATGAAAATCCTTCATTATACAAGGGACAGTGAAGCTTCCAGGGAAGAAATAATTAACCCTGTCTATAACTTAACACGTCTTCTACTGCAGGAGTCCAGCCAGTCTTCCCTACAGCCCAATACTTCCCTGGAGGCAAAAATTTGGGAGTTCTTGCATTCAGTCTTGAGTCCTTTCCTTGAGAACAGCAACAATGGTGACGGGACCCTCCAGAATTGCTCTTTTGAAAACGTGCTCCACGTAGCACTTGAGATGCTGTTTGAAAATGCCACTCTAAGGGAGTTCTTAGCCAGGAGCCCCTGCAAGGCCCTCTTTGATTCTATGGGCATGGAGGGTGGAACAGTGCACAATGACAGCTTTGCCAAAGTGTTCCAGCTTGCCATAAGAAACCTGAAACTGTCTCCACAGTTTTCTGCTCTCTACAAGAACAGCAGTGAACGCTTCTCCCAGGAGCTGTCGTGCATCACCCAATCTCTGCATTTTTCCCTGAGTTTCCTTTCCAAATTAAACCTTGTGTCTGAGCTGGAAAACTCTTGGGTGCAGGAGAAGGCAAGAGCTCTGACTGCTGTCACAGAGGGACTGCTGCAGAGTAATGTCTCCTGCCCCATCCCAGTCCAAGATGTGCTCCCATCTCAGCTTTTGAGCCTGCTGATTCCTACCATGCTGAGTGAAACAGTGCTGGACTCCCTAAATTTCTCTGACAGCTCAGCAGACTGGCATAGGCTGCCTGTGTTCTCCCATCTGTTACCTGCTGCTTCCATGAGGAACAGCAGCGTGTATGAACTGCTCCGGGTGGGCAGAGATGCCTCCATGCAGTCCGAGTGGGGACATTTCTCGCGGCTGTGGCGCGTCACTGGCAACGTGCTGACCTCCAAATGGAACCTAACAGAAGTGGGTGAATATGTGAAACTCCTGGAAGTTATGAAGAAAGCTCTAATCCTTGTGGACTTTGGGGTAGCTCCTGGAACAACATTAGTACGTCAGATCTTTCATCATTCCAGTGAAGGAATGAAATCCTCAGATCTGAATGATTTGTATGGTTCATCAAAACTCTTTTTCAATTCAACTTCTTCCATGGATAGCACGCTGGACTTTGAAAGAATATTTCAGGAAATACTTCCTCTGTATGAAGGTGGTGGTGAAGAATTCTTGTACTCTAATCCCTATGGAAAAGAAAATCAGGATGTTCTGACTATGGCTGCAGTGATTTGGAATGAGATAATTTCGAACAGGACTCATTTTAATACAGAGGATGCATGGGAGGTTATCAAAATGATTGCACTTGATGCAATCTCGCTTGAAGACATTGAAAATTATCTCAGCACAGATGAAAAAGTGTTATCATTATTTTCTGACTTCTTGTTGGCCTCTGGAAAGTCTGAAAATTTTGCAGAACACCTCTTGTCCCTTGAGCAACTTCTTGGTGTCGTGGCAGAGGTGAATACCAGTGATCATTATCTGCTGATCTCTTCTTTGTCTAAGCTAATGCAGAAACTCCTGGATTTCCCTCATTTAAGGCAGAGAAATGAACTGCAGGCTTTCTGGGAAATTGCTGAAGGTCTCCAGTCTGTCAACTGGAATAGTACAGACAGTCTCACTCCCCGGTCACTTCTGGACATGCTGCAAAATCAGTTCAGTATTGTGGAAAAGTACTCCAGTCTTCCCTTTGGTGAGGAACTGAAGGAGCTGCTAAACTTTACATCCTCCATGCTTGAGCTGTATGGGGAAGAACACTCCAGAGGAACCAACATCTCCAAGTACTTGCAGGCCATGCAAAGGAGTATCTCAATTTTAAAAGGTTTGCAGAAAAGGTATAATATCAGTGAGCTTGAAATTATCATCCTATTATTTGATACTTACAGTAACTATACCCAGAGACTGATTGAAATAGGGAGAGCAGGGATGAAAGTTCTGCATGACACCAACTCAAACAAAACATTTGCAGAAAAAATGGACATTGTCTATGATTTCTCACACTTGCTGCTGCAGGAGTTCAGCCAGTCTTCCCTACAGCCCAATGCTTCTCTAGAGGCAAAAATTTGGGAGTTCTTGCATTCAGCCTTGAGTCCTTTCCTTGAGAACAGCAACAATGGTGACGGGACCCTCCAGAATTGCTCTTTTGAAAACGTGCTCCACGTAGCACTTGAGATGCTGTTTGAAAATGCCACTCTAAGGGAGTCCTTAGCCAGGAGCCCCTGCAAGGCCCTCTTTGATTCCATGGGCATGGAGGGTGGAACAGTGCACAATGACAGCTTTGCCAAAGTGTTCCAGCTTGCCATAAGAAACCTGAAACTGTCTCCACAGTTTTCTGCTCTCTACAAGAACAGCAGTGAACGCTTCTCCAAGGAACTGTCGTGCATCACCCAATCTCTGCATTTTTCCCTGAGTTTCCTTTCCAAATTAAACCTTGTGTCTGAGCTGGAAAACTCTTGGGTGCAGGAGAAGGCGAGAGCTCTGACTGCTGTCACAGAGGGGCTGCTGCAGAGTAATGTCTCCTGCCCCATCCCAGTCCACGATATGCTCCCATCTCAGCTTTTGAGCCTGCTGATTCCTGCCATGCTGAATGAAACAGTGCTGGACTCCCTAAATTTCCCTGACACTGTAGCAAGCTGGAATAACCTGTCCATGCTCTTCAGTGTGGCACAGGATGAGCTCCACATGAACAACCTGCTGCAGAGACTGCACGGCGCCTTCAGCCTTCCCAAATGGAGTTATTACACAAGTGTCTGGGAGGTGGTTGACAGGTTCCTCAACACCAAAAGGAATCTAACTGAAGGAGCTGCCTTTGGAAAGTTGTTGAGAGCAGTGGCAAACAACTCTGCCAACGAGATGTCAGCTCAGGAAATCGCAGAAGCCAGCCTCTACATTCTCAAGGGGCTGAACTTCTCTGATCTGCTAAATGAATTCAATATAAGTTCTGGCTCAGCTTTTCACTCCAACAAAACTAGTTTTGGCAGTGTGATTGATATCATCTCTCATCACTTCGTAGTTGTGGCAGAAACCCTCTACAACAAGACCCTTCCTTGGTCTCAGGGTGACCACACTCTGTCACCAACCAGTTTGATCACACGGTGAGTTTGGGTTTTGGGGATTGTAATTGCATTTATGGGTAGTGACCACCATTCTCATTCTACATGAGAAGTATGTAATTTTCTTCCGTGGAGCAACCTAAGCCTGCAATCACCACAATTTAGGACATGAGGTGCAATGTGGGTTAAATTGAAAAAAAGAAGACTTCTCCTTGAGTTGAACATACAGCTGAAAGTCAGACTTCCAAAAATCTTCTGTTGGCATGTATCAGCTCACAGTGGAAGCAGAGTCCTTAAGGAGTCTTGCCACCAGTGGTAGGCTCTTTGGAAACAACTTTTTTGTGGTTTGATCCTCAGTCTCCCCTGGGTGTGCCTTTCCCTCTATATCGTGCATCCACGGTGAACATTTCAAGTATGTTTTCTTATACATAAGGTTTGAGAGTGAATGACAGCTTTGGGAGATAACAGCAAAAAGAATTGATGAAATAAAACTGGGAGGGTACCCACTTAGGAGAGATGGCTTTTATCTGGAATTCTTATTTACACTGTCAAGGAACAGCATCTACACAGCTGACAGGTTGCTTGCTGAAGTATCTTGTTTCTGAAAGAGAAGCTGATTTAAATTCCTATCTTATTTTTCAGATTTCTGTTTTTGGAATTTGAAAACACGCTCTTGCAGGTGACAATGAATAACAGCTGTAACCCTTACCTGAAGTGTTTAATAAATGCTGCTGAAGCTGAGGACAGAGAATTGACAGGTGATCATGATTTCATTAATGCTGTGGGACCTCGGCTGGAATGTGTCATGCCTGTCTTTTCAAAGTGTTTTGTCTAGTGGTAGGAAGGAATGGTGCTGCATGTTTTCATCTGCTGGTAATTAACTGGGGCTGTGAGACCTTGGGAAGCCAGACTCCTTTTTATGTTTGAGTTATGTCACATTGTGATTATAAGTTTCTATCCCACTCTATCCAGAAGGCACATCTACTCTTCACTATGTGATGACAGGTTGCTGACACTCAGATAAAGAAATCTTACAAATAGAAACCCGTTTCCCTTCACAGCTCTTTGTACCTGGATGACAGCAGTTATTTTTGAGAGTTAAGCTGTTATTTCACATAGATACTGATCATATGAGGTTATTGTAACACCTGAGGCTTTACCTGCTCACAGAGTGGGGATACCACATGTACTCTGAAGGGCACTGCCAGAATCCTGTTACCAGGGTGGGATGGATTTCCCTAGGAACAGAGCACCTACTGGGACTGGATGCATTATAATTCAGATTACCACCTAAGCCTTCCTCTGGGATTTCACAGGTTCTTGGCCATGTGAATTTGGTGGAAAATAGCAATGCTCAGTAGGCCTCTGAATAAAAGTGCTGATGTTCCTACCTGTGAAGTTTCTGCAAGTCTGGCATTTTTGTCTGGAGTAACTATTGTTTTTTTCTCTGCACAGAAAACATCACCCTGCTTTTGAAGCAAACTCATCTGAAAAAGAACTCTTTTATGCAAAATAATACCTCTGAGAAACATTCATCCATACCAGAGCTCCTGAAGCTAAAAGTGAGTCTGCTTAAAATGCTGACTTGAAGGACATCCCGCAGTGATACATGAATGTGCAATGGTAGTTTAGAAAAACAGCACATGGAAAAAAGTTTCTGAAAAGAACAGCTGATAAAAACTAGGACGGAAACTCTGTGTTCTGCCTATATTTGAAGGTCACCAGTAAACTGGGTTGAGGAACTTGTTCTTGTATCAGTCGTTAGTGAGTGTATACCTGTTTTTCAGAGAAGGTAAAGGTGTTCCTGTCCTCCTAGCCTGTTGGATAGAATGGCTCTGTTTTCCACCAGCCATCCCAAAAGGGTGGGTGCTGCATAGATTGCCAGTGGCAGCATATTGCTCAGTGCACCATTGGTTTTAAAGTTCATTGAGACTTAGCGAAGCACCTTGCAGAGCTGCGATCATTCTGGGATGCCTCTGCTTCAGCTGAGAAGTGGGTAGGGAGGAGTTCTCAAAGGCACAAGTAGGGATTAGACATCTCTGCCCTGCTGAAGATCAGGGAATTGTGCATCCCTAATTGACAGTTATAAGCATGACTGACTTGGTTACCGCTGTGCCTAAGGAGCTGTGCCAACACCAGCATGGCTGGAGTCAAGTCCCCACATGCTCCCTTAGCCCTACATGTCTCACAACACCAGAATGCGTTCTGAGATTAAGCACAAGTATTTACTGATGGAGTTCCCTCACCAGCTTTGGGTTTGGCAATGCCTCATTTGAATAAAACACTTCTTACCCCATGCACACATGATTGCACTAATAGCATTCATGCACTTTAGTCTATTGCTCCATATGAGAAATAGTATTAAAGAGTCCTTTTAAAAAATATAACAGTATACAATGCTGTTGCTGTGCAATATATCTGTAATAATAATATGATGAACCTCAGTGTGACAGGTACTCAGAGGCATAAACCTGAAAATAATTCTTCCCATAAGAGCCTGATAATGTAAATAATGATGTCAGACAAGAGGGAAGCCCATAATAGCAGAGTAGGCAAAGGATTATAATTTTACACGGGTTGGCAGATGTGGAAATCCTGACTTGTGGCCAAGTCTCCTTGCTGTGCTGTAGTAGATGACCAGGTGGTATCCGAAAGACTGAACCTGTTGGGCAAGGTAGATTTATTTGGTCTCTGGGAAGATTAACTGGTAAATGGGTAAGTCCAGATGGAGTATTGCTATGCGTGTGTGTGGGGTGGGGGAAATGATATGTTAGGGCTTGCAAGGTTTATTAGATCCAGCCAGGTCTGCTACAAACTCATGTAGGAACAATTGTTATGAACTCTCCTATTGAAGATCTTTTGAATGAACCTAAAAATATATATATTAAAATCTTAATCCTAAGGAGAAACAGAAAGGGACAGCTGGACTCTTTAAAACTTGCCTTTTACAATTCTGTCATCTAACTGGTATTTGTGCATTTGTCTTCTTTCGTCAAAACCTCCTTTGAAGATCTCTCGCCTACGGGATCTGACAACCCTTCTGTGTGACTATGAGAGCTTCAAGTCAGTCCAGCAGCTCTGCCACCTCCCCGAGGTTGGCTTTGGAGAGCTGTGTGAGCAAGGCCAATCCCACGAGCAGCTCCTTCGCGCTGTGGAGCTGGGCAGTCACGTGGTGACCGATGTCCTGAATCACAGGAGAATCTCCCGAGAGCTTCAGAATGTACTCATTGGGGATGCCATGAACATGCAGACACAGCTGAATTGGTGAGGCTCTTCCCAGAGTTAGACTGCTTTAGTATTCTGTTTAGGAAACGACTTCTTGCCTTCTTTTCATGTTCTCAGTTTTGTTTGTTGTTTTGTTTTTTCCAATGTAGGCTTCAAGAAAATGTACCAGAAATTGCTTTCTTTCAAGAGATTCCTCAATATATGGCGACTTTGAATTCCATGTTTAACATCACTGAGAGTTTAAAAAACTCTAGCAAGCAAGGTACTTTTCTGTGTTTACAGTGTTGGTACACCATCACTGGTACCATACTTTCTGCTGGAAGTCCAAAGAATTGCCTAACTGTCAGGAAGAAGTGATATTAATGAAATAACAATGCCCCATGTCCCATGACCCTTGGGATCCTTTATCTGGGGTACCACACTTCCATACTTCACCTGAAGTCCTCTCTGTATGCTTTAGATTGCTGTGTGTCTGGAGAAAGCTGTTATGTCAATTTTTCTTTGTTCTTTACAGAAAAGTTAAGAGATGTGTTTAAAAATGTGGACCAGCTCAAGGAGGATCTCAAAAACGCAACAGGAATGTCTGCAGCCAGTATTGATGCTCTTCTGGAAACACCTCTCCCAGAAAACAGCAGTCAGGTAAGTTTGCTGTCATCCTGTTGGGAGATCTTGTTGCTTTCTACTTCTCAGGCCATTAACACCAGAATTAGTTAGTGAATGCAGCTGAGCAGATCACTGCATGTGTGACAGCATGGAGAGGGGTGGGTGATCCTGTAGGGATAGACAGCAGAGCACATTATGGATTGGAATCACCACCAGGAATGTGGCCGGAGCAGTCACTGATGTCAGTCCCTCCACTGGGGACCAGGAGCCATATGGTCCCTCTGGCTGTCAGCAGTGGCTGGTGCACAGCCGGGCCCTGACTGGAGAGGGATGGCTCTGATCCGTGGCAGGATGTGGTTCACTGGGACAGACTAATGAGGGCTGGGCAGCGCCTTCGGTGGGGTCCTCAGTGCTCAGAAGTTGTCGCAGTCCAGATGGAAAATACACTTGTAACCACATCTCATGGGAGTACTCGGGGTCCAAAAATAGCCTCCCAGAATGAGAGATGAGCTTGCCTTCCTCAGCCTCCTGTGCAAGCAGAGCTCCAGATGCTTTTCCTTCCCAGCCATCTTCTCTGGACTGAGCCCCAAAGAGCGAGCTCTTTTCCAAGCTTCACATGCATCAGTCAATGAGAAATTGAAGCCACAAAAGATTTTACTATTGTGCAAGCTGGGTGGTAAAACACAGGCCTTAGGATTTGTCCCTGGGAGAGGGAGTAATGGGTAGACATTTCCTGGTTCTCGGGGTTGAAATATGACACTGTGGAAAGAACAACAGCACAGCAAGATTAATCCGTGCATAGTGGAGCATGCAGTCCACCCCTAACAAATCCATCTTCCCTCTGTGCAAACACAGCTCATTTCTCAGCTCCTACAGCTGGAGTCCTGTAGTGTCGGTCCCGCTGACCCGCAGCTGCGAACGGTGGCAGAGGAGTTGTGCAAACTCTCTCTCTCAGAGAGGACTCGTGGGACCTACATCCTGGGGGTCACGCTGTTACGGCACTTAGACGTTTACAATTTCTTGTACAAGGTTAGTGCTGGCTTTGTAGAGTGATTTCTGTAGTCTTTGCTGCACGCAGTGGCTGAAAGGTCATAAAATATCATTGCAGTGGCCAGAAGCTATGAGGATTTACACAAGCCAAAGATCAGGCTTTGCTCATGCAGTAATTTTTATTGCATATCCATGCTGTGACAGTGTGGATATAAATGAGAATCCCAGCTGGTGTAAACCAGCAAACCTCATTTAAAGGCACTGGACCTACTCTAAATGCCTCCCTATCTGCTAGTATCATTTATGTGCTGTCACAACCTCTTGAACATTCCCAACTGACCCAAAAATAAGGCACTGGGCTGAGTAGTTTTATTCCTTGAAGAGGAAAGCCCTGGAAAAAGTCTCATACAATATCTTTTTCCTATCTATTTGGAACTACAAAGTTATTAAATGATTCAAATATCCCACAGACACAGCTGTAGAAAGAGCAGGGAAGAGAACATCCACAGATAAATGAGTACATATTTAAAAATGCTTATTAAATGAGAATGCCAATGAAGTTGGGCTCAGGTCAAAAGTTACTCGTAGTGTTTGACACCTATGCTTTGTGAAATGCTACCACTTAGAGACCTGATTATATCCCAACCAGTAGCTGACACACATTTCCCAACTGTGGGTGTTTGGAAATGTGCACTGTTCAGATTATGTAAAATTCAGGGGAGTGGTTTGCAAAAGCACTTGGGGATTTAGAAATACAAATCCCATTCATTTCCCATAGGACATCCATCCTTTAAGCCTCCTAACAGTTTTGGAAATCCCACACTCCTTATCTTTGAAGTAACACAATGTAGGTGTGAACATGCACGTGCACACAGATTCCTGCTAATCGTAATTGACTTCCTTCCTGCTTCTTGTAGATGTTTTTCCCTAAGGAACTTCAGCAACCCATGGACAAGATGTTAGGCCTTCTGACAAAAATGAAATACTTCAGACACCAGGTTGAATCTGGTGTTGATCCATTGCTACAAGCTATTCATTCCCTGAAAAAGCTCCGGCAGTCTAGGAAAATGCCACTGACTAAGGTACGTGTAGTCTGCATGGGCTTCGGAGGCAAAACACCACTGGAACAGTTTCCACAGTAATTTCTTACCCTGGAAACCACATTAAACCACATTAAAACAAGAAAAATCTCTATCAAACTTGTCCAAGGCCTGGTTGGGTGGTGTATTGAACAACTTGGTCTAGTGGAAGGTGTCCCTGCCCATGGCAGAAGGGTGGAACTAGGTGATCTTTAAGGTCCCTTCAAACCCAAACCATTCTGTGATGGTGTGCTGCCTTCCTGGGAAAGCTTTGATTTGGAGCAGTGGGACCATCATGTGCTCATGACAGGGGGATACAAGGAACACATGCTGTGGGAGGGACACTTGGAACAAAAATACAGGGGATGAACAACTGTCTTGAAGGAGGGAGGACTTCCAGCAAAATACTGGAAGGGTCAGCTGGTGAAAACCTCTGGGGAACTGCCGAGTAAAGGCAAATCCGGTAAGTTAACAGCAAAACATTGCTCTGGCTTTACTGTGCATTAGATCACACCCAAAGCCTCGAGCCTGCACGAAACATTCAGTACAAACATATTACTGCTCTGGCAGCTGCAGTAACTTCAGCACGCACTACCTTCATCCAGCACCATGTCCAGTCCCTCTCAGATCCATAGTCAGTGAGAACACAGATCAAGGAATCGCTCCTGGTCATCACTTTGCCTGCACACTGTAGAGCCACGTGCATTCATGGACTAGGTGGGGCTAGGGAATGTGCACATCTGTGTGACAAATTCTGTATTGTAACCCAGGGCCTATCTGTGTCAATAATAGGGAATTCCTCTGCACACATTGTAGGCACTTCCTACATTGGCTCTCACACCTGGAAATGAATTTGCCACCACTGTCATAGCAGAGGTTAGCCAAAAAATGCATTATTTCCATGGACAATTCCTTTTTTTGTAGAAACAAACTTCTCCTAAGAAAGCAGTGTAAACATGTTCAATCCTTGCCTTCTCATTCTGTTATTTCTCTTTTCTCTCAGAGTGGGGTCCTTTCAGTGTGCAGGATTTATTTGCATTTTGTCTTTTCTGCAGGCATTATTTAAACCAGCCACATTTAGGATAACACGGGGCTCATTTAAGTCCATGTCAAAAGTTCTCTGCAACCAGGAGATCACACCCCTGTTCTTTGAGTCCTTGCTTCCAGATTTTGGAGACCCCACAAACAACAGTTCTTACACGGAGGATGTCTATGTCCAAAAGCTGATGAGGAAATATGGGATTCCTCAAGACTCCAGTAAGTCTGGCTTTTCCCTAGGGCAAAACCATTTCTCTGCTATTTCCAGAGAGACATAGTGCTGAGCTGTTCTCCTATGTGTCTCTGAGGGCTGCAAGCACTCATTATTTATGCTAGCTGAAGATCTGCACTGCCCTAATTATTGGAGCTTTATTTCCATAAATGTTCAAAGGAAAACTGCCTGTACAGCAGAGCAGTGCTTGACACTGCACTGTCTCCCATTTGTTGATGATCTGGTCTTAGGGCTCGACAGGTCACTGCTTTTTCTTGATATGTAGTTTTTCTGACTGTACTGACATTATTAGCTCCTCTGAGTTCACAAAACTCCATTTAACCTTCGAGCAGATAATCTTGGCTTAAACAGTGAGACTCTTGTTGTCTTGAGTTCAGCAATAGGAGATCTTGGGGGTGTATTGCTTTTGTCAAGATGCATTAGATCAGTCAGTGAAGAGGGCCCTGAAGTCAGTCTCTGGACACAGCAACAAACTGGATAGATGGGGAAAAATACACTGGTAGCTTTCTTGTGTCTGGTCTATTTGTTCTCTGTGCAATTTTGTTTGCTTTTCTCCCCTTGCAGCACCATTTTGCTTATCCTTTTACCTGGACCTGGTCAAGACCCCGACTGGAGCTTTAATTTGGTCTTTTTTAAAACCAATGGTGCTTGGGAAGATCCTTTTTACACCAGATACCCCAGCAACTCGAGCAATCATGAGAAAGGTATGGCTCTGTTCCAGGACATCAGGGTACAGCCACTCCAAAGGGTTGTAATTTATCTGGCATGGGCTTGTTTCTCTGAGAAGCACAGGCCTGCTTTCTTCTCACTGTTTGGTGTGTTAATCCAACTTTCTTTTTCTGGTTTCCTTGCTGATATATGAGTCATCTTTTGTCTTTGAATGCATCTTACCTCCAGAAAATTGCTGTTGGTCTAATATTTATAATACAATTTTTATAAGGCCTCCAGTTTAGGAAGTTTCACCCCCATATTTTCACCCAGTAAGAGAGGTATGTCTCCCAAAACAAATGCTCTAACCAGTGCTTGTTCACAAGCAGACCAGTAGAAGGAAAGCTGATATCCAAGACATGTTCTAAATGGCACTTATAGGGCTGTATTTTAAGTACTTGCATCAAATTCAGTGTGTTAAAGGGCATTTTGCCAAACAGGGATAGGATGCTAAGAAAAATCCTGAGGAAACCAAATTTGGTCTCAGCTGTTTTATTGATATATTTATTGATTAAAATCTGTAAGATAATGAATAAATTAATCCTTTATGTTATGGGCTTCTTTTATAGTCTAATGCAACCCTGGAGCAGATGGCTGATCTAGCCCTGAAGTCCCAAGAGTGGCTGGACAAGTCTCCTATCATCATTAATTCCCTGGCTAAGTTAAACCAGACAGTTCCAATGATCAAGGTATGAGATCCTGCCTCCCTTATCTCTCTTGCCAGGAGGGAATTGGGAGGATGGATTTACTCACTGAAATGAACTGCAGTTCCATAGACATCTGAAGTCATGTGGGGAGGCCCTTCTCAGGTTTCTGTCCTGGACTTCCCAGTTCCTGTGCCTGCCTGTTCCCTTAACAGAAACACTCCTGACTCACCTTGCCATGCACATCCTCTGTCTCAAATGATCTGTTTGTAATATGCTCCCTGACACTGGCCATGCTGGGGCCTGCTGGAGGGCTGAGATGAGCAGGGAATGCTCTTCAGTTTGTAAATTAACTTTCTGCTGATGGAGTGATCCAGCCAGCCAAGACCAGGCAGAATGACTTTTTCAGAAAATGAAACAGTATCTATAATAAGCATGTTGCTCTGGGTACACACATAAGAACTGGAAGATGTTTTGTACCTCACTGAATGTAAATAAAATTTCTTTTTCCCCTCCTAAGGAGCCTAGCCTTGCTTGGATAGAGAAAGCAGTAGACTGTAATGTTGCACACACTTGTTTCCCATTCTCTAGTAAAAATTGTCTCCTTTTCTTACAAACTAAGAAAATGAGACCCCTGAAAACCTAAAGCATTAGAAGTTAATTTCAGGGGCTGGAATTCGTTCTAATTTCCATGGTACCAAGACAAAAATCCAGAGTGGAATATGCAAAAGTGAAATTAAATATCCCCTGCTGATTGCACTCATTGGTAGAATAATGAAATATTCAACCAAACGAAAATCTGTGCTGATCTCCAAGTTTAGTTTTGGTTGCCTACCCATTGTGCTCTGGCTGTGTTCACAGGACTTAAAACATACCCGAGGGATGTTTACTGCGCTTCTAGAACAATATAGGTTTTTTTTCACGGGACTGGTACCTGGGGGAGACTCAGTAGGTGTCCTCTCTTGACTCCAAGAAGCACTAACTTGAACTCAAAGAGCTCTGTATGACATTTTTGTTGCTAGCATTTCTCCATCCTGATACACTGAGTGAAATATGGAAGGTCAGGAAAGGAGTAGGAGGGGGTTGTACAAATGCTCAATGAAGTCTGCTACATTTTAGAAATACACTGAATAAGCTCAAGAGACTTCTTTTTTTTTCCTTGTTGATAGAACGCTCTGCAGAATCCCTTTGTGCAGGTTTTTATCAAGATGATGGTGGATTTGGATGCAGCTGAACTGCTGAGTCAGATAAATGAACTGGGTAAGTGTGTGTTCATATGTGCTGCCCTCTTTCTTCCTTGTGCTTCAAGTCTGGGAGCTTGAGGCACCAAACTGCAGCCATCCCATAGTACTTTTCTTCTCTGGCCAGTGTTGGATGCTCTAGTGCAAGGCAATCTCAGCTCTGATCCAGGAATCTTGTGGTCTGTGGGAAAAGACTCTTAGAAAGCACGAGGCTTTGTGAAGAGATGTTTCTCCTGGGTGTTGAAGGGAGAGTGGGATGGGAGATTCTGCCTCTGTGTGTGGCCACTGGAGGACACTGTTTAGCCGTAATTAGGACTTCAAATGAGTTACCTGGGACTGCTGGAGAATGTTGAGGACAGCTCACTTGCATTGCAACAAGGTTCAAATTAAAAGTTCTCCAGAGCAGAACAGCAAGGGATCAAATAAAGGTACCCAGGCTGATGGAGCCAGAGGAGAAGCTGTGCTGGAATTTGCTGTTCTCATGTGGTCTCGCATGGTCCTTCAATGTGGGAGTTGCTGATGTGCGCTGTGAGACTCACCAGCTAACAGTGGTGGTGGATACATCACCTCCTGAGAGTGCACAGCACGGGGATCCCAGTCCCTTTCTCCCTGTCCTACTGTCCCTTCCTGCTCTTTCAATGGGTGACTGTACGTCTCAACATAAATCTGGGCTATGCCAGCAAAACCAGCAGCAGCCAAGAGTGGTTGTGGTCTCTTGCAGTCAGAAGGGCATTTACATCATGATGACCCCTGCATTAATCCATAAGTAACGATTCCTGTCTTAACTCCCCAAAAGCTGTGGTGCCAGCAGCAGCTGTTCCCTATTAGTTCCCTGTGTTACACAGTCACCTTTGGAACCTGGCAGCAAACAGCAGTGTCTTCATTAACTGCATTATCAGGCTCAGTCCACACATCAGCACAAAACACACAGCTCTGCCTTGATGGGCTTGTGCTCCCCTGAGACACAGCAGCTCAACAGGTGAGGTGATTACCCAGAACCATAAGGTGTGGAAGGAATGGTGAGCATCGTGTGTGAGTCTGAAACTCCAGCAGCTTAGGAGGGACTTCTGATTTGGGATGGCTGTCACATCCCACTGCTGGCATCCTCCCAAAGACAAACTCACGAGCATATTACAAATGATTAACATAAAAACTGGGTCAACAACATGCCTTCATTGCATTGCTGAATGAAGAAATGTATTTTACACTTAATGTTTACTATGATGGGGAGTTTATTCTTCCTTTCTGGTGTCATCGTTAGTGTAAAGGGTGAAATGATGTTATGGATTTTTTGCTATTGTAGTGATGCTGATGGTTTTGTCTGTGGGGTTTTTTTCCAGATGATATTCGGCTGGAATTACAGAACAACACTGACATTGTTGATCAGCTGAACACTCTTGCTACCCTTGCTGTAAACGTGTCCTCCTGCGTCTCGTTTAATCGTGTGCAGGCAGTCAAGGACTTAGAGGAAATGGAAAGGGTGGCTAAGGAGCTCTTTCTGAAGAACGAGCTATTTGCAAGTATGTGACAGTCTCAAATCCCCCTGTAAATTAATTTCAGCCTGATAGAGGGTGGGAGTGCAGCGTAAGAAATCTGACTTTTCTCCACAAACTGTTATGGTCACAGCTCCCACTGCACAGCAATTGATTTTGAGCCAGCCTGTGTGTGGGGCCTGCACCCTGAGACCTCCTTATGGAATGTTTTACACTCTCCTTTTTATAACTCCTCTTACACCTCTGCTTGGCCAACTGGTGGCTTCTCTTTGTTAATTCTCAGTTTGAACAAAATTCCGCTGCCCTAAGGAGATCTTCATGAAACTAATTTATTTCAAGGTTTCCTGGAAAAAGATGCTTTAATTGAGAAAGATATCACAGAATCATTGAGGCTGGAAAAGACCTTTAAGATCATCAAGTCCAAATATGAGACAGTTCAATTTATTAGGAAGTCATAAAGTGCTTGAGATATTCCAGCCAAGCACCATAATGTTATATTGGGTCTTCTCAGTCACACTTCACATTTGTTAGATTGGATTGCAGCTTCAGAGCAGACTGCAGAGAGCAGTGGAGGGAACAGGGAATAGGAACTTACATTAATTTGAATAATATAAATATATATTAATTTTTAAACAATGGCCAATATCTCCTCAATTAGGATTTACTTATAATTCCTGTGACCTGTTTGGTTTTATACTTCATAACTGAGGAATAGATAGAAACTTGCTTTTCTTGAAACTTCAAACCCTAATAATATTTGTCTGTTCCCATAAAAGCAGTTTTCTTCCCCCTTTGTCATCCATTCCATCCCATCATATGTTTTATGTATGGAATAATCAGGAAAGGTATTGTGGAGAGAAAAACTTCTGTGGTGTTGGCTCTACTCAAACAGACATTTTAAAGGCAAAAAATTTCCTGTCTGTCAAGCTGTACATAAATGCAATTTCCAAACAGGAACGTGCAAAGATTTTATAGTCTTAGACCTCTCAGCTTTGCAGGAATTTGTTTGGGCCCAAAAATATGTGTGTAGGTCATCAACAATTGTCGGCACTGGGTTCCTAAGGCTTTTATGTTACAGCATCCAGACATGAGCTGTATTGATAAGGGAGCACCTTTGGGCGTGGTCATGACAAGTGCCAGCCCATCTGAGCATTATTTGTGCAGCAAAGAAGTGAAATGTAGAAAAGGCTTACAAAAATGAGGAATTCCTACGTATCTGTGTGTACTGCTCCTGTGCTGTCAACTCCAAAGGAAAGCCTTTTCCCTTTCTCTTCCAAGGTATCATTTTCAGGCTGCCTTCGAGCCATAGCAGCCCTGGATCCTCAATTTCTGGGGCCTTGACCCTCCCTCCTGTGCTCAACTACACGATCCGAATGAGCAGCAGGATCACACAGACCACCAACAGGATACGGGAGCGCATCTGGACCGTGGGCCCACACAATTCCACCTCCCAGAGCCAGATCTACAGCCGGGCCTTTATTTATATCCAGGACAGCATTGAAAGGGCCATGATTGAATTACAGACTGGCAAGAAACCAGAGGAGATAGCTGTTCAAGTCCAGGCCATGCCTTACCCCTGCTACAACAAGGATATGTAAGTTTGGGTGGCTTTTGTCTTCATGCTTCTTGTAAGCTCATCTTGTCTGACCTATAAAAATGATTTTTGGTTTTGTTTTTTGGTTGGTGGGGCTTTTTTTTTTCCCCAGAGGTTTGAACAAAAGAGGGAATTTTGGTCTTTAGTATAAATGGTCTATGTTTGGCTTGCCTAATCTTTTGTTTTCAGTGCTCTGTATGTACCTGAATTGTCATGGTAACTATAGGTTTTACAGGAGGTAACATTTCCTGTTCCTGTTTTACTACCCACGGTGGAACTGAGAGTTGACAGGACTTGGGTTAAATATGAACATTGGCTTGTTCTGCAGGTGTTTACATGCAGATAATGCAGCAGAACTTAGAAAATGGATTTATTGGGAAAAAAGCATCCCTAGGTTTGTAAGCTTTGTTCCTAGAGATTGCTGTCCAGCTGTGGTATTTGTTATTAATTCCAGTGATTCTGGATAATGTTCAGTGTACACTGAGTAACTCTCAATCAGGTGGCGCTCAGATGCTTTAAGGAGAATAAGAGGGAAGATAAGATTGTACCATTCATCTCTGCAGGAATGAGGGAGGACAGAGAGGCTTTTGCTGCAACGAGTTGCCTGGGTTAACAGCCTGTTAACAGAGCAGTGTAAGGACCAGAATAAGTTTTGGATGGTGAAGCAGGTCAAAAAGTTTTGGATCATCTTCCTTTTTCTTCAGCTTGAGCCAGATCTGCAGCCAGTATGAACAGCATCTCTGCCAATGCAGCAGAGAGAAGTGAATCTCTCACAGCTGAGGAGCTGCCCCTCTGGCAAGGCAGTTCTGGTCTGTGTGGGAAAGCTGGCAACATGGCACTGCCTCAGAGTTATTACCCTGACCACTGCTGGTGGCCAAACTGGGTGGAAAACACTCAGGGAAGGGATTTCAGTGTCTGTCAGAGAGCACTGAAGGATGTTCGGCAAGCTGTATCAGAAGGTTGGGTGGTTGCTGTGCCCTGTGCTTGGACCAGAAGTACAGACTGGACCTACGAGCAGTGTGTACTGAAAAGCCTCCATGTCAGCTGCATGAGCCAAAAGATTGTTTGAGAGCTATAAGGTGCCATTTAGGAGCTCTAGCAGAGCCATGAATATTCTGTCCCAGCTGTCACTTAGGAGAGCTGGAGGCCTATAACCTCTTTGCGGGGTAGTTACAAGCAAAGTGCCCACAAGTGCAGGCAGGGAGCATCCAAACCAAGTTTTGCAGCAAATACCTGGATTATTGCTGAGAGAAAGTTTTGTACAATGATTAACTGGCTGCTGGAAGCACTTGCTACAGTGCTGTCTGCTCCTTTTCCTTGTTCTTGGCCTGCTGGGAAAACCTCTTGCCTTCGGGTTTCCCTCCCCACCCCAGGTTCAGAGGGACATGAGTTTGCTCAATTATTAAAATACCTAAAGGCTTTGGATTTGCATCCAGTAGAAGTCATCATAAAATGCCTGCTTATCAATTGTTATTGCACAGTTACCATCCTGTAGGGAAAAGGAGGAAATATAAATATACCAGTACACAGAAGGTGCTGGGAAATGCTGAATTTTTAATAACTAGAGATTATGCAGAAGGTGGTAGCAAAAAAAGAAACCCAAACAACAAAGAGCCAGTAGAACTACTGAAGTGCCTTTTCATGGTTCTTTAAAAATAAGGCTTCATTTGCATGGAAGCATTTCTGGAAGCACTGGTTCGTAGGAAATTTTCAGCTTCACAGGTAAAAAAAAGAATTAAAAACCAATGTAGTGTTAATTTTATACTGTTATTGTACATTAAGCTTTTTTCAGTAATGACACTGATTGTGTTTTTTAAGCCAGGTTTAGAAATTAAGGAGGAAACATAGGCCCTGCAGATGCAATGAAGGGAATTTCCTGCTCTAAAAACTTGCTTTCCATCACAAAAGGACAAATTTATTGTTGGCCATTGTTGTCTGGTTTTTTCTGCACACATTTGGCACTGGAAGAAGGTTTTAATTGAAGTGAGGAGCCAAGAAATGTGACCTGGGTCCTCAAAACCTGTTCTTTGGGATAGTAGAACAGACACTTTGAAGGGAAGAATCTATACCAGGAAATATGGCCTGACAACAACATTTGGCCATTATATCTGTGTACAGAACTGGGAGTTAGGGCTGGTTGCTGTGATCTTTCCAGATGGGATACAGCCCATCAGAGAGCCAGGAGATGCCACTGCCTGTGGCACTTTCTGCTCCTGCCAGTGGTGCTGCTGAGCTAAACTTCCAGACTGCATCAGGAAATCCCTCTGAAATTTAAAAAAAAAAAAAAAAAAAAAAAAGATTTTGAGCAGTAAGGGGTTTCATGAATAGAAATCCAGGTGTAATGGCAAAGGAGTCTTTTTTTTTTTGGTAATTATTAATTTTACTCCATGTTTTGAAATCTAAGCATGTCTTTTCCTGTGCCAAAGTATTGTTCTGAAAATATATTCTGTATAAAGCCTTAATCCCCAGAACATTTGGTATTCAGCTAAAGCCTGCATTTGCCTTTTACAGGTTCTTAACCAGCGTGACCTACTCTCTTCCATTTGCTCTGATGGCTGCCTGGGTGCTGTTTATAGCTGATTTTGTTAAAACACTTGTTCAAGAGAAAGATCTGAGGCTTTATGAGGTACAGTGAAACTTTCTAGGGCGTGCAAAATTATAAACGATTTTCTTCATTAGTGGCTACTGTGTCTCATGTTCAGTATTAAATGGAGCAAAACAAGCATTAAGGAAAATAGTCCAAATACCTATTGTTTGACCTGCAGTGTTTGAATTCTGACATTGTAACCAAGCTCAAAGCCACAGAAACTCCCTTCAAGTGGAGGGAATATTGCTTTGCAGTTCTGAACAGTGGAAACATGAGCAGCTCACAAAAATTACAAGTTTTCTGAAGATTTTAAAGCTCTCTAAAAATGACTTTGGAGTCATACCTACTGGAGACAAAGACATGAAAAGTGACTTTATTTCCTATCCTTAAAGTTATTATTCTTAATATTTCAGAAGGTGCTACATATGACATCAGCTCCTCTGAAATGAAGTTCTTCAGGTTGCCTATTGGAAAAGAATTGACATTGAGGCATAGGGAATTTATTAAATTAACTCAGGTTTTCAGTGTGATCACTGTCAACAGAGATGAACAGCAGAGAACTTTAGTAAAACTAAGCTTCAGCAAGCAACAAAAGCTCAAGCAGATTTGGGTTTTATCCGACACCATGGAAACAAATGCTGATTCACCAAAAACATTTCCCAAAAAGGGCACTCTGTGACCTGTGATGAGATGGAAAATGAGTGAATCCCAGGGACTCCCTGGCAACCCCTTACTCAAGTTTAGGGAACCATTTTCCCCGTCTCTAAGGACCAGGGTGTCAGTCATCTTTTTAGCTTTGTAATAATCTACAAGAAGACACTAGCACCTGTACATTCTTTTGGATTTATCAATACAAATTTGCAGTTTTATGCAAGTCCTGGGGACTTGATCATCAGCTAATTTAATAACTTAGTATTGCTTCCTTGTAACCATGGTAATTCAGCTATTATTTGTTGAATTGGGGTTGTATAAGAAATGGTTTGGTGAGAACTTTTACACTCAAGCCACTGGACCAATTAGGATAATTTAAAAAAAATAACCAAAATGCCTTAGAAAAGTTACAAACTGAGGCCAGAAGCTGCTTTGGAGCTTGTGAGCTGTGACAGTTGATACTTGCAGATCCTGTCTGTGCTGTTCTTTTGCAATAGACTGCTTTGCAAACCTTGGGCATTCCAGGAATGTGAGTGTGTGGTTTCTCCCTGGATAGAAACACACTGAGATGGCACAGTGGGAAAGAGCATGGTCTGGTTGCTGAAAAAGCAAATCATTTAATGTCAGCAGAAAGATATCTTCATTTCTCCCAAATGTCTTTTGTGGTTGTTTTTTCCACCTTTCTCTCTGTAGTACATGAAGATGATGGGTGTTAATGCCAGCAGCCATTTCATCGCCTGGTTCGTGGAGTGTGCCATCTTCCTTCTGATCACTGTCACCTTCCTCATTATTGTTCTAAAAGTGGGTGACATCCTACCCAAAACAAACACAACACTCCTGTTCCTGTACCTCATGGACTACAGCCTGTCCATCATAGCCATGAGCTACTTCATCAGTGTTTTCTTCAATAACACCAACATAGCAGCCTTGGTGGGCAGCCTCGTGTACATCCTCACCTTCTTTCCCTTCATCGTGCTGCTCGTCATCGAGAATCACTTGAGCTTCTCTGTGAAGAGCCTCCTGGTAAGTTCTGCTTTTCCATAACGTTCCTAGCCATGGAAGTAGATGTAAAGCCTTGTTTCTTACCAAGGGTCAGTATAGCTAGGTATTGGGTTTCAGAAGTTAGACTTGTTTTCTCTGAGTCACCAGATTCAGGAAAGGTCATCTATTAATGCAAGCGGTGGAATAATTAACCACATGGCACCAGAAGGTAATTCTCAAGCAGTGCTCTATTTCAAAAGCCAAAAGTAAAGCCCTGCATGAGGGAGGAAGTTGGGTCCTGAATATGGAAGCAAAAGAAGGTCAGACTCTAAGGAGAGGTACAGCCTGTCACCAGTAGTACTTATCATAAGGCTGGTCCAGCGCTCTTTGTGACTGTTGGGAAACAATTCTACTCATTTTCCTGGCTAATGAGGGACCTGATTGATTAATGACTTGACTTATCTTTGAGACTAATTCATAAGTTCTTTGTTTTCAATTTTGTTTATTCCCAGAGCCTGTTGTCCCAACTGCCTTCAGTTATGCAAGTCAATACATTGCTCGCTACGAGGCACAGGGCATAGGTATGCTTATTGTAGATAAAACTAGACCTTGAGCTCCCCTTGTGGGGACATTTCATTGGCTAACACGGATTCTGACTGTATTTCCCAATTCCTTTCTGCAGGTCTGCAGTGGGACAACATGTATAAGTCCCCCATGATTGGAGACAACACTTCCTTTGGCTGGATGTGCTGGCTCATTCTGATAGACTCGTTCATTTACTTCATCCTGGGGTGGTATATAAGGAATGTTTTCCCAGGTAAGGATAAAAAGCATTGAGGGTGGTGCTGTACCATCTCTTTTGGAAAACAATACACACAGCAATGGCTGATTCAGTGGTTCAGGCAGTGAGACAGTCTGCACACACAGGATACCTCTGTCCTAGATCAAAGAGAGCATGACTTAGTGGATGTCTGAGCTGTTAATGACACTGAGGCAGAGCAGAGCAGGGGAGAATTAGGGTTCCTTAGCTTATCACATGGGTAGGTGGGTCTCCTGAGAAGCTGAAGCCAAGGACACAGGAGGATGCATTTGCAGTCTGGTGGGTGAGAATGAGAACAGAGCACATTGGCCTGTATTTGTCAGCTGAGTGATTTTTGAGTTGTGTTACTTACATCATTTGATTTCAAAAAGTGATTCCTGCCTTGGGCAAGAGCCAGTACATTTGTCTTCTGCTTTTCTTCCCCACCTAATGAAGCAGTCCACTGGCATAAGGAAGTCTACCCAGTGGAAAACGTATAGTACTCCTGCCCTCCAGCTATGGAGTTACTCAGAATAGCAAAATAGGGAGTGCTTCCCTGCTGTGCCAATCAGGCAACTCTCTACCAAGTCTCAGTAGCACACGAGCACATAAGAGGGGAGAGAGATCTCTGTGAAGTTCATTTTGGCTATTTTGAGTGCACCCCAAATAGTGATACTTTCTGGGGAACAGACACCTGGATGAGACTCCTCTTCCTGCAGGTAGATATGGCATGGCTGCTCCCTGGTATTTCCCATTGCTTCCATCTTACTGGATCGAATACAACGGTTACCTCCCCTTCTGGAATGAGAAACAGAGAGGCCTTCTCTTCTCCAAGCTGATGTTAAGGAAAGAAGTCACCCTCAACAATAAGATATGTATGTGGATACTACATGGGGTAGCAATAATAACTTATATTTTAGGTAAACAGAGATGAATTTCTAAGGGGGCACCATACTCAGAAAACACATTTGTCTGTTGATCCTTATTTTGTAGCACAGGAAAAATTGGAAGCTGATACTTACATGAATGGAGATTTGGCTTTTAAATTATATTTTTTTCTTCCTATTTGGTGTGGAGATCCAGTACTGCTTGTCCCATGCATATTCATGTATGTTGTAGTTGGGCAGTTACCTTACACGCTTATCTCTGTCTACAACACTCTGTGTAGAAATACACTTTTGTTTGTGCAAGCAAATATGGGTTTCCACTTGGCAAATGGGACGTTTGCTTCTTTGTTCATCTCTTAAATGTTAGCCTGTAAAATATTGTGAGTTCGCACAGAAAAGCTTGCTGATTGTACCCAGCTGAAAATACCTCAGCGGTTTTGCTGTATGTCTCTAATTTCTGTGCTTGCTTAGTGTAAATTAAGTTAGGTGCTCTGAAACACTAGATATGAGACCTTTTCAGAAGTGATTAATGCCTATTGTCAGAAGCGATTAGAAGCTGCAGAAGTAAAAAGGAGAAATGCCAGAGAGCTCAAATGATACAGATCCGGTGACATGTTCTCAATGTTCCTGGATGAAAGGCACCTGCCTTGGCTGTATTTTGGTTTTAAAAGCCCTGCTTATCTCTGAGGTGAGAAAAGTAGCACAAAGAGCTGCTGCAGTGCAGTAACTGACCTCTGCCCCTTCTCTTCGATGTCAAAGGTGCCCCCCACCCTCACATGGAACCGGAGCCCACTGATCTCCCCTTGGGAGTCTCTCTCCATGGCATAACCAAGGTTTATGGATCCAAAGCATGCAGTGGACAACCTCAGCCTCAACTTCTATGAAGGGAATATCACTTCCCCTGCTGGGTCACAATGGAGCTGGGAAAACTACAACCATGTGCGTGCCCTTTAAAGCAGCTCTTTTCTATACTGGGGGGTGTGAGTGGGTGAAGGAGAGAGCAAGTGGGGCTGGGCAGTGATGGGAGACTGAGAAAGTTACTGTATTAGGCCAAATCACTCATGTAGTTTTATCTGGTTCGTGGATGACCTCGGGAGTTCCTGTATCTGTTTGAATTCTTCAGATTCTAAAAGATTCTTTGCTCCTTAGGGACACGCTTTTTAATCTCGTGAGACACCTGTAATACCCAGCACAGCAACTACTCAGGTGTTTTGTTCCATGGCACTTTGGTGCCTGGGGTTAGGCTGTTCTGGATGCTGTGGGTAGCAAAGCTGAAGTGATACTAGCAAGAAAACTTAATAAAGATACACTTCAGTTGTAGAGGCTCATGTGTTGGCTGGGCTGGAATGGCAGGGGATTAATGCATTGGCCTTTCAGCCTTGCTGTTTATAAATTATTATTTGACTTGTTAGATAACAGCACTGAAACAGACCTGTAGAACTTGATTTCTCCACTGATATATATGTGCATATCTCTGAAAGCAACATTAAGCTGATAAATAGAAGCCTCAGAAGAGCCAAAACCACTAAGACAGATGTGTGCTTCATCTCAGCTTATTATCAATTCATCTCATATTCTGTTTGCAAAGTGTAGGCAAAGGTGATATGCAGAAAAGTATAAAACCTTCTTGAAACTTAGTGCAGGCTTCAAATCCCAAGTAAGGTCACAAGTTACTGCTTTTTAATGATGGTTAAAAGTCCCAGGAGAGAGAGAAGCTCTGGGAAGGTGAAGGGCAGTCTGACATGCATCTCATCCCTGTAGTCCCTCCAGGACAGCTCCAAAAATGAGCTGTAATGTGCAAGTAGCTATTCTGAGCAGAGGGTGTTTGACTCAGGTCTGTTGGCCACTTCTCAGTGGGTAATTATTTGGTTGAACTAGATGAAAGTGCTGCCCACTGTGAGGTGTCTTGTCTGGAAGTCCTCTCCCATTTCTCATTAGTAATGGCAGTGAAACCAGTCTTCCATCTCTGACGTGGTTAGTAAATGAAGAGGTGGGTTTCAGTCTCAGTTGTGGTTACAGTATAAGGCTGTCTGGGTGCTGCAGGCAAACCTCAAAGAATGGAGTGTAACTGCATTGTGTGAATTCTCAGTAATTACACTGGAAGTTGAGGGGCATTCGTGAGTGTTGGTGCATGGAATATGCGTGGTTGAGTAGGGAGAGGAAGGCTGAAGAAGATAGAAGTGGCCAGGGTTCAGCGGGTGAGCTTGGTGCTTGCGCTCACATTTCCACAGAAGGATACAGGGATGTCCATGGATGTTAATGGGCCACCACTCTGCCAGAGTATGGTGAGGCAGCAGGAGACACAGTGGGCAGTGGCCTCTGGCTGGAAGGAGAGTGGGATGGTGTACAAGGAACCTTGAACAGTGATGACAGGTGCAGGACACGTGAAAAAATTACCTATGATTTTCTCCTTTTTCTAACTCCCCCTCTCTCTTTGTTTTTCCTTCAGATCTATTTTGACTGGATTGTTCCCTACGTCGTCAGGTACTATCATTTGTGTGTGGCAAAGACATCAGGACTGACCAGGAGGTCATCAGGAAGAACATGGGGTGTGTATGCAGCAACAACGTGGCTCTTTAACTACCTCACCACGAAGGAACACCTGCTGCTCTACGGGTACATCAAAGTCCCTCACTGGAGTAAAGAGGAGCTCTACCAGAAGTGAAGAGGTATAAAAACAGCAGAGTTGGAGAAGAGAGAGAAATTGTTGTGTTGTAGTGTCAGTGTCACTGCAAAGCACAATTAATGGATTTGAGGAGAGTTGCAGATCCAGTTTTAAGGTTCAAATGATACCTTGGTCTGACTACAGGAATATATTGATACCTGTGGCTGTAAGAAAACAGTGTCTCCTCTCCAGGAGGTTTACAAGCTTCTGTGGTAATCTTTGGAGATGAATTTATAGGGGTAAGGGTCTAGTCCTTGCTGCTTTACAGTTTTCCTCTGAAAAAAGATTTAATCAACCAGTCAGAAAGATGATGTTGGCTTTATTGGTTCTGCAGAGAAGTGAAGCAGCCAGAACATCCCAGGGAGTTTGAATCTTGATGTCTCAGTTGATGGGGTTGAGCCTTTAACCTTGACTTGTCAGATGGAAACTTTGAAAACATCCTAAAAAATGTTTTAAATTAAAATCCCGATGATTGAGCTACAGGGTGACTCGTCTCCCTGCTCTGGATCACTCAGTAGAGTAGACTACACTTGAGCAGTTTTTCATTTGCAGTTATGGGGGTTTTTTGGGTATTTTCAGATTCCCTGCTTTCAAAAGATACCTGAAGGACAACCTTTCGGGGTTGTTTTTCCTTTGTTTTCAAGGACCTTGAAGAGACTGGGCTATACAGCCACCGTCACAAGCTGGCTGGCACTCTGTCCGGGGGATGAAGAGGAAGTTATCCATAGCCATTGCTCTCCTGGGTGGATCAAGGGTGGTGATACTTGATGAACCAACCACAGGGGTTGATCCATGCTCCCGGAGGAGTATTTGGGAAATTATCTCCAAGAATAAAAAAGGTACCTTGATTAAATGAGATGCTGCCCAGTGGTGAAGGGACTTTGTGTCACTTTTGCAAATACGGGATCAGTGGCTTTGAACTGTGGGTTTTGGAGGGCACAGAGAAAGAACTGTGGGAGATTGGGATTTTGCAGGTCTGGAGGGTGCATCCTGGTTGGTTTCTGTAAATTCAGTGTCATTTGAAAAGTAACTTTACCATAACACACAATTTACAATACAGTACCTTTCAGCTTTTCTCTGCTGTCGCCTTTCATCCAATATGACTAATAATTACAAAAAAATGCAGTTGATTTTCACCTGATACTCAGTGTCCCCTCACTCTCAAGGCTTCCACCTGTCTCAGGTGACCACATGTGTTCATTCTGTGGTGGCTGACATCAGCCTTGTGTTTTTCAGGCAGAACCATCATTCTCTCAACACATCACTTGGATGAAGCCGAAGTTCTAAGCGACCGAATCGCCTTCCTAGAGCATGGAGGGCTTAAATGCTGTGGTTCACCTTTCTACCTCAAGGAAACCTTTGGTGATGGATACCATCTGACACTCACCAAAAAGAAGGTTTGTGTCTGAGCTGGTCTTAGAGCTGGAGTTCTGTCTCTGAGGGAGCCATCCAGGCTTGTTGAGGGATGTAGGCACTTAGAGCTGTACTGACAGCAGCTGAGTGACAGATCCAAGGATAGCAGTACCAAAGAACTGTTGAGGATCTGGATGTGGGCATGCTGCTTCTCAGTGAGAGATGCCCACAGAACATGTGTCCCTGCTTTCCTCAAAGCAGAGGGAGGCTCTCCAGCAAGGCCACCGGAACAGCCTCCATGGCTCTTGGAAACAGGAATGTCAGTGCTCTGCTTTGTTGAAAAGAACAGTGTCTCCTTGAATGTTAAAGACAAGGCTGGATGCAGACTGTGAACTCTGGAGTTCAGAGGAATAAAGCAGATGGAAAGAGTCCATCCACACTGTCTGGCCTGAGGCAAAGTGTTCTGCTTGCAAGAAGTGAGGAACTTTGCTCTTGACAGTGTTCATTACAGTGCTGTTGGTGGGCCCAGCACACAGAATAATGAGCAGATACCATGGGAGACCAGTCCCTCTTCCAAATTGCTGGCAGTAGAGATAGGGAAAAGGAAGAAAGACCCATGTGCAAGCCTTGTTTTTCTTGGGAAAGAGAGTGTGTGTATGCTGGCAGCCAAGCTCAGGTGGCAGCTCCCTGGTGGCCAGGCTTTTTCTCTGTTGTACCACAAACGCTCGAGCCAGTGCAGAGTGGTTGATTGAGCCCAACCTCAATCCCTGTAGGCAGAGCAAGGTTTTGGATGGACCAAGATGGGCTCAGTGCCACACGTCCCTTTTCAAGGGACAGAAACCCCCTTTCATCTGCTTTTGCTATTTACCTTGGAGTGTTGAGTACCTGGTCTGAGATCACTTCTGGGTTATGCTCTGGGACAGGATTTGGGCTACATCCTGCAGGAGGAAGTTTGACCTCATAGCCCTCTCAGTGACCACAGATTGTTTTCCTCCTTTTTCAGAACATGATAGAGGAGTATGACACCTCAGCAGTGACCCTCCTTGATCCAGTCCCATCTTCCAGAGGCTTATCTCAAGGAGGATATTGGTGGAGAGCTCGTGTATGTGCTTCCCCCCTTCAAGTCCACAGTCTCGGGGCCTACCAGGCACTTCTCAGAGCCCTGGACAGCAGCTTGATGATCTGCACCTTGGCTGCTACGGGATTTCAACACGGACTGTGGAAGAGGTATGAGCTCAGGATCCACTGGATGTAAGGAAATGTTATGGAGATTAATTTCACAGCTCTGCTGTAGCTCTGCTTCCTGGGCTAGATGGTGGCACGTTTTGGATGTGGGAGTTTCAGGCAGGGAAGAAATGGTTTGGTTGTACAGCAAGTTACACTTAGGAACACATGAGTGTGTAGGTGTATCCATAAATCTATACATATACTAATGCACAAAGTTTGCCACTGTCTCACCTTGCTAACAGCTCAGAAAATGAGATACTGGAGTTAGACTAAGGAGAGAGGGCAATGATGTGTTTCCCCTGGAAGTATTCTCCTGGCCTGCATGCGTCTGGAGATGGGAAGGAGTCAGCAAACCATCTAAATGCTGGACTTAGGCATGAATGCTGAAATCACTGTGTTGTACAAGTGAGTCACCTGGGGCATCTTAGCATAGGCACCTTTCTTCCCATGGGAAATCTTTGGTCAAATAAACACATTTAATTGCATCAGAAACAAAAAGTAAATTATGAGCAGTGATGACCCTTGTCTTGCAGAAAGGAAGAAGGGAGATTGTTATTGTTTCTACTCAGAAATGGTTTTCTTGCTTTTCAGGTGTTTTCCCTAGGCAGCAAGAATAAGTATACATCATGTGCAGCTTGGGTGCCATGGCTGCGCAGTCCCCAGCCAGGAGGCAGTGGGGCTGTTAGAGGCTAGAGGGGAAAATATTCCATGGAAACAGCTCTCCCTGTTTCTTCCCTGGTGCCATGCAGAGAACTTCTGTGTGCTGCTCACTGTGTGGGTGTGGAGGGAGTAGGGTTATGTAGGGCCTGAGATGAAGTGTAGCCTTGTTCACACCTACTCACTGGCCACAGAGCAGGTGGTTCTAGGACAAGGTGAGTTCAGGGGGCAGCTGCAAAGGTTTGAGTTTCCACTGCTGCAGCAGAAGAGAGAGACAGGAGGTGACAGGGAGCTGGACAACAACAATTTTACACTGATAAAAACAGAGCACAAATGGAATAGAAAGAGGATTGTAATGCACAATCGCTACACCAACTACAGCTATGAAGCAGAAGAGTGGATTCTGGTTATTGTTTTGGTATATGGAGTCATTTGGACGAATTTTCCTTTATATTTTCTTGCTCTAGGTGTTTCTCAATCTGACAAAAGAGCTGGTAAAGGACCAGCAGGAATATGCTGCACTGCCCCACCAGCTGCCTGGAGCCAATGGTCACAG
This sequence comes from Chiroxiphia lanceolata, assembly GCF_009829145.1. Taxonomy (NCBI): domain Eukaryota; kingdom Metazoa; phylum Chordata; class Aves; order Passeriformes; family Pipridae; genus Chiroxiphia; species Chiroxiphia lanceolata. The sequence continues at coordinate 7,110,029 of NC_045643.1, read as the reverse complement.
TGGCAGTGACGGAATGTCTGTGAGCACAGACACCTTCACAGACAGAGACGGTACTCAATTACCTCCGGGGTTTATTCCAGATCTATCACAGATGCAAACAGTGACAGATGGACTGATTTGAGCTCCCTGTCTTCTTTCTTTGTTGAAAACCACATTTCATCCAACCAGGAATCAGAAAACCAATAAATCACTGGAAATACAGCACTCATCAGTTCTTTAGATCCCCTGTTTGGAACAGGTCTGAATCACAGGATAAATTACAGAGGGGTTTGTTTGCGTCTGCCTTTCTTTAAATTGATCCAGGTTTTAAGCTAATCAAATACAGCGTGTGGGTGAAAGAGTAAATGTGTACCTCTGAAAGTAATTGCTGTAATAGATGTAGCGGATTATTTCTCCATAACTAGCAGAATTGGAAAGAAACTTTGTGGAAACCCCTTAGTCTGTTGGAAAAGCAGCACAGCTCTGAGCTGGCTCCTTCTTGCTACTTTTTGCTGTCCCAGATGTTGCTGTATGGTAAAGGAGCCCAAAGGACCAGACAGTGCAATAAATTCACATTCAGAAGAGGATCAAGCTACACCACTGTCCCTGAGGGCCTGAGAGCTGCTAAAGGTGGCACAACCCCCAGAATGGCCAAATACCTGGTTGAATGCTTTCTTGGGGTAGAAACATTTTTTTTTACTTAACATCATTGTAGTTAGGGAGGCATCCAAAGGGTTTTTTGTACTCAGTTCTCAAAGCTGACCTGCACTGTAAATGTTACTGTAAACAGTCATTCACAGGTGTAGAGAAGTGTTTTGTGTCACCCTTAAACAGAAGATTGAAGGGTTTGCTTCATGTTGTATTATATAGTTAATATTTCATGAAGAGGAATAGGTTGCACAGGATTGGCTCTACTTTCAGTATACCACACAATCTGTCCATGCACAAGGTCAAGTGGTTGTGCTGGTTTCTTATTTCAGGATTAATTCTGTTATAGATTTGTCTGAGGACTTGTTTTTTAAATGATGAAAAATTTCAGTTTGTAAAATCCAAGAATAATATGCTTCCCCTGTAAGTTGTAGCTGGGTAGGAAGGATGTAGATAACTTAGAGCATCTGGAAGCCTGTATTTCTCTTGCAAGATCCCAAACTGAAAATCCAGTACATGTACACATTGAAATGAAATAAAAAAGACTGGTGTTACATGAGCTTAAGACTCAAGCCAGAATCTGAGTCCTGTCCAAGCCTGACCCTGTGCATGTTCCAGATTAGTAGTTTTGATTTTTCATCTTTAAAGGTGTGCAGGAAGGGAAATGTACTCCCAGAGTACTATAACCATCAGTTCCCTGCACTGCACAAATACTGATCCATGACAAAACGCCTTCCTTTGTACCCAGATCAGCTCCTGATCAGATCCAAAAGCCCTGCAGGGTTTGCCACTGCTGCTGAAGAAGACTTCAGCTTTGTTCATCAAGAGATTCCACCACACCCCGGCGGGATGGCAGAGGCTTCATCGCTCAGGTCATCCTCCCAGTCCTCTTCGTGGTGGATGCCATGGGACTTGGGACACTGAGAACCAAGGAGGACCGAATATCCGAGCTCCTGCTGTCCCCCTCTCTGTATGGCACATCTGACCAGGCAGACTTCTTTGGGTGAGTGGTGGTCTTGGTGACTCCTAAACCCATTGCATTATAATGAGACAGATTTGCCTTCAGGATTATTTCTAATCATAGCCAGTGGAGAAGTGTTAGTGTAGTTATGTTATGCAGTTATGTAGAAATCCTGTCCTAAGGGATCTCTGGGGCAGATGGCTGGTTCAGACCCAGCAATTAAAAAGCTCCAGGAGAAACAACCTCTCAGTTGGAATTAACTATGAAATGTGTGAGGAATATTCTTGGTGTTTTCCATTGGAGTCCTCTGGCCCTTTGATAGCCATAGGGATTGTCTTAATATATACACACTCTTGCCCCAATGAGAAATGGAGGTCCCTGCGTCAGTTGTCTCCACACATTACAACTCTGGGATTAAAATTCTATCCATGCTGTGAGCTGTCTGCATCACCCTCCTCTCTGTCAGTACAGAACGTGCTTTCCTGCCTAGGCCCTGCTAGACCAAGCCACCAGGCAGTTTGAAGAGCATGTGGTTCTCCAGAGTGATTAAGATGTCACCATTGAATTACTTCATTGTGCTTAAAAATCCTATTACCAAAATGATTATATTTTGTATCATCCTGTTTTTGTGTTGTGAACTTCTTTCTTTCTCCAGTGGTTCTCAGCTCTAAGTCAGAAATATAAAATTTAGCTCTAAAGCAGTGTGGCCTGCTCTAGGTGTCCTTTCTCAGGACTGCTCATGCCTTTCTACTTCAATCATGCTAGATGGGGAGTGAGCCAGAGCTGCATGTCCGAGTCTTCTGTTCTAATGTTCCCAGCTTTTCCTGATGGATCATTGCTGGAGAGCTGGGGCAGAAACCAAGGAGCTTCATGAATGACCAAAGCCAAATGGGTGTCACAGAGGAGAGAGCTGATGAGACAAGGCTGGAAGTAAGTGCATGCAAATTGCAGTAGTTGCATTGTTCCCTGGAAATAGAATCTTGATTGTCCACAAGTTCATCAGTATCTTGCTTGATCTAAAGGCACTGGAGTAGCTCCAGGTGTTGGGCAATCCTTTAACCAGTGTGACTGTCCTCAGGTACTGCATGTATTTTCAGTGATGTTTCCACAAAATATTTATTGAACACCTAAATAATCCTGTTTCATTCAAACAATTTTCCTCTGCTTAGTAATAGTGGAAGCTCTTTGAACCTTTTCCTGTTTCTTTTTCTTTGTCAAAATCTTAGGAATTTAATGAGACCACAGGTGCTTTAGTTGCTTCGACTTGTTCGATGCTTGCTTTCCCTGGAAACGATACACGTGCATGAACGAAAGCATTCGTAAGTAGTTGTTGGGCTTTTTCCCACTTAAACTCCAAATCTGCGAGGTAATTGCATGACATTATTAGCCATTAGACCTTAATAACCCATCTTTGATCATCTTCAGAATTTTCATGCATTGGTGCCACCTGCAGAGGAAAGGCTCTGCCTGTCCTCCAGCTTGGCTTGCAGACTCTTTCACCTCCTTGAGAGGTGCTCACTGGCCATATTGCTTGTGCTCTCACAGGCTGGGGCTGTGGGATGTGAGTGAGCTGTGAGCAAGGGAGCTATTGTAGACCTGGTTGGTGTAAAGCAGGCCTCAGCCCTGCTGAGAGCTTGGAGTGAAGGCTTGAGTCTGCCAAGCCCAGAACTGTAGATGTTTCTTAAAGACAGGAAAACTACACTGTGCTTAGGAGTTCCACATGGCCCCAGGACCCTGACACTGGTGTTCTTTGCTTGCCTCAAGTATTCCACCCACCACAAGTGGACTCCTTTATTGCTATGAATAGTGAGGAAGCAGCTATGGTGGTGGCAGGATGCAGATGAATCAAGCAATGCTCATCTCTGGGGAAGTGGTCCTAGCTGTCCCAATAATACCACTTTATTCGTGAGCCCAAACAGCAAGTTCTGAGCAGAGCTTTGGTTACCTCATAGCTAAAAAGCTGTGCCATGAGGGCTGTTCATTTTGGCTCTGCAGATAAATTCTCAAGGAACTGGTAGTAAGATCCTGGGCAGACTTGCATGCCTGTGTGTGCCATGTATCTGCTGGCAAATATTTATCCTGGGAATTTACAGTGACACCCTGGGCAATAGAGTCCATCACAGAACTGCCCAGCTATTGCCAGGACAACAGCCCTTATTTCTGGGCTCTTTTAAGATGCTTTTGGCCTTTGTGTGCCAAACTCCTTGCACTGTCTACTGTGGAAAAGTGGTGTCTGGATTCTTTCTGAGCAACTGAGCGAGTCCAGGCACAGGGAGCAGCGGAGGGCTCTCTGCCGAGAGGCATGGCAGCAGAAGGAGGGGTATTCCCTGAGTGCCCAGAGCTGACAAGGAGGTCTGCTTTTCTGCTGAAGCTGCTCAACGGCAGCCTCGCTGTCATTAAACATGACAGCAATTAGCTTCGTTTGCACACCTGAGCATGGAGAGCCTCAGAGGAAAATGTGTTCGTTTTCAGGCAGTGTTTGACAGAGGACATGCTTGGCCAGTGGGATTACCAGTGGAGACCAGGGAACTAAGTATTCTGCCTGCAACTGCACAAATGGCATCCAGGTAATTTGGATAAACCCAAAGTGAGGGGGCTTGGGGGGATTTTTGGGGGGCCTTGTATGTTGGGAGTGGTTTTATGGGCAGGCATGATGCTAAGGGTGACTCAGCGTTCAGAATCCTCCTGTCTCTCTTTGGCCTTTTTGATTTTGTACACTGGATAACCACTGTCTGCACCAGCTTGGGGCCAGGAAAAGGAAGTGGCATCCTCATAAGATTCACACTCTAATGTACCTGCCTCACTCCCCATGGTGGAAAAAGGTTAATGGTGTTTTGAATGTCGTTTGATTGTCCCATTTAGCAGAGGTGAGTGTGTATTCAAGAGGAAAATTTCATCTTATACAAGCACTGTCATTATATAAAAGCACAGCTATTATTGCTGCTTGCTCTTCAGAATTTAACTTTATGCAAAGTCTTGATCTGCTTCTTGTTATAAAAAATTATGATTAATAATATTAATTATTTGCATTATGATGGTACATACAGAGCCAGATAAGGGCACTGCTGGCTTAGTGGGGAAGAGGCAGATTCTGCCCCAAGGGTGTTACAGTTTTACAGTTCAGTTTGGGGTTGAGCTCTCCTCCCTCTAGTGCTGTTCACCTGTCTTCAGCTTTTTTCTAGTAGAAAATCAGACTTGTGGCACAGTGTGAAGCTATTTGTAGATAAAGGATGTACTTAGTTGACATTCTTCGTCATTCTTTAAAATGCAGCTATTTTCTGCAGTTTTCTGGACGTACACTTAATTTCACATCATTAAAGTATTGGCATAATTTCTCCAGTAAGTCAGGATAATATTCAAATCTGATTCTCACCTCCAGTGGGCACAGGCAGGTGTTCCTCAGCATGGGGGAAACTGTTCTATGTATTCTGATGAACACATGCACAATGGGGGAGTGCAGAGCTTTTGTTATGGATGAACTGAAGGAAGCAGCCAGCGTGCTGTCTGGTAGGACACTTCAACCTCATGAAACAGTCCATGTGACTTTGACCCTCACCATATTAAATTATATATTCAGAACTAATTCAAGGTTTCTCTGAAGCCCAGGAAAACCTTCCCAGTGACTGACATTAAAGCAGAAATGTACAGTGTAGCTGCTGTGAAATGGAAGATGAGAGTTTGAGGCCACCACAGTTTTCTGCTCTGTGAGTTGTTTTGCCCTCTGCAGTTGTCTGTGCAGTCACTCTGCTAAGTAGGATCAGCTTTAATTCAGCCAGAATCTTCGTGCATAGCATGAAGTACATTTCAAGGTCTCACTGATGTCAGTAGAACTGAAGTGTAGATTTAAACCAAGGTTGTTTATAAGCACCTCCCTAAATATGCTGGGGACAGTATGCAGGGATGTGTACTGTGTGTGCACACTGCTTTCTGAAGGATCAGCTTCTGTAGGAATCGGTCTCAGGACCAGATTGTTGCCATTGCCTGCTCTCAATCCTGTCCTGATATGGTAATTTTTAGTTAAAACGCAAACACTAACATTTTTCTTCATTTGTCTCTGCTCAGACATGTCCACAGATGAACTACACTCCCCCTCACAGAAGGACCTTCTCCACACGGACACTTTACAACCTTACAGGGCACAATGTGGAGACCTATATCCTGGCAACCACCAAAGACTTCCTGCAGAAACGGTACGGCACAAACCTCCAGTCCCTCTCTGAACTGCACTGGGAGCAGCCTCTTACACCTGTCATGTCCCTGTGCTTGGAGAGGTGACAGTGCAGTGGGTGTTAGAAGGGCCTCTCTGGGAATCTGGTGAAGGGAGGAAAAGTGTCCTGTAATCAAGGAATTAAAGGCAAGTGCTCTGCTTGATCATAGCAGAGGTAGCCCAGGGATAACGTGTCAATCACTGGATATGTTGGGGCTGGATCTGCAGACAAGGCTTTGTCTGACTCAGAAATCTTTAAAAAGAGGAAAATCTGACTCAGCTTGTCATGAAGTAAACCCTGGGAGAGACTTTTCTCCAAGTTTGAGTCTCTGAAGAGCCTCGGTGTGTGCCTCACTTGAACAGGCACAGCCATTCCAGTGAAAGCAAAGGCTGAATGTTGCCTTGTGCCACGGGGCTGTTGGAGCTCTTAGTGTGTCTGGACTCTGCCACACAGCTGCACAGCAGGGCAAAAGTAACCTGTCACTAAGGTTGTCAAGGAGTGTGTTCATCTGCCACTGACAAACTGAGCTGTACACCTCCTGGGTAAGAAGGCAGTCATCTTACTCCAGTGTGGCAGGCATGCAGGTTAGGAGTCCACACAGTTCCAGAATCTTTCTCAAAGGGAGGCTTTCAGCACAGTTTTGTGATTGTGTTGCCAAGTTTGTTTCTCTTCCCCCCCCCAAAAAAGGGTTCCTGCAGCAGTGGTGGCTTGGCCCTACACTGGGATAAGTTCTTTGAAGTCAAGCTGGAATTCCCTGGGGTGGCAGTGCCGTGTTGGCATGCACCAGCCAAGGGTATTAAAGTGTTTAGATAAGAGTAGCAATGCATTTCCGTCTGGTTTTCACCCAGGTATGGTGGCTGGAGCTTTGGGCTGCCTTTGACATCAGATCTCCAGTTTGATATCAAGCCAGTGCCCCCCAACAGAACACTGACCAAGGGTAACATCTCCATCTCTCTTCCTGTCATGGAAGCATGGGATCCAGGGGAAGTGATGTTGAATTCATGGATATTGCAGAAAAGAAAGAGAAACCTCCTGAAATCCACAGCTTGGCATGACAGAGATGACTTGCAATTCATTTCCTTTTCTTTCCCCATTCTTCTTTATTGGTCTGACTTCTCTTGCTAGCAGGAGGCATTTTTCTGCTGTCATAATTTTATTACACAGAGGTGAAAAGATCAATTAGTAGCACCTTTATCTCATGAGGGGATGTATGTACTGTAGCGAGGGCTGGCTGGTGCATTCTGATATGCCCATTCCTCTGGTTCTGCTCAATGAAATGTTGTAAAGCACCAAGGCTGAGGTAGCAGGGAAATGCAAGAGAGCTGACAATATCCTGTGCCCTCACTGCAAAACCCAGCTGCCAGGAGAGTGTCCCTGCAGAAGCAGAGCTGTTTGCAGAGAGGGCTCCAACAAAGGGGTTTATTGTAGGTGAGAAAGGTTGTCTTGGGGAAGGGAAGGGCTGTTGCTGAATGAGAAGGTGACAATTGGCTATTTTTTTTCCCTAAAGCAATTTTTTCCCCCTGGTTTTTGAGGGGTGTTAGACACTGGGCTGCTCAGCTGCCTTCATGCTGATGTTCATCAAATCTCAGTAACGTATTACAGAGAGGGAACCAATTTCTGTACATGTGGTCACATCTCGAGTTGGTGCTGCTTCTCTCCCAGAAGGCAGGTGAAGCTGATGGGCCTCCTTGTGCTGAAAGAGAAGTTCTGCTTTTATTTTATTCCTTGACATGGTTTAATCATTGGTCTTTAACCTGCAGAGCTTATGACTTTAGATAGCAACCATGGAATGATTCACGTGTGCAAGCAGAACAAACCAAATGTTATCAGGAACATCTCTCCCAAATTGTTTCAATTTCTCAATTGTGTGCAGGTGTGGTACAATCCTGAAGGTTATCACAGCCTCCCAGCCTATCTCAACAGCTTGAACAACTTCATTCTTCGAGCTAACTTGCCAAAAAATGAGACATCCAAATATGGTAAGTGTTCCTTTACACGAGCAGATAAATTCTCCCCTTTGAGGGGGATATTCTGGTTCTGTTGAAATCAATGACAACATTTACCTTGACTTCAATGAGGCCATTTCTTTATTCACAATTCTGCAATTCCTTTAAAAACAGAATTGAAAAGCATGAATAGATCACATAGTTCATTTGTCTTAGTCAGAGACTCAGGGGAGCTGGACAGGGAGGACCCCAGCTCCCACATAAAACACTTCATCCAAGAAATGCCAGTGGTCGCTCTTTGATTTATTGCTTCTCCTCATGGCACTGGAATAGCTGTCCTTGATATGTGCCCATTAGTTATGCATAGAAAAGCTACTTCAGGTCATCTCCGGGGGTGGTTTAGATTAGGAAATTTTAATATGTCACTCTTCTGCTGAGAGCAGCTCAGGGGGTGTGGGTATGTGTGTACTTGTGTCTGAATGAGAGTGGGGAGAGTGAGATTAAGTGAGAAATATCATTTTCGGCTGTATTTTTCCTCTGACACGACATACACAGACCCAAGGAGCGTTAGTAGCCCATTTGGGGTTATCTCTTCTCGTAGCTTGGTAATGTACTGCAGCAACCCAAATTCCTGCTGATAAAGCAGGGCACCCTGTCTTTCCCTTTCCAGCATGGGCAAAGCCTGTCTGTGTGTGCATGCCTGTCTCCAGACATGAAGGGGCTGCAGGGACAAGAGAGAGACTTATGCTGATGCCAATTTGAGAAATCTTATGCAGGAATTTTTGGACTCTGCTCTGCTAAGGGAAGCATTTGTGTGCAGAAATGCCTTCCTGATTGGCTTTCTTGGACAAATGGTGCCCTTCCAGCTGTGTCCTGGTCAAGCCCAGCCCCCCTCTCACCTCAGTGTCCTGCCATCCCAGGGGACACACAGATAGGTGACAGTGTTTCCTGGCTCACAGGACTGTTCCTCACTGACATGTCTGGACTGAGCTAGAATGGAACAGGCACGGGTCTGAAGCTTTGAGTGTCACACCATGAATTAAAGAAACAGCAGATGCTGATTGCAAGCCAAACCAGCATGTCCTGCTTCCCACCTCACACACCAATGCACCAAGGGTCCCCTCACAAGTGGAACCAACGCCTGGTCCCTCTCACCATCCCAAAACACCCCTCTGAGTTTGCAGTGAGCCCCCCAGGTCAGATATCCCAGAGCTGCAGCCCCTGCCTGGCTGTGAAGAGAGGAGAGCCGAGCCAGGCTCTTCCAGCAGCGGGATCATCCCAGAGCAGCTGAATTATTAAGCAGAGAAGCTTCTTGCTCTGTCTCGGTATTCCCAACACAGGCTGTAGCAAGAGCAAAGGCAGGAAGCTCGTGTGAACAGCCAGGAAGTTTGCACAGGGAAAGTTTTACACCAGCAAAATAACGATTTTCAGTGGGAAAGAATAGCAGCAGTTTTTATTCCATCTGTCCTGCTCCTTATGTGTTTTTGGAAAGAAATGCTTGGTAGTAAATGACCAGACAGATAATTCTCTGCATCCCACTAATCATCCAGGCCATAGAATGGGAGAAATAAAGTGAATGGATGAGGATGGCTCCCCCGAGGTAGAGTAAATCCAGTTTGAAATACAATTGAACAGACGTTCTGCGGGGTGCGGTCCTGGCAGCTCAGTCCATTTGTTGTTGTGACAAATAAATGATGGTTTAAGAACCACTGAAATGGCCAGATAAAAGTGTGTTGTCACTTCAACAGCTGGAAAGAGGTGCCAGTCTTGCTTTGGAGGTTTGACTTAGATTGTGTATATTTTTAAAAAAAAATGTATGAAAAGCTTTTTACCCTGTCACTAAGCAAGTCATAATAGCTTTTGACTTATGTATATTGTGCTTTCTCTTCTCTCAATCCCCACCAACAAAAAAGAGAAAGCATTGAAATGGAAATTTTGACTTCTAGCCTAAGCTTCAGTAAAGGAAAATGGCTTTATAGTGAAGTATTAACAGATTAGACAGACAGTATCTTTCTTTCTCTCTCTCCCTTTTGGAGAAGGGAAACATTTCCTGTCTGTGAGTCTTTATCAGCAGTCCAAGATTTTAATTCCATCTCTCTCCCTGATGACAAGACTGAGGTTTGTTTTTTGGAGTTTTTTTTCCTCCAAAATTAATTTCTTATGAAATCCTCCTTTCAAATTCATTTGCTTAGTATGGCATTTGGTCAGCTAAACCCACGGGCTCCTGCTTCCTGATCCTCATGTCAGAGTGCTCATTCCTAGGGAAAATAACCCAGAATAATTGTTCATCACCTAATTCCTCGTCTGGCACCTGGCTGTAAGGAGCTTAAACTCCAGAGGTGGGATGTTCTAGAAAATCTGTCTAGCAGCTCTCCCTGAGAACCAGAGCATTTACTGAAGTGCCTAAATATGAATTGAGAACTTCATTTTTAGGCACACAAACATCTAAACCCTTTCTCAGGTGCAGGAGTCTTAGAGACCACAGCAGAGACCTGCACTGAAGGATGGAACTGGCCCACCAGAGCCCCACTATGTTCTTCCTTTGGTTTTATAGGCACAGGTTGCCTCCAAACACAGCAAAATCACTGTGATGAACAATGTTAGTATATTTTGGGCTCAGTGTTCTCCTTGTAAAGACGTACTTACACCAAATCTGAAGATACCTGCACACCAGCAGAGAATTTCTCTCTTGCAGTTTGTGCCTGATACAAACCCATTTTAAAGGATTAAAAAAAAAAAACCACAACACCAAATCCCAGGGACTTACCAATGCAGTAACTAGATTTTACTAGTTCCTTTGAACAAAGTGCTCTTTTTTTTGTTTTTCTTAAGAAAAAGAATAGTTCAGAATTACTCACTGCCACACTGGGGACAAAAGTGTCTGTACCTTACTTGGGTTTATGCTCACATCTCCATAGTTCCCATATTGAGGAAGACATATGTCACAGGAAGGTAATAGTTGTGAAGAAAGGCAGTAAGGAAAGATTTGTTTCTGATGATAAAAGAACAAATGGAATGAGGGGAGATCATCAAACAGCAGCTTTAAAACAAAACATATCCATCAGTTTTGAAGGTGTCAGTGTTGAAAATCTAACCTGAAACAAGCATGTGCCTAATTTTAGGTGTGGGAGTGCTGAAGGGAATGATGCTGTCTCCCAGACAGATGCACAAACAAGGCCTAGGGTTTGAATTTCAGATCTGCTGTGCAGCAAAGGGAAGTCATAGGAAAAATGTGAGTGCTCAAGATTCTGCCCAAGATCACACTGAGATGACAGAGCAGCACTTTTGATCTGCTTCTCTTCTCTACTCACAGTTTTCTGTATTACTGTCAATATTATTGTCGATATCAGGAGCTGATGAAGAAAGCTTTAAATTGGACACATTTTCAATTTCTTTTCTTATTGTGTTTTTCTTTTTTCTTGGTAGGTATTTTCTTATCAGCTCATCCATATCCTGGAGGACAGAGTCAAGAGCAAGTAATGTAAGAGAATCCATTTGGCTGATGCCTGAATTCTTCAGCTTCAAAAGGAGCAAATCAGCTTCCTGGAAACCATAAACCAACCTAAATTACTGAATATCTTTCTCTAAATGATGAAACTGTTCTCTCTTGTTCCCTCTATTCATGAATAGTGTCTTGCTTGCCACCAGAGCTGATTCCCATGAGGGTTTCTTTGCAGGATCCCATATAGATCTGGAGGCCGCAGTTACAGCATCCCAGATTTGTGTGCTTTGGCACAATAATAATAATAATAATAATAATAATGCCATCATTTCCTTTGGGCCCTTCCACTACATGCTGTGGTACAGCATTGTGACTCAGTGCTGTGAGTCCTTTTTCTAGGCCTCATTAACATCAGCAAAGAGAGGAAAGAAAGAAAGGAAGGAATTCTTCCCTGTGAGGGTGGTGAGGCCCTGGCACAGGTTGCCCAGAGAAGCTGTGGCTGCCCCATCCCTAGAAGTGTCCAAGGCCAGGTTGGACAGGGCTTGGAGCAGCCTGGGATAGTGGAAGGTGTCTCTGCCCATGGCAGGGGGGTGGAATGGGATGGTCTTTGAGATCCTTTCCAACCCGAACCGTTCCGTGATTGTAAAGGATGCTGGCTCAGAGACAGGACCTTGTTGCTTCTGAGCTCTGAACAACCCTCTTCAGAGAGGGAAATCTGCCGCCCTGACTCACCACATACATCCTTCTCCACTTTCTCCCCAGGCTCAACAGTTTACTCGACATCATAGTGTCCATGTCTGTTCTGGTTGGCTACTCTATCACGACAGCCAGCTTTGTGCTCTACATGGTCAAAGAGCATCAAACCAAAGCCAAACAACTGCAGCATATTTCAGGCATTGGGATGACAACCTACTGGGTGACTAACTTCGTTTATGATCTGGTAAATAATTCACATTCCTAAATACACCAGGAGTAGCACTACACAGCAGGGGGCGCTGGGGGAAAGTTCGTTATTTAAAGTTCATTTCCTAGACTTATTATTATTACTACCCAGAGTGTTACATAGTGATTGTTCTCCAGGGCTCTGAAGACTATTAAGTGCGAACCACAACACTGGGTTCTGCCAAGCGAAGGCATTCCTTCTCTCTGGAGTGTGTGCAAAGCACTGCACATTTGTTGGAGAGCAGCATGGAACAGGCTGGAGCTTGGTTCCCATTTGACATGGAAGCAGCCAGCTGCTCTTCTGCCAGTTGCAGGGCTGGATCCGCTGTCCCACAGGCCCCACACATCTGGGGTGAGGCTTTGGGGCTCAAGGCTACAGCTGTGTTTGGGAACTCTGGGTGTACAGCGTGGGGCATTAGCACACATCCTACAGCTGACACAACTCTCTTGGGCAAAAATCCATTTCTGGGTGGAATGATCTCTTTAAGATTATGTATTATAAAGGTTTTTAATCCAAATGCAGGTATACGCCTTCCAGGACCTGGGCAAGTTCCTTTTCATGGTGCTGTGTAGATTTACCAGTTTGTTCCTTGTTGAGCTGCCCAGAACTGCGCTGCATTCCAGGGTGTGGGCATGCCCTTGTTCTCCCTGAAGTTCAATTTCCTCCTGGTACAGTGGGTTAATAGCCCTGCTGGAAAGCATTGCTTAGCTAAGAGGGTGGATGTGCACAGTGTCTGGAGACTGAATGTCTTATGAGTTGCCCCCTGTATGTGGGGTCAGACCCTCCCTCAGAGAACAGCCAGCGCAGACAAACTCAGCTCATGAGCCTTGGCATTGCCAGCTGTGCTGTAATGGGGATCAGCTCCATGTGTCCAGCAAATTTCTACTGAGGCAGTTCTGCTAGTGCCTAAAATCCCAGTGATATCATCACTTCCTGAAAATAGGGAATCTTCAGGGGCATTTGGGTGTCCAGCCCCTTTTGGTGCAGGGAGGGCTAAGGGCTGAAATCCCGTGGGGAATGGGAGCCTTGACTCTTTCTGCAGAGCACAGCCAAAGCTTCTGGGTGTTCTGGTAACACCAACACACACCAACCAGACAGTGACCAAAGCATCACAACTGCCTGCCTGGAGGGGCTGGTATGGTTAGTCAGCAGCACAAGGAGGGGCTGAAAAAGGGTCCGAAGGCAGCGTGGCTGCAGCCTGGCTTGGCAGCACAGCAGGGAGGATGGAGCAGGCCTGTGCCTGCCTCCCTGATCCAGGCACTCGCTCCAGCACTGCATATTTGTATATCAACCTGTGGAAAAATCCCTGGAGTCCCTGCACAATCAGTATTCAGTGGGCTGAAACTAATCCAGCACTCTCGGCAACTTGATATTTCTCAGTGAATCCCTGCCAGTAAATTCTGCTAAATCCCAAAGCTGAGGAAGAGAGGAAGCTCTCAAGGCAGACGTTTGGTAGCTCTCTGGCTTGGCTCAACATTATAAAGACTAGATTTACAGGGCACAATGAAGTGGTCTGACTGCAAGGCTAACAGAAAACCCAAAGGAGTATTTTTTATTCACAACCTTTTTTTAAGGTATTTTCTGCCTGCGGTCCTCAGTGTTGAGGCTTTGCCTATTCAAAGCGGCTTTGTGGGAATTCACTTGCAAGCCTGGGGAGGACTGAGACCCACCTGTGTTTGGTTTCCCTTAGGACGCCCAAGCTGCACTTGTGGGACCAAATTCAGTCTTGGCTTTGTTGCTTCTGCATTGTTCTAGGGAAATGTTTAAGAACTGTTGTCCCAGTAACATCTTTTTAATATCATTTTGCAGGTACTTTTTATGGTCCCTATTGGACTCTCAGTAGGAGTTATTTCAGCCTTCCAGATCCCAGCTTTCTGCAACAACAGTAACTTACTGGCAGTATTTCTTCTGCTGTTACTGTTTGGGTAAGTGTGGAGTTCAGTTATTTAAGTATCTCTGCACAGAATGAGGAACTGGATATTGCAGGCTGCTGCAGCTTGAAATCCAAGGGGGGAATACATGGGCTTTTTCCTTTGACACTTTACAAACAGTGACAAGTTACTCCTTGCAGGAGCAGGGAGGTGAACCATTGCTGCCTGCTTTATTCAAAGCAAACCCTATGTGAGGATATGGAAATATTCAAGGTCCCAGTGACAGCCCAAGCTGTAAGCAAATGCTTACTGAACTATGGCAAAGTTCAAGAGATAGAGACATTTCAATATCAGAGACCAAAATAAACAGCAGCACAATTCAGGAAGACTTAGTCAAACTGTCCCCCTGCCTTTGAATCCTCCAGGCCCAGTCTGTTTGTTTTCAGGTGGAGTTCCATGTTCAAAGTATGTATCGTAAACCTTTTCTCCAAATTCTAACAGACACGAAGTCATTTTTCCTTCTTTAAACTCTGTAATGTGGAAATCTAGTCGCATGCCGAAACAGAACTGTTATGTTCCATCCCTGGAAGAGTTCAAGGCCAAGTTGTATGGGGCTTGGAGCAACCTGGTCTAGTGGAAGGTGTCCCTGACCCTGAGAGGGGGGTGGGACTGTACGGTCTTTAAGGTCCCTTCCAACCCAAACCTTCTATGATTGTCTAATGTCTTCAGTTGTTTGCTTTCCAAGTAGCTTTTTGAGTTACTGTGGTGTTCTCTGCACTGCTGGTAATTTCTAGGTACGCATCGTTTTCGTGGATGTACCTGCTGGCTGGGTTCTTCAAGGAAACAGGGATGGCCTTCATCGTGTATGTCTGTGTCAACTTGTTCTTCGGCATCAATACCATTATCACGCACTCGGTTGTATTTCTGCTCTCCCAGGAAAAGGCCACGGACCAGGTAGGAACCCTACTGATACTAAACCCCTGGTGAAACAGCAGGAGGCTTCTTGTGGGTTTGGTGGCTTTGATCAGGTCCTTCGCAGCTGGACGTTAATCACGGGACTTGATGGGGTTCCCTACAGACAGGACACAAGTCACATACGGATTCTGCTTGTCTGTAAATCTGCACCCCCAGCAGGGAAGAAAATGGTGATGACAGAGGGGAGAACGCAAAAGGAGAGGTAGAAAACTGGGGACCCTTTTTCTAGCTATCCTGGTGATGGAAAATGAAGGGCAGGAGCTGGGTGGAGATCTTTGATGGACACTTCAAAGCATTGCTGAGTTCTTGCAGCACAAACTGTGGGGAGTGACAACTAAATGTCACTGCCCTGGGCCTGATGTGCTACATTAAGCCCAGCACCAGCTCTCTGTCATCTAGATCTGTAATGCAGTCATCTTCTCCCTGCAAGAATGAAAAATGACTTAGAGATGGTGATGACTCCCTAAAGTAAAGCCTTCTCTTAAACTGAGATATCCCTGGGATAAAATGTACATCTTACACTTAGGTTCCTTTTTTATCGAGGGCAATTACTTTGTAGAACAATAGCTGGGTTGGATTTTTCTCTCTAGCTGGACAGAGCTTATTCAGCAACTCCCTGGACTTTAGGGACATGCAGTTATGATCACCTTTCATCCCTCTGTGCCCCAATGGCAGGGAGTCGGTCTCTTTCCAAGCTAATTTACTGCCTCTCCACTTTGCTGTGTGCACTAATCCTTTCTTCTGCTAGAGATGTACCAAACCTTTACTGTGGGACTGTGCACTGGGCTGCTTTGCCATGAATTAGCTGGAAAAACCCTTCTAGATCTAGTAAAGACAAATCTGTTTTATGGAGATGTTTGTCCAAGGAAAACAGATAGGACAGTGCTCCAGGGAAGCAGACAGTGCTGCAGGGGAGCTGTGCCGTACAGTTTTGGGGGGCACAGTGCAGCTCAGTGGCAGGGTTCAGCTCTGGCCCATGGGTGGGTTCCGGGTGGCTGGAGCAGCAGTGAGGGACCACACTGGGAACTGGCTGCTGTTTACTATGGGTGATCACAACCTCAGAGCTGCCTGTTGACTTTTATGACCTTGTGCCTGTGAAACGAGCTGTCTCCAGAGCTCTTTGCTCTCAATTTATCTCTGCTCTGAGACACAAGCAAATCCCAGTGTAATTGTTACACTTCAGTCCCACAGTAAAACCTATGAATTTATTCCATGAATAAAAGCAGTGACTGACTGTGCTGCTCTTTGTTTTTTACCAGGGCTTGCGTGATCTTGCTGAAAATTTAAGGCATGCGTTCCTTCTGTTCCCACAATTTTGCTTTGGCTATGGCTTGATTGAACTGTCGCAGGATCAGGCACTGCTGGGCTTCTTAAAAGCCTATGGAGTGGATTACCCTGACAAAACCTTTGAGCTGGACAAGACCACATCCAAGCTGTTTGCCATGTTTATCCAGGGCACCGTGTTTTTTGCCATTCGCCTTACAGTTCACGACAGGATGATTCAGAGAGTCTGGAGCAACATACTGGAGTAAGTAACATCTGGAGCCCCGCAATGAAAACAGACCAAGCCAGAGCTCAGTGGTTTCATTCTGGGCTCTCACACCATCATTGTCAATTATGAAGCCCATAAATTTCCAAGACACTTTGCAAACATGGAGTAAGTTTCCTCTGGCAGCAGTCCCAGTAAGTGGAATATTAACTAACAGAGGTGCAGGTTACCAGAGTCCCTTGGCATTCTGTGCTGGCTGGGACTGCAGGGCTCTGGGGTTGGTGGGTGGATGTTCAGTAGTTCAGTGAATGGTTGGTAAGAGCAGCCAGTCCATTGACAACCTCTCTTTGAATCTCCCCCTCTTCTCAAAGAGGAGTGAGAACATTCCTGTCACCTGCAATAGCACTGTGTCCACAAGGCAGGACTTGCTCCAGCTCAGAATATTTGCTGAAAAAGAGGAAAAAAAAATTAGGCAGAAAGAGAATGCTGGGCTTTTTAATTCCCTAAATGGAGCAAATATCAGGAAAGAACAGAACCTGTCTGAGTATTTTGTGCATGCCCTGGACCTCACAGGAGGGCTTCTTAGGATCTCTCCCAAGCACAGAGGCCTCTGCTGTCTGCTTGCTGAGGGAAAGGTCCCCCTGCCCTCCCCGTAGGTTCCTGTTCGACAGAGTGCACGGCAAAGCGTCACTCCTGCCCCCTGTGGAGGAGGACGGGGACGTCCAGGCGGAGAGGAGCCGGGTGGAGGCTGGCAAGGCTGACTTCGACGTGGTGCAGCTCCAGAACCTCACAAAGATCTACCACCTTCCTCACAAACGCATCGTGGCTGTGAAAAACATCAGCCTCGGGATTCCCGCTGGAGAGGTGAGCGAGGGGAAAAGGCTGTGGGCACCTTCCAGTGTCACTGTTGTCTTCTCTCCCAGCCCTTGCTGCTGTCCCAGAACAGCTGTAATGGTTTGTCCTGCTCTGACCTCTTCATCCCTTTGCCTCATTCTTGGGGTTACAGTAGTGATGAAAGGCTCTTTGTGGATTTGGGACACTAAGTGGCAGTTTGAAGGCCCTAGAAAGAGAGGAAGTCGATGGGAATTGATGGAGCAAAATGTCTGCACGCTGTGTTTGCACAGTACCCAGCACAGCACATCTTGTGGGGTCACTGGGGGTCACCAGGTGGTAAATGAAGACAGCAGAATGTGTCCAGCTGAAATTATTCACCTGAACTGCGTGGGAGATTGTGAGTCAGCCCATCGTGTTTTCCCATCGGGAAAGACAAATCACTTCAGCTGAACACACATTTTCATGAATCAGGACTTAAAACTAAAGAAAAAATGATTCTTTGGTCATGTCAGCGCAGTTACCTGCCTGAGAAGTGAAAAGATAGGAGCTCACAGAGCACCTCTGACATCCAGAGGAAAGAGGAGACCAGATTCTACCTCAGGCTGTGCAGCTGACCTGTGGGGAAGCTTGGCATTAACCCTTGGTACCTGATTGATTTTAATTGCCTGGATCCCACTGAGATAAAAGGATGTAGGGCGCTGGGCAGGACAGCAGCCTCACGTGAAGACTGAGGCTCTGGTCTTTCTGGCAGAGGACTTTTTCTAAGCCACAACTGGCACCGAGGTCTGTAATGGCCCGTCCCGCTCGGTGGGTTTGGGGGGAAGGCAGTTGGGTTCACTCTGTGGTGCAGCAGAGGAACAACAAAATTATCAGGAGGTTCAATAACAAACTTTTATTACAAACATTAGGACACAGAGGTAGAATAAGGTACTTGGCAAATTTTAAAACAACATCCAGACAAAGTAAGGCACTTTACAAATGTTAACTTAGCAAACTTTTTAACTCATCCATGGTCCACCATTTTGGGGCAGCCGATGCGGTGCCGTCACCATTTTGGTGTGGGCCAAAAGCTCACTGAGGCGAAAAGGGGTGGGTGCCAGAGCAGTGCCTGTTCCACCTCTGCACAGCTCGCCCTGTTCCCCTCTCA
This sequence comes from Chiroxiphia lanceolata, assembly GCF_009829145.1. NCBI lineage: Eukaryota > Metazoa > Chordata > Aves > Passeriformes > Pipridae > Chiroxiphia > Chiroxiphia lanceolata. The sequence goes on along the minus strand of NC_045643.1, from coordinate 7,091,586 downwards.
CTTCCCACCTGATTGTTTGGAGCCAGTCAGCCATTCCTCCACTCTCCTACAAGTTCTCTGACTTCTGGCAAAATTCACCTGCTGCTGGTGGGATTTAGGGCGCCATTCCCCACCTGTCAGCAGAAGCCCTGGCCCTGCCCACAGACCGTGCACAGATACTGTCTCTGCATAAACCTCGAGGTGGGGAAGAGCCTTGGGTCGATGCTGTGCATCTGCACTGGGCCCAGCACATAAGAACTTTCACATCAGATGGTTTGTACTAATGATATCAAAATAATAGTAATTATCAGCACAATGGTGATGGCTTATGCAACACATAACTGCATTTACCCAACCTTAGTAATAAAACGTGAATTTTACCATGAGATACTGGAACTGCACTACAGGGAGCCAGTTCTTAATCTTATTAATGCAGTGCATTACTGAGATTATTTGACAAAAATCTTGTGTCACATTAAGGTTTTACCAGTGACAGCCCAAACCTCACTCGCCTCATTCCCATGAGCAGCTCTGTTCCTGTCAAGGGGAGGCTTTGCACAAATGAGTTAATCAGGATTTGCTCCTGCAGAAATGCACCTTGCAGGAAAAGGAATGACTCTATTAGAGACACATCCCTGCTTCTTCACCATATTAAACAAACGGTCCTAATATAAGGCTCGGAATATTGCACCATAAACAACCTCCATTATAACATTGGTATGCGCCAAGTTCCTCTGCCTCTCCCGCAATCCATCTTGCTCAGGGGGCTGGAGAAAGAGGAGACAAGGTGCACTGAGCACTCCTCTCAGAGCAGGATTTCTGCATTGGAAATACAGCACACTTACATTTCGGCTTCTCTTTCCCACAACCCAGTGCTTTGGCTTGCTTGGTGTGAACGGAGCTGGAAAGACGACGATCTTCAAGATGCTGACGGGTGATATCGGAGCATCCAGCGGAAGGTTGCGGGTCCAGGATCATTCTGGGTATGGAAGACGTGATTTCTGGGGAAGGCACACAAGCAAATCAACCTGAGCAGTTTTTAAGGCTGGGTGGTAAAGGAAAGGAAATGTGAAAGTCTGAAACAAAAGAAAACATTCGAAACAGAGCAAAAATAAATAAGGCAGGGAATTCATCCTTTGAAAGTGGTATGGTTGCTTCCTAGGGGGTTGCATTTTGCTGCCGTGCCTGTGCTGTTTTCAGAGGTGTTTCTTCCACTTCATTCCATTGCAAACGGGATCAGGCTCAGATCCTCGGAGTGTGATCCCACTTCTGATCTAGACCTGGAGACCAGTAGGACTCACCTCAAAGCGCACTTTAGCAGGCGTAGGTGTGGTGGCAGCTGTGCCACCTGAGGTGCTGCAGTAATTGGAGAGCTATATACTAGAACTGAGGGCCTGAAAGCTGGAGGTCTGCAGATTCATAGCATTTTCCTTCAAGGGTTGGGAAAGGGGGTAGGAAGCTGGAGAAAGGGGTTTTCTCACTCCTGTTTGATTCCAGAGTGCATTGGCAGTTCAGTCCACATACAGTGACTTGCCAACTTCCTTACACAGGTCCTTGAATGACATTAGTGAGGCACACTGGTCACTCTTTGGCTACTGTCCTCAAGAAGATGCCTTGGATGACTTGCTGACGGTGGAGGAGCACATGTATTACTATGCCAGGCTGCACGGCATCCCAGAGAGGGACATCAAGGGAGTGAGTAACACTGGGGCTTGACTTGCAGCATTTGTCATTATTGAGAGCCTTTACATTAGTCTTTCAGTAGAAGTGTATGTGGTAATTCACACCTGGACATGTTATGGAAGCAGTACTCTTGCTCCATAGGTTGTACTCCAGCTTCTCCACCGGCTGAATCTGATGGCCTACAAGGACAGAGTCACTTCCATGTGCAGTTATGGCACCAACAGAAAGTTGTCAACTGCTCTGGCTCTCATTGGGAATCCATCGATCCTGCTGCTGGTGAGGAATGAGTGCCTTGCTGGGGGCAGGAGGAGCACGTCTTTGGGCTGGCAGGGGAACTGTGCCAGTGTAGCAGAGCCCCCTGTAGGAGAGCAAAGGAGCAACTTCCCTCAGGATTAGAACATAAAACTTTTTCTAGGTTTGGCTTCCCCTTTTGTCTTTGAGCATGCCAGTTCTTCCGTGAACTATGCCCTTGCTAAAACATACCTTTTTGTGCAGTTGTCCCACTTGCTGTGTATTGAATGTGTGCAGAGCTCTGTGAGCAGGATTCCCGACGTTAAGTCTGATACCTGGTGGACATAAATCTCCCTCGGCCCAACTTGTATTGAGCCCAGCACTGCTGCCTTTGCTTCTGACCACACACTGGTGCTCTTACTGCTTTTGTGAGATAAAAGATTTGAATAAAAATAGGCAGTGGGGAAATTCCCTCTGTACTGCCTGCTCCCTGAACCCGAGCTGGTTTATTTCTGCCTCTTGTAAGCTGTTGTCCTCAACAATAGCAGCTTGTCAATCAGGAACTGGCTGACAATTTCATCAGCAGTGCCTAAGACAGGAGATGGTATATCCTCTGTCATCTCTCACTTGCTGTCTCTCTAAGTGGAGAAATGCAACATGTGCTTCACCAGCATAGGATAAAGAGGCACGTGTCTGTTGTTATCTCCTTATCTGGGGTGGTGGCTGTGGGCTTTGGGTGTTTCAAACACTGTGGTGTAAAAAGCACAGAGGGGTTGATCTAAGGTGGAGCTGTCACAGCCCATCAGTTCCTTGTGTCCAGTGGAGGCTGCGAGTTTCTCCAATCGCCAGGAGAGCTGTGCAGCTCCACAGGGCAGCAAGGAGGGGAAGCTCAGTCAAGCTGACCTGCTCCTGCTTGAGGGGGGTGTGGGGTATCTCAGTCAAATCCATAATGCAATTGAGGATAATCCTTGTCCCAACTCTGTACCAGCGTAGGCTCTCCTGTGCATCCTTATAGCAAATATAACACTGAGGATGAACCTGGAAACAGCACAAGTGTTGGGGAGGTCAGATTTTGAGTGCGAATTTACATTCAGTCCTGTCTTTCCCAATAGGATGAACCGAGCTCTGGAATGGATCCGAATGCTAAACGCCACCTTTGGAAAATCATCAGTGAGGAAGTGCAGAACAAGTGTTCGGTGATACTCACATCCCACAGGTAGGGCTGGGGTGGCTCTGCCCCCATTTTGGGGTTGGCAGGAGGTATGGAGAGGCCCATCCCTTGCACTCCCTGTTGGTCCTTGCACAATTCCAGAGCTGTGACAGATTTGAGGGTTTGTTGTGGCTGAATGTGGGTGCCCACAGAAACTCACAATACTTTAGGGAAGAACAGTCATGTTCTCTGATTACTAAAACAACCATTTTTTTTATACCTTCTCAATGACTTACTGGAGTTTCTGGGTTGGTTTTCCAGCATGGAAGAGTGTGAAGCCCTCTGTACCAGGCTGGCTATCATGGTGAACGGGAGTTTCCAATGCATTGGCTCTTTGCAGCACATCAAGAGCAGGTCAGTAAAATGGACCTATTTCACTTTTGCTGAACCATGTATGGAGTTACTGACCTACAGCTTTGAGGGCTCAGAACATGAGACCTGTGTTAACAGGGCATCAAAATAATGACATTTTCTGGTTTATGTTTCTTACTGCACCATTGAAATTCTTTGTTAACTAATGCACTTTCTTCTCTCTCACAGCCTTTCTTCCCAGAAATTTGTCCCCCAAAGTAATCAGTTCACTGCTGCAAATGTGAAATGCATATGAGGGTTGAACTTTTATTTTATTAGTTCTAACAATAGCTTGGCTTCTTATTAAGTTTCACTCCAGGTTAACAACCCTGACCCCATTCAAGTTGTACTCTGCCTGGATTAGATTTCCCCAAAGAGGCCATGCAAGAACTCTCAGAGGATTTTCTTTATCTGTTTCTCTTTTCTACACTGTTAATTGTGATTTACTTTTTCCTCTAGATTTGGAAGAGGATTCACTGTGAAGATGCACCTAAATAGCAACACAGTTTGCACTGAGATGCTGACAGAGTTCATGAAGTCACACTTTCCAAACACGTGCCTGAAGGTAAGCAGGACAAGTGCTTTCTGGAGAGGCCTTCAAAATCTCTTCAAATTAACCAAGAGGATCTTGCAAGATGGACACCTTGTAACATACGGTGCACATGGACCTGTGCCCTCAGGGTCACACTTGCCACTGCTGTCAGCTACACAGTCCAAGGGCTGGAGCACTCCACTTCCTTGGTGGCTTAAATAACATCAGCCAAACAGCTGCAGTGATCCTGTAAGGCAGCTGCCCCAGGGATGTGAGATGCCTGGCGTGCTTGGAGACCCACTTCAGGTTCAGTGGGTAATGAGATGGTCAGGTGCTTCCAGTAACTGAGTAACTGTAGAACCAGATTAACTCAGTCACGAATCTCATCCCTTGTCCCTAACAAAATGGCTCACTTGGAGCTGGAAAACGCTATGGCCACCCTGGAGCTTCCAGCTTTGGGGCTTAGTTATCCTCTCCCAGCCACAGAACCCAGAGAAACTTCCAATGGGGAAACACTGATCAATACTAGAAGACACCTCCTGCCCCTTCATTATCCCATGGTCCATCAAATCTGTTGGCTCTTTGAAGGGAGCAACCTCTTCACGTTACCCCATCATTCCTGTTCCCACAGGATCGGCATTTCAACATGGTGGAGTATCACGTTCCAGTCTCTGCAGGAGGCGTAGCAAATATATTTGATCTCCTGGAAGGCAGCAAAGCAGCCTTCAATATCAGGCACTTCTCTGTGAGCCAGACGACATTAGAGGAGGTAAGGAATTAAAATGTGTGACCATCCATTTGAAACTGCCAACAGGGGAGCAGACTGATGGTTACACATAATGGACTGCTGCACACAATAGACTACATTTTGAAAGGGATTTCCATCTATATTCCTCCTGGGGGTACTTTATCAGTACTACTGCCTCCAGGTACCTGTGCTGGCGCGAGGAAAATGCACACGGAAAGCTGCCCGTAGCATAAAGGATCTGTTCTTCTCTCTGTCACTGCTGATTTCAGCAGCCTCGTGGGTTTGGATGAAGGGCAGGATTATGAATCACTCCCGAGTCCAGGGCTAGGCTTGCCACCAGTCCTGGAAATTTGCTTAGTTTCACTCTTTGGTTTGTAAGTTCATTTAGCATTACTCCAGACTTAACTTCGTGGTTAAGTCCTTTCCGTTTTCCCTTGGAAGAACATTCCCACTGGCACCAAAATCTTGCAGGAAGCACATCAGCTGTAGGGATGCCACAAGGACTATCCTGTTGCACATCAGCACCTGAAATACTAGGTTTGTGTCAGAGAGAGGAGCAGCCCTGTAGTCCTATGGACTGTGGCACAGTGATCTGGGGGAAGTTCCTCAGTGTTGGTGTAATAGGGGGCAGTGGCTGCGAGAGAAACGGGCGGACAAAACGCAGGAAGCCCCAAGTTTTGTGGGATGGCAGCTTGGATTTGTGAATATGCAAATGTGATTGCAGGCAGTGTTCCAGTAAGAATACTTAGTGTATGCATTCGATACTGTTCAAAGGAAGACTGTAGGAGCGATTGTAGACACCCATCTCTGCACTCTGCAGTTGTGTGTGCACAGATGTCAATTACACACAGACAGAGGGGTTTATAAAGCAATGATGGGACTGTGTTACCGTGTGATCGAAAGGAGTCTCCACACGGGTATTACCTCGTTGGCACTGCTGGAACCTGAGCTGCAGGACAATTAGGCTTCATGCAGGAATGTCTGCCTTTGCATCCCGGGTGTCGATTCAGCAGTACAGGAATGTGCATCCATTTATTTACATTAGCCCATGGAAGACCAACATTTGCAATTCTCAAATCCAGCGTGAAGCACGCTCTCCAGGCTCACAGTCAAATGAACAGCCAATCCTTTTTCATATTCATTCATATTATAAATTATTTATGCTGTCACGGACTGAGTGTTTTCCTTTGAAATTCCAGGTTTTCATCAACTTTGCTAAAGATCAAGAGGATCCTGATGGCGCAGACACGGGTCCTGATGTGACAGTGGACAGCTCTGACACAAGTAGCCAAGCGAGCACCATAAGCTCCATCTATTGAGGGCACCCAACCACACGGGATCATAAAACCTGGGAAAAGACCTGGCAGCCCCTCAGGGTTCTTCTAACCCTGTTTTCTGTGATTCTGGGATGGTGGGGATGAAACAGTCCCATTTTCTTAAAGTACTTTCTTTTTTTTATGCACTTAATTTGTAACTAGGAATATGGTAGGCATTTGAGACTGGCACTTGGTTACAAATCAGATTGGTCTTTCCACAGGTTCTTTTCCTCCCATTTCTTGTTTTGTGATCACTGTAATGCCTGTGAGGACTTAGATGACATCACCCGCTGCTCGTGGCTGTTTGCTTACAGCAGAAATGGCTGTGATGGAGCAGAGGAGCTGTTGGCAGTGCAGGGTGTTTGACCAAAGAGCAGCCCCCGGCTGCAGAGGAAAGCCCACACTCCACTCCTTGCTCAGCAACAGACTTCCAGGGTGACCATGCCAAAGTCCCTCAGGTTTGACAGGTTCCCTGCTGGTGAGAAGGGGCTCGTGGCCTTGCCCTGTCTGCCAGGGGAGCTGTGAGGACATAGGTGTTGTGTACTGAGAGCTGCAAATGCCATTGGTGGGGGCCATCTTTGGTAATGACATAGAGCTTATCTGTATGTGTGGGTTACATCAGCACAAATACAGCTATTTTAAAAGTTAGTGCTTCCAGTGGTTTTGGTTTATTCCTGTAGTTTATTCCAGCTCTGTGTAACTCCTCAAGTAACTCCTCTGGTGCCAGGCAGTTCCTAGCTCTTGGTACCCAGTGGAAGATCATTCCCCCACGAGCCCTTTTCTCCTTTGGGCTGGTGTTCAGGGCTGCTCTGCCACAGCTGAGGAATGGCACAGGGCAGGTGTCTTGGAATCCTCTGACATGAAGGAGTTTGCTTTCCAAGACTGTGTTTCCCTGAGCACACTAAAGGCAGCGAGCACTTCCCTTGCTCAGAAAACCTCCATCTCCCAGCAGCTCTGCCTCTCTGTGTCCTTTCCAGTGACCTTCCTCCTCAACCCTACGTGGTGGCTGCCCCCATGACTCCAGAGCTGTGTTTTCCCACATAATAAGGCATCATTAGCTTCTGCTTCAAAGGCTCTGCCTGCTGGCTTTCAATGAATCCTCTGCCTCCCTATGAGCAGCAGCCCCCAGCAGCTGAGTTCAGCACACCAGCACGCACATCCTGCTTCCTCCCTCCCAGAATCATTAATAGATAGAGTAGTTGAATATGATTCTTTATTATATGTATCAGCATAAGGCCTCAAAGACTCGGGTTTGGGTCAGGGCATTGGTGTACGTGGTGCTATTCAGGCACATAATGAACTTAAACTCTGAGCTCAATAAACTTGCTGTTGCTCATGAAAGAGATTGCAGATAAAGCCTTACCTTGTGAGACCTGGGGTGGCCCATACAACTTACCTGGGTTCACCCACACAATTCCAGCTCGGTGGTTTCTTTTTCCTTTTTTTTTTTTTTCCCCAAAACTAATTTGAGCCGAAGGAACCTTTGATGAAAGCTGCAATGGCACATCTTTCTCACTCTGATCATCAGAGCAGTTTGACTAGTTCAGCTCCTATTGATGCCTTTTGAAGGAATAGATACTTTCAATATCAAGGGGTTCAAGATTTTACAGTGGGATACTGATGTTCAGGGTTTAGTTGCTGCAAGGAGGTCATGAATTCTCCTTGGTCTTGGTATAAACTTCTTACTGATAGCAGGAGGAGTTTTATTATGGATTGAAGGTATTGTCAAGCCTTGAATTATGCCTCAACCTGCTGACTGTAATTAAAACTGGGATTCAGCTTCTTTCCAGAATGCATTTGACACCTGCAGTTTATAAGTAACTGAAAAAGCTGCCCAGACATCCATTGTAGCTCCTATTATTATGTCTCCAGCTCTGCAAAGGCTCTTTTCTCTCATTTTCATTGCATATCTTACACAGATCACAGTATAAAATTAAGCTTTTCTCTAATGGAGGGCTTGTGCTCCCTGCAAAGGACTCGGAGCATGAATGCCAATGATGTAAATGCAGCCTTGTAATACCAATCAGAGTATTATTTTATTATGTCAATGGCTTTGCAACTGCCAGTGAAAGATGGATCTTCAGACTCTGTCCAGATGTACTTTACATGTAATTGAGGGAGACTGATACAAAGCTATTCTTTTGTCCCTTTAGAGCCTACTAATCAAACAAAAAAAAAAAAAAGGGGGAAGTGATTCATTGGAATACTTCAGCAAGTTGCAGTTTAATTGAGTAAAATAGTTTTGAGGGGGGAAAAAAAACAAAAAGCATCCTTTGAATTTCCACCCAATTCTGGCATTAATAGAAACATCTGCTCCATGTGAAATGTGTCAGGGCCGTGATATACACTCCCCATTCTCACTTGCAGGTAGAAATAAACCATCTGCTGTTGCAATCAAGTCTGTAGGTATTGGTCCAAACAAGCCCAAGTTTACATCCTGGAGGGAATTTAACTGAGGCCCATGGAGAAGCACTTACAACTGTTTGGGGGGTTGAAGCATCTGGCAAGGTGGTTGTATATCACGTCACCAGGGGCTGAATTACCTTTTGTGCCACATTACAAACATCCCTGTTCCCTGCAGAGCCTCAGATTCATCCTGTCCCTTTCAGGTGTGGGACACGCTCCAGCCTCAATTCCAAGGCAAAACACATCCAAGCTGATACCATCCTGCCTCTGCACACCAGCTGCAGGCTTCTCATCACCTCTTGTCTCCCTGAGCAGGGTCCATTTTGTTTCCAAGGGTGGCCAGGAATGCGGAGCCTGGACTAAAAGGCAGCTGCTGAGGATGTGTCTGAGGGCTGTGAGCAGGCTGTGCATGGCCCAGGAAGGACGGGGTCACTCCCCTGTCTTTGGCACTCACCGTCATCTTCCCCTGTGGGTGTCACAGCAGGTGCCCCTTGTCAGTCCTCTCTGGATCCCCTCAGAAATTTTTGCTTTACATAACTCTGCTTTCCAAAAAACCCAAGTAGCCACCAAGCTCCCTCCTCCCTCTGGCCTGGGCAGGGAGGTGAGACTGCTGAACACACTGACCCAGCAGCACTCTGTGTACCACGGCACGGCTCCTCTCCAGGAGCTGCAGTCCAGGGGGAAAACAAGCTTTTCATCTCACTCCTTTGATGCAATTTCACCTCAGCCACTCACATAACCCTTGTTAGAGGCAGCAGTGCCGGGGCAAGCCCTGCCAGAGCGGTCACACAGCCCCTGTGTGTTAAATGGAACGGCACGGGCCTCAACCGAGCTTCATTTAGAACTGCTCTGACACGTTACAGACATGAGGTGTAGGCAGTGCAGGCTCTGCAGGGTCAGGGAGTCAAGGAGGAATTTCAGGACTGGTTGTGTGCGTTGTGAGGCTGATTGAAGTCGGTTTTGTAATTGGAACTGTGGACTTGGAGACAACGACTCAAATCTCCATCCTGGCTCTCCTTCATTTACGGCTTTGTGCTGTTGATGAGAGCACGGTGCTTCTACAGCTTGATCCTTGCTTAGCTTTGGTCTCGATGCCAGTGACCACCGAGGGCTGACTTCAAAGGGTCAGAGAGAGCCTGGCAGGGCCGAGAAAAGCTGTCTGGAAGGGCCAGTGTTAAGCAAAATACTGTAAATATAAATTCAGGGTCTAATGGGATTTTTTTGTCCTTTCATGAGAGCTGCAGGAGTGGTTTTGTTACTGGCTCCTTTCAGAAAACATGTTTACAGGTCAAATTAACACATCCAGGTAAATAAAACTCAGTGGCTAGTAAAGCACAGGAGCTGGTGGTGCCCACAGACCTGCTGCCTCTGTGGAGTCACTGCTCAGATCCAGAATTTGCAGAATCCAAGCTCGTAATAGGCTCAGGATGTGCCCCAGCCTGTTGTAGGAGCTTTGACTTCCTTCCACTACTGCAGCTTCACTGAATCTGCTATGAGACTTTCTAGCTTTTTACAAGCCAAGAAAAATGTATGCCTCTGCACTTAATAGGGGAAGGGTTATTTTGTGAGCTGCTGGAGGAAGAAAAATGGGTTTTGGATGGCAACAGCACATAACATGATTTTACTCTCTTTTTTTTTCAGACAACAGCTGTGATCTTGCATAGCTATAACAAAGTATCAGCAGCATATTAAAAGAGAGCACAACAGAGAAAAGAAGCAGTGGGGAATGACAAAACAAAAATTGAATTCACTAGGATTATTATTCCATGACAGTATTTAAATAAAAAAAAACACTCTAATTAATTTAGTTGTTCAGGGAGAGGGTGGAAAGAAGGAAGATGGCACTAAAATAGTAAGAACAACATTAGTAAGGGGCACAGCCAGCGTGTGCTGTTGGCTCTGTTTGTCCCAGCACTTGCATCCATGGTGCTGGTATGAGGGAGGACGATCAGCCCCACGGTGCTGGGGAGCAGCAGAGGGAGTGCAGCCCATTTGGGGCCAGACCAGGCTCCTCAAAATATCTGTGGCAGGGGGGAAGCTGCACAAAACCACCCCAAGGGGTATCAGTGTTTTGGGACCGGAGCCTGACCCACACCATGTTACAATCCTGCAGCTCCCACACACACTGGCACGTGCCAAAATGGGAGAGTTACAGCGGCCACATGGAGCTCAGGATGGAGGAAACAGATACTTGTGCTTGCAACCCACGGATCAACGCTTGAAACCAGCCACTGCTCCCCAGTGCTTGGTTCCTGGGCATGCAGCCCCCAGTTCAGTGCTGATGGCTGCTGGAAGACACCACTGGAAACAGGCCATTGCCAGGGAGAGCAGGGGTGAGGGCCCTGTGCTGGGAGGGGAGAGCAGGAAATGGCAGTGCTCCCACAAGCTGGGAGGCTCAAAGCAACAATCTCACCCTCTACCCCAGCCTCCAGATTAAGCAGAGTCTTTCACTAGACCAGCATGTTGGGTGGAAATGAAGTGTCTCTTAGAAAGAGCTCAGGTCTTCACTGACTCCAAAGAAAGAAACAGGAAGGGCATGACAGAATTTATGGTAACACGCATGAGAGAAAATTTCCGTAGGGCGCATGTGGACTATTGATTGGTCCAGTATTATCAGTGGGGCAACCATTACTACCTCAGAGAAAAGGTTTTTCAAACCACCACACCAAGTGAAGATAGGATTATCATCGAGGATCTTGCCTCCCTTAGCAGGTCAGGGTGAGCTCCCAGCCCTCTCCTCTGTGTCCCAGCTGCCAGCTGAAGGGGTTTTACCCAGCCCTCTGCTTCAGTGTGTGCTGCTCCTTCACAGCCAGAGACAAATGGAGGCACATCCAGTGTGTGATGGGGAGGAGGAAGCGGGACGATCTGCCTTTCCATAACCAGACCCAGCTGGGTTATTCCTGTGCAAGACAGCAATGAATTTAAGTTAAAATTATACCAACCAGATTGAAATGCAATTAAGGGAGTCCCCTTAGGGTTGCACATCCAATTAGTAGAGCATCTTTAATTACACCAGTGCAGACACGTGCCGAGAGGACCACCAGCACAGAGAAGAGGCCTGCCTGGTGACCCACATCCATGGGGGCTCCAGAGGAGTTATGCCTGGGTTTCCACCAACACGGGTGACCTGCTCCCCCACTGGGGAAGAGCCCCTGGGTTGGCCCAGCCTGGACTAGGAGCAAGGCAGAGGAGAAATACAGAAACCATTTTCAGCTTTGTAAGAGCAATTGTCTCTAGCAGACAGTTTCTGGAAAGCAATTGATATCCAGATGCTTCTAAAAGGTAAGAGTTCCTCCCAATTTTTTGTACATGAGGCTTCCCTCTTGCAGTGTCTGAACATACCCTGCTCTGAGGAACTGTGGAAGCTGAAGCATCGGAGTTGACTTTGATAAGAAAACTCATTAAAACACTAACAATCCAAATATTAAGAATTGCCAGAAACACCAGAGCACTTCTAGGTGTCCCTTAGCCATCTCCAGGGAGTTTTGAGGTAGAAGAACTAAAACTACCTTCCCACCTGTAGCCTTGAGCATAACACCACCTCCAAAGCAGCCAGTGGGTGTGACTCAGGAGTGTGGTCCTTGTTTGGAGCCTTAGTCCAAGTCCCTGTTGAAGCCTACAGTCTGGCTGCTCTGAACTATTCCTGTTCAAAATCCTGTCAAAGAGAGTAAATAAAGCTGAAGGATACTCTCCTTTGCCCATTGTAGCACCAAGCCTGAGGGCTGGTGTGTGTCAATAATCCCTGGGACCCAATTTTAATGCAAAATCATGTCACCTTGCACCAGATGGTGCCCTCAGGTCAATACTGACAGGGGTACAGGAGCAGGTGCTCCACACATCTTCACATGCTCCTCCTCAAGTGTTCCTTTAAGCACCCTCAAAAGTTGAGACCGTAGGCTTAGTGGGATTAACAACGATAATCATTCCCATCCATCACTGCAAAGCAGGCTGCGGAGCCACTGAATCCGTTCTGCTCCAGGAACCCGGGAAATCGACGCCGTACCTGAGCAGCCAGGCAGGGGCAGCTCCAGGCTTGCTGTAAAGAGGAACAGAGCAATTGCTCAGGCTCACTTCCTTATTCATTTTTTTTATGAGCCCTCAGAGCCTCCCTAGGAATTATCAAAGCCTCTCCAAGGAGGGCAGAGCCGCAAAGGGAGCGTTTATTCACGGGCTGGTGCTTCATGCTGCGATAACCCTCTGTGTGAACATACTGAAGTGGCTGTACGGGTCTCCTCCCTCACATGGGCAGTGAGGCCTCTCCTTTAACCTGCTTTCTGCACCTTCAGCATTTGACCACCCTCATTACAGACTCACAAGTGGCTTTTTTCCCCTATAATCAGCTCTTTGCCATGCATCGGTGGATGGCAGCAAAGGCAAAGCTTGTATGTTTGTTACGAACTACCCTGGTGCTCTGTCTGAGGGAGCCTCCTGCTCCCCAGGGTTGCATTACAAACTGGGATGTGTGAAATCGGGTAGGATTAGGGAATACCACAACATTTAAGCAACAGGGACCTTCACTGGGAGGATTTGGGCTGAAAACCAGTTGCAAGACTGTGCAACCTCCAAAGGTCCTTAATGTGCCAGAGCTGGGCCCCCAGATACCTGCAGGGACAAAGATGTTCGAGAAGGCTCAGCTGTGGCCAGCTGGAGGAACAATGGGATGGTTTGCTCCATGCCTGCTGCCCTGCCTTTGCTGACAATGGAGGCAGCAGAGCCAAGGCATGCAGCTTCATATCGAGTTCATATTGCAACCATTCCAGAAACCCCATGTGCCAGAATGACATAATTCTGCCACCACACAGAAAAATGTAATTATTGGGTGTCAGTGGGGCTTCAGACCTGACTTGTGAGAGCAAAAAACCTTCACAGCTCCCTTGGAGAGTCTAGATATTATAGGGGTTATTTTTCCCCTGTGAATATCCTACAGGGGTGATTTCAGGGCTTGAAACCAGCTCACATATGACACTAACACGGTGTCCCTCTGAACAATATAGCACCCCTTCTCCTGCCAAGGCAAATGGGAGAGGCTAAGTTTCCTTATTACTCATCAGCCTGATAAATCAAAGCTGCTGTGCTGTACTTCCCTCCCACCCCCTCTGGCATTTCTGAGTTCTGGCTCAAGCAGAAATCACGGGGTGAGCTCGCTTGGGCTATGTAAGGGAGCACACCAGCCCAGGTGGTTATACAAGTTCTTGAAATCACCTTAGGAAATGGGAAGCTGTTTTTCCATCCACCCAGGCTGTGACATTCAGAGGTGCTCAGCATGTATCTAATGAAAACAGGAGGATCTGTGCCACTGGGTTTTGCCATCCCCATGGGCCTGTTTGCAGAGTGGGGCAGGAAAAAGGAGGGGGCTTGGGCAGCTCAGGGCTGGGTGGTCCCTGCAGCAGGATGGGGCAGGATGGGTGCAGAGCTGGGGCTGTGCACTGGCTCTGGGAGGGGAGCTGTTGGTATCAGAAAGCATCCCACTTCCCTTGGAGGGATTATAGGGAAATCAGAGCACAAACACAGGGGTTGGTGCTCACACCATGGTACGTTGGAGTGACAGAGCCTGATAACTTGGAGGGGAGGCTGTGATGGCATCCGCAGCCACCAGTTCCAGCACCCTTCCCTGCAGAGGCTGGAGCAGCCAGATCTGCCCCCGGCCAAAGGGAAACTGCCCCGTGGCTGTCAGGTCAGAATGGTGTTTCTTTGGCAGTTTATAGCAATCCTATTTGTGGATTAAAACACAGCCGTCAAGGCAGCTCGTCCGGGATTTACGGCATGGCCTCAAAATGCAGGAGAAAAGGAAAGCTGAACTCTCCTTTGATGTTTGCAAGTGTAACCTGCAGACCTGAGCTGAACACACTGTAAATAAGGATCATTAATCATCAGCTAAGCGGCACACGGTTGCTGTTATTTATTATAACAACATAAATCACCCGGAGCTGCTATCATGTTAATTTGGATTTAGTATGGATTAGTATGGAAAGGAGAGTATCCTTACCTATTTACAAAATACATACCTTTACTTGTAAACACATATAGATGCACCGTGGCTTTTGTTCCTTAAGTTTCCTCCAGTTAGTAAGCAAGTCAGGAAAATGCTCTGGGAGCTCCGCACATGAGAGATTTCCAAAGGTTCAGGCCAAGCTGCAGCCCAGAAAAATCTGTCTTGTGATGACACAGTGAGTTGGCACCGAGGGGAGAAGCAAGACCAGGAGCTCTGGGACACATTTCAGAGGGGCATCTCTGTGCACTGCCCCCAGCCCTTCCTCCAGCCCCTCCGCAGGGCCCTTCCCAGAAACTGCCCTGCCTCCATGTATCACTGCAGTAACCTCACGGACTTCCTTACTTCTTTTATTTGCAGCTCAGCTCTGGCTTTCACTTTTAAGAAGTGTGAGGCATGGGTTTTGTGGGATGCTGGAGCCCTCTGCTCCTGCCTTTGGAAGGAAGTCTTAACAGGGAAGGAGCATTTTAATTTATATTAAGGGAGCATTAACCACACTTTTCATATTCTCCAGAAATGCCAGCTGTACTCCTTGCTGATATATTATTTTTTCCCCCTTAATTTGGCTTTGTTGAAGCTAAAAGGTGGGGTTGAGATCCTCATGCACCAGAGCAAGACCAGCGGAGGCACCAGTATGACCATACCAGGTGTTCTGGGTGTGGAGCTGGAGACGTGGCCCCATCCCTCTCCACAGATCATTTCTAAGTGTGGTGACGACAGAACTTCACCCCACAGGGATCCTCATCTCGGTGCTCAGGCACAGCAGCTGCCTCTGCCCTGGAGCACTCAGGCGTAGTTAGGGGGTCCAAAATAACTTGAATTCTTTAAAGTGGGGCACGTTTGCTGTTAAGAAGTCACAGCAAATTTCTCCCCGCAGTCCTGGGAATCTGTTTTATCCTGAGGAAGCTGGAGGTGCTGAGCCTTGACTCAGGATGTGGAGATCCCTGACCGACTCCATGGAGGTGACCAGTGCTGCTTTAGCTGGAGATGTGTCCTGATTAAGAAAGAGACCTTGATATCTGGGAAACAGAGATCAGAACTATCAGGGTTTTGCATTTTTAAAATGTAACTGCAAGGGAAATAAAAAGAATGTTATTTTTTGGGCCGGCCCAAAGATTTCCCACAGGCTTGAAGCTGCAGTGATACATTTAACAACAGGCTCATAAGTCCCAGGTAAAGAACAAAAGCAATGATGCACCTGCATCCTGACTCCACTGGGTCCAAAAGTGCAAGTAATTGCCTTTAATTGGCTTTGTTGTTTTTAACCTGTGTTTTGTGTGTGCCAGATGAACAGACATCAAACCAGGGAGAATTTCTGTAAGTGTTGAGCCAGAGCTGAGGTTTGCATAAATTAAAATTGGGTTAATTATAATAACTCTAGTACAATAGGGATAGTATAATAAGACTAATTAGAGTGGGGCTAATATGAGGGTTCAAGCCACAGCAACCACTGTACAAAACATTCACCCAGGTTCTTCAGAGGTTTCCCTGGACTTGTATCCCACTCGACTCAGGGGCAATCCAACATCTAAAAGCCTCTGCAGAGCTCTGACTGCGTTTTCCTGAGCATCCACACTCGCCTCGCACCGACCATATGTCTGTCTCTGTCTGCTAGCAGATTGCACCAAATATTTTCCTTTCCTACCGTGGCTGAGCAAACAAACACCATCTGCGGGGCTCCTCGAGGGAAATCCCGGCCCCTCTGTGCCTGCGGGGAGGCAGCAGCGCGTGTCCGTGGGGCTGAAGCTTCTGCACCCGGACCCTGGGACAGGAACCTCTCCCTGTTCCTCAGCTCTGCCCATCTGCCGAGCTGAGCTGAGACCTGGCAGTCGGTATACATTTTAATTCAGGTTTTATTACAGGAAGGCTGAGCCCTGTCAGAGCAGACTGCCTAGCGAGGACCCAGTCTTGTGGGGCTGCCTTGGGGCAGTGGGAGGTGGAAGAGGGTGAGAAGGCCTTTTTGTGGTTGGCTCTGCCTTGGATGTATCCACACTGCCGGGAGCTTTGGCCGTTTTCCAGCCATGCTCAA
Organism: Chiroxiphia lanceolata; assembly: GCF_009829145.1. NCBI lineage: Eukaryota > Metazoa > Chordata > Aves > Passeriformes > Pipridae > Chiroxiphia > Chiroxiphia lanceolata. The sequence goes on along the minus strand of NC_045643.1, from coordinate 7,075,112 downwards.
ATCCCTGGCCCAGGCCTGATTTTTGGTCTGCCTTGGCATGCTTAGGATGAGAGGTCTGGGAGGGCAGCTGATGGGGGATGGAAATTATTCCTTGTTCAAGCCTTTATTCCTTTGGTAGGTAAATCTCCTGGGGGGCACTGCTTGATATGGAGGGTCTGTGCCATCCATCCATGCAGCCCAGCACTGGAGCAGGGAAGCACCAGCAGCTGCTGAAGCAAAGGTGTGAATGTGGTCCCCAGCTGGGCACAATTTTTTTTCCTGCTTTGCTCTTCTCTGTTATTTGCCTTTCTCCAGGAAACCCCTTTTCTGGTAAAATCAGAAGGGAAGTCTCAATTTTGTAAAATCCTCTGCAGTTTTGACCCACGTGGCCGTCCTCAGAAGTCCCCTGCTGGGTGATGGGCCCAGCAGGTGCAGGTGTAAATTACCTGTCACCTCAGCTGCTTTTCCACTCGCGCTTCTGCAGCGCTGGGTCCAGAGCTTGTGCTCTGACCAAATCTTTTGTACAAGTGCCCTTTGGATTTAGCAATTCGCACGGTGAAAGCAGAACCAATGAACCACAGGCTTCTCTGCCGCTGCTTTTAATTAAAAACGCCATGTCTAACACCAGCAGATGTTCCTGCTACTGAGGCTCAACGAATAATTTAATGCCGTGTAATGCAATGCTGACTGCGCTGCTTAGTCTGAAAGTGTAACAGACTTTTTTATTATTATTATTATTTCCTTTTGGGGATCAAATCCCTCAATATTTGAAATACTAAAACTTGCTAGTCTAATGGCTGTAGCCAATTACTGCACCAAATGGTCTCAGCAGTGCCGTGTCTTTCAAGTCAGTGCTTGCAGCCCATGATGCCTCTGCGACCACGGTGAGCTCTCAGGGCCGCGGGTGCACAGCAAAATTGGGCTCAGAGGGGCGGCGCGAGTAGCAAACTAAGCCTGTTAAAGGCTTTGATTCAGACGCTTGGGGAAAGGGGGAATTCAAAGCATGAGGCTGTTCCTCTTCCCATTTTTTTTCCAGTCTTCTCATGAAGCGGATCCATTCTGTCACTTGTGGTGGCCGCTCAGCATGTCAGAGCTGAGCACCCTTTCCTGGTGGGGTGGTGCCAGGGTGTGCTCTGCATTCAGGCGGATGGGAGGAGAGGGACTCCCTCTTCCCAGGGGGGCTCTTTTAATCCCCAGGAAAACAGCTGGCTTGTGAGACTCGATGGAACCGCCTCCCTCTGCTCTCACTCCTTCCCATTACATGATGAATCACATAATAATTGTATATTTGTTGAAAAACAGATGGGGAACTTCGCTAAATGAATAAAATATCAGGTACCGGTGTATTTACATAAAAAGGTCTTTACCAGATGGGCAGCACTTTGAAATGAAGCACGAGGTAGACGAGGATGTTTTACCTTCCCTGTCAGCCGCCGAGCCCAGCCCATCCTTCAGCGTGGGTTTTGCTGTGAAGCTCTGCATTGTTTGAAAATCACATTAACAGTTTAGCACGGCGGAGATGATCGTTGCCTCAGCGGGGCACGGAGCTGATTCATGCACGTACCCAACGCCGCTGTCTCACTATATCACACCACTGCCGAAACCGCTTTACTGGCTTTCTGTCATGCAACGAATTTATTTTAAAGTGTGTGGGCCTTATGCTGCCTGGAATGGCTTTAGTTGTACTTTAAATACTGCATAAACCAAATTTAGAGATGTATTTCTTGCTTCCCTCTGTTCCCTGCATCATTTTTTTCGCTCCTGACTGTCCAACTGGTAGCAGTAATTCACTGCAGAGGAAGACGTTTCTCAGATTTCCGAGAGCGCCAACTCCTTAACCTTTATGAAATTAAGGAGAATGAATCACTCGTGACTTTTACATCTTTCTCGAACACAAGTATTTGTTAGCTTCAGGCTGCCCAGGACAGTGCTTTGGCTCAGTTTAACTTAGTTGTAAATGTTTGTAAATTCCCACATAATGTCTCAGCACAATGGAGACTGTGTGTGCACACGTGGATTTATTGGGAGAGACACTAAACATATTTCAGCTGGAGGGAAGGAAGATGAGGCACTTATCTGGTTTACTGTCCTATACAGTATATATTGGCATCTTATATTTTGTGAACATAAATGCCAGGTTGACTCAAGAGATCTATGGATCAAGTGTTGTTTGTAACCTGCTCTGAATGCTTCAAATTGCATTAAAGTTTCATCTCAGCAGCGAGGCCTTTTGCCATCTTTCAGTATCCCCCGTGCCCTAGGAGATGCTGGGAGTTGGGATTTTGGAGCACAAGGTGAGCACACAACAGCCAAGTAAGAGGATGTAAAGGTTGCATCTGGTAACTGTTTTTAAGGGAAAAATGACTCATTTAGCTTATTTTGTGAGTTTATCCTGGTTTTGTCAATATGAGGGAGCAGGTTCCTGTCCCAGCTTCATCCTCTGCAGCCCAAGGAAAGGAGTGAGGGTGCCTTGTCCAGCTGTGCCCCTTGCTGTCATCCCTCTCCTGCATCCCGGTGTTTTGGTGCATGCACACAGGGTGGGAAGAGGCACCAGGAATGTGCCACTCCCCCACCTTGCAGGGCTTGGGGACAAGCTCCCCTTTGGGCAGAGCAGGCCCAGGGCACGTCTGCCTGCCCCTTTCCCTCCTCCAGGATAGTCAAGGATGGTGCTGTGCTCTGTAGCAACTCGCTGCAGTCAGATCCTGCCAGAAACAGATCTGAGAGCATCTGGCAGCTACATGTGTCTCTCACAAGGTGTGATTTTCCTTTGGTTTTGTTGTACTTCCACGCTCGCCTCGGCGGCTGTCGCTCCTTTCCGCAGAGCCGCTTCCCTCGGCGGCAGAGATCCCGCCGGTCCGCACGGCCGGGGATGACGGGCTGTTAGCAAGGGGGACACTGCGCCGTGCTATTAACGCAGCGGGGCGTTCCCTGAGCAGCAGAAAACAACAGGCTGTTACAGAGACACAGCCACACTTTTCACAGCTGGATCCAAGCGCACTGATGCAGCTCCCGTGTTGTCGATGACAATAAACAGCCCTCCTCTCCGTGCCAGGGAAACGAGACGTGAGGATGGGGACGCCTGCATCCATCCCTCTCCGGCTCGGATTCTGCAAGGACAGCATCACTGCAAGGGACAGGCTGTTGTTTAGGACTCTCCACGGTTTCCCTTCTCATGGATAAGGATTGGGAGTTATCATGGATGCAGAGAAAGCTGAGACAGTGTTTTCTGGGGTCAAGCAGGTTAGGAGATATGATGATATTGATAATAAAGGCTGAACATGCCATCATTCAAATCAGTGTGATGGTGCTTCACCCTGTCAAGTGTCAGCTTGCCCCAGATGACAAATGTTCTCAGATCAATGGAGCTGAGAGATTTCACAATTCTGCATCCTGTGTAGCGCTCATCTCCCTGCATCTCTGGCTAATATTAGTAACAAAGATTTACCCTTCTCTAAATAAAGCAAAAAAAAAATAATAAAAATCCCAATTCAAACCATTCCCAGTGTTCAGGAGCCCCAGAGGGAACAAAGTACCAAAGCAGAGGAGTGTGACACCTGAAAACTGGAGAACCTCCTTCTTGGAAGACATTAATAGTTTATTAAGAAATACTTTCAGCCCTGATTTAACACTCATTAAAGTAGAAGTCCTTCTCTCTAGATAAGGTAAAGCTGGGATGCTGCTCTGACAGCTGTTTTCTATGACTGTCACCAACCAAATTTTGTGGCTCCACACCACCACATCCTTTTATGATGAAGTTCCCTCAAAGAATAACTTGCTTGCTTTAATCATGTTTTCTCTGAGATTTATAGCTTGATGCTTATTCACTGATGGAGCTTCTCCACGTGAAATGTCAGTAAGCCTGTTATAAATCGCTCCTGGCATTCCTGCTCTATCTTTTACTTGGCCAGGAGTATTTCTACCTGAAAGTGATAAATTCCTGCTATAACTGCTTTATGTGCTCCAGTAATTACGTTGTAGAGGGATGGCAGGGGCTGTGTGTGTGGAGGTACCGCCTAAAAACCAGAAACCTGTAAAAAGTGGGAGATTGGGCTGAACCCTGAGGTGCTGCAGGAAACACAGGCTGAGGGAAAAACCACTCTGGCAACCCGAAATAACAGTGACTGGTGAGGTATTTCTGTTAGACTGAAGCAGGGGAATGAGTAGAAGAGAGGGAAGAAAATGAATTTTTTAAATTCAAGGCAGAAAGGCGTCGGCACAGGGGAAGGTGCCCTGCCTGGTCTGGGTGCCAGGCATGAGGGGTGGATGCCCTCAGCCCCACCATGCCGTGTCCACCCACCCGTCTAAGGCCTCCTTTGGGTAGGGGATACTTATAGTGTGTTAGATGTGTTACAAATACACAAACACTGGAAAAACGTATGGTATTTGATTGATTTGGGTGCTATTGTGGTATCTAGATGGGTCAAGACTACCGCATGAGGTTCAACAAGATTCAATGCCAGGTCCAGTAGTTCGGCCACAACAACCCCCTGCAGCGCTACAGGTTGGGGGAAGGGGGGCTGGAAACAGCCCAGAGGCAAAGGATCTTGGGGTACTGGTCAACAGCAGCCAAATATAAGCCAGTGTATGCCCAGGTGGTCAAGAAAGCCAATGGCACTTCGCCTGTAGCGTGGCCAGCAGGACCAGGGCAGTGACTGCCCCCCTGTGCTGGGCACTGCTGAGGCCACACCGCGAGTGCTGTGTTCAGTTCTGGGTCCCTCATTCAGGAAGAACATTGAGGGGCTGGAGCGTGTCCAGAGAAGGGGAATGGAGCTGGGGAAGGGTCTGGAGCACATGTCTTGTGAAGAGCAGCTGAGGGAGCTGGGGGGGCTCAGCCTGGAGAAAAGGAGGCTCGGGGGGAACCTTCTCGCTCTCTGCAACTCCCTGACAGGAGGGTGGAGCCGGGGGGAGTTCGGGCTCTGTTCCCAGGGAACAAGGGACAGGGCAAGGGGAAACGGACTCGAGCTGTTCAGGCCGCGGAGGTTCAGCCTGGACATCAGGAAGCATTTCTTCACAGAAAAGGAGATTAGACATTGGAATGGTCTGCCCAGGCAAGTGGTGGACTCACCATCCCTGAAGGTATTTAGGGAAACGCCGGATGTGGCACTCAGTGCCACGGTCTAGTTGCCATGGTGGTGTCGGGTCACAGGCTGGACTCACATGATCTCAGAGGTCTTTTCCAAGCTAACTGACCGTGACTCCCGTGACCGTGCCCCGGGTTTCCCCCACCCCGCCCTTTCCCTCCCTCAGGGCGGCCCCGCCCCGCTCGCGGAGCGCGGGAAGCTCCGGGGGCGGTGAGCGCGCGCGCGCGTGGCTCCCGCGCCTGCGCGGTGGCGGCGGGCGGGGAATTGGAGCGGCGGCGGGAAGTGCGGTGGGAAGGGAAGGGCTGAGGGCAGGGGAGCGATGAGGGAGGCGCTGCGCGGCCGCTCGGGCAACCAGCCGGCCCCGGACGGCCACCTGCGCACTGTCGACCCCCCCATGGCGTCGCCTGGGCAGCCCTGGTCCCGCACCCGCGCCGCACTGGGGCGGCTGGAGAGGGCGCTGAGCTGCTCCCGCTGGTAATGGGCGACCCCCTTTTCTCCCCCTTCCCCTGCGGTTTTTGCCGTGAGGCCGCGCGTGTTAAAAGTGCCTTGTTTCTCCCTCCTGTGCCCACAGCGCCGGCGTCCTGCGGCAGCCCGTGTCCCTGGGGCAGTGCGAGCACGTCTTCTGCCTGTAAGTAGCGGGGCCCGCCCCGCCGTGCTGTGGGCACGGGGCAGGGAGGTGGCACCGGCGGGGCTTCCTGGCCCTTTCGGGGGGCTGAGGGGGAGAGAAAGGCGGGAGCTGCCGTCCTCTTGTGGGTCCCCTGCCAGAGTGTTGGTTTAGGCTTCAGGACGCTGGCCTGGTGTGAAGGGAGCCTTCAGCCGGATGGAGGGGGTTGTTCACCTGTAGTGGGATTAGAACTGCGAAACAACTTCCAGTTCTCATAATCTCTTAACTCCTTCCTCCTCCTCATAACAAACAAAAAAAGAGCAGCCTGGAAAGATGCTCCCTGTTTCCAAGGGGTTTTGCTCTGCCGGAGGGGATTGAGCGCTGCTTGTCCTTGCCCTGGCCTCCTGTTGTGCTGATGGCATCGCCCCTTCAGATCTGCCCCTGTAGCTCCTCCTGTATTCCTGCCCGTCCAAACACGTTAGGATAGCAGGATTACCTCTGCTTACAGTTTATTAAATAATCCGAGTGCTTAAAAACAACGGAGTTATGTTGGAAACATTCTGGTACAAGGCACTTCTGAGGAGGTGGTGGTCGCTTGGCCTGTTTTAGGACAACTCACTGCTTCGTCAGTACAGGCAGAGTGTGAAATGTTTGTGCCCCGGAATCTCATTTGGTGGTGGAACCTTTTGGCTGCCCTGTATGTCACTGCTCTTCACAGCATGCAAATGCAGACACGGGGAGTTAAAAGGTCAGTGGTATATCTTGAACAGTTTCTCTGCACAGCAGGGGTGCGAGAAGCCTGATAAAATGTTTGTTACAGTGGAGAGGATAAATACCTTCTAACCTCTGCTTGTAAGCCGGTCTAGATATTCAGCTTTGCCTCTTGACACTGTTAATCACTATGTCAGTAAAAGCAGAGGAAAACCCTTCCTCCCTCATGGATGTGTATCCACTCCCTGGATGTGTATCCAGCTGCACCTTTCTCATTGGAGCTTACAGTGCTGAAGGCCTGAAGGGTGAAGTGCATGTAAAATATTTTCTTGCTTTTTAAGGAGTAACTGATTATGGGACAGATGCTGTCAGTGTCTCCTCCCCCAATATGGATGTATTAAAAGATGCAATATGATTTATTTCTCTCCAGACATGTGCTCTTTCCCAGCTGTGGCCATTAATTGCTGTAGAAGATTCTTGAAGAGGGACTTTTTACAAGGGCATGTAGTGACAGGACAAAGGGCAATGGCTTCAAATTGGCAAAAAGTAGATGTTAGGAAGAAATTCTTCCCTGTGATGGTGGTGACGTCCTGGCACAGGTTGCCCAGAGGAGCTGTGGCTGCCCCACCCCTGAAAGTGTTCAAGGCCATGGCAGGGGTGTGGAACCAGCTGGTCTTTAAGGTCCCTTCCAACCCAAACCATTCTGTGATTCTCTGTCTGGAGGAATTTTTTTCTTATTTGTTTCCTTTATATGACCTCTCTACAGATTATTTGGTAAAATAACCCCCAGAAGCTCGTACAGGTTACTTATAAACATGATTGTGTGGCTTAATAAATGTAATTGCTTAGTTGTTGGTTGTCTAAGGCCTTGTGGTTTCATTTTGGAAGATCAGAAGACAATGCAGTTTGTATTGGTGAGGCTGAAAGAATAGCTAAGAGGAGTCTTAAGCACTCATTAGCAGCTATTTCTTGCTCCAGATGAAGGAGTCCATTTGCTATTATCTGAGTTATTGTTATACCTAATCTTTTCTCTTTTGTATGCCTGACCTTTTAGCAGCAATTTGATGTGTCCTTTGATGACCGAGTCTTGGATAGCTGCTATTTTTTTTAAATAAACCTAAGGAAATTTAGATTAATTTGTTTAGAAGCAAATTATGTAGGGCAGGGGTCCACTCTGCAGTATTTTGACGTGAAGTGATTCTGATCCACTGCCGAAGGCAAACATTTATTAGTACACCTGGGAAGGAGCAGGGTGGATGGCCAGAGCTGGCTGCTGATAGATGAGGTGAAATATGTGAAACTAATGAACTGCAGTAATCAGGTCACACATAATAGAACTGGTTCTCCCTCAGCATGGTTTTATTATGGACAGGGATATTTATTAAGATCAGTTTCTGCAGTTTTGTCTGCATAGCTCTACCAGGTTAGCCTCAGTCATTATCCACTAACTATAAAGCCCCAACAGCTAGAATTACTTAAGCAATGTTGTAGTATAAAAGTCATTCTGCATTTCCTTTGCTGTACCTTTTACAGGCATGGGAAACCTGAGGCCGACTTCCCTAGAGAACGAGACCTGGTTGGTCCTTCCCTTTGCTCCAAGTGGTTTGTCAGGGTCATCTGGAATGTGTCAGAGCCAGGAACTGTATTTCAGTCTCCCGATCACAGCAGTGTCTCAGCCACGAGGTCCTTTTCCTACTCAGCACAAAACACACCTGGCAGCAATTTTTCCATACCAAATTTCCTCTCTTGGGATTAGCTGAAAGCATGATTCATGTGTGGTGTTTGAGGGAGAGATGCTGGTGCAGAGAACAGATCTGAAAATACCTTTCTCCTTAAAGGAAGTGGCAGTAGCTATAATTTTGGTATATTTTGGTTAACTGATATGCTACTAGCTTTGGGGTGTATGAATGTTTAGAGTCAAGATGTATAGTTCTGATCTTCTTTTTCTTGATATTACTGCCTTGATATTGCTTGCTGTCTGTTCCTCTGAGTGTTTAACATGATCTGCTCACATTTACTTGTATGCCTTTGGCTAGAATTGTGTGTGCTACGTAGGGGTGAGTAAGGGAGACTTTGAAAATTAATTCAGTCTTGGGTATTTGAAACCATAAGCTGTATTTAATAGGATAGATTGTAGATGAGAAGTAACAATGGCCCTTGAATGTTGCAGTTCAGATGGGAAAGCATCTGATTAGGCTTCTCACTGGCCTCATCAAAAGAATAGAAGATTTTAGGCTGATATGGGGAGAGTAGTACTGCTGAGGAGGTACAGGTGTTAAATGACCATTGCCAAGTAAATGTTTCCCCACCCACCCCACCTTGATCATCTGGCATAAGTGTTCTGAAAGAGAGAGCAGTGATAGAATGCTCTGAACACCTACAGATCCTCATGGGACTTCACACAGAAAAGTGCTCAGACAGGTGAATCTTCACAATATCAAGAAAATTTTAAGTGGGGAAAAAGCAGAAATGATAGTTTACTGTGGATTGGCTTTCTGGCACTTTAAAAATGGAGGACTGCAGAATAGCAGGTGTAAAAGGATGTGTAGTTTTAACTGTTCAAGCCTAGTTGTTACCTGGAGGCAGACAGCAGTGGAGATTTAGCATTTCTTGAAAATTTGGGTCAGCTTCTGATTGGGGAAGTCACAAGACACCACATTTTTCATGACAGTGTCCTGACAAGGCTCTAGACTTGGCTTGCTTAATTATGTTCAGCTTGTCACTTGCCAAGATAAATATGTGCTGTCCTGCATTTGTGACTCCCTGGTGGGGTTTACAGCAGTGGTCTGTCAGGGCTAAAATAAGAGCTTCTCGCTGAGTGCTTGGCTGTGGGGCTGTTGATAGCGAGTACAGTTCATAACTTGTGCTGGAAAATGGGCTTTTCATTTGCCTTTCAGGTCCTGCGTGGGCGACTGTGTCGGCACGGAGTGCCCCGTGTGCCACGTGCCAGCCTGGCTGCGGGATGCCCAGATCAACCGGCAGCTGGACTCCGTGATCCAGCTGTGCAGCAAACTGCGGGAGCTGCTGGGCACGGACACCCCCGGTAAGGGTCACCACCCGGCACGGCTGCAGGGTCCTGGCTGCTCCCTCTCGTCTCCCAGGCTTTGTGGGGAACGAGCAGCGCAGCCCTGCTTAGCATTCCGAAGGGCTCTTCCAAATCATGTTTGGAAAATTTGATTTGAAGAGAACTGTCTGTATGGATTGCTCGTTCTTTGAATCTGTTTTACGAAGAAATCCGCATGAGCGGGTTAGTCCATAATTCATTAGAACCTGTCTTCCAAAATTAGATGGAAGTGGGAGAGATTGCCAAGTCACGTGGCACAAACCAGGGGCCCCAGTTGTCATATCCTGTGCTCTCAGGTGAGCCCCAGTGTGTAATGTTCTGCACTGTATGAGAGGGCCCTGTCAAAGAATCAGTGCATGTATTCTCTCACCCCTTGTGTTTCTGTGCACTGAGGCGTGTGTGCTGTCCCGGTAATTTTCAGTTTAGGGTTTTTGCACATGGCAAAAATTATGCACGTTCCTTGCCTAAAAGGGGAAGGGAGCAAGTCTTAACTCATTTGTTTTTCTGGTCCCTAACAATCTGCTGCAATGGAGTTTTGTCACTGCTGACTGTGCTGGAAGATTGCAGAGAACGTACTCTGGGAATTCATCTTTATCAAATTTTAGGCTGTTTGTGAAAGGAGTTAAAAATGAAGTGAAATAAGCGTAGCTGAATGTATGTCTCTTTTGCAAGCTCAGAGAGGAGCATTTATGTAATATCAAGTTTTAGAAAACATTCATTTAGCTGTCAGATATAGAAAAGGTATTTCTTCCTTCATTGTTACTTCCTAATATGTTTGTCTAAATTAAAGATTCTTTTTTTATGTCTAATCCCATCAGCACCTTCATTCATTTATGGAGTAGCTCTTTATTGATATCAGAATGCATTTAAGTGAGGAGGCTGGAAGCCTATGTCCAACTATAAAGGACTACATTTTGTATAAATATAAAATCCTATGGTGATTAAATATTCTGGAGCATAGATGATGGCTTAAACGGGATTTCAGGGAAATATTTTAAGTAATGAAGGCTTTGAAAAACACACTTGGAAGAGAATCTCTGAGAGGAGCTATTTGTGATGCTGTAAATAAAACATTTAAAATACAACATGGTATGATTGGTAGTATTGATACTGTTTAGATGCTTTGGAGGACTCTTACAGATGGATTAACTCTTAGAAGTGGTATGATGTTTAACTGTACTAAGAATTGAACAATACATTTAGTCCCATAGTTCTTAAAAAATAAAGTCTGCATGGTGTGGCTAAGCAGCAGAAAGAAATGAGGTTCTTTTTATCATCCCTTGTTCTGACTTCAGACATGAAATTGAAGTTTACAGGAGCGTTATATTTGGAGCTAAAGTTAGGAACTGATGTGGGAGAGGACTTTCCACCACTTGTAATCTTTGCAGTGTGCTAAGGATTAGTACAGTGGCCTTTTGGATGTTTCATACCAAGGTTAAGAGAAAAACCTCCCGAGTTGGTGATAGTTCACTGTCAGGAATGGCTTGGATACATCAGTAAATGAGCACACCTCTGAGAACAACCAATTCTGTGCTGTAAAAAAACCCCATATTGTTGAAAAATCACGGGATGTTGTAGCTTTTGAGAGATTTGGAGAGCAAATCCTTTGGGATGTGTTGTCCCTCATCTTGGGCAAATCCGTTACTTCCCATAGATATATGCCTTGAACTTAATGTATCCAGAGTGAAACATGTTTGAGTTTGGAGAATCAGGGCCTCTCCTGTTAGGGACTTGCTTTCATGCTCTTACAGCACTGTACTCCTGTCAACAATATTTTCTTCTCTTTTTTTTGTTAGAAGGTCAGAAATTGTACTTTTATGTTCCAGTAAAGGAAATAGACCGAAAAATCAATCTTTCAGTGGAGGAAAGGAAGAGAAGCAGTTGAAACAAAGAATATTTCCATATATTTGTTTTATATCTCTTTTGTGTATTTGCTTTATATGCCTTGTTTTGTTGTTGTGGCTCATATAAAGGCTTCTCTTTGAGATCCTTGTTGACACTGAAATTTCTAATGCAAGTGCATCCTGCTACCCTTTTTTAGTGTATGGCAGAGCTAGTGAATGCAGCAAGTTGTGGTTTTTTCTTTAAAAATCCCCAGAACTGCTGTGCCTGAAAAGGATAGGGTTAAGCTCACATATTGAATGTTTCAAGTACAAAAATCCCTGTACCCTGAGGTTCCACAGTAGATATGAGAGGGATCTCACTTTGTATTCCGTTGGGATAAGAATAGCTTTTGCCAAGCAGCATGTGCATTGTAAGAAGCAGCAGCGAGTAATTCAGGAAAGGCTGCACAAGGCAGCTAATATTTCCCTTCTAAATTAAAGGGAAACACAACAAATGACACTGCTGGGACAACTGAAGGAAGACTGACAAATGACAAACCTGAAACTGGATAGAAAATGCAAATTAGGGGTAGAAAATTCAAACTATAGGTAGCAAATGCTGGTCTCAAAAATAATTCACTTGTTAGAGGTGTTGTATTCTTAGTCTATGGCAAGGTGAGGAGAGCTGTCTGACCTTCTCAGTGCCCTACGTTGTACCTGTACAGGGGCAGTGGGAAGCTGGGTGGCTGGCAGGCTTCACAGGTGGGTGTCTGCACCTCAAAATCTTTGGCTCTGATCTTGCAGCACCCAGGGCGTTGTGAGAACTGGCTCTGGGGGGATGATGGGCTTCGTGGGGGGGAATCAACAGGAACTTGTTGAAGCATGGGCATAGTGTATATAATACAGTAGAGAGGAAGGAAGCTGATTTGCAGTGATGATTTTGAAAGTGAATTCCTAAATACTTCAGCAGATTTTTTTGTGTGATGCTCTATAAAATGAAGAGATTATTGTTGATTTTCAAAAGAATCGTTTATAGATGATTTCACCTTATTCTGTGTAACATAAAGTGCTTCACTCTAACACAAACTAAGCCTTCTTCCCCTCTTCTCAGACAGAGCTAGACCTTGCAGGTGCTGGTCAAAGCTTCCTAATCTCATGCTGATGATGGTGGACAGTGGGAGAGATCAACTTTTTATCAGCCTTTATAGTATCATGACTTAGTTTCACGTTTGCTGATGTGGAGGGAAAGATGTTGAGCTTCTGTTGTAACAGATTACATTGCATTTCATGTGTGCTGTGACATTTTTCATAATAGCTAAAGATGAGGTTTTGAATAGTTGGAATTTCTCCCTTTCCCCACCCTGTGTTGAATACTTAGCTTGCAAAATAATCATTCTTCAGTGAAGGCACTAATGTTGCACAGATGGTACCAAAGCTCTTCCCTTTGATTTTTAATAAGGGACTAGTTTGTCAAAGAGATTTCTCAACTTCTGTTCTGAAACCCGTAATAGAGAATAATTTGAAAGGCACACAATGTGCATCATTATATTCCTTTGATGCAGATTAATGATAGCTAAACCGCATTTTCTAATTGCTCTTTTTTTTCTCTCCTGCTCTAACCTGTTATTGCAGTGCAGCAGAACTTGGAGATGGAGCTCTAGTTGCAAGGCACTGCCTATCTCCTCATATCTTTTTCTACTCTCAACTCTTTTAACATTCAAGAAATTCAACTCTATTAAATGTCACCATTAAGAAACGTGTGCTTATTATGTGCAAATAAGTCTAATTTAGAAAGAATTCAGTTAATGTATTGTGTGTATGAATGTTACGTTTAATAGGTAATGGAGAGTAAATTTACTGCATTTATTAAAGGCTGATTCTAATACTGTTATTGTGCATGCTCTTTACAGTATTGCAGATGCTTAAAATCTGGGATTAGTAAGGCATGCTCTACTGATTTACCTTGTCTCAATGCATTTCTGAAAAATGTTGAGAGGACACTTATGTATTAAAAAGATAATTAAATCTAAATCATATATAGTAATTTTTTTTTTCATTCCTGTTGAGATGCAAGCTCTGGCTTCCAGCTTGGAGTCAGCAAAGAATTCATTGGGATTGATTTTTCTGTGAGCAATTTTCTCTAAAGGTAGTTTAACTGAATGCACTTAGCTGCTAGATAATACCCTCTTTATATAAATTAACATTTACATATTAAACCATAAGAACTTCCTTTCATCATCTTAGCACTGTGCCTCTTCTCTCTCTCTCCCTCTCCCAGCTCTGGGTCCATCGACAGATCCAATTTTCAGGGAGGGTAGATTGGCCATTTGACCAAATTACTTCTGCTCCCTCTTGTTGTCCTCTTTGGAATTGGAGGAAAGGGTAGCAGAGCCTTAAGAATTACCGTTTTTTGCAGATGCTACTGTTCAGGTAAAGTTGACATTAGCTGCAGAGCATTCCAGAGGATGGAAGAACGGCTGGGAGGTACCACAGAGCCCGGCAGAAGGGCAGCTCCTCCCCCAGCAGGCTGTGGAGGTGCCCTGGGTGTGCTGGGATGGGTCTCTCTGACAGCAGGTGTGGTCGTCTAATCGTGTTCTCAGGTGCCCCCCTGTTCTAAAACATGCAGTGTACTCTTTGGCACCTGAAGTAGTTGCATGTGAGGAAAAATAATTCTGGGAAATTACCTGGTGTCTTGTTATATTTTCAGCAGGTTTTTAATAACCTGACTAATAAGGCCCTGCTGAGCAGCCAGTAATGAACAGATTGGTTTGGGAACCCTCGTGGTGGATTGTTCACAGGCTTTCTTGCTGCCAGAAGTGGTATGTCCAGAGCTTCCAGAGTAAATTCCTCACCATGTTATGCTGCTTTAGGTCTTATTTCTGAAGGGCAGTGCCTTTGATTGAATTTGTCACTTGGACTTTAAAGCCTCGCTGTGCTATACACATCAGAAAGAATTCTGGCCATCACAAAATTGTTGCACAAATTACTTCTGCAAGCTGATTTTATTCTGTCTCTTTACTTGGGGAAGACTGATGGTTCTAGCAAGGTAAATATTTTACAAGGAAATCTGCTAGTTGTGTAAACAGTGAAGGCACGACAAGTAAATAGTAACTTGTGTTTTATATTTTGCATCTGCTTGCAATCAAGCTCTTCCTTTTTTTAGATGTTATTGTCAGAACAAGATTGGATACGATCTCAGGGACAGCTAGTTCTGAGATTTCAGTCTCAATTTCAGTCCCTTTCTTCCTGTTTGCACCAACTCCAGCCCTACAGGAAAACCAAATAACTGCAGTTCTGTACTTGATGATTGTCTTTAGATACCTAAATGATTGATTAGCTAGCCTCAAGATGTATTCCTAAAGGCTTCTGGTCTGATGGCTTACATGTTCCTCTGGCTAAACCTAATATGTAACATATTTTAATTCAAGGAGTAAGTAGGGTAATTGAAATCAAGACTGAGGAAACATTTAACTTTGAAATATTACTTTAAAAGAAAACTACAAATGCCTGTTTTAGTGTTCAATTACTAGCAATGCAGTTCTCTTTTAAGTGAAATTTCAAACATACATTTTCAGGGCTAAGGGATTGGGACTAGTTTGTTTGCTGTCTGTGAGTTTATCACAGCTTACTGTGGAAAATGGGCTATAGTTACTAACACCAAAAATAAGAGAAGGTGTGGAGAAAATAAATTACCCATTGAAAGTTAATGCACCAAGTGAAAGTGATAGATTGTTGCAGTGAGTGTCTGTCACTTTTAATAATTGAGGCTTTGTACAGTTTATTTCAAGAACATTTAATCCACCACGATAATCTTGGTCTTAGTTCTGTTTCAAAAAAGATAGAAATAACTTTCCTCACTAGTCAAAGTTCATGTTGGTTTTGTGTTTGATTTGCTGTAAATCACCACGACTTTTGTGCATCGTAGTCCCTGAGGTTTGAGGCAACAAGAAGAATGACTTGAGCATTTACTTTGAAGGGCTTGTCCAAGTAGCCTAAAATAACTTGGGTTTCCATGAAGGAATTGGTAAAAAATTTGTTCTAGTTTTTTTGCACCAAAAAAAGTTGTCTAATTAAATTAGTGTCTAACTTAGAGGTCACTTTGTGCTCCCTAATTTATTCTTAAGCCATTGAGAACAGTATTTATAGTCCTTGTCCTCAACTGTTATTTGCTGGGAGTACAGGATATTCTTCTGTCATCTTGGTTATTGATTTGTAATGTGCTGTACAGTGTGATTTATAAAATTGCTCCACTGCATATTTTTAGAGAAATGTTTGAGGTCATCAAAATGTTTAGCTTCCTTGAAATTATTTACTATCAAGGGTAAAGGATCAAATGACAGGACACAATTACTTACAGATTTTCTTTGTATTCCTCTGATTCATCTGCTATATCTGTGGAATCAGTCAACATTTCCCAGGAATGTTCAACACTCTTCTAAGGATATTATTTTTGTTTGCCTAGAACTATTCTTCTTTTTCATCTTCAGATGAACTGTGTTATCTTTTTAGAAAATTGTCTCTGTGCTCTTTTGTGTATGCACATACTATTTCGTTAAACCTATTTCCAAGGAAAACTTGGGAAGAGAACCAACTTCTGTCCTTTCCTGAGCTGATCAGAATCCTCTGTGCATGTGCTGAAGGAATTTCTCTACCAGGATGCTCACTTGCCCAGTGGATCACTTGAGCTGCACTAGGATCCCTGAACTCCAGAGCGGCAGGTGACCTTGCCAGGGGTTTTAAAGCATTACCAGTGTCTTCTTAGAAGAAATGAAGGGACTCTTAGATCGTGTTTAGTAACACTTCAGCAGTTATTGCAGTTGTTTTTATGACCTTTGTTTGCTCTATGATGTTTTGTAGAGCTCCGTAACTCTATAATTATTTCTCCTCTTCCCTGATGCACTTAGATTCAGCAGAAGATGCATCCACACCACCTGACTCAGACTTGGGCAAAAACAACAAGAAGGAACAGATAAAAATGTGGTTCAGCCCAAGAAGTAGGAAGATTCGATGTGTCCTGAACAAGAGTCAACCTGAGACTAAAAGAAGTGACCCTGGTGAGAACACATCTTCAGTTTATGATTTCTTTCCTTCCCCTCCTCACGAAAAGCCCCCTGAGCTGACAAAAAAACCAACCCAGAGGCAGAATAAGAAGATGAAGAAGAAACATCTGGCAGACATTAACAAAGTGTGGAACTTAGAGAAACCTGGGCAGAAAGGAGTTGAGGAGAAGACTCCCAAGGAAAAGTGTGTGACCATCTGCAGTCAGCCAGTGATCCTGTGCACTCCGGAACCGGAGAGCCCCGAAGAGAGACCTCAGCAGGAGGCTGTGAAGGAAGATGATTCCAACAAAAATACAGGAAATGTGGAAGTGCCACCACAGGTAGAATCCCCAGAGAAGAAAGATAACAGTGAGGTTGTGTGCCCTGCACAAGAGAGCAAAGAAAACAATTGTACTCCAGAGACATCGCTGTCAATAGAAAGTGAAACCACTCCGTTAAAACGTGGGAGGGAGCAACCCGGGCTTCAGGTCACTCCTCATCCTAAAAGACTGAGGAGATCTGAGAGGGGCATTGCTGGGAAGGCAGGCAGGCAGGCAGATTGCTTGGAGGAGTTACCTCAGGGCTCCCCCATCTCCCCAGCGACTGAACACCAGACACCCGTTCAGATTTCTTCCTCTGCGTCAAAACTCACTGGCACTGTAAGGAAGACAAGAAGCTCTGCAGTCCAAGCAACAGATAGTCCTTCACTTTCAAAATATCCCTCTACCCCATCTACTCCTAAGACTTGCAGTCAAGTATCAATACCATTCAGTCCTTCTGTGTTGAAATCCCCTGGTGGCAACACAATTTCCAGAAGAAATTACAAAGGAGAGACTTTGCTCCACGTTGCTTCCATCAAGGTAGGACCATCATCTTCTAGTTTAACTTTTAACAGAGGTTTGAAAAGACAATGTTGTTTTAAAAATATTCTGTAAATCAGTTACTTCAGAACATCCTGTGTTGGTGGGGGGGAAGTCTCATTTTGTGATCTTTATCTTCTAGGTTTATTGGGAAGTTTCCAACCTGATTCTCTGATTTATAAAGAAATGACTGCTGGAATGATCAAAGATGGTTATACTTGGAAACTCAGTGTGCTACAGTGTCAGTTATACCTGTGAGTTCTAGGAAGTGATAAGCATTTAGATGTTTTGGCCTTGTGTGCCAGAAAGCTGTCTCTGATTTGTCATGAGGAGCTTAGTAAGTATTTCAGACCTCAGTGACTGATCTTGATCAGTTTAACTTGAGCAGGACAAGATCTGAATTACCTGTATAAAGATAACTATGAAGCCTTAACTGGGGTTAATTCCACAATCTTTGAGGTCTGCCACCTGGTGCAAGTGTTGGCTCAAGAGGAATGAGGTGCTGCACCCTGTGATTCCCATACTGAGCCCTGTGCTCTGAAGGGAAGGGACAGAGTTGGGGTGTTCTCAGTAGGGTTCAATTTTATGTAGGATCAGTGTTATTCTTGGAATGACAGCTGTCACTCATTTTGCTGTTATTACCTTGACCAGTTCCTGCTGTGGTAGAACTCCATGGCTTTGCTCTTTGCAAGGGCTGTCCTTGCCCATTACTTTGTAGAACTGCAGGGAGGGTAAAACTTGTCCCGCTCATCAGATGCACTCATGGCAGCTCCTTTTGGAGAGGTTGTTTCAAGGAGTTTGTAGTCTGGCAATTTAAACGTACTTTGTGCTAAATCATAATACACAAATACTGTGTGGTTAATAAACTACCTCTGCTGGAAGAATTGATTCCTCTGTAAGCATCCTGACATTTATACAGCACTTCTGTGTGGTGAGACAGGCTGTTCTTGAGCAATAACTGTGCCCTCTTTCAAAGGCATTCTAATAAGCCACTCCTGCTGCACGAGACCTTTTTAAACAGAAGTGGCAGCTGAGTTTGAGTTCAAATCTCGTACTTGATGCCATTAATATGGAGTTAGGGAGGAGAAAATGAAACATTGTCCTCACAGGACTCAAGAGCTTCGAAGGATAGATCTCTTGTTACCTCTCCTCGTAAGTCCTGTATATTCCTCTTTATTAAAACACTGTTTACAAATTGCCCTTGCATGATTTACTGGGAATTTGTAATGAATACCGTCATGACTGGCTGGCTCTTAAAAAAAATTGATGTACCTTGACAAGTTTTCACACAGGTGTGGTTTCCAGCAATGTGTCTGACACTTCTTTGGAACAGGAGTATTTCATCTAAGAAAACAGCCCCTCTGCAGCTTATTGTGATCCTTGGAGTACTGACATATTGGGGATATTGCCAGTAAGGTGTTTTTTCATTGCAAAGCATTTTGAAGGTAAATGAGTAGAAATGAAACAGTTCATGCTGTAGACAGAGGACAAGCATGTTTTGATTATCCAGGTTCAGTGGTGTCGCTGGCACTGCTTGTTGGCATTGGCACAGCCCTCTGAGAAAGGACAGGGCTGCCCCAGGGGGCTGGAAAGCTCATCTCCAGCTGGACTGTGGGCAGTGGGGTGGGCTTCTCTCAGTCCTCAGTGTGAATTCCTTTCAGTGTTGCCTTCTAATGTTTATAATTATTGAGCTAAAATGGGAAGTGCCTTCTGTTCCTCATTAGTTCTGCTGTGGTTTTTTATCCATCAGTTCCATATTCATTGAGGTGCTCATTAGCAAAGGCTTGTTTAGCTAGGTAGGGCTTCAGGGTGATCCCAAAGTTACTGCTGTCTTTTAAATGGAACTAAAATAAGGCCAGGGAAGTTATCTTTTGGTTATGGTCACAGTTTCCTTGCACGTATCTTTGTTTCCAGTTACTAAACTTCCAAGGCAACTCTGAGAAAGATGTTTTGCTGTCTCAGTTCCTCATCTGTAAAGGAGGTTATACAGGTGACCTCCTTTCTTTTGGGGTGTTTTTGGTTCTTATTATGTGGCTTAATAATCAGGGGATTATTATGGCATTCTGAAGAAGCTGCTGCATCCCCTGGTAGCCAGGAAATGTAGGCACAGTCACTAGTCCCTGTCAGAGTAGATGAAGTTCCTGGAGCCAACATGATGGGAGGACTTGCTCTTTCTAAAGAAGGATTGGCCATGGGGTTTGGGAACATCTTACTTTGTGAAGCAGCGACCAAGAAATATTCATGATTGCCATGAATGAGTGCCACTGCAAGAAAACATGGGTTTTCTTGCATGCAAGTATCTTTTATAACCTGTATGTTTCTAGATCACTCTTCCAACTTGTAGAACCCTGCTATGGAACTGATAAGTGTTTCCTCAAAGACACTGGTCTTGAAAACACCAGGCTTTATACTGTATGTATATTCTTATTGTGGGGTTTAGTTTGGGGTTGGGGATTGTTTTTGTTTTTTTTTTTTTGTTTATTTGTTTGGTTTTTGTTTTTGTTTGGTTGGTTTTTTTTCCAAAATAATGTCATTTTCCATTTCCATTGTCCAAAATGTCATTTTTTTTCTGTTTCTGGAAGGAGTATTTATCTTCCAGTTTTGTTTTATAGGCAATTTTTTCCTTGTTCTTTCCACAGCCAGTAATGTTTTTCCATGTGTATAATGGGCAACAGACATGTAGCTGCCACCCTCCCCCCCAAAGTGAAATAAAGTCTAATTCTCTGGGACTTCATTAATTATAAAAATAAATCTGTATTATTTTCATTAGCTGTTAGGGTCTAATATCCAGAATTTAATTAAAGCTAATTGAATTCTCCCTTTTTTTCTTATTTAAAAGAGATCATAAACAACATTGTCACGCATGAAAAGTGAGTGTTGTACTGTTTCAAATGATTCTGAGGGATTGTCCCCATTTACTTCTACTAGTTACTGAAATCAAAATGGTTCTCAAGAAGGGTTCTGTTGTGGCTGAACTTAGTGCTGAGCTAAACTAATAAATGAAAATAAAGGTAACTCTTCCTGCAGCAAACAGCAGTCATGTTTATCTTCATGGTCATTAAAGGTAAAAATTCCAATTAGTTAAAATACAAAATGTGACCTTTTCAACTCAGAATGTTCTAAACTAGTGGGAAATTGCCCAATCAAAAGCCCTTCCACAAGGGAGATTTTTTACAGTAGGATAACAGATTGTTCCCAGGACCAACTCTTACCTGGCAGATAAAACACAGCACAGCCCTACGTACTGAGTTAGTGTGGGGAGAGAAAAACCCCACTGTTTCTTGGTACAGCATTTCAGCTCTTGGCTGTGCCTGTTTCTGCTGCATTGCCAAAGGAGATGAGGGGGCATTCCCCAGTGGAATTGTGCCACTGTGGCACAAGAGGGATAGTGAACTGCAGTGCAGTAGGGTTGCTGAGGGCCAATAGCAACAGGCACACTGTTTCCAGGGTGGGAAGTAGCTGGGAGAAGGCTTGTTGTGCTTCAAGTTAGAAGGAATCAGAGTTGTCCCTGCTCTGAGGAAAGAAGAAATTGCATCAGATGTGCAGAGCATCTGCTCAGTTTGATGAGAGAGAGGTGGTGTACTGGGACTGGTTTTGGTTACCTCCTGTTCCAGGGCCCTTTAGTTCTGACAGCTGACCAGGAGGGCCTTCAGAAAGGCTTCACCCGTGGCTGACCTGCTGTTCTGGACTCTTGGTGGTCTTTACATCATTACACCTAACACTAATAACTAGGAGATAATCCCTTCCCAGCCTGTGAGACTGCTCTGCCTTTTTGTTGCTGTGTTACCACTTAATGACACATTAGGAGGACGGTGAAAGAAGATTTTGTGTTTTTTAGTCATGGTCAACATCAGAATACCTTGTAAATCCTGTTTTCAGGTGTCTGACCTAGTCAGCTGAGCAGGTCCTTTGGTGCCAGATATGTGTGTGCCATGGCTGAGTGTTGGGTCACAGAATGTCTCCCCTCCCAGAGAAGTGAGGCCAAGGCAAATATGAAATAGCATTGTGGTTTCAAATGCAGAAGTTAAGAATGTGAAAACTGGACATGAGTCAAAGCAATCCATCTTCCCAAGTGCTGATTTGAAAGCTTGGAAACAAATTAGCATTTCTTTTTCAATAATGCTTGGTTGTTACTTCTGTTTCTGAGGCAGGTTGAACTTCTTGCATGCATTCTCTTTAAAGGTTAAGCACAGCTGCTTGTGTGTTTGTTATTAATAAATGGTCTGCTGGGTAGGGGATTGATTTGGAGAAATTTGAGGGGAAAAATTTGCTGGTTACTGGAAAGAGTTGATTGGAGCATTTGCAATTCCTATAAGCACTCTGTAATTCATATTTGTCCTCCTTGACTATTTATGAGTTCTAAATAACCTAGTTCCCCCTCAACTTAAACAAACAAATGGCTTTGGGTTTGAAAGGGGTTTTTTTTCTGTTCATTTGTTTGGCCTAAAGATTGAAGTTGCTTGGTTACATTTGGAAATAAAGGGAGAAGGGTTTGGTAGAAGTAGTATAAATTTTTAGCTTCATCTTCATGTACTGTCCTAATTGTTTGGATCTTTTGAACTGGTAGAATGTTTTTATTAACTTAATAATTTAAACAAGACTTCTGGGTGGAAAATATCTGTGGTTAATGGAGATTGTAAAGGGTACAATGGGAAAAAAACCCCTGTAAAATAGGACCGAAAGGACACTTGCAGTTCTTAACCAAATATCTGTGTTAAAATCAGGACACAATTGACTTGAGAGAAAAGGAAAAAACAAACAAACAAACAAACAACGACCTCGTGTGAGCCAAGTAAAGATGTTTTTCTGGGCTCATGCCATCTGTGGCTGCAGGAACTAAATTCTCCTTGGGAGGAAGTGTTAGTAAAGCTGTGCAAATACCCTTCTCTGCAAGCTACTGCCGGCTCCAGGTCTGCCAACAGATGGCCCCAGTGCCTTTCCTGCTCGTGTAGTTTTCCCAGCTCCGGTAAACTCTGTCAGGGAGGAAGAGCAAACCCGTGGCTTTATTGTGTTGTCACTACACATGAGCTTTGTTATGAGCTTAAAACGTCCTTTGCTTTGTTTCTTCCGAACGGACAATTCTGCATTCTGCAGTAGTTCTCTGCCTCTTCAGGAGCTGGATGTAATCCTTCATTGATAATGAGATTCCAAAATAAACACTTCCCAGTGAATTGGTAACGTTAGCATTTTTCTACCTGCTGTCTGTCGTGTTCTCTCTTTCCGAACAAGGAGTGTCTCCATTTACCTTTCCACTCTGCTGTGCTACAGACTGCACAGACACACTCCCAGGGTCCCTCCTCACATCCTCTGCTTGTGACTCCCTGTTGGAGACTCATGATTTCCTGCTGGCATTGCTGGATGGAGTAATCTCAAGGAACTAAATGGGCTAAGTTGATCCCAGTAATAGTCAAAGTGCAGCTTCATGCAGCATCTTGGAATCAGTAATTCCATACTAATAGTTGTGGTCTTTTCTGCTTTCTTGTGGAGGAAAAACATGGGATAGACATGTTTGGGCTGGGACTTGTACCTACCAGGTCCTTACTCTTTGTTGTTTAGAGTTTAGAAAAGCATTTATTGACTTGTAAATGTTAGTGATTACATCGACTGTGAGAGAAGAGGTCAGTGTAAAAAAAACCAAAACACCTCTCCCCACCCCCTTCCCTGGGGGGAAAAAAAAAAACCAAAACAACCTCCAAAAAACCTGAACTGTCCAATGTTAAAAAAAAATGCACTTTTTTTCTTTACTTTTGGATGCTGTCAACGCTGGTGTCCACCCCAGCAGCATTTCCTTTGATAAAACTGCAGCGCTGTCTCACAAATCAACGTTCAGAACTGATCTGGGAAGCTGTGGTGCTGCCTAATGCCCACACAGATTATTAGCTGTGCTTCCTGCTTTAAAGGAGTACTCCTGAAATGTCAAACCCTTGCTGTACATGTTTGCAAACTGAACTTTAAATGATAAGCTCAGATCTCGCTCATTATAGATAATTGTAGCTTCTCTCTGTTGGAAAAGATCTTAATGCTGAGCAGTGTCTTGGCTGCCTCTGAGTAGCTCCTCAGATTTGATGCACGTCTGTTCCCTTGCAGCCATGAGGAGTATGCTGCTCTTAGAATTCTTGAGTTGCTTTGAAAGGTAACATTTTGCTGGGACATCTAGGTTGGGAATATAATGCATGAAATTTATCTCCGATGTGTTAATTTGCTTGATGGTTGTAAAGCCAGAGGTTCTCAGCATTTTTTTGGTGAATTTTGAGTTTACAGTTGTTGCCTGCTGGATTGATTTCTGGTGAGCAGCCTGTCTTAATATTTTCTCTAACTAAAGAGTAAAGATTAAGGCTATTTTGGTTTTTTTGAGGTGTTCCTCGATAACAAAAAAAATGAATTAAGTTTATTTTTATTGTATTTAAAGCTTAATTTAATATTCTCTCAGCTTTTCTTTCTAAGGCATGCTGTGAGTAACAGGAATTCCTTGACTTTCCACTACCACTGTCTCTTTGGGTTACTTTTTCCACCTGCTCTTAAGATGGCCTGCACTGCAGAGATTTCTGTGCCTCAGCTTCCACAGGAGCCTTCTCCTTACCTTTTTATAGCTGCATCTGGATGTGCTCCAATCTTACAACCAACTTTCTCTCTTGTACTTTGCTTTTCAGAGTGTCAAAACCTCCGATTCACAAATTCTGCTCTTTTGCTTCCTTTGCCTTGTCTCTGCTTAGCCTCTCTCCATAATCCACCCTTTTCAACACACGTCTCCTTGCTTATAGTAAAAACCAAATACAGCTTCTTTCAAAAAGCAGATTTAAACTATTTTGGTAAAATAACTGTCAGAGAAAGTATTGATGAGATTCAACTTGGGTAGTAATTGCAGTGTTAAATAAAACTCTTTTCCTTTTGACTTGTGGAAAAACAATTTCTAGAAGCTTGTCAGGCTTATTAATTTATTTCACCTGTGTTTTCAACCAGTTATTTAGATTAGCTTGAAAAAAAAAATCCAGTCTGAAGGATAAGGAAATTCTCAATAAATGTTCCTGTCTTTAATCCTTGCAGTTGACTCTCGTGGGCAGATTGCAATCAGCACAAACTTTTGCCTTTGTTTGGAGTTAAATCTGGTCTATGCATTGTTTTTATCTAGTAATATATATTTGTGCAAAATGTGTCGGTGCCTCTAAATGAACAGTAATGATAAACTGTGATCTCCAAACCAGCTGAGCTTTTGTTGCCCCTGACAATATCTACGTGGAAGGCTTATATCATTGCATTCTTATTGCAGCTACATTTAGAGTTTGGCATCTCTTAAATTTCTGTTGCCTTTGTGTATCTTCTTCATTAGTTTTTCACAACTATGTTTTTTTCCCTATGTAGGGTGACTTAGCAGCTGTGGAACAGCTGCTGACAAACGGGGCAGACCCCAATGTCAAAGATAATGCTGGCTGGACACCACTGGTGAGTATTGAAGTCCTCTTTTTCTGTCATCTGTCTTCTAATCAGATTTTACTTTATCCCTCCTTTCCTCGCCCATATTTTAGTTCCCTTTACACAGAGGATTTTGCAAAGTGAAGAAGTGATGATAAACAAGGTTAAAAGAATTCATAGCAACTACTGACCTGCCCAAATCTCGCTGTCCTCTGCTGGGATGTTGGGCAGGCCATGAAATCATTCGGCCTGTGATTCTGCAAGTGCAGAAGATAAAACCACAATAGCTAGAAAACAATCAATTGCAAACAACGTTTATACTTTATGGGTTCTTAATGCCCTCAGTGTTTTGGAAACGTGTCAAGTAGTGGAATGAAAAAGTTGTTCACTCGGAATTGCAGAAAACAAACAAAAAGTTCTTTTCAACCATGACTTCTTCCTCTCCTGAAGAACACTCCTGACAGTCTCTAATCTGGGAGGCTTTGTTCCCTGCAGTCTGATTTGCACACAGCTGACCATTGTTCAGCTCCTCTCAGTGCTTTTTGTCAGTGCCGGGTTCCCAGGTTAGTTCCTGGCAGGAATGTCACGCGCTGTCCTGGCATATCGTCTCTCCCCTGACCCTCCCCTGAGTGCTGGAAAGCGAATTAACTGTGTGGCAGAAGTCCTTGCCGTGAGCCCTGTGTCACCTGTCCGCTCTCCTGGCTGTGCCCCCAGCACGAGGCGTGTAACCACGGGCACGGGGCGGTGGTGGAGCTGCTGCTGCGGCACCGGGCGCTGGTGAACACCACGGGCTACCAGAACGACTCCCCGCTCCACGACGCCGCCAGGAACGGCCACGTGCACATCGCGGAGCTGCTGCTCGCCCACGGCGCCTCCCGGGACGCAGTGTGAGTACGCGGGAATGTCGTGGGAACCGCGGCAGCAGCCACAGCCACAAACTCCAGAGCCACAGCTACAACTTTCAGAGTGCACGTTGAGTAAACGGGAAGCAAAGCCAGTAATAAATGTGATTTGTTTGAAGTGAGGGGGTGGGTGTCAGATGTACTCTCTGCTATGCTTGAAGCCTCCTTTTCCAGGTGGTTGTTTCCTTTCCACTTTCCTTTGTCCTAAGCTTTTCTGAGGACTCCTGAGTCACAGAGAGCTGGAGTACTGGAGACTGCACTAGGAAAGCAACAACATATGCTTGCCCTAATCTTACACTTTCCTGTTGGCATCTTGTTATAGCAACTGTCGGCTCGAAGATGCTGAGCTAGATGAATTTTGAACTGCTACAGCTGTTTTTTGTCTCTCTGCTTTTACTACACTACTTGCTAGCAGAAGGCATTTTGGTCCAGTCTCCCCTATTTTCACAAATGATATAAACACAGGCTGAGATTTGGGAAGTGTCTCTTTTTTTTTTTTCTTTTTTCATTCTGGATCGAAGCACTAATCCTTGGTACACTTTTTAATTAAAAAAAAAAGGAGTTTTTTTCAGTTGACTCTTCTACACAGTTACACCTCCTGAAGATTTTGGCATTTGTGTAGAGGAGGTGTTAAAGAATCTTTTAGTCTATGAATAACCCTGCAGCCTATTAGTATTTCAGACACTAAATGTAATTTTAGGTGGTGTATTGTTGTTGTGCCAGGGCTTGTGTGTAAATTTGAGTCCAATGCAAGTTGTCAATAGGTGTGTGTATGGAGTAACACAGCAGGATGAAGTCTTGCATGGCACAGGTTTCCTTGGCAGCTGCATAAAGAAGCATAAATAAGTTCAGCTTAATCACTTGAATTCTTAATATTTGCTCCTGAAGCTTACAGAATTAAGGTGCTCTCTGGGAAAGCGTAGGGTTTTCATAAAGTCCCAATCTTGGAGATATTAGAGTTTAAAAAAAACAACAAGAAAAAACCAAAACAAAGCAACAAACTCTCAAGACTTAAGCATGAAAAAGTAAAACAAGGATCAATTGTTCATCTTTGCTTTGTTCTTAAACAATAAGGACTAGCACATTACAAACTGACAGCTTCAGAAACTCATTTTCAAGACACTTTGACTATCAGGAACTGGTTGTGTCACACTTATCACTTGTCTCTCTGGCATTTGAAAGCCTGGCACAGCCACCAGCTCTGATGGAAGGTTTTGACAGGACCTGAGCACTGGGAGGTTTGCACAGCTGAGACTCCAAATGCCAGCAGTGGACTCTGCAGGTCTCTCATTAGCCTTGGTCTCTGCTGCATGTGTTCACACAAACAGAGGTGAAGCTGAACCTCTTTCAGCTCATTCTGCATGAGCAAACATGGCTTTCTGTTGAAACAGAAGCTTTTTAATCAGGGAAGGAGAGATTTATGTAAACTTCTAACTCTGCCTTAACTTTTTACTGAATGTAGATGATGTTCAGTTAAAATCCTTTTGAGAACAAATTTAGCTGCTGTTAATCTTTGTGTGATTTGTCTGACAAAAGCAGCCCTGGGTTCTTTGACAAAAATTCAGTTTTGTATGTCCCTCCTGGATTAATTGATGCTTCCAGGACTTCTTTTCTGGCTGAAATGCTACTGTGTGTGTTGCTATTACATCGACGTTGGAAAGGGATTGGCCTTTTCCCCCTCCCTGTTTTTACAGAAAGCATTAGAGCCACACAGTAAGGGATGTACAAGCAAAGTGTTCAGGCTTGAATAGTGAGACTCTGCTGACCTCTTCTAAACACTGTCAAGAAACAGTAGAAACAAGAACAGTGTTTCTGAGACTTCTAAGAATGTCTTGTGCCTCCCTTCCTTCCTGTGCCCCACTAGCTTTCAGCAATGAAAAGTGCTGTGATCTTTCCCTGGATCATGACTTTGCAAATCTTGCAAAGTGTTGGGTGTTTTTTTCTGCCACCACTTCTGGTAGTTGTACTCCTAAATGAGCAGTGGTTGGATTTGTCTGGGTAAGTGGATTTGAACCGTCTTTAATAGAGAAGGTTTAATTTACTCTTTTTTTTTTCCTAGTGGATACAAGTACCCTTAGAATGAAGTCACATCTGATGAGAAGTTTGTTTTTCTTCAGTGACTTCTTTCCTGGATCCCTGAAACCTGCAGAGCAGTTTTAAGAACAGGAGGCAAAACCAGGCTGAGCACTGGAGATGGTGCAATTATAGTTCTTTTCATTATGACTAGTTATAGTTGGCCTCTCTGTATGTAATGCAGGATCTGCTCACCTTCCCATTGTTATTTTAGTGTCTTGACAGTAGAAATTGAGGAGTAATGAGTAGATCTTGCATCTCTTCTCAAGGGTTTATTTCCTTGAGGAACATACCTGAGGAGTCCCTTAACTTTAGATAGAGGTGTGCAGTGCATGAGCTAAGGCTATGCCAAGCCAATTTTTCCAGATCAAAAAATTTGTCTCATTTTAGTTTGCTTTTTTCTTATTTTTTTTTAGAGTATGAAACTCCTTCTAGTCCTTTTGTGGGGGCTCTTCAGGCTCTCGATGAACTACCTTTCAGCCCAGGAAAAGACCCTCCTTAATGTGATGGGATAAAGTGATTCTTCATTACCTCACAGGAGAGCGGGGAGGAAAGTTTGATTAGTTCACTCTGGTTGCTTAAAAGTCTTTCCCTTTAGCAAAGCTCAGTAAAATGTGACCATGATAAATGTGTTCAAATGTTACTGGGGACACTATGAAATATATGGCGTGAAACCTCACAAAAGTGACTGATGTCTTGCTGCTGTTTTGACAGTAGAATTAACTCAGTTTTGTGTCTTAATGTCCCTTGTGTGTTGGAGAGTTAATCTACTGGAATAAAAACAGAGCTTGTGTTGAATAACCTGCTTAGAGCAGTAGTTCTGAAATTTAGAATGACACTCAACTGTGCCAGAGGAAATATGTTTTTAAAGATGTGCAGTATTTACTGACTGCAGGCCCAAAGGCAGATAAACCCCACTGGTCTGTGCAGGGATGTAGGATATATCTGGAAGCAAATACAGCTGCTTCCTAAGGGACCTTAACTGGTGAGGTGCACAGGTATAACCCCCTCCAGGGAGCTGAGACTTTGCAGTTCCAGATTTAGATCATCAGGTTCACAGACCCATCAAGCCATCTCATTCCAGGCACCTTTCAGGCTGTTGTTCTCCTGGCATGTTAACACATAGTGCATTAAGAATCAACTGTGTATAATATGAAGCAGCCACACACCTTTTGGGCCAAGCGAGTACAGATGAGGGCTTCCTCTTCTGCCAGAAAGCAATCCTGGGATTTCCGTATTCCTTGGCAAAAAAATTTCTTTTGAGATCTCTAAGATTTAATAGTTGTGGCACTCCATTTGCCATTGAAATTTTCACTGACTGGGAAAGATATGAACTACAAATGAAAAATATTATGTGGACCACTGGACCTATTAATTGTCCTACTGGTCTTGTTAATTTTTTTTAAGTTAATCTCCTACACATAGCTAATTTTTATTTTTATGGCTTTTTTCAATGTGCTTGAATTCTGCCTTTTTTCCTTGCTTCACAGCAAGCCAAGTGATTTGAAAAATTAGATCTGTGCATTTGCAATTTCACAGCACTTCCTAAATGCTCTCCCTCAAATGGGCTGCCTTTCCAGCTCTTCATGCACAATAAGTTCAGCATTAGTAAAAATCGTAGCAGTGCTCCATTTTTTTTAGGTGTTGGCTGTCTTTGAGTAGTTGTGAGTCTGATTCTGAACAAACCTCCAGAAATGCTTAGGGATAGACTACAGTCATCAATTATGAATGAATGGCACAGGGACAGAACCTCTTCTAACCTGCAGTTAGTTCAGGAGGCATTAGGCCTGTGACACTGACATCATTTTGTCTGCTCTTTCTAAGACAAGAGGGTGCAGGTCTTTGCTGTCTCAGTGCAAGACAGTATGTTTAACTTCCTGCTGACAGCAGGTTAATTAAAACCCTGGCTCTGTTTGGGTATCTCATATGGTTTTTCTGGCTGCACAGATTAAGTTTTCTTCCTTCTGTCAGGTTCAGAAAAGGTTTCTATTTACCATATTCTCCAGTCCAGGTGCTGCCTGGAGAGCCCTGACCTAGTCCTGTTTCCACGTGGGAGTTAGTGGTTACTGCACTGAGACCTGGTTGCTGGACTTCCATTCAATACTGAACTCCTTTGTGGGGCTGGGGTAAAACTTGTGCTCAGCTGTGGAACCAGAGGTAGCTTCTGGTATCAAAATGGAGCAGCTTAAAACTCCTCATTACAAAGTATCATGTAGTTATTGTTTGCCTTCATCAGAAGCTGTGCAAGTTTGGAGCTTTGAAACCATTAACAGGCATGTCTCCATATTTATCTTCTCTCCTCTGACGACTTCTTTGCTGAAAGTTTAATGAAACATTTAGAAGGTAGCTGTAAAGTTTTGTTTTGGCTATAGCAGTAACCTCTGTTGTCTTCATACCTAATACTTCAGCAGTGTTGTGCCATAAACTGAATCCTATTTCTAAAGCTTTTCCTAAGAAGTTCTTTGATGTGTCAGTCCTTAAGATATCATCTGTCATCTCGTGTAAAGTCATACTCTGAAGATTACGTGGAGTTGCTCTTCACTGGGCTCATCTCTGCTCTCAGCACAGCCATCCTGCTCTTTGATTGGGATTTGTTCGAGCTGTGATAGCCCTCTACTGACTACTCAGTACCTTGATGACTGACTAATGGGAGGCTGCTTGCATCAAAGGGTACATCTGACTCTTGAATGTTTAAAACAACTTTCAAAAAGCCTACTTGCATTCTGGTAGAAAGAATTATGCCTTAGAGACCTTGTATTCCAGCTTAAGCACCACAGGCAATTATTTCTCCTTTGTAGAAACAATTGTGTCTTCCCTCTGAGTGTGGAACTCCTCATGTGCACTGGGCCCATTCCCAACGAGCCTAGATCTGTAGCAGGAGCACTCATAGTTACTGATATTTCTAAAAACACTGTTTGTGTGTTAGGGTGGACCTAATGGGCATGTCTGATTTTGCTTTGCAAACTGGATCAGAATTAATTTTGTACTCTGAACAGGGTGGACGATTTCCCTTGTTCAGCTGGGCTGGATAAAGACAGATGGGAGCACATTTTTGTCAAAAGTTTTTGTTTCCCACTCCTGTGCCTTGCCAGTGGTGTTGTGCTTACATAGGTCTGGTCCTTGATGCTCATCATAGGGTTAAAAATAGTATAAATTCCTCATATTAAAAGCAGTTCCTCAAGCTCCTGCCCTGGTAAGTGTGGCAGAGGCTGGGCACGGGCTCCTCATGGTGATCACTGACTTCTCGGATGGTGAGTGGGTGCCTAACTGAAAAGTACGAATATGGGTTTCATCCTTTTTCTTTGAAAAGGATGAGTAAATTACAACAGTAACCTCCTTGAAATCTATTGTTAGGATGTGCTCCTCATCTTGGTTTTTATTTTGTAAACCCTATTTTCTCCCGTTTCAGCTACATTTTCTCTCTTTCCTTAAGCTCAACAATCTACTTTGTTGCAAATATTCAAAACTCTTAAATCATCCCTTGTGCTGGTGTTCTTTTTTCAGACCTCAGCTCCCAAGTCTGTCAGAATTTAGCTATGCCACCTTACCACCCTGTAAATAGCCACTGATTCATCAATGCTCCATAATGATGGGATAGCATTTCACAGCACTATTACAAATTCATTAAGAAGCAACTGAAATGAGCTTAGAAGTGTAGGAAAAAAATTTAGGTGAATACAGAGGGAGGAACTGGACCTCTTATTGTACAGTTTAATTGGCAAAAAACGTTCTATGTTTAACTGTGATGCTCTGTATATTTATCTATGTTAAACATTCATGAGGTTTTTTCCCAACAGTCAAGGATCTTACTGTGCCTTTGGAGGGAAAAACACTCCCAAACCTCTCCTACTGACACACAGTGATTTCCTCCCTCTTAGTTCCCAGTGGAAGGTCAGCCATCTAGTCTAAAGGTGATTTTTAGTGGATGTGATGATATATCTATTCCCCCCCTGCATGCATTGTTCAAAGGAACTCTATCCTGCAGCAGTTTGAGTGGAATATGGCCCTTATTTAAGGAAAGGGCAAGAGCTACCCTGATGATGCATGACAAAGCAGGAACAGCATGACAATATTTAATGGGCTGCAACTCCCAGGACCGGGCAGAGATGTAACCAATTATCTTTTAGTCTGCAGAGCTGGTATTATGCCTGCACTCTGCTCATTAGTGGCACAGAAGAGCTTGGGAATATTGTAGAAAACCATCCCGGACCCTTCTGTGGGGGATTCTTGTGGAGTGTTGTTTTCCCAAGGGGCTGTGTTAGTGAGCACTGCTCTGTCAGGAGCACGGGAAGGTGCTGAGGTCGGACACATCTGTCAGCTTTGTGCTGGCCAAAGCCCCCCAGTTAACTCAGAGTGAAGACTTAATGACTTGAGCTTCTCTTTGGGCTGGGTTGGGTTGTGGCCTTATGCGGAATTCCCCATAATGCTTCCTAGATTTCTGCTCTGCACAGGAATGCGTGGCTGAGAGCAGCTCTTCAAAGCTGCAGTGGTTTTTGACCCCTTTAAATGTTTCATTGTCTGATGACTAAGCTTGCCGGGTTTCAGACACTGAGTCAGGGCTTTGTTCTCAGTGACAAGCTTCCCCTTCATAAGGAGCTCTTATTATGCCTTGTGAGAGCAGAGCTATGTGAGGTGGGGAGAAGAGGATCAGCTGGAATAGCCATTATTCCCACAAAGGACAAAGCAAGCAGAGTATTTCCCCAGAGTGCTGGCAGAGGATCCTGTTTGCTAATGGCAATAATACCTGTTCTGCGGTTTCAAGCTTTCCCTCCCCCCACTGCTGTCCTGCAGCTGAAAAGTTGTGTGAAGAGGAGAGAGAAGCCATGGCTGTGCTTGGGGTGTTTATAGCAAATCACGTCTGTCTGAGGAATGCTCAAAGAGGAAATGGCTCTTGAAGCACATCTAATAACTGTGAGGTGCCACATACGATCAATAGTTCTCAGCAAAATTGGCAAACCCACTAAAATCAGAATGAATTGGCTGCAATGTGTTCTGTGGAACGGCACACTGGGGGAAAATGAGATGCATACTCAAATCCTGGAAGTGCGAGGGAGCTGTGGTTCCCAATCAGGAAGCAGAGAGCTTTTCCCATAAAAGCACAGCCACATCCAACTCCGATGTTTAATACAGTGCATGGAATCTTCTGACATGTCGTTTATGGCAAGTGGATAAGCCAAAAATACATTCCTTGGTTATATGACTGCAATGAAAGATTAAAGCTGAATTTTCTGGGTCTTGCAAATGATACCAAAGTGCATCTTGAAACAGTTTAACAAGGACAGTGGTTTATTTAACTGAACGTTCTGCTCTGAACATCCCTTACTCCTCAGCTGAATGCAACAGCTTGTAATTCAGTATCCATCTGTCTTGGATGCAATTCTTACTTGAAGCTTTGTGCTTTTAGCTGAAATTACATATTAATAAGAAAGTGGGAGGGAAAGCTACCCAGCTAATGCGCCCAGTTAATTAAGAATCAAGTCACATTTTATTTACTTAAACCCATCTGTGCTTGTTTTGCCAGTAATATATTTGGTCTGCGGCCTGTGGACTATGCAGAAAGTGAAAAGATGAAGTCTGTGCTAATGTTGCCAGTGAAGAATGAATCACTTTCGCTTAACCAACCCTCCCAGGTAAATGTCTGTGGGGGTTTTTGTTGTTGTTGTTGTTCTGCTTTTTCAAAAAAACTCTGTAAGTTTAACCTGTAAATACTGAAGACTTGGACATAATTACAGTACATCAGCTGCTTTACAAAACTGGGAAACTAACCTGGACAGTATTTCTAGAGTGTATGTGGAACACATACAAGCCATGAAATTCTGTGTTACAGCTTTATCTGGGAAAACAGAGGATATTTCTTGTAATGTGGATTTATTACAGGAGAATGAGCACTGCCTTACTCCTCAAGTATTGTTGCTTGAACTTGGCTGTTGATGTTTTTTTTCTTCATATTTAAATTTGTTCTACTTACCAAAATGTCTGAAAGCAGCAGCAATTTTTGCTCCAGGTGCTCTTTGTGTGCATTTAAAAGGCTGCTTCAGTATCATCTTTTGTCCAACAGTGAAGATATCAGCTGTTGAAAACAGCTTTTGGAGCTTTTGGGTTTTTTGTTTTTTCCCCCTCTTTTTGCCAAAGACTTTTAACCAAAATCAGGCTATTCAGGCCTAACAAGTTCCAGCATTATGAAATGCTTTAGGCTTCCTGATTACTGAGGATTAAACTGACCTGGCTGATAGAAGCAGTCCTAGTTTACTGCAGGATATACAACTTGTTATGATTCCCCCCTCATCGAGGCTATAAGGTACCCATTGGCCAAAAGTAAACTGTTGCAGCTGAATGAGCAAGGATTTGGCTGTTCCTTCCACAGGTAGCAAATGTAAGATGCAGCTCTTCTGTTGCAAACAAACCCCTTGGTGTTTGCATTTGCTGTGGGATGAGTGTGTGCCCATGGATGGCTCTGAGCTCACATGGATGATTTGATCTGAGGCCTGGGGCTGCAGGGTGACAGCGTCTCAGAGGGGTGTCTGTGCCATGGAATCTGGGAGTATTTATAAAAATCCAGGAGCTGAAGTGTCACATCCTTGTCAGCATAAAATTTGAGCAAGCAGTGCCTCTTATTTGCATTAGTAGTATCCACATAAAAAACCCACTTAAGCGTTCATTGCTTACAGGGCAAAGTATTAGGGACTTTTACTAGAAGGAAATGCAGATGTTAATTATATAGATTACTCAACAGTGTATCTGTTGGTAATACCCTGTCCACTAGGCTTGCCATGAATTGTGTTTCAAAATGCTTATTCTTTTTAAATAAAGCTGTCTAGTAAGTTAGTTGCTTTATGTTCCCAAACATTTTCTGTTTCCTGCAGGCACTGAGCCCCAGCCAGCCTAGAAATGGCCCACTTGGTTTACTGGGGAGCAGTCTTAGTGCAGAGCAGCAGAAGTTGCTGAACAAATTAGCCGCAGTTCTGAAGGCTCGAAGATGTACTGAATTTAACAGTGAAGGTATGTAAATGTCTCTGTCCAAATATAACTACAGTTCTGCACCTTATCCTTCAGTAACCTACAATGGGGTTTTTTATTGTTCCTGGTAAGAGCAGCTTCTGAAATCTATGAATTGTAGCTGTGGTACAACGATGCATGTAAACACAAATAAAGCCTTTCTGGTTACCGAGGCAGGAGGCTTTGAGGGGAGCCACAGTTTGGCAGCATATTGTCTGTTATTGAAAATCCCTAAGTCTCCTCAGAGACCTCTTCTCTTTACAGGTCTCTGCCCATATGAGACATCCTGTAAAGTTTGTGCCTTCCAGGAGCGAGTCTTGGGCAGATGGTGCCTTTAGGAAGAGCGTGTCATTGCCTAAGAGTTGGCACGTGTCTCCTGACATTGCTTCAAGTTTTGTGCCTCATTAAGATTGATGGAGCGAAATTATGGGCCTTGGTTTTTTTTTTTTTTCTCCCCCTATGAGGAGGGGAACATTGCCTTAAACCCTCCTATTAGATTTTCTTTGGAGTGCTGCTTGTGAACAAAAGCTAAGGCAATTTTCCATTGCCATCTTTCACATTCAGATTACTACTCTAAAATTTTGAGTTGAGTTCTGTTAGCTTTGCATTAAAGCAGTGAGATCCCATAGTAAGATTCCTGTCAGAGTTAAATATAACTCTAAAAGGATTGAGAAAAAATACTGTCCTATAAACCTCATCTGAAGATTTAAGTGTTAACTTGGAACTATAAAACCATGACTTCCCTTTTTCACAGCCAGTATAAGTTGAAACCCACAAAATTTCTAATAGCTCTTCTAGTAACTCTTATCATAGTCTCAAAAATCACATACTTGTGCTGGAAAGAGTGGTTGATAAATTATTATAGTCTGTTTATTCTTTAAATGGTGATTGATTGCTTTTCAACCAGGCATGGTTCTGATTTTTATGTGCTTTTAGTTCTACTGATGTAATTTTTCTCCTAGTAACTCATCTTGTTATCCCTGATGTTCCAATGCCAAGCACTGTCAAATGCATGATGGCTGTTCTGACTGGATGTTGGGTCCTCAAGTTTGAATGTAAGTATTAAATAGGTGGGATTCTTTGGGGTTTTTAACCAGAAATTTTAGATGGGATTCCAGAAAAAAATTTTTCTCAACAACTGCCCTAATATCAATACTATCTTAACATAAAGTGTGAGGGTTGTGGTTTGGTTTTTTTTTTCTTTTTTTTTAAAATCTCCTGAATGACAAGAAATTTAATTAGTATAACTACTGCTTTCTTGTTAAATGAGTGCATTTCATCATCAGATGTGTTGGGTGGGTCATGACCTGAGTATCAGTGAGGAGGGCATTTCTTCACTGCTGTATTAAAATGGATTTGGAAGATTGTAGAAAATATCCTGGGAGAGGGGAGAGGATTTTATTGAATTCTAGGATTTCTTGTCAGCAGTTGCCATTAGAATTGGCAGGAAACTTTGGCTTGCTTGGAGTATAGTCAAGGGCTGTTGGAAGAAAGCTTATATTTACATATAAGCTGAGACTGTTGAAAGTTTTAACTTCTAACCCAAGTTGCAGGTCGTTCTGATGTCATCTTTCATGCAATCTGTAACTAGTTTTTATACAGTGTATGCTTTTTTATACAGCTGTTCTTTGGACTTAGGCCCCAATTCTGCTTTTTATTCATTCTCTCTGATGTATTTCTTAATATCTGTTCTCACAATAGTTGCAAAAGCCATCTTCTTCCCCTTGACCTTTATGGCTAAGTCCCTTTAGCTAATAAGTACACTACAAATGAGTTAATTATCCATGGAAAACTCACAGGCAAATTTCATTCCAGTTTTCTACTGTGTGACTAAACATCAGAATATGAGGACTCCTTAATGGTCTAAATTTTCCAGCCACTAATATTTATGAAGGCACTGTTCAAAGCCTCAGAAGCTGCATACTAGTTTTTGAACTAAAGCACATCATCAGCTTGAACACTGGACTCAGAGTGTTCATTTGGCTTTCAGATAGTTTGTTCCATGCTTTTTTTTTTTTTTAAAGGATCTGTTGAATTAGTGTCCCTTTAAATGCTTTCTGCAACTCCTATGGTGGCTCTTGTGGCCTTACAGGCATTTGCAGAAGGGAAACACTGTGTTGCCTCTGTGTTCTTACAACTAGGAGTAGCTTCTCGTTGAATGTGTAACAGAGAAACACTGTTTATGTTCCAGCAAGCAGATGGATTTCATAACCTCCAGATATTTTGTTGTTAAGCTGAAGGTTTCCTCTTTGGATGTAGGGATGCAGCAGGAAGCTTGGAAAGCCTAGAAGTGGTGTTTGGGTCGTGTGATTGGAAAGGGTGTGTTCAGGTGCTCTGGAACAATAACCTGTTTAAGACTGAATAACCTGTTTCTGTGGTGAGTCACTTTGCAGGTTCTTGGCTTCACTCAGTTCAGAAGGCCTGCACACATTCTATCATATACTAGAGTGGCTTTCCTTTATTTCATTTTGTTGTCTTGCTAGTCAGATGCTTAGAAAAACTGAGTGGTAGAGGAAGATTTAATTAGTGAGACCTCACTTCAAGTCTTTGTGGAAGAACTTTTACACTTAAAGTGATTTGAAAAGAAAAAAAAATAAGTGAAACAGTCTGAGGGTTATTCAGGGAATATTTTTGTTTTTTTGTTCACAGTTGAGTTTTATTTGATGTTGTTAGTACTGATTAGTACAATCCTGACTGCTAATGCTCCCAGCTTAGTAAGCAACATACTACTTAAAAGCGAGTGATTCTCCTCCCTAGTGGGGAATGTTAGTAATAACTCATGGGGTCTGATGCAGCTAAGTGCCTATAATTAACAGCACCACTCCATCTGTTCCCACCAGTCTGTTATCAGTCTTCTTCAGAGTCATTACAAGTTAAAGATTGTTATAACAAATAATGGGACTCCTGCTGATGGAACATTTGTCTAGGAAAAAGAGGTCTTTGCCTTTCTCTTCCATGATTTCTGTCCTAATTTATTGTGGCTTTTTTGACTTCTCTTTGGATAAGTTTCCTTAAATGTGATGCAAATAAACTTCCAAAAGTATGTGCATATTCTGGTTATGTAATAAATTGAAGAAGCTGTTATGGTTCACTGTTCTAAAGTGAACTCATGTTGAAAAACTTCACTAAAATATTTGAAAAAACAAAGCTCAGTGAGGCACTTAATGAAGTGCTGACTATGCATAAGTGAGTATTTGAAATTTCTTTTAGCACAAGGTAAGCTGCACTTGACTTTTATTTCTAAAGTTATATTTATAGCCTAAACATTATACCACTTTCTACAAAAAAATCACAAAAGAGTGTTGCAAAAACAGTATTTCATTTGAGAGTCTCTTCTGTTAACTCTTCTGTTCTAGGAGGCTAAACTCTGTTTCTCTAATAAAAAGCAGCATCCTTCTCTTGAATGATTCTCTGGTGCTTCTGTTTACACATGTCCCTACCCACAGACACAGCATCCATTTCTATTGGCAGAGAAGTAATGTGGAATTTTCCAGCACAGTTTGCACCAAGTGTAAGGCCTCTAAGTATTAAAGAGCCAGGATTTAAGTACATATCTTCAGTTCTGGGATTCCCTTTTGTCTTCAGGTGGAAGATTAGGATCAAAGGATGTCACCACTGAGCAATATTAGATCTTCACAGAAGAAGAATTTCCCCTTACCAGTTGCAGTTCCATCTTTTCCATATCTAATACGCTGTCAGCAGTATATCCACTTCCAAGCAGCACAGAATTCAATTGAGACAGTGTTGTCACTGTGCTCCTTGCCCTTGGCCATATCTTTCACTGGTTTCATTATTTTATTGCCTTCATTATTTCTGGGATGGTAATAGGGCACGAAGTGGCATATCATTATCCTTCTGCAAGTAGGCTGAGACAAAGATTCAAGTATCACTGTATTTCCTCTGTGCTTTATGGAGAACGCAGAAGAGTGTAATTAAAACCAGCAGAAGTCTTTAATAGCTTTTCAGCTTGTTTTTTCCTTAAACTTATTGTCATCTGTTAAAGCAGGGAATGAAGAATGATCTCAGTAACGATATGCATTGAAACAAGCTTGTGTCAGTCTTTGCAGCCAAGTGTCTGGCAGAATTCTAAGCATCTGATTGCTCATTCCTTCCTCTGCTTTGCTTACCTGGAGCAGCAGCAATGATTCAGCTCTGATCATTATAAGAATGCAAAAAACCCTGCTTTTCCTGTAAGGACTTGAACAACAGGGAGTTGACTGGAAGGGCTGAGGGACTGCATGACTGACATTTCAAGGTGAAAACATCTTTCTGAATTTCTTGGAGCAATATGCCCATCCTTGTTTAGGCTCTTAGACCAGAGAAGTGCAAAGCTGTCTGAGCTGACTCCTCCTTAGGCCTGACTGTCTCCCTTCCACGCATAAACATCTTTTAGATACCAGGCTGATCCTCAACAAAGCCCTCCCTCCTTAAAACAGCTCAAAACTTCTGATCACTGGAGTTTCATGCTTGTTCATTTAAAAGCATGTGATGAGTTCCAGAGGATGAGCACTCCCTGTGGAATTTACCCTGACCTTAGGAATGGCTACCTCCAGTCACTTTGATCAGTCTGGAAGACAGCTGTGGCAAACAGTGTTTTTTCCAAAGAAGGTGGGACACTTGGGGCTTCAAGTGAGGGAATGATTTTCATATCACATGCTCCTAGCTTCTGGGAATTGATGTTTCAGGACTCCTTAAGCATCTGCTCCATCAGGTTTATTAATCATCTGGATTAACTTGTTAACTACTACTCTTAAGCAGATTCACTTCAGTCTCTGCAGCATCTTGTCATTTCCATGTGATGAGAAAACAGACTGCTCTTGTTCCTTGTTCTGTACCTCCATGAAAATCTGTGAGTTTAAAGTTACTTCATAGGCATAGAAGAGACAATATAAACATTCTTTTCTGTGCTGTAGCAGAGGCCAGTAATGCTGTTTATGAAAGCAAATTGAAGCTAGCCATGCCAAATTCCCCTAAGGCTTTCTCTCAATCCAGAATTCTTCCTTTTCTAGGAAAAAAACCCCACCAAGTTTTACTCAATCTGCATGTAGGTTTTAAAACCCAGTGCAGACTGAGCTAAGGATGTTCCAGCTGCAGTCTCTACTAGATCTTGGATGTGTAGTATTTTATCTGCTTTGTTGCTGTCATGTATTTCTAAATTACTTCTAGCCTTTCTAGGAGATTTTTGGGACTAACCTCTGCTCTTTGCTTTATTAATGCAAATCCAGCAAAACTCCACTAAGGTTAATTGAGTTACTGAGAGCTACCCCTGGGTATCTGTGGGTTATT
Organism: Chiroxiphia lanceolata; assembly: GCF_009829145.1. Classification (NCBI taxonomy): domain Eukaryota; kingdom Metazoa; phylum Chordata; class Aves; order Passeriformes; family Pipridae; genus Chiroxiphia; species Chiroxiphia lanceolata. The sequence goes on along the minus strand of NC_045643.1, from coordinate 7,035,284 downwards.
AGGACTTGTTCTTGGCAACCAGGTTTTTTTGTACTTCATTCTCTTTAAATTGTTTTTGCTGATGCAGTTAGTTTCATTATAAACCAATAAGACTTACATGAATACGGATTACAGGGCTCTGATCTTAAATTTTGCAAATAATGATTTCTTTTATTTCTAGTACCAGTGGCTATAGTTGTATCAAAGGTCAATTAATGATACCATTAGAGTGGACACCCTGTTAACCTGCTTGCTCCTTAGATACTCAGAGGTGAGAAGGTGGGGGCAGCTGCTCAGTGAGGTAATAAGGATCAGTGTAAGCAGTGATGCTTTACTGATCTTCCTAATGAGGGGGAAAAAAATGAGCAGTGCTGTCCTTGCCAGGTGTGGTGGCATCAAGCTGAACACGGATGGATTGAGCTACGGCGTTTTCCTGCAGTGCTTTTTAGGGGCTTTAATGAAGGCTTGGGCTTTGCTAGGATTTGGTGTTTACCTCTAAAAATTGCAAGTGTGAAATCAGCTGTTTAAGAGACTTTTAAACTTGTGATGCTCTCTATTTCTGGGGTAGAACTCTGCATGACCCCTCTGCACATGTGATCTTGCCCCAGACCGGCCTTCTGTCAGGCAAGCTTTATCCATGAGTGCTTGCACACTGGAACTGGGCACTGCACACAGCCCTGCTCCTCGTTTGAAATGCCACTTGCCTGGATACAAGTCTTGCCTTTTTGCGGGTGATTGCCCCAACTACCGATTAAACTACAGGGCCATTAACACGTAGTTGCAATAATCACCCTCTTTTCTTTAGGGAAGAGAACATGGTAAATTAATAAACTTGATCAACCTCAAACTTAGGAAGTCCACAACTCTTGCTGCCAGTAGTATCAAGGAATAAATCAGAATTGGCTGAGACCCTGGGAAAGTTGAATGGTCTTATTTTATTTTGTAACAGAACAGACTAGCTTTTTAGTCAGGCTTGCCAGTAAAGAATGCACAGACTGTAAATCTGTGGAGGAAAACAACGGAACTGTGGTCTCTACCCCCTCCTAAAATTACAGGTGTCGTCTCAAACGTAAGTTTGTGTTCCCCTCCATTTTCAGAGTCCTTCTTTAAGGCTGTCCTTGTACTTCTAAAGTTCAGTCCTGTTCTGAAAATTTTTTTGCATAACTGCTTACATGTCCATCTCAATTTCAGAAGGGAGGTGGCATGGTATTGGTGATGTCCTCACCACTTCTAATTAGGATGCTAGCAATTCTTTTTTTTTTTTTTTTCCAGTCCATTCATTTGACCAGTGTCTTGGTATCAGATTCTCACTGTTGGCTTTTCAATACAGTGCTGAACAAATGAGAGGATAATCTCTGGAGTTTTGGGAATCGCTTTAACATGGCTCCTGGTTGAAGTCAAAAGGCATTGTACTTTGTGTGTAAGGTCAAAAGAGCTTCTGGAAATGTCCCTGTAAAGGTAGCAGAACGATATAGCTGTGAGTAAAGCGTGGAATTTTATTTCCTTTTATATGTCCCTTTAATCAGGATGATACTCAGTTGGATGAAGAGACTATTAAAAGGGAACTGTCATGTTATCCAGCCACTTATACACATTAGCAGCTTTAAAATTAATAATGCCTACTCCAAGACCTGGGCTATATTGAATGGACTCAGCTTAGCACTCAGTTTTCACAGAAAATAAAATCCCTAACTGTGAAGAAAAATAAACGTTGGAATGGCCTGCAGCATGCTCTCATCTCCTGTTTGTATCCCTACTCCTAAGTGTGAAATTGAGATGTTATTGTTGTTAGCACAAGATCACCTTGTGCTGGCTCTGCCATCTCTTGGAAGAATGATAAAGGTGATACATTCCTGGTGATTCCAGATGACACCATAACACAACCAAAGCTGGTTGTGCCCTCTTTGAGGACTTCACTTGGGCTGTTGCATCCAGTTGGAGTCACTGAATCCAAAAATGGTAATGCAGAATCACTGATTTAGAAGCAAGTGACTTGACAAGTTTTGTGTGGAAAGGGGGGAAAAGAACAGGAAAATAGGAACCTTTTGTTTAGACAAATGCATAATGAATTAGGTAGAAACACAACTTGAGCCCTATGTCATTTTATCTCAAATATGAGAACAGGGGCATATTTCCCTTTTATTTCTTTTTGTCTTATGATATATGACTCCTTTAATTATTTAAGACAAAATCTGTGGTATGCAGGAGTCCCTGAAGAGAAATCAGCCACTTGGGAAGAAATCAGTCTGAACAACATTTGCAGTTAAAGGACATATGCTGGTCTCTATCACTGAAATCATTTTACTTTCCTTCTTCTAGTTAGGAATCCTTCCTCCATGGATAGATATTCCTTCACTGGTGTAAACACCTTCCTCAGACACTGGTTGCTACTGCATCAGTGTTCTGAGCATTCAGGTAGATGTGGTTCTGATGCCACAACGTGGTGTTTGCCTCATTTCCCTGTAGCCCAAAGGCCCTCCTTTCCTGTTGCCGTGTTCGTGTTGGCTCTTTCCAAGGGATTTTCTTGGTTCAGATGGGCTGTGCTGTTGATGGTAGGATTGCCATGAAGGGTGTTGAAGCCTGAAACACCAGCTCTTCTGAACTGGAGGATTCCAGTGACTTTGTTTTTTCTCACCTGTGTGTAGACAAAGTGTTAGAGGAGATGGCTTGAAATGCCTCTGATCACAACAGTTCCGAAAGGCAACTGTTCTTTACCCATCAAATGTGACAAGATCCATGTGTCAGAGCAAGTTCTACGTCTTGCATGAAAAATATGTTCAGTAATTGAAAATTTCCATCAGCAAAAAAACATCTGGAGCCTGTTGCTCCACAAAGGGGTGGGTGTGTATGCCTAGCAGCATTGCCTTTAACATTTATGGCAAAGGAAAACACCTGGGCATTGAAAACTTATGTTCATGGCTTTTTATCCTATCTGGAATACATAGCTTTTGTGCCACAGATCTGTTAAGACACAGATCTGACCTGTTTCTAGCTGGTAAAAGCAAGTTAAAATTCATGAGGATGCTGATCATGCAGACACTGGCTGTTGACATGTTTCCAGTTTTATGGGGGAATACACGCCAGCCTGGTGGTCCTCGTAGACACAGTGAGAACAGGACACAGGTAGGTGAGTCTTTCTTGCTCTCTTGGAGAATTGTCACTATGTGTGACAAGGAACTTTGAGGATTCAGGTTCCTTGGAGGGCCTGGCAGTGTGAAGTGGACTGATGTGTGTGTGCAAAACAGATATCACTGGTTTTGCATTCTCCAATGCAGGCATTCCCCTAACACTAGTCACTTCCCTGACAATTTATTTTTTTTCAGGCAAGTAGCAGTACAAAAAGACATTGTAGTCTTTTGTAGTCATTCAGTCTTTTATTACTTTTGTATCACATTTGCTTCATTTACTGATGCTGGTACTGGATGCTCAATTTGTGATGTACTTATTGTATAAAAACCTAATCTCTGTAGTGAAAGTCCTTGAAATCGAGCTTTTGATGGCAGATTGATATAAAACATGCTCTTAATGAATGGACAGTTCTGTTCTTAAGACTAGATGAGACTGTTTTTCCTTTATTGTAACTGGCACCCATTAATATCTGTATTTTCTTGGAAGAAAAGAATAACAGTGTAAGTTAGAGGCACATTGACAGAGGAAGTCTCGTTGAATTGTGGTGATTTAAAATAAATAAATAAAATGCGAAATAGCTTTTAGATTTATTTTTGAGCTACGAGTACTTGAAATTAAGTTATCAGTATTCATTGCTGTTATCAATAATGAATATGGAAGTTGCTTTTCCAGAAAATACATGACTAGGTTTGCCCTTCTAGTTCATGGTAATTTTCCTTGAAGGAATGAACAAGTGCAAATAATCAATCTGATACTTGTACATGGAGGGAGGTGTTTGCTGTAGGATTCAGGCAGCTGTGGTTTTCTGTAGGGGTTTATCTTTTTTGATGCAAGTACATTGGAGGACTTCTGCTGAAATGTGATTCCCATTGCATTTTGTGAGTTGCAGCAAATTACTCAGAGTTTTCTTTCAATATCTCTCTGGATTAGATACTCCCGTCTACTGGCCTCTTACTGCCATGGCATCCAAGTACCTTTGGCAGTGAGACTTCTCTTGTAACCTTGGACTTTCTTCCTTTTTAGGATCAACCCCCCTCACTTCACTTCTGATTTTGTTCAGTTTATGTTTTTTTAGGTACCATGGGTTTCATATTTGCCCAGTGCAGATAAGTTACCTGAATTAGAAATGCTGTGCAAGGAGTGAGGTGCTATAAAAGTTACAGCCTTGTCCACATTGTAAATCCTTATGGAACTGTTTCCAAAATCAGCTTTGCAAACTTTTTCTTGGGTAATTTTTATTAATGAGTGCAATGTACATTCAGGCAAAATGTTCCACCCTTGAGTGGGTGGCCACTGCAATTCCTGCCTCTGGAGTGAGGTCAGGTAGTGCGTTTAAGGGACGTTAGAGATACATTAACATCAGCCCATTATTGGAAAAAATAACTGGCCTTAAAACAAGGTAAAAACATGTTGACTCTGAAAGACAATCTCATTATGCAGCAGTGGTAACAGGAATGAATGCTACTGTTAAACCCCAGCATAAATCTCCGGTTCGTGCTGATCTTGGAGACCTTGAAATCCCATCTGATTTGTTATTTGAGGCAGCTTTGTGCTGGCTTTGTAATTGGTCTTTATCAGACAATTGCTTCCATTCCTTAACTGCAGCGTGGGTTCTACACGCTGGCTTCAAGCTTCCAAATGATCAGCAATTTGACATTTGACATTAAGTGGTTGACCTTTAGTGGGTAAGAGGAAGAGCTAATAATTCCTAGTGTTTATAGCACTGATTTTAGTGTGATATTACTTCTCTCCGTCTCACTTGCATCTTCAGCCGCTGCTGTAAATTTTTTCGAGTTTAAAAGCAAATTGCTAAAGCACATAGGCTTTGATGCTTGTGTGGATGGAATGTGGGTGATTATTTTGTGTTAGCACAACCACTTAGTCCCTAAAATGACGTGCAAGCCTGTCTTAAAACCTGAGCTCTCTAATTTTTGCCTTCTTTATTGGTTTTTTTTCCTAGGGGTCCGAGCCTGTCTGCAAACCTCAGCTCGAGAACAAGAAGAGAAGTATGAAATCCAAGGTGGCCCCCAAAGAGGGCGGCTCAACAGAGAGCAGCTGGTGGGTTTTATTGCTCCAGCCAGCCCATATTAATGACCTTTGGTTCGTGCAGTTCTGCCCTTTGCCACGTGCGAAAGTGCAGAAGATGTAAAATTTTAATGTGGTCTTGTACAGAAATTTGATTAAGTGCAAGGTGATCCAAGGAACTGTGAACACCCATAAAGCTGTCAGTTTTCTGTGTTAGGGGGATGTTGCTGTAACCTTGTCAGGGGGACACTGTATTACACTTGCGGAAGAAGCTGATGGGACAGGGAGTGATGCTGCTTTGGCCTTCTCTGCTCAGCTTTAGAACCTAGTTCTGAGAGTTGAAAGAAAAATGTTTTTATTACTATTTGTTTCCATTTAGGGCCACTTTTATATTTAACTGGGTTCATTTCTGGTTACTTGCTGCATTACACAGGAGAATTCATTAACTGCATTGTAACAGTAGCTGTAAATATTCCTAACTCATAGTTCAAACCCCGTTGTGCTGGAAAGTAAACAGAAGCAAGCTTTCCTTGATTGCATTCTTACAGTGAGAACCTTGCATGTTAAGTTGCTGCTCTAGTTTCCAGTGTTGGTTATTTTAAATCGTTGGTTTTTTTAATGCACTGATTTTTCCTTTCCACTTTTTTTCCTCTCTGCTCAGTTGCAAAGTCTTGTATTTATACTTTTTTTTTTTTTCCCCCTCCACTTAGCTTCCTAAGTTGTTTGATGGATGCTACTTCTATTTTTTGGGCTCTTTCAAACGTCACCAGAAGAGTGATCTCGTGGAGCTGGTCAGAGCAGCAGGAGGACAGATCCTGGTGAGGCAGCCGAAGCCGGACAGTGACGTGACGCAGACGATCAACACGGTGTCGTACCACGCGGAGCCCTCCTCCGACCAGAGGTTCTGCACTCAGTACGTCATCTACGACGTGGCCTCCAAGTTCAGGCCGGAGAAAACCCGGCAGGGCAAGGTGTGGATGGCCCCCTCCAGCTGGCTCATAGACTGTGTGATGTCATTTCAGCTCCTGCCCGTCCAATGAGTATCAGCGTCTCGGGAGCGAGGCTTTAGAATGTGGGCAGTCTTGACCTGGTAAACCTGGTCTGAAGCTGTGACTTGTGTTTTGGATTCGGGAGAACTTTGGGCATTTAAGTGAGTCCCTAGGATTGCTGATAGGCTGGAATAAGTGAACATACAGTGGAGGAGAGAATTGAAAAATGTGCCTTGCCTTATTTAGTATGCTTTATATTTGCATTGAACTTAATAAATGCTTAATGAGTAATCACTGACATTTTGTAACTAAGATTTTGCAAAATGAAACCCTTTGCTTTCTTGATTTGTAGGCGATAGACCCCATGTATGTTGTGTTTAATATCCGTTGACAAGGATCTACTGTATGTGCCAAGATTTCCCAGGCCAGAATTTGTATTTTTTTAAAAGAGAGGGACTCTATGCATTTGAACCTGTGTAGACATCTCGTGTCAGGTGACACCTGATGTTTATTACAACTTCTTACAGCTGAATTTTGCTGGAAATTCTTGGCGTGGGATAAGTCTCATAGAAATCAGAGTTGAACTAATGGCTTGAATTCACCCGGAAGCAGACAATTTTTGAGAACACTATATTCAAAAATCTTGATTTAGAATTTCCTTATTTTGTAGAAAGATGAATGCTTTTCTCACTTCTGTCCTCATTCATACTTGTAAATGTGTAACTTGAATTTCATTCTATTTTCCTAAGGTTTTGAAGCGTTGGGTTCCTTATTAAATTATTATAATAAATATTTCTGTAAGTATGGATGGTTATTATCATGGTTACTTTGAGGAAAAAACTTTAATGACTGCAAAAGAATCATGTCTCACTTGGCACAGTTGTACCTAAGCAGCTGGCTATGCTGGAGCAATATTTGATTCTTTCATACTTGTTACAATATTTCATGTAATTGGTCATAAGTTATTGTCAGAATCTTCAGCCCTCACTCTGTGCTCTCACCTAACGTCTTGTATCTTTTGTGAATTCACAATTGAAAAATGGTGTCTTACAATAATGGTGTCTGTGATAGTCGTGGGATAAACCAGAGTTTTTGTGTTTGCTGTTGTATTGCTCCTGATAATGAAACTTTTTGTGTGCAGTAAGTTTGGAGTGTCTTATTGCATGAGCTTGGCTGCAGAATAAGTACATGTCCCATACATATCTCAACAGGTAAAGGAAAATACTTCTCTGTGAGCTTGGGCAGCTGTGAAGATCACTTATCACACTGAAGAGCTGCTTTTGCGGATGAAGAGAGCTGTGTTCTGTAACCATTGTCCCTGGAGAACCTGTGCCAGTTCTCAGTATGCTCTGTACAGCTCCTAGTACTCTCCAGGTAGGACAGGTACAATTTTCACCTTGAGTAGCTGGAGTATCTTGATCTATCCCTTATGCCAGACTGAACCATTGCTCTTCACTGGATGCAGGGCTCATTAACAAATGGAGCAGCCCATGGGATAAGTGTGCTGTGGGTTTTTGAGCAGATAAACACTGGCAGCAAATGAGGGGCCCAGTCGATACCCTGTGAGTTTGGTCGTTTGTTTTAACAATTGTAGCACATTTTAACTTGGCATTTCATAGCACATCAATATACCTAATGCAGTGTTGTTCGCAAAAGTAGCAGTGAATCTCTGCAAAATTCTGAAGAATGGAGCTTTTCTGCTCTGTACTAGGAAGAAATTTGGCCCATCAGTAATCCTGTTCTCTGTCCTAAAGGAGAGGCAGCACGTTTACAGATTTTAAGAGCTATTTTTCCTTGGCAGATGAAAAGAAACTCTTAAAAAATTGCCATTAATGTTTTTTTTTAAGCCCTGCTCTGGACCTCTTCAATGTTCCTTTGAATCAAGTTGTGTTATCAAGCAGAGTTTCTATCAAATCACATTAAGAATCCCTCCATATCATACTGAGGGGAGATCCTTACCCAAGATTAACTCTGGCCCACCTCCTTCAGGTCTCTGCAGGGATTCAGAGTGTGATCAGTTTATGCAGATACAGACTTGAAGAGCCTCACAGTAGGTTTGATCCCAGAGTTACAGCAGGTGCCAGTCATCACTGAAGCAATGTGTAAGCACACAAAAGTAAGAGGTCAGTGACACAGATCCTGATTAATTTGCTCCTGCTAATTGTTGGAAGCAGAGGGATAGCACCCTGTCTAAAAAGGGCTTACAGTAAGGATACATCAAACCCCTTAATCCACTGAATGGATTTTGGCTCCTGAAAGCAAGAGTATAAAATCATGAGGCATGTGGATCGTTTCTTTCTGTCTCTTCTAGCCCAAAAGCAAGGGTGCATTAAAGGAGGGTAGTAGGAGGCAAGCTCAAAATAACGAGGTATTTCAGGCAGTGTGAGAGACTTGAGGCACTGATGGCCACAGTAGCCTGGCATAGTCTGAGGCAGGGAGTGGATGAGTTTATCAAAGACAATCTGGCAAAGGTTAATAAAGAACCTTAGCTGTAACATGAATTTATACTAGCATTCTCCTGCTAGCCTGCATGTACTTAATGTGCACTGATGATTGGGGCATCTCATGGAAACATAGAATGGTTTGGGTTGGAAGGGACCTTAAAGATCATCCAGTGATCATTACCTCATGTGAAGAGATAGGAAGTACAGGACTTGCATTCTGGATTATGGGTATTTTTATTGATCAGAAATACTGTGAATCACTGAATGGTTTGGGCTGGAGGGGACCCCAAAGTCCAGCTTGTTCCAAGCCCTGTGGACAGACTCACCTTCCCTTAGACCAGGTTGCTCCAAGCCAAGGACCAGTCTGGCCCTGAACACTTCCAGGGATGGGGCAGCCACAGCTTCTCTGGGCAACCTGTGCCAGGGCCTCACTGCCCTCACAGGGGAGAATTCCTTCCTCAGGCTAATGATTTTCAGGCATCTTCCCTTGAAAATTACCTGTTTCTCATAATGACCTAGTTCATCTGGGACACTCGATAACACCTTAATAGCAGTGCCTGGGGCTCAGTGACATCAGTTTAACAACTGTAATAGTTAATAGAAGATAATATTTTTAATCTTTTTGAGTGATGTTGCAATATTTCTGCAAGTGTTTTAGGGGAACAACAGGCAACCAAGTAGTATAAAACAGTAGCTGGTTTTGCTCTCAAATCAGAATTGGCATGCCTGGGAGGTGCTGTGGTTTTGTTGTCTTGCAGTCCTCTTCTGCATGACAGCAAGCATGGGAGGGTCCAAAGACGTGCATCTTTCTAGTAACTAAGATGTCAGCAAGTGCTTCACCAGCTGGCACCTACCCAGCCTTTGTGGGGCTTGAACTAAAGCCCCTCTCTTCTGCTCCATCCCAAGCTCTGAGTGAGGTTGGACCTGACGGGCTCTGTGGGACCCAACATGGTTGTCCCTGATCAGCCTGGGCAAGGCTCATGGAAGGAGTGAATGACTGAAGGGAATTAATTCAAGGGAAGGAATAATCCTAGGTGGGGGATTGAAGCTGTTTGTATTTCTTGCCTAGTTCACGTGCCTTGTTTAAGACCAGACTTACTCTGGAGCAGTTATTTTTTTGCTGCAGTCTTCCAGCAGATCCACATTTTGGCTAATGAAGCTCCTGCAAACATTCTGCTCAGGACAAAGCTGTCTGCATGGAAGCCACAGCCTGTTATAGAACTTCACACTGGTGTGGGTTATTTGGGGAAAATGTATAAACACAGGGATCATCTGGTCCCCCTGCCTGTGCTTGCTGTGCTGCTTCCAGTTCCTGTGGGCTGGCTTTGCTGCCAGGGTGGGAGAGGGAAGGGGGAAAGTCCATTTAGAGCTGCCAGCCCTGCAGTGCCCATAGAGCTGCTGGGCAGGAGCTGTTCTGGCCTGTCCTGTGGATCAGCTGCACTGCCAGCAAAGTCTGGGTAGCAGCATCTTGGCATCTTGTTGAGGACAGGTCCATGAAACAGCAGAACAAAGCTTTTCTTTTTTCCTGCTCGAGCTATTTTGTACTTCAGTGCTGGAGGATCACCTGGAAATGTGATGTCACATTGATTGCTATTAATCAGTTTGGCCCCATGTCCTGTTTTTTTTGCCTTTCTCTCACACTGTGCAAGAAAAAGCAGTTTGATGGGAAGGTTTGAATCTCTCTGATAACTAAGTGGGCTGCATTGTGTTGCAAAAGCCAACAAAGCAGGCTTAAATACCAGCTCAAAAACTACAGCAAGAGGTCTTTGGACAGCCAGATAGTATTGGCTTGGAAATGGGCAGCAGTGTCTGGATGGAACAAATGAAGATTCAGCTGTTTTTAATAACAGTGCAGCATGTTCTATCTTTCTAGACTTGTTTGATTTAAATTAATGGTAGTTTAACTAGTGTTAAATTGCCCTTAAAAGCAGAAGAACATTTTGTGTGTAATCAGAGGAGAGAAGGGGAGGAAGATTCCCACCTTTATTTATTTTTTTTATTTCCTATGGAGAAGATGCATTTTGTGTGCTTCAATTTAAGTGCTGGCAGGAGACCTGGTCTGATGAAGTAGCAGAGAGCCATCAGCTCCCACTGTGTGTTTGAGGCCCTGCTGTCACTCCCTGTTCCAAGGTGCTGGGGCAGTGACAGGCACTGGGGTGGCTGGTCCCCGGGGCTTGTTTTCCAGCAGGGGCTGGGATGTCCTGCTCCAATGGGTGCCTGCAGTGCTCTGCACTGCAGCTGGGAGGAGTTCCCTGTGCAGCACCGCTGGTGGCTGCCTTATGACACCTGCCCTGGATGTCAACTGTGCTCCAGAAGCAGAGGTTCCCCCCCATGGGCACATCGGTAAAACACAGCAGCCCCTCCCCGGGCCTGAGCTCAGCCTGGGGCTGTGCCTGTTCAGTGACAGTGCTGCAGAGCAGGGCTTACCCTCACAGGCCCCTCAGCTAGACATACACCCTGAGAACAGGGTTAAGACAGCTATTACAAAGTGGAGTGTGAAGCAGCAGCAAAGCTGTTTGTCTTGCTCAGCTTGCTGAACTGATAAAAATTTACTTATTTCTTCAGCTCGTGTGGGGCTGGGGTAATTTCCTGCTAGTTTAGGAAACTACTAATTCTCAGAAGAGCCAAACTATTTGGTGGGGGGAGCAGGTGTGAGGCTGCCTCTTCTGGGGTCTCAGTTTGGATAGGATGGTGTTCTAATTGCCATCCACACCTATGCACTCCACATTCCCCTGAGGGGGGTCCTGGTCTCTCTGCAGGGTTTGTACTGGGTGCCAGACACAGCCTGACCAGGGAAGTGGGTTTCTGCTGCTCTGCTGGAAGGGTCAGTTTTGAACAGCTGGTGCCAGGGCAAACCCAAATCATCTATAGATTGGGTCTATCTGGAATGCATGGTCCAGCAAAATTTAATTCTGCAGCATAAAGAATCTGAAGGAACATTTTAAAAAAATGTGGGCCTTTTAATTGAATTAAATATTAATATGGATAATGCAATCAATGCTTTATTGATTGCGTTAGCCACAATAATGTTTAATTCAATAAGTCTGCAGTGCTGGATCTTTTTCTTCCCCTGTGTTTGTTTTATGCTGTGCAGCAATGTAATGCCATATGCTCTGCCTGGCTGCGTCCCCCAGGCTCGTTCTGCAAGAGCAGGAGATGATAGGATTGGGAGAGGGCAGAGGAGCCAGGCTGTGCTCTGGGTTCAACCCCTTCACCTGCCCTCAGGTTGGCCATATGAAGTCAGGGTCACCTGCGTGGCTGATGTACCCTGGGTTTAAACCAGCTGCTCTTAGTGGCATGTGTCATTTTTAAAGCCCTCACACAAGCAATATTGTTATTAATGTAAATATTGCCCATGACCCCGTTGTGGTTTGAGTCTGGAGCCTGGGCCCGGTCCTTCGTTCCTGCTCTCAGCAGTTGGGTCCCAGCAGCTGTGTCTGTCAGAATGGGGAGATTTTCTACCCTAAGCTCACTAACGTGCTTCTGAAGAGGTGCCAGGTTCTAGTTTTAAACTCAGCCAAGCTTGAATGATTTTATCTGTGGTTGTAGGCAGAAGGTTTTTATTAAATTAAAAGTCACGGTTTTGTTTAACTGAAAAATTGGAGGCAGATGTTCCTCCGGCTCAACACAGCACAACATTTCTGGTCTCTGGCTCCTTGCTTGCTGTGTACCTGCTGCACAAGCTGTGGTGAAAGCATCCAGGAACAAGCATTTGTTCTTTTCCAGTGATGGCTTTGTGTGACCTCTTTCAAGAGTGCTTCGTGAAATCAACCTTGGCTCCATAATGAGAGAACAACAAACTGCCTCCATGGAATCAGCAGTTCCTGTGCTGTGTGCAGCACCTTGGGGCTTGGAAGGGGGCTGTCCCTTGCTACCTCAAGGCTTGTGAACCACAGGCTTGCTCTCCCACCCATGGCAGGACACCAGACTTGCCCGAGGAGCTGGGTGGGTGTTTGGGCCTCTCCTGCACCCTGGACCAGCGTGGGACACAACCAGCCTCTGTGGCCACTGAGAATGCTCCCAACAGGCAGAGAAAGTGGGGCGAGAAGAGGGACCAGGATTTGATTTGCTCTTGTTGCACTCCATCGACATTTGTCAAATCCAAGGAACAGCTCATAACCTTGCTTTTACTTCCTCCTTCCAGGGCCCATGTGTTTCAGCAGGAAGCCTTGATAGTGTGCAGGGAGTCTGGGTGCAGAAAGGATGGGCACAGTGAGCCCAGCTGTAGTCAGCTATCCATTGGGACCAGGCTTGGACAGAGAGAACCTGAGTCAGGTACTTTAAACAGGATTTGCACTGCAAAGAGAGATTGTGAATGCAAAATGGAGATCCAGGCTTTGCAACTGAACTCCCAGATTCACACATAAATAATAAGTGGTAAGATGCAGCAGCTCCTGGTTGTGGCACAGGCCCTTCACAGACATAAGATCCACCAGTCAGAAGGAACCACAGTTCCTACTGAAGGTCAGGCAAGGTAGTCCTGGCTCTGGATCAATGTCCACAATGATCTGTTACATTGGAGATGGCACTTGCACTACAGGCATGAGCAATAATATTGGACCATGGTAGGTGAACATGCCTGAGTGCAGCAGGGACAGAGGCCTTGGGATGTGCTGCACAGTCCCACACATAATTAGTGCACATTAAAGTAACTATTTAAACTGTCTTTGCTTATTAAATGATAATATTCACTTCTGCTCTCATTCTTTCCCCTTGCTCTTCACACCCCTGAAAGAAAAGCACTTAAATCCTGCAATTTCAAAGCCAGAGCACCCAGCAAGTGAAGAAATCCTTCATTTGAGGCAGTTTTGTCTCTTCAATGCCATGGGCACCCCCACCTCTTCTCTTCCTGCTTCACAGTGTCCAGGTCGCTCCTGTTATTTCTTTCATCTTCAAGAAGATGATCTGAAAAAAGATCATTCTGTACCTGCTGGAGGATGGAGATCACTGTTTTTGTGCTGCCCAGGCCAGCACGAGGACTTGGGAAGGAACTCGTGTGCATGGGGAGTGGTGTTGCACTGCCCAGCAGCACTTGTGTGGCGAGGGAAGAGGTTTTGTGCAGGGGCTTCAAAGCTCTGCCCTTGGGGTGAGCAACAAAATTCTGCTGAAGGGGCAGCTGCAAAGCTCAGTTTCCAAATCTTCACCTCTTGCTGATTTTTCGCTGGGTTTCTCTGCCCAAATAGATCAGAGAGCTCTCTTTAATCTTCTTGCACTTGCAACCAGTGTCTCTGTCCCTGCCGTGTCCACTTCAGAATTTCAGACTTCTCACAGCATTCCAGCAGTTACACACTCCAGTTCCCAGACATTTCCCTCTAATGGATTTTGCATTAGTAGCTGGTATCGGGAAATCTAGTACCAAAAGGTTAATGGACATCCATTAGTCCTTTTCCCCCCTTCTTCAGTGCTAGTAGAAGACAACCAATTTCATTAAATGCATTAGGTCTGGAAAAGAGTCTGGAATCACTTGAAAATCTGTATGTGCAGAGCTGTGGGGCTATTAATGTTGTCCTCTCTCAGCACTGTGGGTAAAGTGGGATTTGCAGATGTTGAATGATACCTTTAAGGTGTTTTCCAGCCTCCACAACCTTTCTTTTCCTCATAAGAAGAGTTGGGGTTTTGGAGACCTGCTCCTTCCATCGATCGGGTCACTCACTCAGCACCTCCTCCATCCTGAAGGAAGCTGTCTGTTCTCAGCTGCAGGCAGGGTAAAGGAGGAGCAATGTCAGGGTACTTGGGACTGTTGTGTGGGCAGCTGAGGGAGCTTGGACAGCCAGACTATTCCTCCACCTGCAGCAAGTGCTTTTGTCCCTCCTCCTCCTGAAGCCAGCACGACAATTCCTGTCCCGCTAATTGGAGCGAAGCTGAACCCTGAGAGTATCTCGTTGCAGTCTCTGACCTGCACTTCAGACAAGGTCAAGCTTTTTCACTGCAAAAAATCTATTACTCTAATGATCACAAGTGGCGAGCGGGAGGGGTGGAGGGGGGCTGGCTGTTTGTTTTGCCTCCTGATGTGTTTATGAGTTGAGGAGCTTGCCACATTCTTTAAGTGAAACCTTACGTTTTAGCACAGCAGACTTTTGCAAGTTAGTAATTTGGGTCATGGTACTCTCATGCTGGCTGCCTCTGTGAGGGGGGGGGTTGCACAGCAAGGTTTTGGCAGCAGCAGAAGCTGCTAGGAGCTTCCCCCATGTCCTATAGCAAGGAGCAGCAGATACAACCTGGGATGAACTTACTGTCCCCCTCTGCCACTGGGGGAGAGGAGGTAGAGAAAAAATCTCTGTACTGGAGGCTCACTGATTTGAAGATATTAAGGTGAAATGGGGGTAGATAAAGCTGGGTGCATGAGCAGCTTAAAACCTTGCAGAGTCATGCCCAAAAGAAAAGAAAAAAAATCCCGTGGGCTTTAATTTCACTTAATGAGAAACCATTCACAGCGTTCCATTTCTGATCCATATCTTTCCATTTCTATTCTAATGGTAATTACTGTAGCAGTTTATTAACAAAGAAATCATTTGATAGCTTTCACATGTTCCCATACTTCAAGTATCTAACAACCTATTGATTCGATAGCTTGGCAGCCTTCCTGATTGAGGAGCTGGAGTTTGATTTTTTTTTTAAGCACTTTGATCACTTCACATGCAAAGGATAATTATTTCTCTGGTTGAAACAAGGGATGGATTGCAGAACGATGGAGTCTACAGGGTCCTCTTGCGTGTGATCCCTGCTGCATCCAGTTGAACAAGCAGTGTCTGTGCTGTTAGAGAAGGACCTTGAAAAATTGTCTTTGGGTTGGATTTCTGATCCCCGGGTTCCCGCAATCAGCAATGAGCAGGTATGCAGCACACCTGCAGAGGTAATGGCAGTGTCTGACACTACTGAGTGTAATTATGTTGTCCAGAGAAGCTGTGGGTTCCCCATCCCTGGCAGTGTCCCAGGCCAGTCTGGATGGGGCTTGGAGTGACCTGGTCTAGTGGAAGGTGTCCCTGCCCGTGGCAGGGAATGGAATGAGATGATCTTTAAGGTCCCTCCCAACCCAAACCATTCTGTGATGATTCTGTGATATCTTTATGGAGGGGGTTGTGTCTGCACCCCTATGTCCTGCTCTCAGCTGGGCCCCAGCAAGGTGCTGCATGGAGCAGGTTTCACAGTGGCATCGTGTTTTCACAGCCCTCACTCAGCTGCAGGCTCGTGGCACTGCTGGTTGATTCACTGCCCCTGCTCTCACTTTCTGGACGGTTCCTCACGTTTTCAAGGTGACTGGAGAAATTTTCCTGGGCAGCAGCTCACACTGGTAGAGAAGACTGGGACATTACAGGGGCTCCTGGAGGGCTGTGCAGTGTGTGGTGGGTGAGTCTGCCAGAGCACACGAGCCCAGAGCCAAGGGCCAGCCATGGGCCAGCCCCCCAGAGACAGCCAGCAGCCAGCCTGCCCTGCTGGGATGGCTACTGTGCGTGAGGGGTGGCACAGGCTCACAGTGGTGAACAATAAAGTGGTGTTTCTGGGAGCAGTGCATGGCATACGCTGCTTGAGCATGTTGCTGTGGTGCTTTTTGAGGACTTTTAGCAAATTGTTTCTAATTATATTGGAGGCCTACATGGGAATTGTATTTCTGCTGTTAGATAGCAGGAACCTTGCCTAGAAAGAGGCCCAGATACTTCAGTCAGTACACTTGGACCAAATGCCTTTGGTCGCATCATGAGCCCTTCTAGAAGGATTAAGGGGAAGAAAATGGATGGAAGCAATTTGCTATAAGTTTTCTCATGCAGGTTTTGAAAGAACAGAAACATTTGACCTCTATGAGGAGAAGCTGCTGTGTCCTCTCAGGGCTTTCCATGCACGTGACCCTAATGGGCCCCCGAACTGGTTGGTGAGTAATTCATTTGTCCCTGGAACAGCCTGCATTGATCATGCAATGCCCAGGTGACCCTACAACCTATCGGGAATAAGGGACTGGAAGAACTTGAATTACAGGTTGGTCATTTTCCCATCTAATATATCACAGACTGAAAGCTTTATGACTTCAGAGCTTACTGTATTAATTTTATGCATGAGTGCTTTATTTTTGCCATATGAGATATATCACTGGCTTACTGGAGCAAAATATCATTAGACCTGGAAAGGGATTTGGTCACTTACACTTTGTCACCAAGGATCATTGCACATAGATTATGTAGGGCTGTGCTGTGCCATTTCTCATGTGTTTATTAAGTGATTATAAATATCGAGCAGTGCGCCTTCAGGGGACACTTGAGATCTGTTATTGTAGTAACATTTCATTGAGAAAGATGGCACACACAGAGTGATTTGTGCCTTGGGAGGGTCCATCAAAGGGTTTGCCTGAGGAGAAGGCAGAGGTCTGTTCTACCTTGAAGGAGCCCTCCTTCATTGTTTTTAGTCTTAGCTGTCCCCATCCCTGGAGGTGTTTAAGGAAAGACTGGATGTGGCGCTCAGCGCTCTGGTCTAGTTGAAGTTATGGTGATGGGTCACAGGTTGGATTCGATGATCTCAGAGGTCTTTTCCAACCTAAATAATCCTGTGATTCTGTTACTGCCATCGAGGGCAAGATCCTGAGACACACAGGCTCCAGCCTCTGCTTGTGCCAGAGCCTTGGAGTTAATCACATCAAAGTACTTTGGGTACGTTGGTTTCCCCCATCTCAGTTCAGGAGGTCAGTCTTGAAAACCCCACAAACTTGGCTTTTCAGAAGTGCTGAGCCCACAGTGTTTATTCTTTCAATGATAATGAATGGAAATTTTATATGAACCCATAAAATCCATCTGTTCTCCGTGAACATTCAAGCTACTTCTGCACAAGCTATTTAGTGGCATGATGGCTTCAAACTGACAGAGGGCAGGTTTTGATTAGATGTTAGAAAGAAATTCTGCCCTGGTGAGGCACAGGTTGCCCTGAGAAGCTGTGGCTGCCCCATCCTTGGAAGTGTTCAAGACCAAGTTGAACAGGGCTTGGAGCAACCTGGGCTAGTGGAAGGTGTCCCTGCCCATGGCAGGGGGTGGAACAAAATGGGTTTTGAGGTCCCTTCCAACCCAAACCACTCAATGATTTCGCACAGCCCAAAACTGTGCAAGAGTCCACCTGAGAGCTCTTCACTCCTCAATCACGAAGGCCAAAGATCAGCCCCCGACTCCAGACTTCCCTTTCCATTTTCTGCCAAAATTGACAATGACCTGATGTCAAGTTTTCCCAGGAATTCTATTCCTTTTTTGTCACTGCAGCGGGTTTTATTTTTCCACAGAAAATTAACTTGTAAAGCAGGAGAGTTGGCGAAGGCTGGGCTTCTTCTAGAAACTGATGCTTCTTTAGATCCTTTCTTTTCCTTTAAAATCTTATATTAAAATGTTTCCTGCTGGGTATGTAAAGCACAACCTGAAAATGTGGCTGTTCTCCATTTCTAGATTTCCACTTATAACTGAACAGCTCAGGCCCACCTTTGATTAAGTGATCCACAGAAGAAAAAACAAACCTGCTATCTGCCTCTTAAAAGTTAATTAATGCTTCCGTAATTCACTAATCAAAAAGACCGAGATGAGAAGTAGGTGAGCAGTTAAAGAGCTGCATAAATCCACCAACAAGACTGATAGAAACCTGCAATTGTGTTCTGAGCCTGAGAACAAGAGCAAATGGGGTTAAAATGATTTGTGACCAGGAGAAGGAAGAATTTCCTTCTGTTACATGACTGCATGTAACTTTTATTAGTTTGATGATGTACAGTGGGACTATTTCTCTTGGAAATGCCTTTTTGGTTAACTTTTCATTTTCCTTCCCAAAGTTAACTCTCCCTCACAGTGGTGTGAAGCACAGCTCCCTGAGATTTGCTGGCCCCCAACCGTATTAGTACCACTTGTAGTCGTTGTAAATGACCTATTTCAGAGCAGGCACCAAAGCCCTTGTTTTGCAGGTAGGTGAGCCCTTGCCCTTTACTGTGCAGCATTTCCACAGCAGGGCAGGGATGAAATGTTTGTTGGTAAAAAATAGTAAGAACAAAACTCATAAGGTGTCGCATTGACAGTTACATCACTTTTATACCAGCTCCTCTTCAGGTATTAGAGGCTCTGTGCTAATTTAATATCACTAAACTGGCCCTGGTTTGGGTGTGATCTATCCTCCTGATATTGCATTTCTAGCCACTGGCACTTCAGTATTACCTGGTGCATCCAAATAATATCTGGAAAAGTACCAAGTTCACTTTTACCTGTGAAAGGCACAAGTTCCCAGGGTCAGAGAGGTGGTGCAGATTAACATACATTTATCACCAAATAGATATGAGAAAAACAGGTGGAGGGGCCTCTTGCTCATACCTATGGGAATAATTTCCTGTGGGGAATGGAGCATTTAAGATCCACTGGGAACAGGGAGAGACTCCAGGTGTTGCTGGTGCTGGATGCAGCATCCTCTCATGAGGCCAAGTTTTACCCCTGCATCTTCTCCAGGGGCAGGTTCTGGTCCAAATTTCTGTTTGTTTCAAGGGAATGTGGCTCAGTTGTTTTCACATTTCCTTCTTTTCACGTTTTCTAACCTGCTCAGTCCCTCTTTTCAAAGGTAAGGGAAAGGCTGGGACACCTCAAGGCTTCCCTTGGACAAGGCTCCAGCACCGTTGCCCACTGGTGGCCCCTGCACATGGAGGCAGCAAAATCTTTGCTATCATGTGTTATGTTCCTACAGGTGTTTTTATTACCCAAACAGTGTCTTCAGTCTCAAAAATTAAGGCCGAATACCCCTGGCTGGGTAATGCTGGTTGAAGAGTGTATCTGACAAAATGACAGAACAAGTCTGTGGGTTTCTCAAAACCTCTCCACCCTGCTGAGGGTTAGAGGTGCAACAGGCCCAGCCTGGCCAGTGACGGTTCCCTTGCTGTGGTAACTCCTTCTAAGGGTGTGTGTGTGCTTCCCTGGTCAAGAATTCAGGCATGCATCCACATAAATTTCTGTTTCTACACTGACCCTCGAGATCTTGTCTCCCATTCATCAACTTGGTTTCACAGAAGAAATTTCCTGTATTTCTCCTACAAGGCATCACAGCCACTGGTAGCACACAAACATTGGGGGATTTTGGCCTAGGAAATGATGGCTTTGGTTTGCCATCCACTTTCTCAAATCCAGGAGGATGGAACCCAGGTTGCCACGGTTTTGGTGAGAAGTGAGACTGCAAATGATGCATCAGTCCTCAGGCTCCAGCTGGAGACCAGCCTTGGATTGTCTGAGAAGCTCCAAGAGGAGCAGGCAGGGAAACCCCATTGTCTCATGGCACCTGTGGTATCTCCACCTCATAGGCCTATGGTATCTCCACTTTTCCCACACTGTCTCCTCCCACAGGGAGACTCTTTCACCATCATGGAAATTTTAAGGGTTGTCTTTCCCTACGTGTCCCTGCTCCCTTGCCTGAAGCTCCTGTGCCTCCTCCCATTTCTTGTTTTCCACTCTGCTGACAAAAGCAGTGGGATTTAGGATGTTTAAAGTAAAACCACGAGTGCTAAAACACCCCATGGAGCTTCACAGCATGATAACAAACAGGCTCTATTACCCAGGCCCGTCTCCCTTTGCTTTCCCTTCACGCTGGCAGGGCGAGGAGGGGCACTGCCACCATTTGTTTGGAAATGCAATTAGCCCAAGTGCGCAGGCCTGCAGCAAGCCAGGAGGATAACCTTGAATCCAGGGAAAGTTAGGGGGAATTTAAAGCCATCTGCAGCTCCAATGGGTCCCCACGCACCCCTTTCGCTCTCAGTTTCTATTCATGCCAGTAAAGTGCCAGAAGATCCGCAATACAATGGGAAATTGCTTCTTTGGGTATCATTGCATCTTGACTTAGAAGTGCTTTAACCTTGGCCTCATGCTTCCTGCGGGGCCTGTTGTCTTTGCTGCAGAAGTGCCGACACCAGCCAGGAACGTGGAGGATTTTCCATCTGAGTAAAATTAAAGCCCGAAACCTTTACCATCCTCTCGATGCCAGACATGCTCTACCTGCATTAACTTGAGCTTAATGGACTGCAAAACGAGCCTTTCAGCATGTATGGGAGTGGATTATTTGCAGCAGAGCAAGTTCCTCACATTTTTATCTCTTTCCTTTCTCAAAGCTTTTGTCCTTTGAAAAAAAAAAAGAGAAATGGCAACGACAGCCAAACTAACAGAACAGAGCAGGGCCTAGGAAGTCCAGAAACCTGTTTGAGCCAGGCAGAGTGTGCATCCACCAAGCCAGGTAACTAATGAAAATAGCAAAGACCACTGGTCCCTGTCTGCTAAACCAAAATGATGTTTATTAACCAAGTACTTGGTGGGCAGAGTGGTGAGGCCCTGGCACAGGTTGCCCAGAGAAGCTGTGGCTGCCCCATCCCTGGAAGTGTCCAAGACCAGGTTGGATGGGACTTGGAGCAACCTGGGCTAGTGGAAGGTGTCCCTACCCATGGCAGGAGGGTGGAATGAGAAGGACTTTAAAGGTCCCTTCCAACCCAAACTATTCTATGATTCTATGATTCTATGCTCATCATACATAATTTGTAAGGACAATGTAAAGCCTGTTGAGCCCCATTTTTCACCTGCTTCCTTGGAGTTTTGCCTTTGAGATTCATAGGATTTTTTCCAAAGCTCCCTAGGCATGGATTTGGCTGTTTCTCCAAAAACAGAGCCAAGCCAGTGCTGCAATACCTGCAGAGAAAATCCATATGGGTAATGGGATAATCCCTGTGCATAATAGGGTGGGAGAGCAGGCTGGTGATTTCTTTTCAAGCTTTCCTGGGTTATCACTACCAGGAGAGCAGCACATGGAACATTGTCTGTGTTTAATGGCCACAAGTACCTTCACTGTGTCCTTTCCAGTGCCAGATGCCTTAGAATCTAAATGAGGATCTTTAATGGTGGCATTAATTATTATTGAAATCCTGCTTTGCCCCACTGAAACAAGTCTAAATAGCTCTTGCTCTTTCTCTCTCTCCCTCCTTTCCCCAGATCCCCATCTCCTGTATTTGACACCAACATCAGAAGGTCACATGGCAAAGGCTCCTTTCACCTGACTGGTTGGGCCACTGAAATGGGGCAAAGTGCAGAAAGGGTCAGGGACAGGTACCCACAGCAGAGATGCTGCAGGAGCCGAGGATCAGAGAGGCTGAGTTGGGAAGGATGCCCTGAAACTGTCAGATAATGTCCCCTGGTGCTATGTATATGTACTATACCCACCCTCTTGCCTTCTATGGGAAGCCCAGTGCCAAGAAAGTATCAACTGACAGCTCCCAGGGATGCACATAACGAATTAAAATAGTAAATTAAATGCAGGTAACTCTTCTCTGTGAGGGTGGTGAGGCCCTGGCACAGGTTACCCAGAGAAGCTGTGGCTGCCCCATCCCTGGAAGTGTCCAAGGCCAGGTTGGACGGGGCTTGGAACAACCTGGTCTACTGGAAGGTGTCCTTGCCCATGGAAGGGGGGGTGAAACAAGATGGTCTGTGAGATCCCTTTAACCCAAACCATTCTGTGTTTCTGTTCCCCCAGGAGAGCCAGCATGGCCAGAGGACACAAACTCCCTGAGAAAGGAGAGGCTTTGTCTGTCTCACGTTGAACAGCCATCAGTGCCCAGAAGGTGAGGCCGTTTCTGCAGGTGGGTGCAACCATCACCTGTCCCTCAGCCTCGGCATGGAGGAGACCAGGAGTGCAGGTGGGGGCACCATCTAGTTCTGTGCCAGCCTGACTTAGCTTTCCTGCTGTTCTTTGTCTTTCCTTCCAATTTCCGAGTGCATAATTATCCCTTTGTCTGTGTGTGGCTGAGTGGGTGCATGAACTGGCATCTTCTGAGAGCAGACCTCTTTTAGGTACTGAGGTTAGTCATGGTGAAAAGGTACATTCCCTAAAAAAAAATCCCTCTGAAAATGTAGGAAGTATATCTGCAAATACAAATAAATACAATATGGTATATTAAATTGACTTTAAAAGGTGCCTTCCAACCCAAACCATTCCATGGGCCTAAATATATAAATACAGTCACTTACTTCCTTTCCATACATTCTATCTCGTGTGTTTTAAAAGCTGAGCTTCCACACTGCAACGAAGGTGGATGGGCCCTCTTTCCCCTTTAACAGCCACCAAAGACAAACACTTCATGGCTTCTGCTGTGTTGGAATCTGAGGATCTGCTCTTTGCCTTTAGCAGAGCTGTGGCTGGATGGGGGCTGCTGCAGCAGATCCACCATCTGAGCCAGGGGATGGTCCCCACAGGACTCAGTTCATGATGTGCCACTGAAGCCATTCCATGCTGCTGACTCAAGGAGCACTGGGAGGATGGAGAGTACTCAAAGTCCAGGATTTTCCCAGCCTTAGCCTGGTTTAGAGCGTGCCTTGCAGGCTCCTGGGGGAGAACGACATCATCCCGCTGATGCTCCTCTGCAGGTGATCCGGAGCTGAATCAGCCCCCCCCAGGGTGTGCAGGAAACATTCCACTAATTATAAAACAATCTTGAATAATGGCATATTAATGAGGACAGGGAAAGGTGATGCTCTCAGGATGGACTTTCCCACTGCTGGGAGGAGGAGGGAGCTGTACAGAGCTGCTGCACTTGGGGGGGCAAAAAATCATCCCATCAAAGGAGTGAGGCTTGGGCGTAAGGAACCCCAGGAGGAAGGAGCATTTTTCTAGCTCTGGATCTGTTTCTTCTGCAAAATTCACTGCTACTCCTGCTGAAGGTGTTGCCTCCAGGCTCTCTGCTCTCTGACCTGCTCTTCTGTTCCAATTCAAGTCCTTTTGGCTCCCTTTTCCAGCCACATTTCCTAGGCTGTATCATTTCTGCCTCCCTTCATCTCCCCTCTTTATCCCTCATTTTTCCAACCCATAAACTCTACCTTCCCCTACTTTCTGCCCTACCAAGCCCCCTGCTCTTCTCTACCTCTCAGCATCTTCCCTCACCTTCATCCACCTTCTTTTCTCCATCTCTCACAAATACCTGTTGTATTCTGAAGAGCATCAGCCCGGGGGATGGGAAGGACGGTGCCCACGGAGGAGGTTGTGCTCCCCTATCTAATAACATATGTATCAGGCACCTTTCCCTTCAGCTGGCAGCCTTGGGAAGCCCAAGACGAACCTTTCAACAAGATTAAAGAGATGGTATTAATTGCTATCGATCACAGGTCAACAAATTAAATTGCATCTGCAACTGCATCTCTGAAAGGTCTAAATGAGAAGAGTAGTTAATGGGTCTGGCTGGCCCAGAGCTGTGATTAATTAAAGGCAGAAATGAACTACAATGTTAAAAAAAAAAAAAAAAAGCAGAAAGGAAGGATACTGGGATGAGGATGAAACTCTGTGGTGTATCTGGAGAGCACCTGATGGGATTTCAGTTCTGGATCCGCCCTGGCCTGACATGGGCTGAGAGGAAGCAGAGCCAGTGGCAATGATTTTTGGGGCTACTGCTCCAAGCACACCAGTGCTGTGGAAACACTGCTCACCTATGATTGGCAACTCTTCCACATGAAGAGTGGAAGTTTTCCCAGAAAATCTGATCTGTGCCTATTGCTTCTCCCTGCGATCCCAGACCTTGCCCCGCTGACGCTGTGGTGCACGGGGAGAGCTGTGGGATCCCTCAGCAGGACTGTGTGTCTGACACCACTGGATTTGGGGGAATCAGATCCCTTCTGTGGTCCCAGCAAGCATCTCATGGAGACCTTGCAGTCACCTCTGCAGGGCTTTCCCTCATGTCACCCACCCGCACACTCCCTGTGCCTGGTCCATGGCATGTCCCCCGCCAGCAGCTTTTTATTTTCCATTTGTTTCAGACACAGAGCCCTGAAAGGGTGAAAGGAAAAAAAACAAGCTTAGCAATTGCTTAGCAATCCCACTGCTTGTCCCATGCTGGTCCAGCACTGCAGCATCCTGGTGGCAGCTGGGAGAAGAGTACTCCTGGGTGGGAATAAGGGCGCTACAGTGACTCCTTGGGAAATAATGAAGTAGCACAGCATGGAATGGAGATGGTGCTTAATTAATAACGAAGAAAATAATAATATGTGGCACGTATAGAGCTGTACTTGTTCCAAGCACTGTACAAACATTAACTACAGTAATTAAGCTGTAATTAATTGGAGTAACTACTAATCAGTGTAAATAATGATGCATCTGGAGGTACCAAATGGAGTTTGTGAACTGAAAGCAAATTTCCATGTTCAGGAAATGGCATCAAATATAAAAATGGCACCAGAAAAAGGCAAAACCAGATGGAGGTTAAAGCGAGAGCCTGGGAGCCGTGTCAGTCCATGGCAGCTCCCAAAAAGGGAATCCCTGTTTGGCAAAGCAAAGCTGCTTTTCTGAGTTATGGCTGAGATGCTCCCTGGGCAACACATCCTGTCCATGGGACTCCTGTGGCTGTTTCCAGGCTCCAAGCCCACTCCTCCCACTCCAGCAACGCTCACCAGCACTGCGGAGAGCCAGGGGCTGGAGCAAGAGATGAGATGGGGAATTGGGAGCTTGAGGGGCTGATGATCAGCAGAGTAAAATACACCACAAGTATATAATTTTGGGGGTTTTTGCTGGTTTGCACACTTTATATTTAACAAAATAATTTTTTAATAATATAGTCTTTTACACATCAAATATTGTCTCTAGGACATCTCCACACCCCCTCCCATTTTTACAGATTGGTTTTTTCCTCACTAGTTTCAGGCACACTATTGTTTGAAAGTTTTGAAACCAGATAGTCATTGACAGGCAACAGCTCACACAGGAATGTGGCCACGGCACCTCTGATGCTCAGCCTGCAGGAAGCCAGTGCTCAGCTGCACTACAGCAGTCACTGTGCTCATGTTCATCCCACCCCTGCCCTCCATAAAACACCAAAATGGGGAGGAAATAAAAATGTGAAGGCAGCAGTGTGTATGAACCGAGCCCGATGTGCTGATCCGCTGGCAGAAGATGCTCTAGGGGGATCTGTGGCCGCCGCTGCCGAGGGCAGGTGCTGCACTGAAGTCTGAACTCTCAACAAAACAAGCACCATCACCCTCATGGCCACGACCAAAAAAAGCAGGGAACCAAGCGTGGACAGTGATGGGAAAGGCTCCTGTGCTCACCTAGGCAGGCAGAGCAGGGAGATGACGTTGGTGGCTTTTCTTTGACAGCACCACTTGGAAGCTGCAGCCTGAGAAAGCAGGAGGTGCCAGTGCCGAAAAGCCCGACGGGATCCTTTGACTGCAGGTGGGGACCATGGGGACCTCTCCTCCTGGCAGGCAGGCATGGAGCTGCTCCTAGAGACACCCCTCACCAGGAGCCAATTCCCATGGATGTGGCCAGCCCAGCCACATCTCCCTGTGCACCGTGGCTTGCTTTATCCCCAGCAGTATGGATGCTCCCAGGGAGAGCCAGGGCAGCTCCCTCCTGCTGCAGCAAAGGGTCTGTCTGCCAGCTGAGCCAGGTTAGTGCTATGGGACATTCCTGGAAACCTCCCTGTGTGTGGGGATCAGGTATGTGTGACCTGCTGTTGCTGAAGGCAATGAAATGCTGCCCTTGGCTCCAGCAAGGGCAGCCTTGGCACCAAGGGATGGGACAAGGCAGGTGGGCACACACTCAGCCCGAGAACTGGGAACAGGTGGGACCCTCATCCTTCACCACAATGCCCAGCCAGGCCTCACACAAGAGACCACCCAGGTAAGATGCTGCTTTCTTGGTGCCTTTCCAGCCCCTCCTGTCTGTTTGCCTGCCCTGCCCTGCCCACACAGCCAGGGTGGGCTCCTGCTCCCATCAAGGTCACGGTGACTGTGTAAGTGTCTTCAACTTTATTGTCCCCACTCAGTGGAGAAAGTGTAACACAGATACAGCTTTGTGTCTTGGCTGTCTGGTCCATACCTGTGCATCTACCTCAGTCCTGCTGCAGGTTACATTCCAGTTGTTGGGTTTTTTTAACACCCTGCTCACCTTTTAATTTCTACCTCCCTCCTTAGTCCTTAGTGCCACTCCTGCTTATAGACACAATAAAAATGCTCCATCCATCGCTTCACTCACAGCTGTATTGTCCCAGTGATCCCAGCTTAGGAAGAGGCTTTAAAAAAAAATCACAATAGCAAAAAACCCTTAAATAAATAAATGTGAAAAACCCCACGATCCACATCGCAGAAAGTGAGAGCGGTGAATCGATCGTCGGCTCGAAGGCATCACCAGTCCAAGGACTTGGGTGGGCTGTTCTTCTTTTTCCTCCCCGAACCTGACCACTGCATCCCTCCCAAGCACTGGTAATTACAAAAGCAGAGGAGATACCTAGACACCAGATACACAGTGTGCAAAGCCAGAGAAGAGCAGGAGGGGGCACAGGGAGACCCTTCCCCGCGGGCACAAATCTCTGCTTGTGCGGGACGCTCGCAGGTGTCGCTGGTGACCCTGCTGCAGTGGCGGGAGGTCGGACGCGGGGGCAGCATCGAGGCCGTTCCTTCCTCATCGTCCCCAGCGGGTTGTTTGGCGCTGGCGGGGGGTCGGTCCCACTACAGAGCCTGCTTGCCCTGGCATTCCCGCTTGGAGCACTGCGCTGGCTTCCACCAGTCCCCGTTGTGGCAGTGGCAGATATTGCAGTCGTCCACCTTCACCTCGATGCCGGCGGGAATTATCGTGGTTCCCGCAAAGCAGTTCGGACCTGCAAAAACACACGGGGGCAACAGAGATAAATACGTCTTTGGTTCGGAACGGGGTGCAGCAGCTCTGCCCCAGCCCCTGGGAGCAGTGAGGTGCTCAGCCCCCACCCCTCACTGCTCTGGTCACAGCACTGCCGAAATCCCAGCAATGCTCCTTCCAGCTGCTCAGTGCCGAACCTTTGCCCCACACCCATCACTTGTCTCACTTTTTTGGATGCCTTCAGACACTAAAGGGAAAAAAAAAAAAGGCCTCAGAACTTTCCTTCTCTGTTTCTGTACCCAACCCCTACAACAAATGGCATCGGATGCCCCAACGATGCACTCAGCTTGTTTCTACTTTAGTTGCCCTTTAATTTTTCTCCTTAATTTTGCCTGTTAGTTGGACAAGACCATGAGAACAAGCATCAGGACACAGCCTGATGAGCCTGGTGAGCCTGCACAGAGCTGCAGGGACCAGAGCCAATTCATCCCCCACAGCAGCCGTACTGCAACACCAGGTAACCCCAGGGACCCCCCCACCAGTTGGGGCTATTAACCATGAATGAGCTGTAGCATCAAATTAGCAAAATAATTCACCTCTCAAATAAGCTTTCTAATGAAATCTATTTTTTTTTCTCAAGGGTAATTCCTTTAATCTGCTCATTATTGTTTTGGGGTTTTTTTTTGGCTTCCTTATTACACAGTATATCAAAGCTGAGCAGCAGGTCAGCAAGAATCTTATTTCCCAGTCACAGAACAGTTGGGGTTGGAAGGGACCTTAAAGTCCTTTCCTCCCCCTTGTAAAAACCCCGCAAATACCCACTGCCAGCTGACCCCCTGCAAGCCCTCCCTTCCTCCCCTCTCCCTCCTGCATCATTTGGTGCCAGGAATTACTGTCACAGCCAGCAGCACACACACAATTCGAGGCAGTCGCATTCACAGCATTGGGGAAGCACAAAGACATTTGACAAGTGTCTTGTGGCTCAAGTGCTGCTCCGAAATGTCACCCCTCGGCTGCCACCGGTTCTAATCTGTGCCTCCAGTGCACGAGGTGCATTCCAAAGATGAGAGTGTGTACAGACATGAAATTATGGGCAAGTTCTTGCTTAAGTCTTGGGTTTAAGGCTGTTTGAAAGGGTCCCTACGTGGCTGGAAACGGGCTGAGCTGTAACCAACCCAGTGCTGGGGTCTCATGTTTAACAGTCTCAGAGATGTATTCACTTCACTTATTAGTGCCCTCACTTTATTAAGATGCTCCTCAGGACCCTTTGTTCAACAGGCCACCGGTCTGACAGGGCTGGGCTTAACCAGACCATTCAGGGTGCCTGTTATTTGTGTTTAAGCAACCTCCCGACTTCATTAAAGGCTTCTTCAAATGCAGATCAGTTCCTACAGCAACATTTCACATCCATCTTCAGGAAGCCACAACAGAAGGGCTTGGAGAAAGACACCTCTGATGGCTCCTGTACCAGAATCTGGGGTGACAGGGTGTTCCCCAGGGCTGCTGCTTCCCTCCTTGGCAGGATCTGGGAAGGCAGGCTGTGGCACTGGGAAGGTCCGTGTGCTCCATGATGCCTCCTCCTTTGCCTAGCCAGCACGTGAATCCATCAGGATGCCAGGAAGAAGCAGGCTTTTGCTCTGGACACAGATCCAACTCCACTTGTTGAGCCAGAGTTCAGGTGACACAGCTCTGCTGGCAGTGGAGGAGCAGTGCTCTGGGAGTGGGGATGTTTTAAGTCTGCTTGAGCTGGGCTTTGGGCTGGACAAGCTCCAAAGGGCCCCTCCAACCTCAGTCATTCCACACTGCAAAGAACTTCAAAGCCAGGAGTTACCAGCCAAGGACACACAGTGACACAGAACAGCCCAACTGTACCCGTGCACACATGGGATCTGTGTTTTCCTTTGCAGGCCTGTGGTTATAAGAGTCATGGCCCATTCTGGTCAGGAGCTGAAGATCTCCCAAGCCTCCTGAAGTCTCTCCTGAAGATGCGGTTCTGGTTGGAAAGGCTGCAATCCCAACTGTGGTATGTTTCTGGCAACCCACTGAGGTTGTCATACTTTCCCACAGCTTTTGGGTCCCTGTGCTCTCCATCTCAGATTTAATTCTCTGCCTCCTGGAGCCCAGTGGGAGGTGGTGTGTTGTTGCTCCCAGCAGGGACCAGGTCAGCTCATTTGCTGCCATTAAATGTCCAGGGTTCAAACACAATGAAAATGCCAATAATTGTATCCAGCTGCACTTGAAGATGAAATAAGTACCTGTCCCTCTCTAATGGGATGCTCTAAGTGCCTGCCAGTGTCAGGGATGCCCAGCATGGGCAGCCTCCATGCAACAGCCTGCTCTGCTCTCCCAGAGCAAAAAAATACCCCTTTTCATTATAATTTAAACAAAAAGCTTCCTCTGGAGATGAGGGTGGCAAGGAAAGGGGAAGATTATTTTCTCTCTTGTCCTGTGGCTACCTGTTAATCACCTCATTTGAGAAGCCAGTGCTGCCTGGACACCCCACACCTGTCTCCAGACACAGCCTTCTCCGGATTTATAGCAGGGCCAGCCTGTTTCCATTGCTGGGAACAGGAGGGAGGCTGGCAGTGACAGCAACAAGCAGGTTTGCTCACTCTCAGAAGAGCCAACTTTGCCTCCCAGCCAAGCTTTGGGAACCCCACACCCCTCCCATAGGGTTTTGGCTGCATCCCTGCACTGAACTGGTGCAGGGGTCACTCAGCCAAGGGTGATCCAAGTGGGACTGGCTGGTGGGGTGCTGCCAGCTGGGCAAAAGCTTATTTTTCCTTGCATCCTGCTCATCTGCCCATTCATTCCATGGCTGCTCCATCACGGCCACAGCTGCCCTTCCTCCTACCAGCAGCCCCAGGTCTCTTCTCCCTCTTGAGTTTCCCTGGGGAGGTCATGTGGAAAAAAAGTAATCACCAAACACCTGTCATTAGTATCCCTATCCCAAGATAGGGAGGAGCAGAAAGTGGACATGGTGATGGAAAGAGGAGATGGATGAGGGGGAGGTACTAAAAGCATCACATGTGCCTGTGAGGTCCCTTATTCTGGGATCACTTATCCTGGGGACAGCAGCACAGGGACTCCCTGCCCTGGCCAAGGACACAGGGCAGCTCTGTAAATTAGTAATTAAACACTAGTAATCTGCCCCGCTGATCTCTGGCATCAAACGAGCCTGGAAGGACCTGGCAAGCACCTCTGTGTCTAAGAGAAAATCCTTGGGATTCTGCTGCCACCCCCCCAGAGTGGCTGGGCAAGGGAAAGAGGGAAAATTACAGCTATTTTGGATAAGTCCTAGGGACGGAAGGCTGGGAGGAACATTGGGGGTTGGCCAAAGGAGCCCTTGTTGAAGCAGCACTCATCATCTCTGGGCTGGCCAGGATCACCTCAGCACACCTAAGGAAGGAGCTGTACTCAGAGGCTGAAGTGAGGGAAAAACCACAGCAATTGGGCTTGTTTTCCTTTTTGTTGGCTTTTAGCAAAATGGATGAAAACCTGGCTTGGGGCTCTACAGACATTGCCCTCCTATGGGATGTTTTCCTGCCATTTTGGGACAGCCTCTCTCCTGTCAGACCTTGATACTTGTAATTTAGGCCAATACTGCCACTGCTCTGGACTGTTTTTTTCCCCAGCACTCTCTCAAAACACCCCCCCTCTCTGCTTTGCCAGAGTGAAAAGGTTTCTTTTGCACACCACAGCGAGCTGGATGGAGAGTTTTTGCACCCTCTCCCCCACTCTGCTATCCCTATCCCTACAGAAACACAGGTTTCTAACGGGAGGCAAAATTTCCACACTCCATTTGTGACAATTCAACTTAAATTCCCACTGCCTGAAATCCAATTTTCCAGCACAATCACTATCAGCCAGCCCCTCCCTGCCTTTTTTTTTCCCCCCATTGAAACTTCTCACACTTTCACACTGGAGCAGTGGGCCCTGTTTGCCCACACTGGGATGCAGTAGCATCACACCTGCAGCAGAGGCACAAGAGAGAGGCTCTTGGAGAGACACTGCACAGCTGAGATTTATGTGCAAGTATGCCCCAACCAAGTGGCATTTTCTGGGCCATGGCACAAGTCACCAGGGAGTTTTCCAGTTTATAGAGCTGGGAGCTCTTGGTGGAGAGAATATCCAGCACCTGGGGATCTGTGGGGCTTTGCCATGTGCAGCCCCTAAAGCCACAACCAGAGCCCACAGCAAGAAACCAAGTCCTTTCTTTGCTCTGCAAGAGCTCAACAGACTCCCCTAAATTCTTTAATATCCTTTTCCCTTCCCAGTATTTCAAAAGCTCAGAGCCCCAGCCCAGTGCTGCTCAGGACTGTCCTGAGCTTTTCCCACTGTGGCTGCTTGGAGGAACAGGATGAGACCAAGGTCTGCCAAATCCATGCCAAAAAAAAACCCCAAAAAACAAAGGATGAGACAGATCAGCAATGTGTTGTTGGTTTTTTTTTTTTTAAATTATTATTCAAAGGAAGATGCTGCTCAGCAACATTTGATGACATGTCAAGCACATCAGGTTACTTATGATGATAGCAGCAGGAACAAGACGCTGCTTTGGGCAAGGGCTGTCATCCTGCTCCTGGTAAAAGCATCTTAAACCACGACTGTGATGATAACAGGACACTAATCACCCTTTTTCCTCGCTCAGGGAGACTGATGGGAGAAGTTTGCTGCTCCCACAGACAATGTAATTGTGAGATTTGCTTTGCTTAACATAGTTAATACTCATAAAAGCCCACAGCACTCCAGGCTGTTTGCTAGAACAGCTGTGAAGATTTTTATGGAGATATTAGGGACATTCAGATGCTGGTTTAATGGGAGAGATGTGAAAAATCATATAGGGTTTGTTGTCGGGGGAGTGATGGCCAATTTCACAACCATAGGGCTAAGCCCAGTACGTGGTGATGACCCGTGTTGTGCTGCTGACCTGCACCCCTGTTATGGAGGGGATCCAGGGGTCACACTCTCTCCAACACCAGGAGCTCATGGAGTCCTGCTGATGCAGGGAGTCGCTTGGTGCTGAACACCAGTGCCCCCACAGCTCCCAGATGGGTTTTACTGAATCAGTGTCTCTGCCTCTGGCTTTCAGCAGCTCTGAATTCAGCTTTGTGTGCACAAAGAAGCAGTAAAAGGAAATCAAATGTTAATCAAACAGCAAGCACAACTCACTTCAGGCCAACTGTGATATTCAGATTGCCCTGGGGAGTGTCTGTCCCACACAAAAGCTCATCACCTCCCCCCACAATTCTCATGGTGCAACCTCCTGATTCAGCAGCAGTGGTAGTTTCCTCTCAGTAAATATTTTTCCAGTGATAACTCTATGTCTCCTGCCACTCTTTTGAGAGCTTCCCCATCCCTTTAGGAGATACTAAAGCTGACTCCAAGAGAATTCAGCGATTCAGTCAATGGATAACATCAAGTTGAGAGGTGGTTGATGGCTATGCTTATCTGCCTGGTTATAGAGCTGTATTCAGCCAAGCCATCCCTCAGGCTCTCACGTGGTGTGCCCACAAATTAAAATTGCCAAGGGATAAGCAGAAAAGAAAACAGTGGTGTATCCACAGTATCTAGAATGGATACAGCCTGAAAACATCCCCAGGATGCTCACTCAGCTCAATGACTTTGCTATTGGAGCTTTACCACAAATGCAGTTGAACTGGGCGAGATGTTTCTAGGGAGCGTGGCCCAAGTGTCTTCGCAGGGGGAAGGTGGATTTTTCTCTCCATCTCTCCACAAAACAGGCATCTCACAGTCTTCACCATGACCATCCCACACCACAAGCCATGTGGTCTCCAGCACTGTTGTCCACTGCTCCCAGCATCACTCAGCTGAAACCAACCCCTCACAAAGCGAGGATTTACACCTGGAACCTGCACAAGGATGCTCATGGATCCCCAGCAGGAAAAGGGGAAAACCACAGCAGGAATACAGGTGATCCCCAGGCTCTGTCACAGAGGCAAGAAATGGCTCATTGCCTGTACCTTGGGACTTTTTCCCTCCCTGACTTGTTAACTGAAGCCATAAATTGAGCTCTTTTCTTGCAATCTGAAGTGATCACATAGATGGGTGTGATAGAGCTAAATGAACATTTGAGAAGATCTGCAGGATCAGCTGGGAGGAGCTGTGTTAACTTCCAGAAATGAGGGCCATCATTAAAAACAAGGTGCTGGTTTTTCTGCCCTCCTGAGCACAGAGTTCAGCCTGGACGTGAGAAAGAAGTCTTGTTTTCACTGCATGGTATGGGGAATGCCAGCCCTCCTCTTCTTGGTGGGAGGAGAAGGCAGCAGGCAAAGCCGGAGGTGAGACAAAGAAATCAGCTGGTGATGCTGAGCTTTGCCTTGCTGCAAATTAAACCTGGCGATGCTCTGCAGGGGGAGCTGAAAACCCCACCTGAAAATAACAACTCTGAAGCTGTACTGTGTTAGAGACAGGCCGAAGCTGAAGATCCTGGTTCAGATGGAAGCCTGAGGTTGTATTGGAACGGGGCTGCCACAGCCATGGCACATGGGGGACTGAGTTCACACCTGGCCATGCCCAGTTCTGATCCTGTCTGTGGTTGATCATTTCTTGGAGGTGGCAGGAGGGCAGGCAGCTCACTGTGGCTCTGTCTCCTCCCTCCTCCTGCAGGTGATGTCCATGTCCTCCAGGCCATGGCAGACACAGCTCTTGCAGACTAACGGACACTTATTCACCCTGCACATTCCCAACACAAACATCAGGGAAAATACCCCTGGCCTCCTAATCCATCGTCACCCACCATCCAACCTGCAATAATGCCCCCAATTTCACTCTGTTCTCTAAAATGTCGCAAAATGAGGTCCTTTTAGTTTTTTACCTGTGGCAAATCCCACTGAGTCTGGCTAAAAGCTACTGGAGTCTTCTGGTGATACCTTCTAGACACCCAGAAGCTTTCAATCCTGTGGACCATTGCCCCAAAGAATGAATCTCTGAAGCTTATCTGCAGCTCTTTTCCATCATTCCTGCATATTTCACTGCTCACAAGATGATGCTAACAGCTCTTCTCGAGTACTGCCTATTTACAGGAGAGATTTTTCCAGCCATAATTCACATTACTGGGTGCCTGAAGATGCCTAAAAGTTATTTAATCTCTGCATTAAAGATATATATATATATCTGCAGTATCCTTGTCCAAATTGTTTCCAAGTTGCTCACTCTAAGCAAGCCCTACATCATTAGAAGGAACACATTAAAAAGGCCAGAGGGAGGTGAAAAGCTCAGTTCAGGGCAAAGGGAGCATTCCACTGATTTAGCCAGCGATGCAGCCAGCACAACAAAGATTAAACACCCCAGCAGCTCCCAGCCAGCCCAGTGGGACAGGGATCTCCTGGTGGCCCCACATTCCCTCCTGGTTCTCCCTATGCAGAAATGTTCACATCTTCCAGGCTTTGCTCAGACAATCCCAAGCATCCACTGCCTTGGAGTCTAATGAATGCAGGGGACCCACTGGAGCTCCCTAAATTATGGCCTAGCACCCAGTGACACAGACTGATTTAATCCTCACTGCTCTGCACCACAGTTAGAAAATTACTGATGGCTTGTTATCCATCTTAATCAAGAGCAGCAAACAAATGAGGGACAGGGAGACATCCAGAAGGGAATACACCACATTACTCCTCCTTATTGATAGCACAGTTACTTAATTTGATGAGGAGACATAACTTCAGGCATCACTAACTACTGGAGCAGGAATGTTTTGGTGCAGGGAAGATCTATGGGTGCAATTTAAAGGCAGTCTGTCGGGGAGCAGTGACGTCCACCAGCACCGATACAGATCTGAGCTGTGTGGACAGGCTGGAGGCCATCACTCACCCAGGGAACAAAGAGCAGCCCTTCCACAGCTCCACAGCACCAGCTGGAAATTACAGCCCTGCTGCACTCTTCATCCCCTGGGCTTGTGGGATGAGCAGGACAACAGGACCAAGCCCAAGGCTGAGCACAGAATCACAGAATGGTTTGGGTTGGAAGGGACCTTAAAGCTCATCTCCTTCTGCTTCCCTGCCGCGGACAGGGACACCTTCCACTAGCCCAGGTTGCTCCAAGCCCTGTCCAACCTGGCCTGGGACACTTCTGCAGACTTGAACTGGACCCATTGCCACTGAAGCCACAGAGAAGCCAATGCAGGACCAGCTCCCAGACAACAACAAAACAACTCCCAAGGCTCCAGACCCAGCTGTAAATAAAGGGCTTTCCCTGCTTCTTGTAATATAAAATGCAGGTTGGCATTTTCAAAGTCTCCTATGGGATTTGCACACCAAAGTCCTCTTCATTTTAAAAAGATCTGTGTGTGCAAATACCTTGATCAGCATGGAAAAGTTTAGCTCATGGTAAAAAAACCTGCATGGGCAATGGGCTCAGCATTGCACAGGCAGGAACTGTGCCTCCAAACCAGTTTTTTGGAATCAGATTTTTGCTGTGCACACTCAGGGCTGAAGAAGCCAGCAGTAACCATCTATTAAGGGAGAAATGCATTTCAACATTTACCTGAGCAAACACACAGGATTTAGCTCTTAAAAATTTCTTTGCAGGCAGCATAAAGCTTCGGGACAATACCATAGATTTTTTTAAAAATACAGGTAGATTGTAACTGTGGGCAACGAAAGCTACTCTGAGGTCATTGTAACCTCTCAGGTAAGTAATAGCCTTTTAAAAAGTTGTCTAAGTAGATATTTCCCAAAATGAATTCCAACTGTGCTGAAAGTACATTAATTTTTTTAATGGTTCAAACACAGCAAATAAGGTGAGCTGGGTTTGTTTGTTTTCTTTTTGGGGGGGAGCTTGTATCAGATTAATATAAAAGAAATCAATTAATAAAACTACCACTAAGTTACTGCATCGTCAAACAATGTTACCACTAGAATCAACAGGCAAAGGGAAGAAAGGCTGGACCTCCCAGAGACTAAACCTTAGAGTGAAGAGAATGTATTTTATGTATATAAAACGTGCTGTTGTGACTCTGCTGCCTTCACCTCACCAGCTCCCCAGAGCAGCCATGGAACAAGGCTCGGTCCATGGGACAGGCTCAGTCCAGGTGACTGTGCCCTCAGAGCCAGGATTTCCCAAGTCACCCCAGAAAGGAATTGGGATGCAGAGCAGAAACTTGGCCGTGGACCTGTCTGGATGTTTGTCCTGCCCACTGCAACAGTTTTGGGGCACCTTCTAAGGCACTGTCAGGGAGCAGCAGCTCCAGCAGCAGCCACAGGTCTCTGTCCATGCAGCTGTGGGAGGAAACCCTTATCTAGGGAAGCAAGTGCCAAAATAGCCCCTGGCTGCCAAAGTGCACATCTTTGCTCCCTGCCTGGGCATCTCCATTCAAAGGCGAAGGTCAACAGCAAAAGAATAACAACCAGGACTTCTTCTCCGGGTCTTTTGAGCTTTTAGCCAACTTATTTGCCTCTTGGTTGAGCTCCATGTGAAAATATAATGATTTTTATGGCCCATTTTAACATTTTTATGTCTTTTTTTCTTCAGAAAAAAAATCCCACATTTGGTGTAAGAATTAAAACAGTATTTCACGCTTAACTGCAATCACAGATGATGTATGGAAGAGAGAGCTGGCTGCACATCAACTCATATAAAGCCAGAATTGAATCTAACTTGGTCACTACAGCTGTGCATGATGTTTTATGGGGCGGGGTTTTTTTTTCAGATCAGTCCTAAATGAAGTAGAAACTGTGACCGTGCTCGTTTTGTATAAAACAGGAGGAAAAAAATGTGTGGGAGAACCAGGATTGCTACACATTTATCTGAGTTGTTCACGTCGATGTGGAGTCCCCTGCAAACCCAGCCCAGTGCTGGACGACGAAGCTGCAGCAGCAGTGGCCTGTGCCATGAGGCAGCCTCTGCACAAACCCCCTGCCCAGGGGAACAAGGGTTTCCTGAGCTGTGGGAAACCACATGATTAGGATGAACCTCCAGCTCCTGTCTGAAAAACGGCTCCATCGTAATCCAGATCACCTTGGGATCGCTGCGGGATAAATGTGACAGTTCGAGGGCATCAGCATGGACCTGCTTCTGTTTTCCACCCAGGGACAGATTTTTCTGATGATGGTTTTGAATGTGGGATTGTATTAGAAATGGGACTTCAAAGCAAAGATAAAACTTTCCATGTAAGGAAAGAGCTGCTGTGGAAACCATTTCTTTCTACTGTCGGCTCGTATTTGACATCTCCTGCTGCCTTCACCATCATTCCCAGCCCCCTGGCCTCCATGATGACAGACACAGAAACGATGGGGAGTAAGACCCAAGTAAAAGGTGAATTTAATGAACATGTAGATGTATAACAACTAAAAGCCTGTCAATCACCAAAGGTTCCCCTTCCAGTCAAAGTATGGATCTTCTGGAGGCCATTTAACAGACCCCACTTGCATCAGCCTTTGGATATGCCTAGTTTTCATCCCTATATATTCAGGTTGGGCTCCAGTGGCACAGCTACCACTTTATGCAAATCCATACAAATGATTGATTACCCATAGAAAGAGAATAACCACAACGGCAGAAACATTACCCCTTAATTTGTCTGGGGAATTTAATTACCTGCCTGTAGCATGGAAAACGAAAATCAGGAAAACATCTCCCCTCCAACCCCCACCCCAAGCAATTAATAAGCCTGGTGTTAGAGAGACAGGACATGGCACTGCTGTGCCAAAATCTGCAGCTCCTGAGGAAACAGGAGGAGGGGGTGGAAGGGGCAGGGTAGGATGGATGGATGGATCTTGAGGGCACACACGGGGAGAGCAAAGCACTGCAAGGACGGGCACACCTTGGTCTGACGGACAGATGAGACAAGCAGGGCTTGGTGCTTCTGGAATAAACAGGCTCCTAAGCCCTTCTGCTGGGACCTGTCCTGATTTCTCCAGCAGCTGCAAAAGCAGCTTTAATTCATGTTTTGTCCCCAGATTTTGCTCTTCCCATTATGCTACCTGCATTTAATGGTATCCATGGCATTTCCACGGTGCTTCCTGACGAGAAGGCAAAGAGTGGGGTTGCTAGCAGAAATAAAATGAGCCATGCTGGTTTTGCATGTGAATAGTTGTATTTAATGAAATCATCCAATGGAAAAGGACTGTCTTTTCCTTTGCCAACAATTCTGGGTGTCACCACAAAAGGCATAACCACTATGTACGTAGGCTTTTGTACTCCAGCAGATGCCATGTGATACTACGGTGCTGTGTGGGGACAGGACAGTTCCTCTGCACTGTAAGGCAGCAGCCAGCAGTGATGAAAAGCTGGGATGCAGGTGGCTCTGCAGCCCTCCCCCCATAACTCTCAGAAAGCTTTGTTACCCCTCATTCTGCCTGAGTCTGTTTTTATTATTTCATTACTGGATAAAACTATTACTCGCCCTCTGGTCTCAGTGGCACTATGGTACCCAAACAGCTCAGAACAGGAGCCTGTTTTCCTCACAGCATTCCACTGGGACAGGGGAGTGCACAGGGGAAACTGAGGCATGGACACAGTGCCCTGCTTGAGGAGAATGGGCATTATTAAAAACAAACCCAGCAGACAATTATTTTTAACAAAACCTGCAGGAACAAGAAAGTTTGAAGCTGCAAACTGTGTTCTCAAGTGTGATGGGAATTGGTTCAGATCTTCCTGGCAGGGGGAGGGAACTGTGAGACAGAGTGGCAAAGTGATGGACAGTGACTTCCAAATGAAATTCCCCATTTCTGAGTGCTTCCACACTCTTCAGCAAGTATTCCCTGCCTTGCTTTTCCTGCATTCATTTTGTCCTTCAGGATTTTTTTTTAAAGCCAGAAGGGGGATTTAGACATGCGTACAGCTACTGACCTGATACAAGCTAATGATTCTATAAAACACCTAAAAAATGCTTTACTTCAAAAGATTGATGTTTCCTATTGTATTTTTTCAATGCCAATTAATTACTTAATTCATTAGCAATGTAACACAAGAATGGTCTTTGAAAATCTGCTTTGTGTAGATGCCTTTAATTATGGATAATTGAATACTGTGGAAGGACCTGATTATACCTCTGAGCATTTTCTAATCTGGAAAATGAAACACACTCCTGAACACATATAACACCAGCTGAGCTCAACAGCCACACAGAGTTAAAAAAAAGATGGGAAAATAAGCACCCCAAAACCAGACCACCCCAAACTCCATGACTAAAAGAGGGTGGGAATTCCTGGGGAGCACACCCTGACAGGGTTGTACCAGTCCCTGCCTGGCTGGGACACGAGCAGAAGCCCAACGTGGAGCTGCTGCAGCCAGTGAGCAACCAGGGGCCCAGGGCAGCTCGGTGTTAACACCTGCTAAAGTTGGGAACAGATTTCCAGATGGTCCTTTG
This sequence comes from Chiroxiphia lanceolata, assembly GCF_009829145.1. Classification (NCBI taxonomy): domain Eukaryota; kingdom Metazoa; phylum Chordata; class Aves; order Passeriformes; family Pipridae; genus Chiroxiphia; species Chiroxiphia lanceolata. Next base: position 6,995,814 of record NC_045643.1, on the reverse strand, counting down.
TACATATGGCAGCAATAGCCAAAACTGCTAAAAAGAGCAAAGTGCTCTCCAAATGTAATCATGGTTGACCTTGGAAGATGAAAATTTGCCAGCAGCAGAAGTTACTCCATAAGTTTGGCTTCGAATTCCTTCCTCTTGCTTTTTTTTTGCCCCTTCTTCTCCTCTTTACTCCTCCACAGCAATGGTAGTGAGGAAGTCAGCATCCAGAGGGCTGCAGTAACCAGGGCTGCTGTCTCAGAAAGAGTTTTAATCCCAGAAGCAAACCAGGGAAACGTTTGTTTTGAAGACAGTGTTCCAGACAGATCCCCTCCCTACCAGGGCCAAGATCCTGCAGCAGGGACCAGGGAGGTTTATTTTTGGCTCAGGGGGAAGGAGGGACACTGATGTTTAAATAAAACTGATTTGTGCTGTCACACCATGCAGGCACCTCGCTGTGAGTGCCTTCCCTTCCTCCCCCAGTGTCCTACTGATACCACAGCCCATCCCTCCTGCATCCCTGCTGCCCTCTGCACCTCTGCCTCAATGCAAACCCACTGATTACCGTGCCTTTAGAGCCCGGGGGCTTTTCAGTGCCAGCAGCCAGCCCCAGTTGCTGGCAGGGATCTGCCTTTGCTGTAGGGCAGCCAGACCCAAGTCCCTTTTGCCCCACACATGGGGCTGATCACAGAGGTGAGAATGGGGCCATTCAGCACCATAGCACAAGTGAGCTCTCTCAAGCGAGACTAATCCTTCTGGAGTACCCAGGCCAGGGCTGGGTAAACCTCCCATGGGTGCTTTCAAGAGCAAACAGCATCTATTTATCCCCTTTGCATCCTTCCTCTATGGGCAGTCATGACGTGATTGCCACACCCAGTGAACTCTTGTCTTTATCTAAGATATTTCTCAGCTGGAAAATTTGGGGAAAAAAAATTAGTATGGGTCTTGTGAAACCTTAGGGGTAGGATGACAGGTACTGATTGAAATGGAGACACAAAAAGAAGGAAAACATCACCCTTAACATGGGCTTCCTCTCTGCCTTAAAGAAGTAGAAGTAGGAACTGTGGCATGGGCATCCCTGCCCACAGCAGGGGCTTCGAATGAGATGAACTTCAAGGGCCCTTCCAACCCAAACCATTCTGTGGTTCTATGATGACTTGTGGGTGCTGATGTCCAAATGTGGAGGGTTGCTCTGCCCTGGAGATCCCCTCCTGGGGTGCACAGCCAAAATTCTGCACAGCAGCAGCTGATTTCAGCTGAGGAATGCAGAAACTTGGCAACCTTTGGGTAGAATGCACGACGAGACCCTGCAGCACATCAGACAGGTTACTGGGATGTGGGGCCTGTTTGCCAGGATCCCTACCCCAGGCAGCCAGAGAGGCTTCCTCCTAGTGGCAAGAGGTGATAAACTCACTGCCAGCCCCTCACCAAGAGGTTACGTCTTCCAATGGGACAGCAGGGGAGTAATGCTGAAAGACAGGGTCTAGCAGAGCCCCCAAAGACAGCAATAGCACCTTATTAAAAGGCGCTGACAGTGAAAGGACATTAGAAGGTGCCACGCTTGCAAGCACCAGCAAACTTTCACCTCACCAGCTGGGAAAGTTTTTGACATAATGAGCTGATGTGGGGGATTTTATTTAATTTTTTCCCCCCACCGATTAGTGGAAAACAGAAAGTCAGTGGTCTGTAGCCCTGTTGCTGACCCCCAGGCTGTGACCTGCCTATTAATGCACACAGTGATGGAGCACCATTGGGTTGGCCCCACCATGGAGCTGATATTCAAATACCCCCATGCAACCCCTGGTTTACTGCAGACTTCCCTGTGCCAACATTTCCTGTCCCAGAGCATGCTGTACCTAGAAATCCCAAACCTCAGTCAGCAGGACAAAACACACCCACTTCCTTTATGCACCTTGAGCATCACCTTCACATCTGACAAATTCTGTTCCAGCAAGGATTCACACATGGCTTTGGAACCCTGGTGCCTTGATGGAGCCAGGAGAGCCCAGCCTGTGCGGCACAGGCTGTCCCAGCTGTGTGGTGATGCCCATCAGCATCCCATGTGAGCCTGGCAAGCGTGGACACTGCCACTGCTCCCAGGTAGCTGGTGGAATCTTCTCATCTCCTCCCTGGCTACAGGACAGAGGCAGCACTTTAACCCACAGTTAGGAGAGGAGCTTCTTGCTTGATCACACGTGAAGCCAAGGAGGGAGGGCGCAGGCAGTGCTTCCCTGAGACAGAGCAAACAGGTAGAGAGAAGGGGCAGTGCCAACTGCAAAAACCACCATACACGCAACAGGAGTAAGAAGAGTCCTGGTTTCTTGCTGGGGGCTTGTAATTCCTTCTTTGGAGGCCATTCCCCTTCCATCAGCACTCCTTGAGCCTTTAGGTCCACAGATACAAGTTGGGCTAAATCTGTAAGAAGAGTAATCACCTTTATTTCATGGGTTGACCCAGCTGGGAAACTCGAACGACCATTTGGAGAGAGGTGTCAAATCCATGTGAAACTCTTCAAGAAGGGGCTTATACGGGCACAGGAACTGGCCCTGGCTCTTTTCTGCATGTAAAAACTTCATTGTCGAGCTGTTAGGACAAATGGGAGAGGGGGACAAATCCTTGGCTGCTGCCAAAGCACGATGTCTCCCTGGGAGCAGGGCAGCCAGGCCAGTTTACACCGGCATCAGGAACTGGATCACAGTGTATTTACTCTCTAGGGGGACACAAATTTAGCCAAGAGAAAAACGTGGGTTTGTGTGCAAAACATAGCACATATACCTAACTGTTACTACCGTAGGCAGGTTTTCATTTTTAATCACAGTTTTCCAAGTCCTTAATAATTACAGTTTGACGTTCCCTGTAATACATTTCATTTTTGTTTGACACAGCTTGAAAAGTCACCAGAAATTCCCTCTCGCCGCTTTCCTTGTAGCACCGCGAGGGTAGCCGAGCCTTGCTTGCACCAATCGAAGCAGAGCAGCTGAATCCATTCATCCCGGCTGGCAGCACCGCCCCGGTGGGTGACCCGGGGGCAGCGGTGCCGTGGGGAAGGGCCCCGCCCGCGCACACAGGGATGACGCATCGGATGCTGCCGCGGCCCCGCTCCCGTGAATAATCCTCCCGCAGAAGGAGTCCCTCGGACGTCAGCGCTGGCTGCGATGAGTCAGAGATCAGAGCGCGAGGCTCTTCTGGAAGGAACACCCAGCGGGGGCTCGGCCCTCACCAAACCGGCACCTTTCACTCGCACACCAACGCGGCGGGCTCGGCAAGAGCCGTGTCGGCGGCAGCGCGTCCCCCGGCCGAGGGTCGCTTCGGGGTCTGCAGCCCTGCCTGGGCGCGGAGAGAGCTGACGGCACCAAAACGCGCCGGTATTTCGGCTCACAAGCCAGAAACCTCTCAAAGGCACTGACCTGAGCTAATGAGACTCCGCGATACCGAAGCAATATCGAACGAGGGCTCTTCCACCCACGCCTCCTGACATTTCTCATGCATTTCAATCAGGCCAGAAAGCACAATTCCAGGTTCTGCAAACAGCAAAGCCTGCAGGCCCTGATCCTGCAAGGTGCCAAGGGTTTCCCAAAAGCACTGGATGCTGACAGCCTCCTCCTGCCAGGTGTGGAGTATTTTAGTCCCACAGAATGGTTTGGGTGGAAGGGACCCTAAAGATCATCTTGTTCCACCCCCAGCCATGGGCAGGGATACCTTCCACTAGCCCAGGTTGCTCCAAGCCCCGTCCAACCTGGCCCTGGACACTTCCAGGGATGGGGCAGCCACAGCTTCTCTGGGCAGCCTGTGCCAGGGCCTCACCACCCTCACAGGGAAGAACTGTTTTCAAACATCTAATCAAAACCTACTCCATCAGTTTGCAGCCACTGCCCCTTGTCCAGTCACAACAGGCTCTTGTAAGACATCCCTCTCCGTCTTGCAGGCTCCCTTCAATCTTGGACCTGGCTACTTACCCAGGCAAGGGGAAGAGCTGAGCGGGAAGGATGTTTCCCATCCCAGTCAAAGCTATTTCTCCTATTCCTCTCCCACTCAAACAGGGAGGGAAAGACAAAGGCGCAAACACCTTTATCTTCTAGTAAAAATCAGAGCAGGCTGTCTGAAATAATTCATAAGGCAAAAAGCCCCTTCGTTTCTGTCTTCCCTGTTTGAAATGTTCCAAATTATCAAATGAAGATCTACATCTAAAAAACCATGTCACCCCCTCCACCCTTCAGATTTGAGGCAGTTTGTTCTGAAAGCATTAAATGGGGCATCTGATCACTTCAAGGTTTTTCCCTGACCCTTTTCAACGTACAAACAGAGAGTTTGCTATAATTGGCCTTTTTCCCGGGGAGGTTTCAGTGAGTCAGCATTTTCTGACCAACATATTCCCATTTTCTTCAAATGCTCTCAAGCGACTGCAGTGAAAAGAGTCTGAGCTTTGAAAGGTTGGGGAGAACTTTGTGTGCTCATCTTCACACAGACCCACTCCTCTCAACAGACACTGTGCAGGACATCAGCTCTTCTTTTTTTGGTACATCGACTCCTGCTCCATTTATTCTAACAAACTGCTTTCTACCAGCACTACTGGGCATGAAACTTTTGTAACTGGGTCAAAAACATGGCTTAGTTGATGTGAAATGAGTTACATCAGTTTGCATCAATTATGGGACTGGTCCATATCTATTTTTTTTCTTAAAACTGCTCACTGAATTCCTTGTTGCAATTCGGATTTCAGAAATAGGTACAAGTAGAATATGGACATTCTGGAGTTCACCTCCCATTACAAAGTGCTGACACTCCCTGGACTGTCACCTGTGGGTGACTTCTCTGCCCAGCCCTCTTTCATTGAGCTGCATCAACACGGCCAGAGGCACAAGGAACTGACCCACACCAACCCAGCCAGACAAAGCAAAGAAAGCAACATCCTCTCCTCTTTCCCACTGGGCTTTCACTGGCTCCTAACCAAGCCTGAGCTCTTCAGTCTTGGGCAGTAAGGCAGATCCCACTGCAACCAGCCAAACCTGTGCTGCAGGAATGGAGGCACGAGAAGCCTTATGCTGCAGGAGTGATGCCCTGGCGCTGTGCCCGCAGACCTGCACGGAGAGCTGGAAGCACCCCTGGACAGCCAGAGCACACAGACAGCTCACTGAGAGGGAGAGGGGTGGGCCAAGAAGGTGGAAGGAAATGGATGCTGATGTTTGTGGGCACAAGAGCATCTCTGGACAACAGGAACTGGCAATTATCTGATGGCAGACTTGGAACTGCCTCCCGCCATCCTTCTGCAGCAGCACAGCTCCGCCACTGTCACACAGCAGCCCTGCTGCCACCGACACAATGTCCTTGCACCCTCACCAGAACGTGCTGTACCAAAGTGTGGGTCCCTCTGCCAAATGGTCCCACCAAGCCTGCACTCCTGTTCCTTCTGCCCAGCTGATGCACTGCATCAGTAAATCAGGGGCAGAGATAAAGAACACACCTTAAAAACACCTCTTAGTCTCTCCAGCCAAACTGATGGGTGACTGGCAAGGCTGGGATGTGGCAGACATGCAGTATACCCCCAGCAGGAGAACACTGCACTGCTTTCCTTCTCAGAGGGGCACAGGTGTAGGATGAGACAGAAGGCTGCAGCTGAAATGGCAGGACTCTACCAAAGGAGAGAGGATGGAGATTGTAGTAAAGGTGGAGGGAAGGAAAGGAAACAGGACAAAACTTCCATGATGGCTTTTCTTATGTCGAAGTGTTCTCAGACTTGCTTAGCTCTAATCTTTATTCATATTTTCATTACAGTCTCTTTGCTCTGTAAAGTCTGCATTTCGTGTAAAAGGAGCAGCTCAAACATCAATTATTTGACATAAGTCAACTCCTTGGTAAAGTCCTCTACTCTACATATATGTAGGCTCCAGTAAAAGAAGCATTAAACATTCATCAAATTAGAAATACATGAAGACAGTCTGCTACTCTTCTCATACAGATATGCTTAGCAATCCCAGCCTTCCAGAGCAGCAAAAGCAAACACATCTCTAATTCTTTTAGAAACCCTGACCATGCAGAACACCCCAGCCTCCTGCAATGTGCCTCTGAGTAACCCAGGCATATCAGATCCTCAGCTGGAGTAAATCAGAGTAAAACAGAGACATAACACCAAAGGACAGAGATGCAGGATTTGGCATTAGGCTTCTCTTGCAGCAAAATGGTTTACAGCAATGTAATTGGGTAATAATGTCATTTTTGGTCTTCTAAGTCACACCAAGAATCTGGTCAGGCAACAACCACCCCTGAGCAGCAACACCATGCCTGCTTTCATTTCAGTACTGCTTTGGGTGCTTGTGTTCTGCAAAGGGAACTTGGCCTCCCAATCTGAATCTAAGAACTTCCTCCCCACAAAAAAATCCCAAAACGACCCCCCTTCTCTCTATAACACCTACCCCCATACTATCATGATGATAGTGAATCTTGAACTACCACTGCTATAGGTTGGTGCACACAAATTTCAGCAACATTTTCCCAAGGGGAAACGATCACTGACAAGCAGAAACTTCCTCACAAATATTTCCGAGTTTAAAGAGCATGCAACCATGTAACATGTTCCCACATCTCTGAGATCTGTGTCCACTAAAAGACAGCTTTGGAGCCAGTCCCATCCAACAAATGCTCCTCATAATCCTCCCCAGCCCTTCTCCTTAGGGTGCATTTTGAACTCTGCTGCGGTGGAAGCACGGAAGCACAGTTAGGACCTGGGGTACAAATTCGGGATAGCAGCTTTCAGCTCCTGCCTGGCCTTTGGCTGTCAGGCAGAGCCTTTTCCTGCCGTGTTTATTTGTGAATTATCCTTTTCTTGCTTGCTGGGCACAGGAGAGACCACAAAGGCTCGGCAGCATCAGGTGACCCGTGAGCGTGCGGGTGAACACGTCGGGTCGCAGGGGCTGCTGTCCTGCTGGCTCCCGCAGCAGCTCCCTTTGAATGGAGCTTTTCCCAGCAGCATCCCTGTCACTCTGGCACTGCACAGTCCAGCAGCTCCTGCTTTGTGTGAGCACTGAGCTGTGTGATAGAGTTAATCACATTAAGCGCTGCTCAGTTCATGGCTTTTTTGTTCTCTAAAGGCTTTTCCTCTCCCTTGCCTCTTTTAGACTCACTTTCTTTGAAACTTCAGGAGGTGGCAGCTCCAACTCAGCCCTCCCTGATGCTATCCAGCACCAGGATAGCTAATTTTGGAAGGTTTAACCTCTGTGTACCTTTCCAAAGCTTTTCACTGTTATCAGATGCCTCTTCCAACAGCTGTGCCCACGGGGAGCAGGGCAGTCTTGAGTCAGCAGGGCATTTAAGCATCTGGATAATCCAACTGCTGGAGATTCCCAAAAGCGATGGAGGGTCTAGCTCTTCACAGGTGCTTACGTGTTGAATTTCCACCAGCAAGTTTGGCACCTACACGCCTTTAACCACTGGGCCCAAAGTGATGGGGATGAACGGGCTCCACTGAAAGGCAATTTCGGGGAAATGACTCCTCTCAAACTGCAGTATTCTGTCAGGCTGGTGTCTGCCTGGCCCAAATATACCACTTCATTTTCAGTCTAGATCTTCTACCAGCTTTTAAATCAATTCTCTTTCTCTGTTGGTAATCAAATCACTGTACTTGAGCTAATAGGGCACCACAGCTCCCATTCCTGCCGGTCCTTCCTGTGCCCCCTCAGCCTGACCTGTCAGTGAGGTGGTGGCCATGGGGTGACCGAGTGCCCACAAGGCTGGCTGGTGACTGTGTGCCATCAGTGCTTCATCCACCAGGAATGAAGGGTGCTGTGGCTACACTACACTACTGCCTTCAGCATCCGGGACCCAGGAGAGGATGGTGGAGTCCAGCAAAGTCCAGCGTGGGGAACACGTCTTCTCTTGGATGGTCACAATCAACTTGCATCTGCACAACCAATCAGCATATTGCATAGACTTTGACTGAAGGGGGGTTAAGTGCAACCTTAAAATCTGGCCATTTCAGGAATTTCTGAAATAAATTAGAAGAGGAATTTTATTTAGTTGTTGGTTTGTTTGTTTTTTTTTTCCTAAAGGAATCTGCCCATGGCTCCAAATCACTGTTTTCCATAAAGTAAATGAATATGAAGTCTTCTCTCATCCTCTTGCCACATTTTCTGTGTCACCTTTATCCTCCAACAGTTGTATAAAATCAAATGGCAGACAAAACATCCTCTCCCCAAATCCTTCCTTTTTTTTCCCCTCAAACTTTTAGCAATTTTTTTCCACATTTTCTTGATTTTTTTTTTGTCACTGATCAGGTTAGAAGCAGAAGCTTTCCAAAACAATGACCTGGAGCTTCAGCGATCCACATCTTGCAGATAAATAACAAGCTATATTTATGCAATAAAGCACAAGTAGTTTAATATCCAGGCACTGGATTATTTGATATTAAAATCTTGGCACTTTTCAAGATAGCTGATTATTTGGAACAACAGAGACCACGGTGGGGAAGTTCTTTTTGTCAACAGTGGTTAACAACATGCACTGTTAATCCATTACCTTCACCTAAAAGGATTTTACATTTAGCCTTTTGTCCCCTGTATCCTTGAAGCCTCGAGGGTCTGACCCTGGGTGTTAAATGAGACGTGCAAAATTCCCTTAGGGACATGTGTAAAATATATTTGTTTGCTAAAGGAAAGGTTCCCTTGGCTTCCATGGGCTGGGAAAATCCTTGGGGGTTTCCTGAGCAAGATGTGCTGTGTTACAGCAGGATCAGGCTGGGGTGCAGAATGCTTATTTCAAATTAACTTCAACAGAGAAATAATGAGCAGCAAGTTTATATTCTCAGTGAATCAAGAGAGAAGCTTAGGTAAAATGTGGGTTTATATGCATGGAAATAAATTATTATTTACTCACTTTTGTGCTCATGCCCTCAAATATGGAGACATTTGTAGGGAATTATTAATATTTATAGCATATTATAATAATACCCACAAGAGCTTTGCCCTGAAGACACCCTATTTTACCAGTGTAAAATCTGCTGAAGGTCAAAGGGATCTTTTATTGTGTGTGGAGGGCAGACTCAGCTCTTTACTTGAAATCTGTATCAACTGTGATAATTTAAAACTTTTAATTAAAGATCCAGTGACAGATTATCTACAAAACGTCTTCCTGCTGCCAGTATTCCATCAAGAATGTCTCCAGAACGCCCAGGCTGAGTAAGCACACTTGCCAGGAAATATTCACTGTGGACATGTTAGCTGTTATCTGGCTGTGAGTAACAAATTCTTTTGTTGAGGATTGGTGGCAAACACACATTGAATTAAAGGCAAAACCAGAAATTTATAATACTTATTTCTGTTCATCCCTCAAGAAAATGAAAGCACCACAGCAAAGATACTTTTGCAGCTGTGTTAATGCATGTGTAAATGGGGAAAGGCGCCTTTGAAACATTCTGCAGAGCATTTCACCTTTAGAGAGACAAGAAGCTAACAATTCTATGTGGCACTTATGAGAACTTTCAAATTAATTTCCCTGACCAGCTGTGCCATAAAAACCCGCCGGATGATGAGTTTTTGCTAATGTCAAGATTACTTTTGGATACAATTCTGAAGGAGCCCTTTGTAAAATCAGGAGAACACGGGGTGACAGGTGCCCCGCGCTGCCCTCTCCCTCGCTCCCGCTCAGCTCGGCCTTTCCCGGAGCAGCTGCAGAGGTGCCAGCTGGAATTGCATCTGGTTTTCCTTCCACGGAGATGGCAGACGGTGGATGGATGCACAAGTGGTGTGAGGCTGAGCCCCCTGAGAGCAGTGGGCAAGGATCAGTCCTTGGAAGGACCCTCCAAGGCCCCATGGGACTCCATGCTGGAGCACATCTACTCACACCCCCAGGAAAGGCATGTTGGCAGCGGGTGGTTTCAGCTCTGGCAAACAGCACAGGGGGGAAGGTGAACACAGGGAATTTCTCCCTCTATGCACAGCAGGAGGAGAGAGTTGCTTGGAGCTGGCAAAAAGGAGGAACCAATTTAATCTGGATCACAGATTAAACCAGATTAAGAGATGTGAGGGATGATACACTGGGGATCCCCCCCATCCCTGCACCCTGCAGCCTTGCCAGACCACATCCAAAGGGGTGAAGGAAATGGAAAGAGCAACCTCCAAGCGATGCATAAGAAAGGTGTTAAAAACACACACATCCCACCAACAATGGGGCTCAGTCCGCAGCACTGGATGGATTTATGGGGAGGGACAAGCAGAGGTTGGGAAATGAAGAGTTCAGGGTCAGGTGAGAAGGCCCAGAGGAGGGATGAGCAACACCAGATGGGCATGTCCACAGCTCTGGCTACAGGAGGATGGAGAGCTCACTGAGATTTTTGTGTGGAAAGGCTTTGGCACAGGCAGAGTGGATGGATTTCCTTTTTGAACTGCAGGAAAGCCTGGGGGCAGGGGGGACAGCGTGGATGGTGGCAGCCACGGGCTTGATTTTAATAGTGACAGGCAAGTTTTAGATGCTGTAGAGGAGAGAGTTAACAACAGCTGACACACTTTTGTCTGGAGAAGTCACAATGACTAGAAATAACAACTCGGGGCCATAATTCCGCGGTCTGTCACTACCAGGAAACGTGAAATCCAGTGACCTTTCATCTCACGACAGAAATGCTGCACAGCACCTGGAGCCATCGCCCTTAAAATCCACTCTGACAAATTGGATGATAGGACATGAAGGTGAAAATGTCCTCTCCCTCCCTCATCCCCAAATTTCAGCCTCCTAGTGAACTCCTCCTGCTCCGTGTGTATCGTGGAATCCCTTGCCAAGCAAAGCCAGTTTTGCAGGAGCTGCAGTGTTTAGCAAAGCACAAGACAACAATTTCATTTCTTCTGACAATAAGGAATAAAGCCACCTGTTCACAGTGCTTCTAAATGATGGCAGGGAAATTGATATTGGCTTTCTATGAATCTTCAGGTCAGGCTTGTTAGAATCAACACATTTTTGCATTATCACAGAATCGCTGAACAGTTTGGGTTGGAAGGGACCTTAAGAATCATCTCATTCCACCCCTGCCATGGGCAGCAACACCTTCCACTAGGCCAGGTTGCTCCAAGCCTGGTCCAAGCAGGCCTTGAACACTTCCAGGGATGGGGCAGCCACAGCTTCTCCGAGCAGCTTGTTCCAGTGCTCACTGCTGCACAGCAATTTTGCCCTTGGCAAGACAGAGTTAAGACAGACATGAATCTGAATGTCTCGAGAGGAAATTATTCTCCTGGTAAGGGCAGCAACAGCTAAACAAGCAGGCAAGCCATGCTGCTGTCAGAGTGCAGCAAATGATGCAGGGTTGTGTTTTTACCAAAAACGAGGATTTTCCAAAATTTTAAAGAGTAGCTTTTGAAATGATGATTTGCACTTCATGTCTTTCAGGAGATTGACTTTTCTTCCCCTCTAACAACTGCATCCCTTGAGCTCGTCTGTTTGCCAGTCTAAAATGATGACCACAGGGACTGAGATTAAGGTAAAATCTTTTCATCACGCTGAAACATGGCACCGAAACTGTCTTGACCACTTTGGCAGAAAGCAAAAGGTATTGGATGGAAGGAAAAACCAAAAAAATATTAAAAAGGGGGGGTTCAGTCATTTAAGTGGGTCTGTCAGCTTGCGTTACCTTCACGCATTTGTGAAACTGAGCTTTAACTGACTGGCTGCAGGGGGAAGCTGAAAGACAAAATTTTGGTCTCAAGATGAACAGACAGCTGAAAGTGTTGTGCTCCTCATTCATTAGGATGTGCAGAGGGATTCAGATGGGAAGAGACACAGCAATGGCTGCTACTTTCTCCCGAGTCTCCCAGACTGTAAGGGAAAGGCAAATGGAGTGTGCCACACTCAGCCACATCCAAGAGCAGTAACAAAATGCTCACCCATATTCCCTGTGACAAATGAGACTATCTTGGTGCCTACTAATTTTTATCACCGTGTCAATTATTTCATTACATTTGTGATGGATACAGACAGAACTCCAAGCTTTGGCCAACCATTAGCCAGTCAGCTCCAGCTGCAGCAGGAGGAGCAGAAAGCCCAGCTGGGGGGTCTCACATCCCATCCCTACAGCCAGGCTGGGACACAAGCAGGGGTTCAGCTCACCTCCATGGCTCCTCAGTCCCAAGGAACAGCCATGACCCACCACTGGCTGAGCTGTGCTCCAAGCCCCATTCTCTCTGGCACCAGAGACCAGGATTCCCAAGGCTGCTCTGGAGAAGATGGTGAGAAACACATCCCTGCCTAAAACAGGTTTCAGCTGTACAGCTTTATATCTGTATCCCCAAAAGATGAGCCAAGAGAGGAGTGAAGGGATTTGGTAAAACCATGGGTGAAGCCTCCTGGCTTCCACTTGAGGGTTCCAATCTGTGCCCCAGAGTCCCTTCAGCTCAGCACGTGGCTGATTTTCCTTCTTGTCCTCCTGTCCTTCTTCCCACCAGCAGGAGCTGCTTCTTTCCCTTTCCCTGGTTATTTGGGCACTCTGATTGTTTTGGAAAGGAAGATGCTGGTCATTCCTGGTCACCAGGGGTGTCGGGGACTGTGACACAGGAAGCCACCCACCCCCAAAGAGGGAGAGACTGGTTACTGGGGAAATGGTCACAGTGGTGAAGGGTCAGTAGGGAAATCCAGAAGCTCCTGGACCTGTGTGAAGGCACCTCTGAGTCTGCACTCCTGGGAAGCCTGAGGGATGTTCACAGGTTGGATTCATGGGACGCAAACTGGATGGGATGTGGAGCCAGTGTAAATGCGGGGCATTCAGGATGGGACCCTATACAGGATGGGAACAGAGGCCAAACACACACGAGCGGCATTTCCTGGGTGTAAATGAGTCTGAGCTGTGGGTGACGGGCACGGCCATGGCCAGTGGTACCCCCAGGTCACCAACCCAAGACATCAGTCTTGTTGAGTGTGGTGGGAAACCTCACACTCGAGCACAGCAAAGGTGGTGGACAGAACTGGGGAACAAACCTTTTCTCTGCAGTTCATCATCAACAACAACAAACCAATGAAATATCCTATGAACATTTTCTGCTTTTCAACAGCAACACAAAACTAAGTGAAAATCTTAAATATACTTTGGAGCAAAAATCACGGTTTAATAGAAACCTTAGCATTTCAATTAATATTTTTGGAACAATTTTCCAGACATTTTTTTTAATTTTGCCAGTTCCTTTAGTAAAAATATTTTGCATTTCCAACTCTTCGCTTTTTCTCTGTCTTAAAGAGCAGAAAATGTGTTGAAAATGTTATTTCTTTGCAAACATTTTCATTTAGATCCAAAAGCAATCATTACTCTTATCCAGCAGTGGTGATGTATGTACGAGAAAATATATACAGATTGTGAATTCTAAACACGAGAAGATTAATCCAAGTAGCTATTTTTTACATGTTTAGAAAGCTGTGAAGAGGTTTCTGTGCAGCTACCTTACCTTTTAATCTGTCTTCACATCTGCATTAGGAGAAAGGTGCTTTTTCAGAGACATACATGTGTACAGGCTGTGGTACAAGACTGGGGAGACCTTCTTGGAAACAGATTTCTTTTCCAAAGAGGTACTTTCAGCCATTCCAAAACCTTTCTTGAAAGTATTGATGAATCAGACTCCAATTTATGAAATCACTTCAGAGGACAGGGAGGGCCAACACTACATACACAATTTCCAGCACAAACTAATGATGTTCTGGGCTTGATGAGTGTCTTACTGGCCACAGGAGAAGTCTGCCATTGAATTTGGTGAGTTTTCCTTTGGTCTTGGGTAATAGCCATTGGTTTCTTAATTTAGGTACAAAGATTCTCTCTTTTCTCATAGACTTGGTTCTGTGTTAGACTAATTATGAGAAAAAGCAGAGACATGAAACAACAATCACCAATATCAGGACTCAGTCCTATAAAGCCTTAGTCAAGTCAGCCATTCCATCTGCTTCCAGGAGAAGACACAGGCCAGGAAGGGCGCCTTTAATTTTCCCAGTTGCCACCCCATAACTGAAGACCACTCACAAGGAGAAGTAGCCTCCCCAGCGCCAGCCTATGCCAATGGAAGCAAACCTCCTGCAGATGCATCAGTAACAACATTTGAATAAAATGTTTCCTTTACATCTCTTTGTTAATTCAACACAGTACTTTCTTACCATTTTTGCAGACAGGACAACACTGTTCTGGTTCATAGACTGGGTTGACACACTCGGGAACTGCGCAGTCTGCTACAACACAGTGAACTTCATTGCTGGGCTCGCAGCGACACCATTCGCATGGCGAGGGCTAGGAACAAATCTCAGATTAGCCCAGTGCCTCCCGCAGCTCACAAGTTTGCAACATTTCCATCTTGCCATAAGACAAACACATCAGGGTTCAATACCCCTTGACGGCATCATTCATCACGGGTAATACAAATCAACCTCCGGGACAAAAGAGCAACATCTGAAATAGGCACCACAACATTGGAAAAAACAGCGTAGGAGCCTTGTTTTCCCTGAGGGGGCGTGGGGTTCTTTAGACTTTAGGTCCCTTTGCCAAAAAAACTGAGCTGAAACCACTAAGTTGTACCTCTGCTCTCCCCATGTGTGTTATGTGACACATCTGGCGCCAGAAGAGCAGGATTTTGGGAAGGTCACGAGTGTTGGTTCATCCCAGGAAGGGAGGACAGGGTGATTTTCCAGGACATACTCCTCTGCCTTGTAGACCACCACTGCCAGCACACCCCAAGCTGTTGGAAAGGTGCTGCTGGGGTGGCCTGTCCATCTGGCAGCCTCTCAGCTTTCATTCCCACTTTTCAGGGCAGAGGAGAACAGTGTTGCTCTTGGAGGGGCAAAACCATTTTATTCAGTGTTTGTGCAGCACCTGCATCTGGAGTCTGTGAGCACTCCCAAAACATTACCATTAGTTCTGGTCCTGGCCCCTCTCCTGCTTGCTTCAACAAGGTCTGTGAGCAACAGACTCACACAAAATATGTAAATAATTAAGAGACTGAGCAATTCAGCTGAGTCAGGGAATTCTGGATTAAAGCACACAGCTAAATGGATTCGTTTCAGCTCCATGAATCCAACGGGAATCTCTATCCACCCCTCAATAGCACAGAGTTGTAACAGCCTCACCCTTTGAAAAGCTGCGAAAATCTGTTGAAAAACAGAAAGGTCAGTGGTTTAAGGTTCCCAGTGACTTATGTGTGTGGAAGTGTGATGAAAGGATGACAACAGAGCTAAGAAAGGAGAACAAGAGGAGAAATGAAAGGAAAATAACTTCCTTTCAGTACCAGTAGGTTCAATATGTACCTCCCATTTTCTCAGCAATGGTAGATCCATCACCTACACTTGAATGATTAAATGTGGGTATTGGAAAAAAATTCTGCTTTATGTTGCATTGATGGGAGTCTGCAGCAATGGGAATTCCCCAATATTAAAAAACAAAAAACAAAAAAAAAAAAAAAAGAAAAAGTGAGTTGTAAAGAAAGAAGGATTAATCCTGATGTGTTGCAGATCGCAGTGATGGGTCACTCATTTCTACAAGACAGATGAGCCCTGGTTCTGGCAGGTAAAAAGCTTTTCAGTTCACCTCTAAGAAGCTCCATATGTCTTGAGTCTAATAATTTATTCCCAGGAAATTCATTTCTACCTTAAAATGCACTAATTAAAGCTTCCCTTGCTTTGTCTCAGCGTCTGCAGTCTATAATTCCCATCACCTTTCATTTGCTCACGGCTTTGGCAATTTAGATAAAATCAGCACTCCTTGAGCAAGGGAAGAAGCATGTGGAGGTGGAATTCCTCTCTCTAATTATCGTTCCTCATTCAATCCTGCTTTGATTTCCGTCTGAAGCATCAGGAATCTAAATTCATTTGACTGACATTTCTTATTCAAGGCTATTTAATAAGAAGAAACAATACAGCAGAAAATAGACAGAACTATTTGCTGGGGGATCAATAAGAAAATTGCTGCTTTGTTTTTACTCATTTTACTCGCTAATTATACAGAGCAGCAGAAGTAGATCTTGTGATTTGTGGAGGCTTTCACTGACGTATCCTCCAGGACTTGTACCCATCCTCACTACTACGCTGGCTGCAATGCTAAGAAATATGGGATGGGTTTCCAGGACTGCAGCCCAATCCATGGCTTAAAGATGATCAGCACAAGCAGAAGGTGCCCCTGAACGACTCTGCTCTGAGCAAATGAGACATGACACGCACATCTTTTGCTTCAGCATTGTCAGTGTAACCTGACAGTGACACTGCAATAAACCATGATGTTCCCTGGCACGGAGAGCAGCTTTCCAAGAGGGGAGAACTGTGCACAATTAAAGCAGGAGACACGCCCCGGCAGGAACAAGGAATGAGCAGCCAGCAAAAGCAAAGGCTGCTTTGGCATCAATCAGACTTTTCTCTGCCACCTCCTCTTCCCCACTGTATCAAAGTCAAGCTCCTTGGTCTTGCCACCAGGATCTTCCTCTGTCTGACCATTTTTCTCACTTGCCAGTGCCCTTTACCATGGCTCTTCCCCAGCCCCTCACATCCATGGGTGACTCCAGCCCTCCTGTCCACTTAGTTTATGAATGTCTTGGCACTTTCTCCCATGGGATGTGCTTTGGGATCCGATTTGCAAAACCCTGCCCTTTCAGAAAGGACTTTTCCCCAAGCACACTGATTGAGCATCTTTAAACTGTTGTCTGCAAGCTCTGCAGCCAAGCTATTGCTTTCCCTGGAGCTATCCTTCTTGGGGAACAATTGGCCAAAAAAGTCCTCTCTCTATGGATACAGGCAGTAGGTAGACCCAGCAGCAAAACGACAAATGGGGAACCAGTGAAAGACATCCCAAAACTGTTTCCTGATTCCTGACCCCATGGAAGAGGGGTGGTTTACACTTCTGTAGCCACTGAAGTTGAAACACCAGTTCCGGAAAAGAAACTCTCATCCCTACTGGAAAAGGAGGTTGAAAAAATACAGAGGGTTTCTGGAGTAGGAAAGAGAGAGGACACTGTCCCACACGGACAGTGCAAATGCTTTACTGCTGTCCCTTAAACTGATTATTCTGGAAACACTGTTAAGATTAAAGGATCACAAAGGTGATCATTTATTTACTCCAGCTGCCCAAGGCAGAAAAATCTCTTAGAAGACTTTTAGGAAGGATTTCAAGAGACACTGGTGAAGAAACATTCTCCTCACCGCTGCCCAAAAGGAAAGGGCTCCGTCACACACACCAGGGTGGCCAGAGGAAGGAGCCAGCACTTGTTCTGTTGTGTGGCTGGAAAACCTTAAATCTCAGGTGCTGTCAAATGGGAAACATCTGGAATCAGCAGAGTTTGTTAATGAAGGAAGAAGGAAGGAAAATTAAAACAGAGAATAAAGAATACACATGGCTAATAAAGATTTTATGTGCATGAGCACATAATGACAAACTTGATAGATGATATAAACAAACAAATGAAAAAGGCAGCAAAAGGAACAGAATGAAAAACAAGATACACCCTGAGCAGGGGAAATTGGGAAGCCAAACGGGATGTGGATACCACATCTCCTAATCTTCACTCTTGCACCCCTTCACACCAGTTCCCACCACCACTTTCATCCTCTCTTTGGAAGCAAATGCCAGGATATGTAGGAATTATTATTGCTAACAGCATCCAGCTACTCCTCGCAGTGATAAGGGTCTCCCTGTCTTACAGGGTTGGGCACCAAGTGGTTCTTTAGTCGGCTACGAGATTTCATAACCCACAGAAATGTCTCCCCTCTGAGATGTCTGTTTGTGAGGGCTCCAGCAAGCCCTCAGGTCCTCCAGAAAGACTGGTGGACAGACAGAGATCACATGATCAAACAATTCTTGAGGAAAATAGCCTAAAAACCTGACCGTTCACAAACTTAAGGGAGAGGTGGAGAAAACAGAAATCTGAACTCAAAACTTAATGTTTAAATCTAATTGTTAATGCTTTTTTACAGCTGAAGAGATCTGGAGCAAACATTTTTTTAGACCAAGGCAGCAGGTACAATCACACCAATAACCGACACACAAAACTTCGAGTTTTTAGTCAAGGTCTTGCAAGAAACTCCTGCAAGACTTAGGCTTTACTCCACCTCAGTCATCTCATTTAGTCATAGGAATTCTCTTGTCCCAAATACTTAGTGAACCTCACCTGTATTTCTCCCTTGTCCACAACTACACCACTCCAAGCCACCTCTCTGCTGCCCCAAACACGTGAAAGCCTTTTCCATCACATGTACATTGCCCTGCAAAAGCCCCTCACTGAGTAGTAAGTGTTGTCCTTGAGTGGACAGAGGAAGCATACATACATATATACATATATATGTGTGTGTGTGAAACATTATTTTGCATTCCTCCTCTTCCCTGCCTGCAATGAGGATTTCTCTGTCATACGTCTGCTTGTCAATCACTCTTAGCTGCTTCTACACAAATATCTCTAGAGAGGTGGGAAGGGAGTGATTTACCCAAGACAAACTAAAAACTCTGAAGGTGACATGTGACTGATACTTTTTCTTCACCTGTTTGTTCTGTCAATCAGAAGCAATTTTCCTCGACATCACTTTTGGCTCCCCTGCCACACTCACCAGGAGAACTGTGGTTTCCAAGTGCACTCATGTCAGTCCTGCACATGGGCTGTCACCCAGCCCACAAGAGATCTCAGACCAGGTTTCAAGGCTGCAGTCTCCCGTGATGAGCTGTGATTCTTCCAGCTGGCTTCACTCAGACTCGGGGTGTGAGGCTCATACCCCTCCAGGAGCTGGGAAAATGCTGCTCATTTTCCAACAGCCTTCCAAGACTGAAGTGTCATTTGTCACCTAAGTACTACAAGAGCCAGTGGATCCTGTACCATTAACACAGACTGGACAGACCTTGCTCCTTGTGACTTCCCACTCTATGAATTCAGATGCCAGCTTCTCCAGGCATGTTGAGCACAGCCACTTTCCAATGCTCTGGACCTCCCCTCACTTTTCAATAAAGACTTTCAGCTGTGTGGTGTTTTCTTTGCACCTGGGTTTCCGGCCTTGTGGAAGAAGGCTTGCATCTGTGCTGGAGCCAGCACTGAGGCTGCTCAAAGCTATGGCAAATTCTTGCAACTGCCCTCCAGTCATCTGTTCTGAGATCCAGTTCTTGGGATTTGCTGGGCTCCTCTCTTCCCTCTCCTTCCTACACTCTCCAGCTAAGCCTGAGGAGGGTTTTTGTACAAGAATGTCCCATAATCCCATCCTGGAAGACTTCATCTCATTGAGAAGGTGCCATGAAGTGATCACACAGGGACCGTGTGATTGTGCTGTCTGACACAGAAAAGTCCTCCATCAGTTATACACAGCTACTGCCAGACAGCTACAGAGCAATACAAACTTTATGAGTATTGTATCAGGAATACTTGACATTTCTTCGGGGAAATGAAATAGAAAAGCTACATGTAAGTGTTTACAACCATCTAATCATGTTACAATAGACCTACTGATCATCATACAGGGGCTATTCAACTTAGTAGAATACAGTCTAAGTATTTCCATGGAATTGAATACATCTGTTACTGGGGCCTGTGATGCCTTCCACAGTCAAACAGGTGAATTTACAACATGGCCAGAATGACTGGAGAAATCTGCTTGGTTGATTGGAATCTGAAGTGGTGTATAACCAAGAAATTAAGGCAGTGAGCTTTTCTTTCTGAGCCCTAGGGAAACCCAAAGATCCATGACATCAGAACAAATGCCGAGGAGATACGAGAACTCTTGGTATCACTGGGAACCTTAATCAGACATGTTTAAACACCAAAAAGGACAAGGTGTGTAAGGATAGGCCTTTTCTAGGTGATATTGCAAAGGGAAAAAAGGCTTTTCATGGTAGTTTCACTGAGTATGGAATTGCAATGCTTTCTCCCCTGAGAACATGTTAGAAAAAGAAGTGCCAACCCCTTAAACAGGAAGTTACATCCTCTCCATTTCTACTAACATCAAAGTGGTTTGGAATGTACTGGATCTAACCTGGCACTTCTGCAGACCTTGCCATAGATTCAGATCCACAAGCTGTATCCACATGCACCTCCTGCCTACACGTCTGGATGTGTCCCATCCCCTGGACTCCAAGGGAAGGAAAACCAAAAACCATCACTGCTGTCAATCTCTCCATCTTTCAGGACAATCCCATTCAGCCTCTCTCCTCAAACAGCCTGGACTGGTGGCATCCTGCTCGATCCAGATGAAACAGCAGGAAAAGCAGGGCAATGGAAAGTGAACTCTGTCAAATTGGGCACTTATATCTTAAGAGCAGCTGTAACTTTTAATGATGCTCAGGACAATGGCAATTCTGATGGAAATTATTTCTGTAGCTACAGTTTCAGGTGGTGAATTTACTGGCAGGAAGCAAGAAAGGGAAGAAAGTTTAAAAGGACCTGATGAATCAATTCGGAGGCAAAAATGGGTTCTGCATTATGGCTGAGGTGGGAAGTCATAAACCAGGGGAGAGGAATAAGAAAGGAACTGGGATAGCGTTCATCAGAGATACTCCTGGAGTCGAAATTAGAATAATTTTCATTGTTATTGAAATTGCCTGTGATCTCAGGCAGATTAGCAGGAGACTGCAGGAAAATTCAGAGAAAGCTTTCAGTTGAGAAATTTTGCAGGTGCTAAACTGGTGGAGAAGGAGATGGTGACTGAGTCTCACCTGAAGGTGAGACTGAAATCTCCTCACTTCTCTTTTGGGCTGCTTGCTTTGCTTTTACTGTTAGCAGCAAAAATGTCACTCATTTTTGTCACGTACTTAATAAAATAAAAATCATTCACCCAGCCAGTGGAGCTACAGTATAAATTACACTACAGAAACTGTAACCCCTTGGATTTTCCAAAGGTGGAAAGTTGCTCAAATAAACAACCTCTTCAGTGATTATAGATGAGTACAATCATGGAAAACACCATCAGGTTGCAAATGACTTTGCAACAGGAAAAAAACTACTAAGTCGTTAGATAATTTATCTGCAGTGAAAAAACTGGAGCTGGATCCTACTTACATGGAGCACTAGCAATACAAATGAACTGTGCCATCCAAAAATTGAAAAATGCTTGCACCATACTGCAGATTGGCTGAACCAAGGAGCTGGCTTCCAAGAAGCAGCAGAAGCGGATGCTGAGATCCTGTTTTTCTAAGGGAGCCCCCAACACAGACACACAAACATTATTAGGTAAGACTGAAATGAAATACAAATTTCCTCAATGGAAAGGACAAGAGACACTCAAATACATTCCTGAAAACATTTTCTGTAAATGGTGACTCCATCCTGTACTCAAAGAAGCCCCATCACAAGGAGGTTGAACATGATTTGCCTATTTTCTTAGCCTACAGCAGCCCTCCAACCAAAGCTCCACTTGAGTTACTCCTGTAACTGCTGCTTGTCTGTTCACATCTCTGAGGCTTTCCAGCATTCCGGTGATCGGGCTTGGATTCTGGAGATGGAAAGGCATAAAGATACTGTAATCCACCCCAGAAGTCATGTATTCCTCTCTTTCCCTCATCCCCTGAGCATGCCTATCCATACCTGGAAACAACATTATCCTGGCCATCTTTTTCTAAAACTTCCTGGGGAGCTACACAGATCAGTGAGCCAGATGAGGGAGAGAAGCACAGAAGATGTGGCTCACCAGGGCTGTCCTGGGCCCACATCCAATGGTTCAGGACTGTGACGGCATCAGGAGCTTTGTACTCAGGCTTGATCTGTGCCACACAATTTGATGAGTTTAAAAGGCTCCTGGAACCACGTCTGGATCTGAAGAGTGACTCCTCCATTAGCTGATGAGAGAGACAACCTTGAGCTGAGTCCTGGCCCTTTTTCCATGGGAGCTGTGTATCTGCAGTCCCGTGGTTGCTTTTCTCTCCCAAGAGCAGCAGTGAAGCTTTCTGTAAAAACATGACTTTGCACTTCTTCCATAAGAACGCTCCCTTTGCTTTGATATATGTCTCATTTTATTCCTTACAATAGTTGCACCTCACCTACCCTGGGGCTGAGGGGACTGGAGTTCTCTATTACTTTGGTGATAATTTTTATGACTTTATTACAATAGTTTTTCAGTTCAGACATGCCCAGTGCACAGGGAAGGGACTCCTTCTGAAAGGTTATAGATATGACAGATGGGACTGTGGCTCCAAAGCGCGATGCACAGCCCTGTTCGGACACAGACAAACGTCTGTGTGCGCTTCACATTTGTTAAGTCCCTTTTAATGTCAACAGGGAATGTGAGTCCAGCTGGCAGTGTCCTGCTCTCCATTCCCTCCCAGTCGGCTCTTGCAATGAAGGAGTCACGTCTAGGAGAAAGTTTCTTGGAGCAGGGAAAAAGGAACCAAGAACCTGGTCAGAAAGGTGATCCCTTTCACGTGTGTTTTCCCTATACCCAAATCTGCTGTTTCCTCCTTTGTTGATGCTGAAAAATGGGAGAAGGTGGCAAGATCAGCTCTGTGCACTGATAAAATAGTGAATTTGTATTAAGGAGGTAGGTATAATATAACCAGCCATATCACCTTGAAGGAAGTTTGGACCTTGGTCCCGTTCCCTCTCCTGCAGTTTCCTGTCTGGATCATCAGATGCACAGCCACAGTACTGGCCAGGCAGATCTACACCAGGGATGAATCTGGACTCCTTTACCCACAGGACAGCCAGATGATGGCTGTTCACTGAACTGAATGCAATCTTTGAGCCAGTCTGCTTCGTCTGAAGACAAACTCCGTGTCCCCACACAGCTCAGGCTGGAAAGCATCACAGTGATGGACTGGTGGTGACTCCTGGCTGGGCTGCAGCCATCACAGGCAGGTGGGAGCTCTTCCTGCCCCACTGCAGACTTCAGTGCTCTGTCACCCTCAGACTTGGCATTTCACAGAGTTTTGCACCTCCTGTGCCCTAAGGGAAGCTGGTCTCACCCCCCAGAGCTCCTGCATCCCATCAGCACCCCAATATGCTCCCTCCTTCCCCTCAAAGGAGCAGCTCCTTCCTGAACACTTTGCCCTTACTGCTGCTGAGCTCAGGGTTCACTCCAGCACTGGAGCTGGAGACAAGAGCCCATTATTTTTCTCCATCAACACGTCGTCATCTTTTTCTCCTCCCAAGGAAAGACATGTTGGCTGATCCCGAGTCTATGTCCAAGGAGGCGTTAGGAGCTGACTTGCTTTTTTCCTTTACATTGCTGAGGGCAGAGGAGCCCAAGGGTGCTTAGTGCCCATGACTGCACCTACACACACATCCCCTTCTTCTTCACTGTCTCCAGGCCCTGCTCCAAAGCCCTGCTCCAGGCCCTGCTCCAAAGTCCTGCCAAGCAGTGGGTGGGGGCTGAGACCACACATCTGCTGTGGTTTGCTGTGGTTGTGGTTCCCTTTGCTCCTGGGCTTTGACAGCGACCCCATTCTCACTGCATTGAGAGGTGTGAGGGAGCAAAACACATGATACCAAACAGTGATTTGTTCCTGGTCACTTTTTTCTCTCATTCTCCACTCTCTGTCCCTTTTTTGATAGCCTGGCCTTACTCTTCACTTTCTGGCAGGGTGGATTAGGCTTTGTGGGAGCTCCCTTGGACAAGCCCTTATCCCAGGTCAGCATCATGCAAACTCCACAGAGGACTACCTGCCTGGCACTGAACACCAGTGTAACATCCCAGTGGGTCACTCCTGATCCATGGAGTACCAGCAGTTCATAGCAGCAGAAAACCTGCAGCTCTTTACCAGATGGCACTGTGGAGAAGGCATTTTCCACATTCTCCTGTCTGCCCCTTGTACCCAGTTGTCAGCACCTAAACCCCCAGAAAAGAAGCCAGCAGGGTCCAGGAGGTTTCTGTCTCTCAGGGGATGTTATCGCACTTGGTTATGAGCACAAACTGGGCAGAATGTGAAATGAAAATGGGTTTGAATGGGTTACCTGTGATAAGAGAATACACTGGGATCTGCTAACACAGGGAGCACACTGGGCTAACCCTCGGTCAGAAAGGTTTTGCTGACTGGGATGACCACAGTTAACAGATTTAGAGATTCCCTGCTTTGAGGAGCTGCTTCAAAGCTCATAGTCCTCCTAGCACACTGATTTTACTGTAATTCCCAAAGAATTCCCTCTGAACTGTACCACACAACAGAGTAAGGAAGCCTAATGCTACATGTATTTTTATCTTGTAACTAGACTGAGCATTGTCACTACGTGACTTACCTAATTATAGTCTTTAAAACAATATCTAGAATAATTGGCTAATTGAGCATTATTTTTAATGAATGCAACATAAAACACATTCCAGTGGCAACAAACACACACCTGCACTTTCCCTCACTCTGGTAGGAAACAGTTTCCTAGAAAACCTTCTCACTAATGAACTGGGAATGTTTCTAAAGATGACATCCTTCTTCATAAGCTGATGACCTGAGGACCTCACACTCACCAGCCCTACAGAAACACCTTGTGTGACAGAGATGAACACAGCCTGGGAGAGCCAAGGGATAAGCCCTTCTCTCCTTGGCCCCACTGAGCATTGTCTGGCACGAAATAAAGCCTCAGACTTGACTTTACCACTCCTGGAAGGAGCTGGTAGTGGCTGCGTGTACCACACATTCCATTTTCTTAACAGTACAGCTCCAGCAGCAATGGAGGGAGGGGAGGGGAAGCACCAGAGCTTCTCCTCTGGCTGTGCAGAGATATCCCCTCTCTTTCAGCAGCTCTCTGGAAGCAAGCAGAGCACACGGGCTATTTCCTGGAGTGAATAACTGAAAGCCTGGCCACAGCTCTGGCAGTACAAATGTTGGGCACACTTTAATTCCTGTGTCATATTTACTGGCCCAACTCTGCACTGCACTGCCACACTGGGCAGTGCACTGGGATCAAAATGGGGGCTTGTGCTCAATTCCTGGTGGGTTTGAATCCTGCTGATGCTCAAGGTTTGGGTCTCATCTATTTCAATGGGAAGCTCTGAGACAGTCTGTGTAGCAGAGTCTGTGCCACTGAGCTCTGAGCTTTTGGGGCCTCCATGTATTACTACAAACTGGGGAAGACAACTGAATGAATTTTTTTTTTAGCCAAATTCTGAGTAAAGACCATCTTCTTTCACCTATTCTAATAACATATTTGTGCATAATGTAATATACATGTTACAGAATCAGTAGCTAAGTACATAACATAATTTTTAAAAAAAGGTATCACTATAGATCAATATGTGACAGTCCTATCTATTTTAGTATGTTTTCTTGATACAAATTATGACAGAAATACAGTAAGTCAGTAATTTTAGATTCCTTTGCATAGACACTGTCACTGTAATTTTGCCAGGAGGGAGATAATAAATCATACTTTTCCATCTGACTGATGTTCTGTTTCCCCTGTCTGATTTCAATGGCTGTATGCTATCTTCAGAGCTGGCATTGTTCATGGCTCCTTTTATTAAAGCACAGGCATGTTATTGAAATTTCTTTTGTATTATCATTTTCTAGCCGTACATGAAATTGCAGAACACACAAGAAGAAGGAAAAAAAAAATAGAAAAAGCCCCATTTGTTTGAGTCATAGTAGAAAAAAACAAACCCTGCAGCACACAACTTCCTTCCTTGGAGAGGAAAATGCCAATATTAAAATCGGGGCCTCATGGTGGCTTGGGTTAGTAATCAGCTTCTTGGAATTCATGAGCAAAGATCTAAGAGCTACTAGTGATTTGGAGGACTGGCTTAGTACACCACCAACATGCTTCAATAATGCTTGTTCTTGCCATGACTTGAGTACTTCCCAACATTCCTTTCCTCCCCATGATGTCTTCCCAATGGCCTAAGGAAGCTCCTCAGGTTTAAGGTGTTGTGACTCTGTACTCTCACACTGACACAAACCGGAGCATCCACAGTCCCAACCTGCAGCTGGACAGTCCAGCACGGCTGGGGAGGGCAGAGGGACCCTGAGAGCACAGGATGGTTACATCACTGCACCACCCCAGGCACTGCATGGTTACACACTTCTCCCCTCACCTTCCCTTTCAACCCAGGGCTGCATCACACTCTTGTTTGTCACCTAACAGCATCACCCCATCGGGAATGCTCCAGAATGTCCCAAGTGTTCCATTCATATCTGATGAGGCTGCACTCTCAGGCTGGGTAACTGGCAGTCTGAGCCAGGTTGTAACTGGCACCATTTAATTTCTATTTCTGGCATGGTTCTGGGGGTGGGGAATCACTGTTTGGTTTCACTGCCTCTCCTTCTCCAGTGTCAGGATGGACACGCTGCATTTTAGGGCTCTGAGGTGCTGGGACAGCTGTTTGCACGCTTGCATGTGCCTTTTGAGGAGAGACCTTACTTTGTTAAGTTATATTCAGATAATTGCATTAATAAAACATTTTTAAAGAGCATTAACAAAGGAGAAGGAGGTGCCACTATTCTGAAGCAAATGTTTTCATAATGAACTGAGAATTAGTATATGATAATGCTATGCTTACACAGTCCCTCATTTATTTGGGATTCTGATTACACCCTGAAGATCCCTGCTAGAGCTGTGATCCCTACTGTGCCATAAAGTCAGCAAGATACAGAAACCCTCACTGAAGGATTACAGGTGATTTGTGGACAAAACAAAGCAATGAACTTAAGATATACTGGCAGGAAACAAGGGAGAGAAAAATAAAGTACAACTCCAGCACTGAATCCTGGCTCTTTTCAGGTCAGTGAAGATTTTGCCTTAGAAGCAAAAATTGCCCCTTTCCTGGTTTTTTTTTTTTTTTTTTCTGTGGTTTTTTTCCCCCGCAGTGTGAAGGCCTGCCCATGGACAAGGGATATTCTCCCATCCTTCCACACTTGTGCTTGATGCAAGGGACAAATATTTTGGTACCATCAAGGCACTTTTTGACTGAGGATAGGTTTGGGAGCAGTGAAGGTGGAAGGGAAGAGAACAAGGACGTAGAGAAGTCATTGGGAAGGACAGGCAGCAGAGGTTAAGCCTTGGCAGAGCCAATGGCTGGAAGAAATTGCAGCTCTTGGCAGAAAGTGGGACAGCCACTGAAGAGCACCCAGAAATTGTCCTTGATGTTCAGAGTGTTTTCCAAGCTCCAGCTCACAACTGCAGGTTGAAGCTGCTCCTCTGACCTGAATATTATCAGGAAGATCAAGTTGTGACACCAGAACCTCTTGTGTCCCCACCCAAAGGCTAATTCACCCAATGTCCTGCCAGGCAAACCCAGGTATTTTAATGTCTGTGCTTAGGACATTCCTGCCACTGCCTTGGAAGATGGCACCATGCTACCAAACCCATGTCACTGGGACTCACCCTCCTGCAGGGACAAGGGAGCAGTTCCTGTTTTCCAGTCTAAAATGAAGAGAATGTTTCAAGATGTCAGCTTGACAATCTCTTGTGAACTGACCATTCATTTCCCAGCACTGGTATTTTGCTACATATCCACAGAGGTCCACAGAAGGTTATTCTGGATATGCCTCTTGAGTGGTGAGAAATCTAGGAAGTTCAGAACTGATTATGGACTTCCCGAACCAACAACCCAGTCCTCTTCCAACAACTCCTGACTGTGGTCATGAATACACTTTAACCATGCCATAATTCCATTTCTCCAGTGTGGGCAGGTGTGTGCTTTTCTCTCAGTAAGTTACGCAAGAGAGACAAAACTAATCAGCACTTCGGGAAACTGTTGTCTCAGTGACATTTGCACGATTGCTCCATCAGCTGCCAATGAACATCCATCACGCTGGCTGTCACTGTCTCCTGAAGTTTACATCAGCTGCTGTCTGGGAACATTCATTTAGAACACAACCATGTGGACTTACAATAACCTAGACCACTCTCTGAGTTGTTATTTGCTTGTTTTCTCTCTCTGGGAAGAAAGGGGAGTGTCAACAACCTCCCTGAAAGATCTCTGCTCCTGCAGGCGAGCACAGAGCACTTGGGACCCAGACCTTGACCTCCAGGACCGAAATTAAAACAAGGATGGTGTGTGGGAACAAAAACAAGCTGCCAAGTGACCCCAAGAGTCCCTGATAGATCTCTCTGAGAAAACAGAGATTGCCTGAGACTTGCAGCATCCTTCACACCTTCCCTGCAGCCACCACACTGTCTGTGCTCCCTCTGAGAGGGGCCAGAGGAGACCTGAGAGCGCAGACTTGAGGCTGACAGAGAAGTGGAAAACAAGATGGGAAAGAGAGAGATGGATCCCAGTAAAACCCATACCTACACTCTCTCCTGCTCCACAGGTATCAAAATCCTTGACCTTGGGCCCCAAACCCACCAAGATCTCCCAGGACCCACAACAAAGCTGTGAAGATGCTACATGGCATCACTACGCCATCTGTCAAGGACACAAGGTTTTACAAAAGGATACAAGAAAAACTCCTCATGGGTTTAGATTTACAGTTGAACTTCGGTTTAGCATTTCAGTTGTATGTGTTACTGACTGAGGGGCACACACATAAACATTTGGACAGCTGTCTAAGCTAGATGGCTTGTTGTCATGTTTGTATTTTGTGTTTATGACTGCTGTGACTCAAAAAATCAGATGTGCAAGATCTGTTCACTAGAAGAAAGCCAAACATTCAAGAAATGGGCCTTTGTAACAACTCCTTTACCCTGAGAGCATCAGAGTTACTGCCAGTGGTAAGAAAAAAAGATTAAATTACTTCTGGATTTACCACCCCAAACCTAAGCAAAAATCTAGCAACAACACAGAAAAATTCTTCCAAATGGGAACTTCTCAGAGATTTTGATACCCTTGAGAAAAAAAAAAAATTCCTATAGAAAAAAATTAATCCTAATTTGTGAAAGATCAGGCAGCTGAAATCTCTACAAGATGAGTCAGTCCTGGCACACACACACAGACACACACTTGCAGAAGATTTTTAAATAGAGGCTAATTTCAGCTGAAACTAAGCACTGACAAGCCCTTCTATAGATGACGATTTGGAACCTACATATGAGCAAAAGTAAATCAAGTGGGTGAAAGGGTTCTGAGACCACATAAAACGGTGCCTCTGTTTCCACTGAAAGCAGCCTGGTTTTGAGTCAGTCACTGGAGAAAGCCTCTCCTCTTTGACTTCAGTGTGTGTGGAATGGACGTGAGAAAGTTTGCAGACCTTAGAAATTCAACAGGATGAGGGAAGAGCAGAGCTCAGAGCCTGCAAAACCTATGAACTGCTCTGAATTTCATCTCTGTTTGGGTGCCTCATAAAGTCAAGACTTTACAGCAGCAGTTTCCTGAATCTTGAAGTTCTGTCTTTCCCATAACATTTATAAAGTCATAGTTCACAGGTGCTCCTTTTCCCCCCCAAACACCCCTGGAAGTGATCTTCCATTGCCTGACTCACCTACACTAATAAAGAGGGAAACAAATTCACTTTTCATTCTAGGTAAACACATAGATTTCCAAAACATTGGTTTTTCTGCCCTACTCCACAAGGTATTGAGCTTTCAGCATAACACAGGTCCAGGTCACAAGCTTGACCGTCAGCTAAATTAAGTCTGAAGCATCTGGACAGGTTACTGCGTGTGAGAGTTGCTGTGACACCATCAACTTTGTGTTTCTCAGAGGATACTGGCACCTTGCTTTTCACACAGCACCCCACAGTACTTGAACACAACAAGCAATGAATCAGATAGCTCCTAACTCTCTCTAATAGCCTTTCTTCCTATATTCTGTATTTCTGTAGAGTTTAATCTTTTATCAGGGAGCAATGACTTCTTTCAGGAAAAGTGATTATTGCTTTTGCACTTAATTCACATGCAAAAATACTTTAATGACAAGATCCATCTCATTATTCTCCCATTGAAATCTCTTCAGAAAGAGCCTTTGTAGCTTTCTGCTTCCTAAAATCTCTCCAAAATAGTCCTTGTAACTCTCACATCAGAATCCGACCACCTAGGTGGGACACCCCACCACCTGACGACAACACAGCAGCCAAGATGGGACCACTGGAGTGCGATGAAGCTGGTCTAGGCCTTCCTAGGGCAAGGGGAGCAGTTCACAAGATTTGGCACAAGTTTACTGCTTTATTTAAGCAGTTCACAAGATCAGCAACTTCACATTCCTCAGTGAAGGAAAGTAGGGAACAGGTGGATCAGGATGGCCCTCAAGGAGATGTTCCTCATACCCTTCCTTTGCCCCGTGCCTGTGATATCAAACTATCCTGCCAAGACCGAGGGACTGCAGTTACAGATGGACAGAAAAAGACAAACATAAACCACACAGGATAGAAGAGAGGAACTAACTACTACCTTCACTGAAAATGACAGCTTCTGGAAAAAAGGAAATTGTCATCTATGAACTTGTGAAGTGCAGACCAATACAAAATTATTTTCATAGCAGGAAAGCAAATAAACTGCCCAAGTGCATAATGAGATTGGGCACACAGCCATGAAGAGCTATAGGCTGTCATTAATTATGGAGGTACAACTCTTAAAGCCACGTGACCCGGGAGAACAAACTTGTGTACCTACAGCTTTTACAGACACCGTTCTTCATTGTGAAATGCTATTCTCCTTAGCAGAACTGAAAACATGGGATTGAACTCCATAGAATGAGAGAGGCAGGTTGTGTAAAAGGGTAATAGTTTTTTAGAATCGGGTCTTATTTTTTTAAGATATATTTCAGAAGGATTTCTTTACAACATTCCTAACAGGAACTCAACCATTACAATGAAACCCCATACTTGTTATTACTTGGGATGGTCATCTGTCTAGGAATTTATCTTCTCCATTCTAGACAGCCTTATCACAGTTCAAATGAAAATATTAAATATAGTTTACCATCTACTTGTTTGCATTCTCATAGAGTTATGAGTAACAACTCTCAGTACTGCACCATCAATTTTTTGCTATCCAAATGGGGAAAGGTTTCTTAAAAAGCACTCAGCATTGGTTTACACACCATTGGTGGTCCAACATGATCCATGATATGAGCAAAGGAGGCAGATCCAGAGGGCTGGCATTTACCAGGGGGGCTTTTGACTGACCACTGGTCCTCAGTGAATGCTGGTAAGGGGGAGCTTTTGCAGCTTTTACATGAGCCAGACCTGGACCACAGCTAAAAATTACTTCAGCTTCAGCATCCATCAACAGCAGTAAGCAAATACTGAGTGCCTTTGAGAGTTCCCAGCAAAAATACAATTCCTAAAGCATACTAATATTAAATACTGAAGAAAGGATTTCATACCTTAAATTCCTCCAAGATTTTGTAATTTTTCCCATGATATTCACAAAAGTTTTTCACTTCTTTGCATTCCGGACAGCATCCATTGTGTTCCACTTTTGTACACTTTGGGTGGATTTTAGGGCATTCTGGTTGATCACAAACAGGTCCATCCTCAGTACAGACACAGGGACAGTTGGAATGTCCCGGGAAAAAACGTTCTCCCAGTTTGTACACAAAGCCACTGTCATCCACACAGCCCTTCCCCCGGTAGTCATCAAAGATCAGATTGTCATTACTGGAGGTCTGGTCCCCTTCATCAGCAGGATAGTCTTCATGATTGATGGCAGCTGGAGTGACCAAACCAGGGATTACAAACAGAAGTATCCAGGCTTCATGGATATGAAGAGCCATCCCCCTCCTCAGCTTCTCCATGGGATCTCAATGCCAGATACAAACAGTTGCTTCCATAGGGACACCAGTGTTGTGGTCTGAAAACAAGTATTTTTAAGTGAGAACAAACCCAAAGTTCAAGGAATATTGGCTTATAAAAGTCATAGGTTCAACCATCACCTAAGAATAAATCAGAATTCTCAAACCGCATAGATAAATAATATTACTGTTTCATTTGAATTAAGCCTCTTCTCAGTCATTGTTACAGAGAACAAAGCATGTGAAATACATAACTTGGACACTCATGCCTGGAAGCATATGCCCACAAAGTATCTTTGAAGGAATGGTGGCTCACAGAATCATCTAATTTTTACTCTCCTCATTTGTCCAGTTGAGTTTCCAGATGCACCAGAAATTAAATCAGCTGCCTGAAATCACAAGGTGATGGGCAGCTTGGAGGGTTTTGAACCCAAGATTAAGCACAGTCTAAACCTCCTGCCAGGGCCACTGTCCCTTGGTGCTACACAGGGTGTAGCTTCATTAAACTGGGGTGGGAAACCTGAGCTGAAAAAGGAGTTAAGCATGATCTGCTGTCAGATCTGTGTCCGATAAGAAAGACGGTGCTGGGTTATACTTGGGCTGTGAGAGGTGGGAGAGTATAGAATTTTATATACAGCATTTCTGAAGAGGGACTACCTGGGCTACCAACATAGCCCAGCCTGCAGCAGGTACCTATAATCCCAACAGAAGCAAAACCACACCTCCTC
The DNA here is from genome assembly GCF_009829145.1 of Chiroxiphia lanceolata. NCBI lineage: Eukaryota > Metazoa > Chordata > Aves > Passeriformes > Pipridae > Chiroxiphia > Chiroxiphia lanceolata. The sequence continues at coordinate 6,963,622 of NC_045643.1, read as the reverse complement.
CATTATTCAGCATTCCAGTAATTCCCAGAGAGAAACGCGGAGACAGGACGTTAAATGCCTTCATAATGCATAGAGCAGCTGAAGTGTGTTTGAGTGATTAAGCCGAGCCCTTCTCAAACTTTGGGAGCGATGCAGCACGGCCCGACCTTCGGCGAGCTCTGCTGAGGCGGTCGAGCGAAGGATCGACCCAGGGAGGGAGAGGAGCTTTGCACTGACCCCCGGGAGCGCCGGCGCCAGGCGAAGGCTCCGTGCCGGTGTCTTGGGAGCACTTCTGGCTTCCTACAGTGCCACATCACTGCCACCAACGCACTGTCCAAATCCCTGCCACTAACCTGCCCCCACACCAGCCCACGGGCAGCGCAACCCCGGCAGCAAACTGGTTTCTGACCTCTCTTAAGAGAACTGGGCAAAGTCTTACAGGAAACTTTTAAATGAAATGAAATATTAGCTTTATCTGGATTGAGGAACTACGGAGGTAGATCCTGGCACAAACCAAAAGAAGAACTGTTGGGATGTGCGTGTCATCCCTTCTCCGTTCCCAGAGCATGCACACACAGCCACACACAGTATCCACAAACATGCACACACAGGCAAACACGGACTCCCCCCCACCCCTCGGAGAGATATTCCCTATGTGCTGGGATTTTTGGTGGACTGCAGATGTTCAGCAATTAATTCTCCCTTAATTGATGCAAAAAAGCAGCAGCAGGAGAAGAAAGCTTTAATCCTAGAGAAGCAGCTAAGGGATCCTGTTGACAAAGCAGTTTTTCCAAAGCCACAACAGAGGGAGACACCGGATATTACACAAGCTTTATCAAATTCAAAACGATATCTTCTTAATTGAAGTACTAGCTGCGTTTCTATCACAAGGACTATGCACCCCGTTGTTACTCCTATCAGCAATATCTATTGTAACATGCTGTTTGGAAATCAAGTGATTCCTGCAGATACGGCTGCTTTACATATCTACAGAGCAGAGAATCTCCCCACCTAAATGCTACAGGTAGGTTGCAACATTGCAGATCTGTGGGCATTTTAAGGGGGGAAAAAAAATCAAGCAAATTAAGTAATTCATATCTGAGGAAATGTGAAACAATCGAGAGAATTTGTTCGAGTTTGATGAAGAAGCCCTCTAAAACATATATATATACACATATGTAAAAGTTCTCAACAGATCATAAATAAGAGCACTGTATTTTGCTACAGCAGCCGAGATGTCCCATAGCAACTCACAAGCGATCTTGGAAATCAGACAGACTGCAGACGTCTTGCACTGACAGATTTCAACAAGTAAACAAATGCTGCTCAGCTCAGAATTAGTTTACAGCTTGAACTTTCTCATCATTTCTCATCATTAGAGAGGTCATTATCGTGGGTAAATCTGAGTAAAACATTTCCATCCGCCTTCCCTCACCCCAAGTGAATAATTCACACTTACCTAATCAGGCTCGATCTGAAAGCTGAGAGGGGTCACAGGCCAACAAGGACTGAAAGGTTAGAAACAGATTAGTGAAAGCAGTTCCTCCTAATCACGTTTTCGGTGTTGACTCACGGACAATCCCTTTTCCTCCACCTCCCATCGCAAGACAGGGGAGCGCGGCAGCCCAGCAACCACAACATGAGAATTAAGCTTTAACCCGGCGCCGAGGATTCAGAGGGAGCAGGATTCAGGCGGTCCGGAGGCTGGGATGCCGCGGAGAATCCCCGGTGCCAGCAGCAGAGTCATCGCGGCGAACTTGGGCTGCATCTCCTCAGGTCTCGGGGCGGGGGGGGTGTGAGAAAACAACCCATCTCTGTCCCCTCCCTGTGCCCGGCGGATCTCCTGCGGCTCCAGCTTTGCCACGGCGGGGGAAGGGGGGGAGCGAGCGCGGGTTAGGCGGGAGGCAGGCGGGGGAGGGCGGGCGGAGGAGCCCCGCGCCCGGCGGGCGGGCAGCCCCCGCTCCCCTCCGGGGACTCCCCGGGCCGGGGGCCGGGCATGCCCGCACCGCGCATCTCCCTGCCCGCTCTTATTACAATTAATTTTTTCTTTTGGGGGGAGGGGGGAGAAGAAAGAGGGAAGAGCAAGGAACAAAAAACCCCCCCAAAATAATGCAGGGGCGGGGCGCCCCCGCCCCGGCCGCTGCCCCGCCCGCCGCCAGCTGGGGCGACGGCTCTCGGCTCCCCTCAGAGCCGCCGGCTCCCCACTCGGATCCAGTGGCTCCCCTCAGACCCGCCGCCTCGGGCTCCCCTCAGCCGGGCTCCCCTTAGTCCGAAGCCCCCCAGATCCACCGGCTCCCCCCTGACCGCCGCCGGCTGGGGCTCCCTTCAGGCGGGTTCCCCCAGGCCCGTCGGCTCTCCTCAGATCCACTGACTCCCCTCAGATCCGCCGGCTGGGACTCCCCTCAGCCCGGCTCCCCTCAGGCGGTCTCCCCTCAGCCCCTCCGCGATCCCCAGCTCCGGCTCATGCCGCTGCCCCGGCGGTGTCCGGGAAAACATCCCCAATGGCCGCATTATGGAAACTTCGCCTCATCTTCCCACAGGCGGCTGCGCTGGGGAAGGGGCGCCTCGGCTCCCGTGTCTCGTGCTGTGCTACATTAAAAATCAATCTCCTTGCAATTCGGCTGCGCTGTCATTAGGCGTCATTGTAAAGCTGTTTCTCCAGAAACCACCAAAGGAGAGACTCTTGGCGTTGGGGGAAAAACGCGGGGCAAACAGAAAGAGGGAGAAACTGGGGGGGTTTATTTGGATAAAACGCCGAATAATGCTCCGTTTGGGCGCAGACATTAACGATGAGCCTGCGAGCCCGCAGCGCGGTGCTGCCCCGGCCTTCTCCCGCAGCGCCGAGCGAGGGAGGCGCTCACGTCCAGAGGCAGAGCCTGCCGTCGGCGCCCGCGGACAGCAGGAGCCGCGGGCCGTGGAAGCGCAGGCAGCGCACGGCACCGCCCGGGCCCCGCAGCGTCGAGAGCTGCCCCGCGTCCCGCCGCAGCACCCGCACCGAGCCGTCGCTGCTGCCCAGGGCCACCACGCCACCTGCAAGGCAGAGCAAAGGCATCGAGGTTGGCAAAGGCCGCGCAAGACAGCGGCGCTCAAGTTCTGAGGTCGTGGTTTTAAAGACAACCCCCCCCCCCCCATGAGTACTCCTGTTGGACGGATCAATAACAGTGAGATTGGATTTTGCAGCGATGAAGCGAATCTGGAGACCCCGGTGTTCTCCTCATTAGGAGCACGGCTGTTTTACTTGTATTTGGACACAGTTATTCAAGCACAGATTCTGACACACAGACTGAGCACCAGAGAAACAGATGCTCTTCTGATACCTGGAGGTATCAACATCAGACATGCTTTTAATGCTGCTTTTCGTGTACCACTGTAAGACATGAAGATGCGAATTTTCAGCTGAATTTTCAGGTCAGGTTCTAACTGAACTAAGGGTCTTTCTCCCTTATATCCTTATGGAAAAACCCGACGATAATTACATTGTTAGTATCAAATTGGGTCTAACCATAGGAAAAAAATAAAAGAAAACCTAAAAAAGGTTCTAAGGAGTTCCCAGTTTCCATGTGTTTATTTACGAACCAAACTCAGTTTTCATCACTCTTAAAGAAGCAAAATTTGTTTATAAGTTTATTATCTTCATCCTTAAATAAAAGCAGAGGTAACAGCTGGTGATATGTTTGAAGCACCTCTTACTTACCCAGCTCCCAGATAAAGATTCTCTCCTTTAAAAAAGAACTATAATAATCATGAGTTTCACGTACCAAGAAAAAAAAAAAAGGGGAGATCAATACACTCATTTTAAAGCTGATGTGGCCCTACCAACAACAGGATCGCTCTACTGCCAGCCATGATCTTGGTCAAACACCTTTTTCTATTAGGAGCAAGTTCAATATACGCTCCAAATGATTACAGCTTTTTATGTATCGAGATTTGCTCTCTGAAAGCAGACAGCACCAGCAGAAGAATAATTAATATGGACACTGACAAAGTCAAGTCTGGCACCAAGGTCATCATTTTGGGGAAGATTATGAAAAACAGGAGATATTTTGCTATTTTCAGTCACTCAGGTTATTCACCAAGTGGCCAATGGGAACATACTGCCCAAGAGAAGTGAGTATGGAGGAATCTGTCCCAGTTTTAACAATATGGGAACCATAGGGCCTTGGGTGTGCCTGTGTGATGAACAGTTTATCCAGGGAATATCCTGTCCCTCCATTCAAACTGAGTCATAACAATGATGTTCTCTGCTCTGCCCACGAAGATCTGATGGCTTCATTTCTCCATTTATCAAAGGAAACACGTAGCCTAAAACACCTTAAAAACACACCAAGATTATTTAACCACAAGTTATGCTTGGTGTGGTCATGGATATGTGTGCAAGAACGGGAACTAGGAAGTAGAGCTAACCATGATAAATATGCCCTATTTGCAAACCTTTGTAACTACCCGACTTCTTCAGCTAGAACAAAGCCTGACACAGCAAAGATCTGTAGGATGGATTAGAGTGTCCAAAGCAGCAGATGTGAATATTTATTATAAACTCTCCTCCAGCAAGTCTTTGCTGACAGAAGCATTGCATATGGATTTCACTTGCAGCCAGACTCTCCAGGCAATCGCTGGATGACTTCTCTAGGAGCCAAACAAATGCCATTTCACCTGGAGCCCTGACACCGCAACAGCTGGGCAGGGGGTTAACGTCACTCTCAGCTGCTCAAACAAGTAACGAACCCGCTTGTCACAAAAAGAGAGGGACAGGAAGGAGAAAAGATTTGGACAGCTGCAGTTCCCTTCCAGAAAGTAAGGGCAGGACAGTGACAACTAAGACAACAGCTCAGGCTTCTCAGTCACCCCCCGGGTTGGCAGCAGGGCAAGAGCAGACCCTAACCCTGCATTTTTCTGAATTCTTTCTAGATAAGTCAGTGCGAACAATAGCACTCTCATCCCACCAATATTGTGACGGTACTGGGAATGGACAAAACCAATGGGAAAACAGAGACAGTAAAAAACAACTGGCTAGAAGGTGCAGTAGTAACCTGCACCTATCTCCATCGCGAGTACTCGCTGATTGAGATGCACAAGGCAGCCCTGGTGAAGAATGACTTTTTTCATGTGAATTTTTGTTCCCTCAGTTGTGATTTGTTGCTACGGCTGACCACGAGTACAGCTACTTCCTTGCTCAGTAGCAGCAGGATCCACAGGCAAATGCAAGCAAAAGGGGAGGGGAATGCACAAAATGAGAACATCTCATTTCCGTCACCCTTTATGTCAACCCTGATCTACAGGCTCATAACAATTTGCTCATTATAATGTAAATTTACTCCCTCCTTCCTTCCAAAAGGAGATGTTTCGCTTTGGAAAGAGAGAACAAATTGTGTTTTATTGCTCTTTCAAAATGTTCTCCAATTAGGAAAGCAAACAAAAACTACTACATAATTGTCATGCAAAGCTCTTTTTTAATGAAGGATACTTACTTGTCACTAACAAAGGCACTTTGATATAACACTCAGAGGAATATAAAAGCCTGAAGAAAAATTTTTCCTCATACCTTTGACCCAACTGTCAGGTGGGGCTGGTTTGTGCAAACTCACTGAACTCAGCAGTTAGGCTGATTTGAATTGAGAGGGACAGTTTCTGCTTAGAAGATACAAAGCCTCCAAAGCTTCTGACCTGTAGATCTCACAGCCTCCAGGTCTCCAGCTCATGAAGAAGCTGCTCTGGATCTGCTGATGCACCTCCCACATGGGCAACACGGGGAGCTAAACCCATGCTTTGCTCTGGCCAGTCCTAAACTCAGCCTTCCTCAACCTGGGAGACAGGAGTGATGACAAAGCACATTGCCACGACAAAGAGAGCCTACAGTAGCAGCCTTTGTACCAAGTACAGCTGATTTGCTGTTGCCCATTGCTAGAACACAGGTACTAATTTTTCTGATGTACCCCTATTATGTCCTTAGAATAACATAAGCTCTGACCATCTGGCCACTTGTTTCAAAAAGGATGCACTGAGTTAGAAAAAGTAAAGAAAGGCAGCAAAGGCAATTAAGAGTACAAACAACTTCTGTGCAAGGGATCATTAAGAGGGATGACAGCTTAGCCCAGAAAAAACCCTATTTGTGTACTAAAATTCTCCATGTGCAAGCCTCAGGCTTCACAGTGAGCCCATGATACCGCTGCTGTTTCGTTCCCTGGGGACCCACAGAGAAATCTGGAGCTGAGCCAGGCCCCAACTTACCCCCCGGTGATGGTGAAACAGGGTTTTTGTGAAAACGCTCCTCTGAATCCTGTCTGTGGGAGCTGGGAGGCAGCCACAGGAGCTGTCAGGAGCAGCACTGTGTGAGACATGGAGTCTCTGAACCCTCCACCTTTCTCCTTGGACTGACTTGTCTCTGAGGAATCAGTGCCCTTCTGCTCCCTGTCTCTCCTCAGCATGGACTAAGCTGCTGCTGGAGGTTTCCCACTGTCCTACAGGGAAGAGCTCTGTTCCTGGTCTCATGTGCTGCCTCACCAGGCTGCCATTTCCAGACTGGCAACACTCTTGGGTTTAGGCATTGATTAATTACAAATGCAGTGCTGTTGTTTGGGCTGAAATACATTTGTATTTAAAACAATAAAAATCACTAACTCCCTTCTAGATGAACAATTCCAGCTACTAAAACCATACCCCTACATTGTTCTCAGAGCAGAACTGGACCCTAAAAATCATTTAGTACCTTAGAAGAGATACTAACATTTTAGTGTGGGTTTTTTGTTTGGTTGGTTGTTGGGATTTTTTTTTGTGGTGTTTTGTTTGTTTGTTTTTACTTTTAAGATATGTATCCAACTTTGGAGAATGGGGTAATTAATTATCTTTTTATGGAAATCTATCCCTGTAAATTCTCCAAAGACACATAACGTTATGGGCTTGAGCAAGGCCATAACCATAAAGTATCAGAAGCAGGAATCTGGCAAAAAAAAAAAAAAAAAGAAAAAAAGAAGTAATTTTCCTGGAGTCTCCACACTGACCTAAACACGTGAGCTTAAAAGCAAAGTTACTGCATTCAGTGAAGCTCAGTTGTGTTAGATATAAGTAAGCAACATGCTTTTTCTCATCTGCAAGGAACTTTGCATACCTGTGCTGCTGTGCAAATCCTAATGAACCAAAGCCACTCCTGTGAATACAGTATGAAATCCACCTCCTAATATGAACTGGTGAATAAATTTAAAATAGTGCTGGTGTGTTGAAGCAATCTAATTTGTTACTGCATTTCTTCAGAAGACAGAACTAGACAAGATTAATTTGCTGGGTTGATGGCTCCAAATTACTTGGGGTAGAGGGAACAAAACCTGTACTTGTCAAAAGACAGTTTGACAATTTATATTTCGTAAGAGCCTAACAGAAATTACAGCTGTGATTATTGTCTTTTTTGTACAATGAATTTTGAGTGAGACCTTGCCAAGACCACACTAAGCACTGCTTTTCATGTTCAAACAGCTGGAAACAGTGTCATCTCTGGAACAGACCACCACCACCACTCCTCACTGGCAAGTGCTTTATAGACACATTGAAGCACTCTTCTTCAGGCAAATTAATTTACAAATTATGTAACATTCCATTATCTAATATTCTGAATGTTCCTGTTTTAGCAGACAAGTATTTAATGTTTCTAAAATAGTCTAGCATCTTAAATGTTAATAAAATAGTATTGTAACGAAAGTCACAAACTCCACGGCTGCCTGTAGCTGAGACATTCATACTGATAACTAGCACTGTTTGCCAGCTCCAACTAATTTTTTTCCAAAGTCTCAGCAAACAATGTGAGCTCTTCTCACACACAGAGCAGAACAAGGACAGTGACAGATCGAAAACTCTCCTCTCTGTCCCAGCAGCTCTTACTTGCAGAGCAAATGGATCAGTTGAGGTGCAGGATTTGGACAGTTCCTTCTAATAAAAGTACAGCAGCTACTTTAGACTTCCTTTCAAATAATTCAGATGTGGTAACTTTCCCAGTTTAAAAAACACTTTCACTGCCTAACTGTAACCAAGGCATTCATCTTCACAGACAAACCCAGTTACTTCTTGTTTCATTAAAAATATAACATTGTGTGGATTTAAGAGATTCTGTTTATCATAACTGCATAGAGAAGCTTGAGACCATTCCTGATGGCAGAGATGAAATAACATATCAAAGAAAGAAAGCAAGAAAAGCTTTGATCAATAGGGAAATGGTTTTTATACACATCAGAACCAATTTAAAGAATTCTCTAGGATCAATTTAGATAGACAGAAATGCTTCTCAGCATTTATTACCTGTGGAGGGAATATTGATCCCATCCATTGATTTCTCCTATGAATGTAGAGCAGCATCTGGTTTTGTTGTGTAGGGTTTTTTTCCCGAAGATGCCCCAAAGTGGAAAGTATCAAGAAACTACTTATATTTTAAGGATTTACATTAATAGTTCAACCAATGTCATTACTCAGAACTTTTAAACTCTGTTCAAGAATAGTTAGAATGTAATTTAGCTTAGTTTTGGCCCCTAACTGTTAGTCAGTGGAATTTATTTTAAGAGACGGGTATTTTTTGAACCTTACTTACCAAAGGCTACTAATTCATTACACAACACCTTGTATCAAACATATTTTCTTTTGTGTTCCCTTTTAAAAAGTAATGCCTCTTCCTCTGATAAGGTTATAAATTGCACAGCCCTAATGGATTCCATTCCCTCTGAATTAAGATCTTTTCTCATTATTGGAGCTACACCATTTGCATCATCATGATGATCACTCAACCTCGAGTCTCCTAGGAACGGGGCACCTCTCAGGGGAGGTGTAAAAGGCAAAAAACCCCAGTTCCTGCCTTGAATAACCTGCAGTATAATGAAAAAACACCCAACCACAACAAGGAATACAGCAGATAGATCAGACTGGACAAGGCTACAGACAATTATAAACTTAAATAGCCATGATCACACTGCCTGCTGTGTTATGGCAGCAAGAGAGGACTTGGATTTGGAGTTTTGCCCATGCACTGCACCACGTAGAGGTGCCAGGACTCCCCCTGTACCAAGGCTGTTGAGGTGCACAGAGCACACCAAGAGCAGCACGACTGTCCTGGTGCAGCCCCAGCCTGGACACAGCGTGGGGCTGTGGGACCTCCAGCTCCTGTGCTGGGGAGAAAGGTGAACTGGTGGGCTTGGATCCTCACCTGGCACATGGAAGGAAAGCACTGAGTTGCTTTACTGATATAGTGACTATTTCTCATACACTACCTTTTGCTTAAGAATGCACTTTTTTGACATTGCTGTAAGTCCTCCATTCTCAAATGTGAGTAAAACCTCCTAAATATTCCTCTCTTGGAGATTATGGTGATCCCCTCCTCCCTTTGCCTTCACACTATGTTTATTTAGATCTTCCATGGGAAAGGGTGTAGAAGAATAATCTTGAGCAGGTTGTAATTTACTTGCAGCAGTTCACTAAATATGCTCAGTAATGGAGACCAAAAGGCAAACTGGAAAAGACAGAAGCAGTCCAAGAATCTGCTGATACAGGTGTTTAATATACTGGTACCAAAATAAAATCCTTTTGTCATTCTGTCTAGTGACTTTAAAAGAATTTAAATAGACATAGATTTGGTGAAGTATATTAGGGAAAATTAGCTCATCTCACCTGTGACTCAGCTTATGTGTGTGAAGTCACTCAATTCAGTGCAATCATGTGCTTAGGTGACAGCAGGATCAGGGCATCACAAACACATCCATTATTGCACTAATGAGTTACAGCACCAGGTCTTAAAATGAGCAAATTCCCTTTTGCTTGTCTTTTAGCAGTACACTAACAGGCAGACCTCTTAAAGAGAAAGGCAGCTTTTTAGGCTGAGTAGGAACATTGAGTGCAGGTTTCCTAGACCCAAGTACTAGAAGAAGGTAATAACGGGAAAGTAAGTGCAGAGAAGTTTCTTAGACAAACTATTCAATAGACATTTACAAAGGTGGAAAGTGATTCCCCTGGAACACAGAAAATCTCAAATTACCCAGGCAATGTGTTAACAGAAATTCAGTTTGCATCTTTAAAAATCTGCACGGAGAGATTTGGCCTGGATGATAAATGAGTGTGCAGCAGGATGTGGCCTTACACATTTCCCTCAAAAGGGTAAAGGTGTGGAGTAATGTTTGAGCAATGGAAAAAGACCACTTCTCTTAAGTTCTTACTGTGTGGAAAATGTGACCTAGATGAAGGGGCATTATTCCTGGAGCTTAAACAGATCTCAGAACTCAACAAATCCTTTTTCAAGCAAGAAATCACCAGAAAGTTACTCAGAGCAAAGAAAGCATTTATCTGATAGAAGAAAATCCTTTATATAAAAAAACTTAAAGCCCTTTTATAAGGATTTCTAGACCCAGACCATTAGTGTGAAGCTCCCTTTCAGCTGGACTTGAGCTTGTTTATATTACATTTTAGTTGGTCTTTTGGTAGCATTTTGGATTTTTAAAGTAGTTTCAAAACAAAGCAGAAAGTATTAAAGCAGAAACTTTTGGAGCAGAGGCTTCAAAATGTCAAAACCTTTCTGAATGTCTTAATGACGCATGCTTAAATGTATATTCAGAATATATTAAAAATAATATATTGGGAATAAAAGGGAAACTTCTTCTGTCAAGGACTGGATTTTTTTATGAAAATTGCTACCAAAGAAGAATATTTTCTGCATATGATAGGAAGGCATTTGTCTAGTTTTCAGAGTTACCTAGAATATCTGTATGTGGGCACACATGTAGGTCTATGTTTCCAAGTCAATCTACCTTGAATTAAAAAACAGATGAGGACCAAGACATTCTGGCAGAAATCCTTGGATTGCTACAACGTGTGGGACCTCAGTCCCACTGCGCTGTTCTGAAATCAAACATCCCAAAAGTCAGCATTTGGTTTTTGTATGCCCACTAACAGGGAAGGTGTGAGTGACACTGCGTCACTGGGGAGCTGCCTGGAGCCCGGCACAGCAATAACTTGCTGGCTGAGAAACTCCCGAGGTGACATCAGTAATGGTGTTGCTGTAGTTGTGCTTGTGCTGCCCAGGGCAACAACATGACAAAAATGTCACATTTTAAGAAAGCAATGGAGTAAAAGAGTAAAGATCAGTATCACCTGATGCTCTTCAAAAAGGAATAAATCACCATAAAATTATCTGCAGAGGTTGCCAAGCTGAAGCTCTGCTTGCAAGGAAACTTTCTGAATGACTTTTTATGTGATGGCAAATGCTCCAGAGCATGGTTAAAGTTCACATTAAAATCTTGTTCTGAAGAACAAGTCTTTCTCTTCTGTTAAACTTACATATTGTAAGTAGCATATCAAGTGCAGTAGTACATGTAATATTATCTCCATAACACATTAGCTGTTTTTTTGGGTGTTTCAACAGCTAGGCTTATGTTAAATAAAAATTTTCATTAAGAAAAATAAAACTTACTGATGGGATAACTTAGAAAAATTAAGTCACAGCAAAACTGCTGTCACCACAAATTGAAAATTATTCCAGTTTCTGCTACAAGTGAGGTCCCTGAATACAGATTTGGGTGCTTTCCACTGAACTTCCTCCTTGACTGCAGCCGTATGCATTTTAGGCATCAGGATGTCTCACTTTTAAGAATTCAGTGAAGTTGAGCAGTGTATAAAAAAAATTCCAGGTATGCAGTAACATATCTCTGACTAATGGAAACACTGTTTTAAAAGCATTCAGAGAACAGAAGATAACCTTTGTATGAACACTCTGTTCCTTCTCCTTTCCCCACTCCCTAATTTCAGATGCCTGCAGTCATTCAGTTAAAGCCTCCCTGATCCTCCTTCCTCTCTCAAACGATAAGATGGATATGCTTGTGTTACAGAAGATGAGACCAGGATGTGAACAGTGATTTATTTTTCCCTCGGACAGCATATGCATCATCCTTTCCATTAACTCCAAAGGAATGACCAGATGTGTAATCGCTTTTTGACAGGGAGTGGGATTCATCTCATCTAACCTTGCCATCCCACAGCGGAAACCGAGCTGAGCAGTGAGTTCATCTGGGCTCCTTCTGCAGCTCCAAGTGAGAAAAACTCCCTTTCCAGGGGAACTCACCTGCGTCTCTGAGACAGTGATCCCAGGAGAGGGGCTCGGTGCTGACAGAGGGACCCTGCACAGCTCATTCTCAGCCAGCTGAGGCAGGGTGAGAAAAAATCCCCCCCAAAACTTGCAAACAGGCACCTCAAAGAAATTTTCAAAGGCAATTCCCTCATTTGCACTGCTGGCAGATGTGTAAACCAGAGCTGATTTCCTGAAAATGTAACTAGGCACCTGCATCCATCTCCAGGTGCTTAAATACCACCAAAGGTCAGGCTTACATAGGCAATGACCTCTATTAAACCCAAGTGTTAATCATTTGGTGCAACTCTCGTGCTGTGGCAACAATCCATAATTTCAGTAGCGTTTGATAGCAAAGCAGATTGTGTGCATCGTCAACATTTTGTAACCCTATTAACTCTGAGATAATGGACTTGTCTCTGCTATATTTCTAAGCTTATTGAAATGGACTGTAATTAGCACTTTCTTTTCTTATACAAATCTCTTGACCCTCAGAGCCAGTTCTTATGCCACAGCTAATAACCACTGCTGGTGATCAAAGCCAGAGATGGAGGTGGACACAGACAAAGGGTTTGCCTACACAGACCTAGAAGCCAAACTTCAGTTTACTTCCAGAGTTCAAGCAGGAATCATAAAAAGTACTACTTCAGAGAAAAAGCACTTTTGAGGAAAAGTAACATTTATTTTGCTTTACCTCAAAATGTTCTGTTTAAGTGTTGTACCTCTGAACATGAGAGGTTTACCTCTGAAAGAGAGGTTTGGTGCCCTTATGAGCCCAGAGCAGAACCTCTGGGTAAACACCATGGATTCCGAATGCTTTTTACACTCATCTGTCTTTCCTAGCAAATAAGATCAGGAAACACTTCTGTTTTGTCCCTAAAGATCTGTTGTTGTTATCATTATTATTTCAAGCTTAGAGGCTGATCTAATGTTACGTGGATTCTGTTTTTTGTCAAGTCCTTCACTACCCAAGGCTTCCTGGAGAGGGAGGCTGATGTGGGGCTGGTTAAAGCCCTGCTGAGGTGGCTGGGAAAGCTGGGAAAGGTGGCTTGTGCTGTGCGTGCCTCCAGCTTAGCCCGAGGTTACCCTCCTGACTTTGCTGTGCCCCATCTATTGCAGCTGTTTGGGCATTTTCTGTGGTGACTGGAAAGAGATGAGTGGGATAAAATATGCCTTGCAGGTCCCCACTCTCCATTCACTCCATGACTCCCTTGAACAAGTTATCTCATTTTTAGGTAGCCAAATCTCAAACATCAGCTCTCACAACTCTTAAGTTTTTTTTTCATTTTTGTCTGTTTATAAACTTCCCAGGATAAAAAAACCAGAGGTTTTTTAATTGTAATCAATGCAGCTTTCAGATGTTTTCTACACTATGGCAATAATATAAGTGAAACAGAGCATTGCAGAATGACTTTTATCTTTCTTCCACATTACAACTAAATAGTATTTTACCGTGGTAGTAAAAACAGACAGACAGACGCACAGGAAGACTCTGAAAACAAAACAAAACAAGCAGAAAACTGGGCTTAATAAAATCTTCTCAAAGTAAAAGCTCAAAGAGGCTGCCTTTAACATGAGCATGTTATTGTCAACAGTGGCATCTCTGTTCAGCTTGTTCCCTTAACTAAGCATTCCTATTACTGTCATTCCTTGGGTTGTCATATTCACTGCCTTGACAGCACAAACACTATGCTGTAAAATCTGTCAAAGAGGCCAGTTGATTTCCTACATCTTCTGACACTTGCAGGTCTTTAATATCAGGCTGTCAGAACACCTAAGAGAAAGGCGGGTGCTTCCCCGTTCAGGGCTGTTACTGTGCCTACCATCACACATACTTTAATCATTAGCCTCATACTACTGTGAAATCCTGACTTCTGTGTCCTTGGAGTCCCATGCTAGAAAATGCTGCTGGCATAAATCTATCGAAGAGGTTAGCTGGCTCACTTACCCATGGAGTGCTATTTGTAAAATGAAGCCTTTATGTTTTACAAAGCTTATATAGTGTTTTTTAAACTTTCTTCTGTGACTTCTTTTTTTTATTTTTTTATTTTTTTTTGGAGAGAGGAGCTGTAGTAGGTGTAACAATTACTCAGTGACAGGCGTAGGTGAAACTCAGCTACTTAAAATAAACCTCTCTATGCCAGGACCCTTTTGTCTCTAGGTGTACTCATGGAGCAGATGAGCTCAGTGGGCAGTAAGTTTTCTTTAATACAAAACTTCTTTGATTCACTATTAAAATGAAACTGAGAGAAGAAGAACAAGAGTAAATCAGAACAAGAGTAAATCAGACCAGAACAGTCCCTGGCCACATGAGCATTTAAAGCTCATGTTCTCACAGGGAGGAGAGCATCTGTAATCTTGCTCCTGCTTTGTTGTCCCCTGTTGCTCCTCCTGTTGTCCCCCACTGAGAGGGAACAAACTAGTTCCTGGACCAACAGTTATCCTGGAATTGGCATTTTTTAATCTCTCCTGTTCAAGCATTACATTCGGATTAAAAAAAAATAAATTCAAAGCTGTTAGAAAAGATTTTATAGCCCCCAGATCAGGGTGCTGCCCTGAGATATAGCAGTCTCTGCTACTACCAACAGTCAAATGGATCACACAGTGTGACACGGTGCCACAGAAGCCACACGGTCTATGGCTTTAGGAAACCCCTTTCCAAGAACAAAGAGTGTGCTAAGCAAAGCACATACTTCCAGGTAGTATGAGTCAGGTAAGCCACCACAGGTGGATGTTTATGTAGGTTTAAGTGACTGTATTGATGTTCCAAGAGTTTCTGTTCACAGAGAAGAGAACAAAAATTTAGGTCTTTAGTGCTTTAATTGCCAAAGAACATTTGCTGCAGGAACCTAATAACTTTTATATGCACGAATCCATGAACACCCCACAAGTGCATTAGCAGAGAATCAACAGAGCTGTGGCTGAGGCAGAGGTAGGATGAGTTTGGAGATCAGTTCCAATAACATCCTTGCTCCCTGCCAGCACAGTTCCGTTCATTTCCCCGGGTCTCAGCTCCCCACTGCAATAGAAACCCACATCACTGCTTTGTCCAGCAGATCTCCTTAGGCCAACTGGGTGGGAACTCTTACAGCTTGTCCAGTGGAGCCTCTGGGCATTACTAAAAAATCATAAATCATCATGGAATGTTTGGGCTGGAAGGGACCTTAAAGATCACCTAGTTCCTGCTGTAAGTCATCAGCAGATCTGGCTCTGTGTGCACATCAGCTGAACCAGGGAGGTAACTCAGTGTCACCCTCTGGGGCCGCCCCGCACCTGCCGCTGCCAAAGTGCTCTCCCCTCTCCTCAGGGGAAGGCTGAACACGGTCAGGGAATGTGGCCTGGCTGCCAGTGCTCCCTGCAAGGAATGCGTCTGTCACAACGGCACTTATGACACTGAACCTCTGGATAGCATCCAATAAAAATCTATGGGGAGGTAATGGGACGTAGCTGCAGAGCGTTTAAAAGGAATCCTGAGTTAATATAGCTCTGATGGTTCCAGGTATACACGAAATATCTTGTACTACTACAGCTAAGTGATAGTTAAATAAACAACAGAGGTAATTGTGGGATACATTAGAGGCTCTGCAGATTTATGGTACCTTGAAGGCAGCTCGTTGCAGAGCTCCCTGCCAAGGTTTTCAGCGGGGTTAACGCTCTTGACTCCTGTGCTTTCAGTGTCTGAAAGATATGAATTGTTTTTCACTCACTGTCCTGGACTGACTGGTACATTGCTGCTTTTATTCACAGCCAGAAAATACTTTTAATTCTTTATGGATTATTCATCCCTCACCTGAGAAGCCAGCACAGGTCAGGTCTGACTGAGTTTGTTTCAGACCCTGCAGACCAGCTGCTCTTTCAAGCCTAAGTCCACAACGAGTAACAGCTTCCAAAATTAAAATGCCCTTCTAGACCCAAGTAGTTTCTCATATATTAGATTAAGATATAAAATGTCCCCTGAACTGTGTTCCATTTCCTTGCCATTTGCAATACTACTGATCGCTTAGAGATGTTGGTTGCTCTTTTCTGTGCTCATAGAGCCAGTTACACACAAAAATTATGGAGACAGGGCTTTGTAATTCCAATCCATCCCTTTCCTAGGGCTGCATAAGCACGGGTAGTTTAAATTATTTTCATTTAAATCCAGGTTTCCAGAGCAACCCTGTCAAATAGAGGCATCCACCTTTCATTTGCTGGATGACTTCAGCTAATATTTAGGCTGTCATGGTCCCCAAAAGAGGGAAGACTGCAGTCTCCTCCACCATTGTATTATCTTTTCTCATTGCTTTTATATTTTGGCAAACTCACGGTGATAGGAGGTAATTCTAGCTTGTAAGATCTGCGAAGAACAGAATGCAAATCCCAATGCATATCCTTCATACCTAAATAGGTAATTTTCTGCAACCTTCCTGTCTCCTCCTGGTTTACTCAAAAAAAGCTCGTGAATACCTCAGTGTTCTTGCTTTCTTTGGAAATGTACGATGTTCCCTAATAGTTGTTTTCCTTCTCCAGCAATAATTTTCCTTCTTCTTGTACTGAAGCTCTACATCTACCTGCAGATTTGTTCTCAGCCTATCCTGTTTCTTCTACATTCTCTTCCTCTTCTACATCAGTCCAGTTCTTTACTCCACACTCCTTATTCTTCATTTTGTCACCTATGCCTAAAGTGGTCCTGTTGCAAGCCACGGTTTCCAGGTACCCCCCCATCCTTCAGGGACCCAGCCCCACACAAAACCTGCTCCTTTCCTGTCACATTTCCAACTTGAACCATTGGTTTGCATTTTTTTTTGTTTTGTTAGTTACATATTCTTCTGATAATTTCTAAATGAAACCTTTGTCATTTAGCTTTCTAACCAGCATATCAATGCAACCAGGTTCCTGTAACTCATGGATTACTGAATCACCTAAATGACTATTCTGAGAGGACAAAAAATGACGGTACAGAAAACCACTTACAAATTCCATTCCTCCGTGCAAATTTTAAATGCTTTCTGTATTATTCTTAATTAGGAAGTTGCTTATTAATACTGTACTGACATAGTCCTATGAGAAATTATAGGAACTAACCTGAGCTATTACAATGCACAATTTTCACTGTTAGAACACAAGTCTTACTCTTGCAGTGTCACGTGTTTGGGGCCAGCACAGACCCAGCAGCTGCCCAAGAAAAGCTTTGGCTATACAGGGTTATCAGCCACCTCTCACCAGAGAAACCTCAGCCTTTGTCTTTCTCCTTTGTCTGTACACAAAGCCTCCAAACATTCTTCTCAGGTAAACAACCAGGGATGATCTTAGGGCAGAATCTCAGGATCCTATTTTATGTAGAAGGAAGCTGTGGATTAGGTTGTGTTCCTCTACATTGGGAAAACTTTTGAAGCCGTTGAGTAGAAGCTGCAAATTGATGTAGCTCCATTACATTACATTTGTTTTAAATGAGGCTCACATCTGGTTCTAGATTTTCTCAAAAGTTTGAGATGCTCAGGATTGAGGTTCTGTTTGCAGCACTATTGAAAGGAAAAACCAGGTTCTACTTTCATATCCAAACTCTCTCCAAGTCCCATATAAATATGTATATTTTTACATTTGTATATTTATTTGTATTATTTACATTTATTTGTGGGTTTTGTGTATTTACATTTTTTTGTATATATATATATGTTTGATTCAGATTCAGCTCCTGATTTCCTTATGCAGTACTGATACATTTGCCAGGAAGTTGGTTTGGTTTCACAAGAGCTTCAGCAGCATCACCAAAGCAACCACGCCAGGCTGCATAAATGGAATTTCAACAAGTACTTTTGAACAGAACCTCTTCCCAAAATTGTTTTTCTGTAATTGAAAAATGTCTTTCAAATGGAACCACTTAGCATAGCTCTGAACTGTATCCAGGATGGTCATAAACTGCTGCTCACAGGCTAAGGGCCAAGATTTTAACTTCAGATATAAATGCAGTAGCAGATGCAAATACTGCTAACACTGAAATGTGGGCTGATGAGCTCAATTTTAAAGGCTTTGTGTCTTTGTTCTCATTTTTGCTTGTAAAATCAAGGAGTGTGATGAAAGCAGAGCTCAGATGAAATACTCTTTGGGAAAACTCATAATGAAAACTCTCTCCAACCGAGGCTTATGGTCTGCCTCAATCTTATAATCCAAAGAGTTTGTAATGGAGCCTTCTCCAGACTCCCTTATTCTTTATGAGCAATAAACAGGTCAAGAGCCTCAGTTTCAGCTTCAGTTCCTTCCATCCAAACATCCCAGACATACACAATGTCACCACTTCTTCCCCGACATCTCTAGTGAATCGCATTTAACTTCTCCCCGTACCCCTCTCGATGGCCTCCCCTCCCCAGCTGCACCAATTCAAACTTCTTTCTCCAAAGGCATCTCATTCTTTAGTTGTTTTTTCCCCCTTCATTCCACCTGTTTAGCTTTCCATGTCTCATTTCCCTGAGTCACCCAGCAGATTTTGCACCCAACAGTTCCACAACTCAAATAACTTTTTGACACTTTCTTCAAAAACACAGAAGACTCGAACAAGACCGATCAAAACCATGGATGTCAAATTTCCTCAATCGCAAAGCTGTTCAGCAGAGTTCCTTCTGCTTCAGCAAAGGCACTTTGCTTTTTAATGTTCCTCATGCTTTTGGTACTGGCTGTTGGGAAAACAGCCTTTCATGGGTCTTACAGCAAATTCAGAAACCTGAAGAGGCCTGGACACAGCAGGTGACTTAAGAGGTAGAACACAGAAATATGTCAGCAATAAGCCAAGAAGGCAAGAGAGAGGAGAAAAATGCCTCATATTGTATCAACCTGTTCATTCTTGTTTTTCCCCAAAATCAAGACCACACCTCCATAGGCAGCAACTGTCCCACCCCTTCTACCTTCACTACATCCTCATTATACGAATACAACTCAGGCTTTCACAATGACTTAGGGCACCAAAGTCTCAGCTTCTGCTGAAAGGAAATTGTGAACTGGCATCCAGCCCTCAGTTCTGTTTCTGGATAACACCCCTGGTGCACTAAGAACTGCCCCAATGCCATTGCACAAGCGATGCTTTCTCAGAAAGTTTCTGTATTTACTGCAGCTGTTCCTGAGCTAGTATGTCTGGGACAATAAGGATGAGAATTCCAGCAGACAGATGATAATGACTAGAAATAATTTGATATTATCTGTTTCTCTATCACTGCTGGTGGAATATTTTGTTTCTTACAAATCTGTTTTTGGCTCACAATAAATCATGGGTAAATTACTGATTAAATCTGAGTCTTAAAGACATGACTAGTAATAACTAGTATGAGAAAATCTTTTAACTCTTAGAATCTAGTGATTAACATATAATTCATGTTATTCTTTTTATTGTTTGAAATACAGTTTAATTTAAAGATAATCTTCTAATCCACTGTATTAAAAAGCAATTATGGCAAGAGTACATTAACTATGAATCCATTGCACATCCCAGAGATACAACAGTTCCAGGACTCTATTAGAACACACTCATGTGGAGGTGACTGAACAACTGGGGAAGGCATCAGTTAATCCCCTTAATTATTTAATGCAACAGGATTTAATTTGCTAATGAAATGCAGGAAGTTGTTGGGAACACGCTGGCTCACGCACACCCACCACAGCGCTCGCTGTCCTGCCCAGACTCCTCCCTTCCTTTGCAGTCTGGGCTGCTGAGGTGGTTGTGTGGAGCAGCAATACTGAGAAGGGCTTTCCAGGAACCTTTTTTGTGGAATTTAGAAACTGAGATGCAAGAGGAAGAAACAGCATCTGTAACCAAGCACAACACCACAAAGCTGCCACAGGCATCTCTGGCCTGTATGAGATACACTGATACTTTCAGGGAAATCCAGAATCCTTAAGTCTAAAGTTTTAGACAAAAGTGTAGAATCCTCTCCAAATTAAAGAAATCAGGAAGAAAGAAAAGAGAAGCCCACACAGATAGAACTTTATTGGTTTGGATGCTAAAGAGAGATTCTACTTAAAAATTAAAATCACATTTCCCCTTAATACTGAATATCAATAATTTAAATACTTAAGTCAGCGAAAATGGTTGAGTATTTGATCTGCACAGACAGAAGAAGTCAATGGCACATTCGGGATTAGAACCTGAGTCTGTTTCCCAGAACATCTCCTTTTGAAATTCTCTTTGTGCTACATGGATCAGTTCCCATCACTCCAGCTGCCTCAATAGGATGTGTGCAGAAAGACTTTAATTCCACTGAAAGGCCCGGGTATATCACAGATTAGTAGCATCCTCCACTGCCTGTATATGTAATTCATATACCTGTTTGTCTTCTGCACAACTGTATTCCAATCTTAACTTCATTAGTAACTTGTACTGTGTTTGGATTAATTATTAAATGAAAATGAATATAATTCTATATGGCAGAGATGAAAAGCTTGCCAAAGAAGAAGTATAATTCCCTTGCTGAGGTATTGTACTGACTGCCTCTCCAAGTGTATTATGAATCAACATGTGCTCAACTGAAGTTCTTCACCTGTATCTCAGGTAAAACAATGTCCCCTTTTTGCTATCTTCAAGCTGCAAGCTTTAGGTGGTCTGAAAACAGATTATGGCCCCAGTGGTTTTATATTATTTATTGATATTAGCTGTATCTTGCTAATCCACCCTATGGAAAGAGAGAAGCTTCCCTATTTCAAAGTCAGATTTATCTGGAGAGCTGATTTTTCATTGTTTAAAAGCCTAGCCTAAGTTTGAAATATGACAATAGTTAAAAGAAATCCAGTCTGAGTAGAGATTTGTTCATGTGTACTAATGATTGTTCCTTAAACTTGAGCTCACTGTGATTTCATAGCAAAGGCAAGCATAGAAACCTGAAATCATTTCAAATTAACCTGGTTTTATCTGGACTTGTTCTTTCACTTGTGAAAGAAAAAAATACGGGGCATAGTAAAAAAATAAAATAAACCTTGGTTAAGTCATTTGAGGCTACATGGGAGCTAGGCTGCTAACAGCAACTAGAGTGGCCAGGATGTGAGGGGAGAAATCCCACACTGGATGAAACCAGGGGCATCTTGATGGATGTCCCACAACACTGTGGCTATGGAAACTGTTGATACCAAACAGTGTAAAGAAGAATTAAGCAAATACACAAAAAAAAATAAAAAAAGAGAGAAGTCTATAATAAGCATTTAATATGGGTTAAGATGAGATGGGACAGCACTTAGAGGCAGCTGTGAGGCACAGAGTACTGCAGAGGGGGTGCAGCCAACAGGAGTGGCTGGCTAGATGTAGGAGAAAGGCAACGTGAGGAAAATCATCCCAGAAGATGTACAAGTGTGTCCAGAGACTGCTGGTTCTGCCAGAATTCAAAGCTATTACCTGGCTAGTGCAGAGGTTTTGATTCCAGGAGCAAAGATGAACAAGTGCTAGCTCTTCACACAGCAGGAATGTCACAGGGAAAGAAAGAAGAAAGACAGAAGAAAGATCTAAAATGACAGTCATCTGGAATCACCCACGGGGGATGGGGGGCTGGAAATCCTCCAGAGATGATGGATAATTCCCACTGCCTGAGATTTCTGGAGTGGAATGAGAAACTGCATTTCTGCTTATAGATACTAGGCATTAGAAAAGTAGCTAAGCAGAATTAGAAGAGAGTTAGGAAAAAAGGCTTCCCAGGTAAACACAACAATACCCTGAGATGAACCATGAATGGTTTGCCATATGTTCTTGCCATCACTTCACGATTCAGCATTCCCATTTCCCTCCCATCTACTCTGTGATTTCAAGACAAAACAAAGCTAAGACAATGTTGTGAGCACACCCAGCTTGCTTACAGAACAAAGGTTTTCTCATCCTGTTTGTACGTGGCTGAACTCGATGAGCTGCATTTCCACTGCCCAGTTTGCACGGTCTGGGGCCAACCTGGATGTTTTTAAGTAAGAGTTACTCGTTTACCAGGAACAGGTAATTCACTGACTGGCTGAACTGTTCAGACAAATTCTCTGCACTATCAAAGCTTTTGCTTCTTATATGCTTATGCAGCTTATCTGTTACTCTTTGAAATGCACGCCTAGAATCCTTCACTGCATTCTCACCTCTAGCTGGATTCAAAAATTATCAGAGGCAAAATACCAGGATCATCGAGTCCTGAAAGTCATCTCTCTCTGTTTCCACTACTGTTAAGCTCCAGATTTCTGATCTTAGCTTCCTGAAGGAGAATAAATACATGTTTTGTATTTGATTTACTTCTGTGTTATTAAATCTTGTTTGTGCTTCACCCAGGTACAAGCAACACTGTGAACTTATTTCATGCCACAATGGATCATGTCATCAAGTCATTATTCCCATTGGAAACACTGCAGAGTTGCTTGCAGGCTTGGGAGCATATGATATTCCCAACTCCAGATCCTGTGATGGGAATGAAATTCATAGTAAGTTGGTAATTACATCTGGTCCTATACTGTGAAGATACAGGTGCTCAGAGACAAGCACGTCAATACTCTACGTTTATATTTTTGCAAGATAGGAGGAATTCAATTTTATTCAGCTATTTCCCAGTGACTGTTGGCAACTATGTATCAGCAGAACTTTTTTCACTTTTTATTTTAAAGATAAATTGCTTGGTGCACTATCAAGGATACTTAGAATTTAAGAATAGAACCTATTAGGCTGTCACTCTTCCAGAGACACAGACCTTGAAGAGTCTGAAGAAGTAGTCTTCATGTGACAGCATAATAAGGATGTCAGGCCCCCTCCCTCCTCCCCCAATCTTCTTGAACGACATTTTCCCCAGCAGGGAAAATTAATACACTTCAAAAGTTATAATGTGCCGGAAAATATACATCAGCCATCAGCATGATTTTCTAAAATGAAGCAGTGTGGAAACCACATTCTTAATCAACTTCCATAAACCAGCTCTCTTCCTTTTGCTTAAAAAAACCAAAACAAAATATAAAAAGAAGTGCTTGATAATGCTTTCACTGTTTAGCATTAGGTTTGCTAGTGAAGTGTGGAATATTTTCCTTCTTATGTTATTAAATTTCAAAGACACGCTCCTTAGGGCTTGTCTTAAGTCTGTCATCTGTGCTGCAAGTGAAGACTCTTAACACTTGGACAGCTCCATCCCTCCCCTCGGATCCCACCAGCAGATCAATCAGAGTGGCAGCCCCTCTCCTCCCTGCCAGAAGTGTTTGTGTTTCCCCACCGCTGAGCTGGCTTTTGTCACCGCCTGCGAGTGCCGGCATCGCTGAGCGAGGGAGGGACACGCACGGGGGTCCCTCCTCAGCGCCGCAGGAAGCACCGTCGAGGCGTTTGATCACAGCAAAGAGTGGCTGGGGCCTCACGAAGGATGGGAAACAGAGGATTTAACTAAAGCAACATAATAAGAGGGGGAAAGAGAGGAGAACAAACAGAGAGAAAATGGAGATGAATGTAAGAGGGAAACGACAAAGGATTAATGAATATGAATCGAGAAAATATGTCAACAGGAAAAGCAAACGTGCTAGAAAAATAAATGGAGATAAGAGGAAACAATGTGAAACAAACCCAGCAGATTCAACTATAAAATAAAAATCAATCTCATTACTGATGTTCTCCTCCCTGCCAGTACCTCATATATTTTTCTAGGTGTATGCAGAGAGCTCTATTTAAAATATTGCCCGTCAGTGGGAAAGAAGACAAACAGGAGTTCAGGGATAAAAGTATATGACTTCCTGACTTGCTGCAGGTGGGAAGCTTTACTTTCTGGTACTTCTGAGGACCTCAGTAGAAGTTCAAGGTACAGAGCAAGCTGAAAACAGGTGTCCTTGACAATGATTCATGTCAATAAAAAGGGAACATATTCAAAGCCATTAGATGTTTGTGTCACTGACCTGCCTGTGATCAGGGAAATATTAAGACTCTACACAGCAAACTAGTTCCCCTATTACCATCAGACACGTGATGGAGAATGAGAAACAAGTTAAGAAATCCATAAACAATACTTGAGTCCAGATTATAGCTGGGACACGCCATGAAAGAGGTGAACTCAAGTTGTGAGTCTTGCAAGTTAAACAGGAAGGTCTAGAACGGTGTTAAAATAAATAACTCAAAGCTGAGCTTACAGTGTCCCAGAGCCAACACAAGACAACAGCAGCATCTTTAAAATCCCACTGAGTGAACAGAGAGGTGAAGCTTATCCTTATTTCAGAAGAACTGGCCAGTCCCGAGGAAGACAAACGCTGGCTTTGCATCCTGTCTGCAGCTGAGGAGGCGACTGGTACTCGGCAGTAGTTTACAGCTCTGCCAGTCTCCTGATTAGCTCCCTCAGACATAAAACAAACAGAGATGACAGATGATGATGTCCCTATCACTGAGCAGTAGTTTTTGCTACACAAATCATGTTATTTTCTGTTTAGAGGAGGCAGCGTGGTTATATCATTAAAGGAATTGCTGACAGCTTCTGCTATTAATGGTCCCAAATGTGCCTCCTGCCATCTGTGATGGGCAAACGATAGTAGCAGGCAATGATTAGCTTCCTGAACTACCACTTAATGAAAAGGCAGATTTTTTAGAAGCACAGATCTGTTTCTCGGTGGCCTTTGAGAAAGCTCTTGATATGAGTCATCTGCTTTGTAAAATGTGGTAATTTCACAGGGAAGAGCCACTAATCCAAGAAGTAAAGATATAGTTTGCACTTATGAATGTTTTTTCATTGTAACCAAATCTGTCGGGAATTGACTTAGCTCTAAGGACAGCAAAGCAGACCTGGGGGGTTGGCAACCTTCAGAGCCCAGCTCTGAGGCCATGCTGTGTCAGTTTGTGATGGGATCCAGCCCCTGCTCATTTTGCTGTAACTGCAGTTATGGGGGGGCACTGCTGGGGTTGAAAGTTTTCATTAGTTTTCTGTTCTTCTGCAATTTTAGTGTGCTCTTTGTTTTTTTCCTAGAAGGATATGTTAGTCAACCAAGTTGAGGCTAAGATGACAGTCCCAGATTTCTTGCATCAGCTGTTCAAAAATTTCAAAGAATCATCTTGCATCAAGATGCAAAATGGCTTGTTTTTTGGTTATTTTTTTTAAAATATATCAGCAGAACCCAATTGACTTAGTGCTTTATGATTGCTCTGAGCATTTCTGCAAGCACAATGGGAGAGAAAAGCAGGCACAGGACTGAATTTCACAGACTGGTCAAGTGCCAGAGAAGGTGGCTTTGCCAGCAGGCAAGTCAGATCTTCGGTTTTTCCAACACAACAAGCATATATTCTCTTTTCATTCTAAACTGAAATGATAATCTATTTCTGAATAGAAAAAAATTCTCAATCCTCTGTTATACAGTCCACTAAATACACGACATGCATAAAGCTTTATAATGGTCATAATGAGGTTCTAATCATGCTAAAAATTGTGTCTTTATAGAAATCTTCAGGTGCAGCATTGCAAGCTGACGACTGGATTTGCATCTGCTTTGGCTGTTCTCAGAACAAGCATTAAAGAAACTTGCTCTGGAATAGAAATAGATGAATGTCAAAATTAAATAAAAGAAAGGGATTGTCTGAAAGTGAAGATGAAGAAAGTTGGCCATTTTTTCCCCTTCTCAAACAAACAATGAAAATAGAAATATTCGTCTCTGCTTATGATGGAAAGATAAAAACATCACTTTGGGGTCAAGTACAGGACACAGAAATGAACTGCTGACATTGCAGGAAATCCTGCCATCAGTTGCAGCAGCCAGCACTCAAAAGATGGACCTTTTCTTGAATTCCATTATGTTATTCATTTCAAAAAAAAATTAGGTGGTAACACTTGCTATGAATAAACCCCTCTAAGCTGTAAACAGTTTCTGTACTGAGATACACTCTGACCCTGGAAAGCACAGAAAACAAGGTGAGTGTGGGGGAGGAAAGGCAGCACAGCTCTAAATGTTGCCTGAAACAAGCTCAGTCTATGGCTCTACCACAGCATTTGCATACCATGTTATTTTAATAATGTAATTAATTAATCTCAGTAATTACTGAGAAACAAAGCAACTCATGGCAGGATAAGAACTGTAGTAAAGAAATCAGTAGAACCATCAAGGGATGTCTATTAGGACCAGATTTAAGAGGGTCATTCTTTTAATTTTAATATTGCCAGCATAAAACATAATTTAATACAACAAGCCAGCTTTTATTTAGGCAATTACCTACTGGATTAATATAATAGTAGGAAAAAAAAAAGGTCAGTATTTGTATTTAATATTTTTAGTGGCACAGTAATTTAACAGTGCCCATCTTGGAGGGGGGGTGGATCTTTGATTGTAGGATCTAGTCATAGATCATAGAAAGGTTTGGGTTGGAAGGACCTTAAAGACTGTCTTGTTCCACATGGGCAGGGACACCTTCCACTAGACTGGGTTGGTCAGAGCCCCACCCAAGATGTCTCAGGTTGTACCAGAAGGATCCCAGAGCTTGGAACCTTGTCTCAGGGACCCGGTGATGAAGAGATGCCACCCCATCCCATGTCCATAGGCAGAGACAGCCGGTTCATCCATCGGCACACTTCTGATTGCCAGCAGTGTCACACCAGTGTGACACCAGAGTAATTACGGAGGAGAACCAGGCCCGGATCCCGCTCTCTTATTTGTGCCTCAGCTCTCATCTGGAGCCCCACAGACGTCAATCAGAAAGGCGAGGGTCTCCTCCTGAGGAAAGAAGGGTGAACTGCTGCTGCACACCTAGTGCTTTGCCATCAGAGCCTCCTTCCAATGCCAGAAGTAGCAGAGGAGATAAGGAAGGGGAGGATCAAGCTAGTGAATATTCTCATTCATTTACATTAAGTAACTTTGAGCAGAAAGCCAGCTGCAGAATACTGGGGAAAAATCACTGCAAGGCAGATTTGCTCACAGTTCTCATCTCATGGTCCTTTTGCATGCAAAATTCCCATTAACTTGTGCATTTGAAACAGACAGGATTCTACACAAATTTGCCTGGCATCTTCAATGTATATTCATTGAAACGCCAGAATAAAACCCAGTCAGTCCCTGGGTGACTTCTCTGTAAGTCACTTCACAAATGAAATCCAAATTCTCTTTTAAAGATTGTATTTGAAATTTTGTGTCCACACAGGGAGAGAGGGATGTTTTCCAGGCAATTTTGAACTACTACTACCAGGTACTACCTACTTCCAGGTAGGTAGGGGTTGGAAGTAGATGATCTCTAAGGTCCTTCCAATCCAAAGCATTCTGTGATTCTATGATCCAGCCAGCCATTCCAATATAAAAGGGAAGCATGGCTGTTGTCCAAAGCTGGGTTTGTGACAGGGTTTGTGATCGGAGAGGCAGTGGAAGAGCTTCGTTACCAATGGATTTATGCTGTGTAGTGTCCTGGCAGCAGCTGCTGTGGCTGCTGATGGGATCATCAGCACTGGGGATGGAGGAGAGGACCTTTCTGCTGAGGCATCACAGACTTGCCAGGTGCTCAAAAGCATCTGCAGGAAGCTGCAAAGCGGAGCATTGTTTCTTATTCAAATGGGCATCAACTCCACGTGGAGACAGAGAGAAAAACATGGGCTGGGAAGAGCTGGACAGGGTAAATAATTAAGAAAGTACAGTGCTGAGAAAATGAAGCGTTAGAGAAAGCAGCAGCAATCTGTGTGCTCACTGAAATGAGAAATGTGACATTTAAATGACCCAGTAAGCCTGTAGGAGCAGTCGTGGTAGGCTGTTGTTACAGTGTTTAAGGGATTTCAACCCCCATGCTTCAGGCCATAAGGCAGTTGTTACCTGCTCCAGGCTGGCCAGAGCCACGCTCCACCTGCCCACATGGTTCTGCAGAATTGTCCATTATAGGGGTTTTGAACCATTTTCTGAAGCATCTGGACTTGGCTCCTGTCAAAGGCAAGGCACCTTTGCAACTCCAGATGAACCGTTGCTCTGATGTGTTATGACAATTTCTCTGTTCCTACAAATGTCGAGATTAAGCTCAATTTTCATTTCAGCTAAATGGTTCACTTTACAAAAATAGCCTGTAGAAATGCTCAGTGGAAAAAAGAGAGGACAGAAACCTGCCCAGAGTATTTTGCCACTGTGATAATTAAAATATAGTATCAAGGGCTTTCCCTAGAAATTATTTTAACCAGAATCATATTATATCATGCAGTTCAATAGGTATTCCCAGTCAATTCCCACCCATCACACCAGATGCAGGAGATTAATTCAATGCCTGTTTAGTGCACTGTGACAAACCCTCTAAAAGGTGAACCTGGATTGCAACAGTCCCTGATAGTAAAGAAAACATTAGGTAGAAAGCCTGAACAAATGGCAATTTAACAAGGATGACAGTACCAAAAGAGTTCCTTGCAAGAACAATGAAAAGTTACCCCTGGGGTTTAAGCTCAAAAAGGGCACTCAATGATTTCTGAAAAAGTGAAAACTCTTTTGATTTTAAATCCTTGTAAAGCAAAGTCAAGTTGAAGCTGTCACCATAATCTGATTGGAAGTTTCATTTCAAACCCCTCACAGCCTATAATGTTCTGATTTTAAAGGTTAAACAAGCAGTAGAAACACAATCTGATTAACCCTTTTCTTCCCCTCTCCCAAACCCCAAACCAACTGAACAAGTTAAACTAGCTGGGGGCCAAATTTAACTTGATAGCTGACAGTTGGTGGAAACATTGATGGAGGAGGAGGAAGACAAACTAAGCAGGAACTCTACCAAACTTGAAAGTGATGTCTTAGAAGATTTAATTCATCCTAAACTCCTGGCATCAGTAACTTCATAAAAGAGAGAGGGAGAAGGAAAAGTTCTCATTGGAGAACGCTTTAACATATATGAACATAAGGAAAATGTCTTGTTCCTCTTTGCTGGTCTGATCCGTCAGAATGAACAATTCCCAAAGCAAATCAATTTCCTCCTCCTACTTTATCAAAATACTTTGTTTTACAACATGCTGCCGAGGGTCATTTACAGATCTCCTGAGTACTTTCTTCCTCTGCAAAACCTGGGAGATATATCTCTCTTCCCTCCAGAAGAGGGAGGACTTATGCTAATTAAATTGATTTCTCTTTAGGAAGGGGGAATGTTCTTCTGTACTGGTGTTTTCATTACAGTATTACAAGCTCTCCTCTTCTTCACAAAGCAGAAAACACAAATGATCTTTTCTATGTAGGTGTGAATTCACAGACAGCAGGGATAAAGATCCACAGGTTCAGAAAGGCACACAGGACACATATAGAGAGAGGAAGAAATATTTCACTATAATATAAGTAAAGGTATAAAAATTTTCAGTATGTTAATATTTTTATCAGCTCCCAGTGAAGGAATGGCTTCCAAGAAGCTACCCATGTGTGAAAAGTTAAGCATGTGCCTCACTGTACCGAGACAGACTTATTATTTCTCTGGTTCTTTTATTAATTACTTCCCTGACAGGCTGCCACTCTCTGTCTCTTTTATCAATGCAGCCACTCACTGGCATACAACCTATCTCTTGATTTATGGCACCTCTAAATTTGCATCACATGAAGCTGAATGACTGAGTGACAAAGTTCTGGAGATCTGATGACTTCACATCCATCATCGGTTTAACCATTTTCCTCTTCTGCAGGGAAAAGGCCATACAATAAGGGGAACCTCACAGAATTACTGCTTTTCAGCACTGAGAAAGGAATGAAGCTTTTCTCAGAGAGCTGAGGTTCAACATGGCACCAGTCCAAGGCAGATCTCCAGCCCAAGGAGATTCATGGTTTTGCCATCAATAAAGAAAGACAAATTGACTTGCTCTTGTCTGAATCTTTCCCCCCAGATGCTCTCCCTAATGAATGTATCAGGAATCACTGTACAAAATGGAATGACCTCTGCAATATACCTCAGTTTTGGACAAGAATGTGCTGTGGTTCTGCATGACCCAGTTTGCTGAAGTTGCTTATGTAAAGCTCTGGGCACCTTCAGTGTCCAAGTCTAACAACAGAATAAATAACCAGAACCCACAGCCACAAAACAAGAGCCAACATCACCGAAATACTTCTCAGAAGACTTCCATGCCCTTCATTCCAGCTGAGAACTGTAAGAAACATTTTGTTTAAGCTGGCTAATGCTGGAAAATCAAATCCTAAGGAATGAAAGTGTTCATACATGATGTCTCAGTAAGGTTTCAGGTTCAAAACTAAATTTTGCAGTAGATTTGATTGGGGACAGGAAACAATGTGATACATTGTTAAGCACTCCACTCTTCTTGCAGACATCCAGCAAGAGGCAAAAGGCATAATTATCAACACCATCTTGGTAATTCAAGAAAAGAAACTCCAGGGAATCCCAATATTTTAAGTTCCACTAGGAATATGTTGGAAATCTCATGACATGAAGCCTTTAAGATCCTATAATACATCCACAGTTAAGTCCCATGCTTGTCATAGAGGAAACACAGCTACAGCAGTGAAGGTTTCTGTGTCTGTAACAATTTGTAACTGTTTGTGTGAAAGGTTTTCATACAGAAGAAACAGAGATTTGCTGGATTTTGTGACCAAGCTGATTAGAAGAGCAGTGGGGGTAAGAGAAGAGAGCACAATTTCCACAAACTGGCAAGGAAGGGAAGTGATGTCAACAGTCATGACTGGAACTAAAGGAGCAATCACGTGGCCATAAGGGCAAGAGAGAAGTTTCAGCACAGGTCAGGAGCCTGGAGCCAACTGCTCCTGAGCATGGGGCCTTCACACCCATCCAGTACATTCCTCTCATGTGAATCTCTGCTCAGAATATCCTTCTGCTGAAGTAACTTAACTGTCACTGTAGACATCCCTTCACTCTTGCTGCTGAAAAAACATTTCCATTAGGAATGCAAAACCAACAGTCAAATGTCAAATGAGGGTTATTTACATCACAAGAAGTAATTCCACATAATTTTAAATTTTCTGTCTGCATTATGTCTTATGTCCTGGAATTGAAGCCATTAAATTAGGTTAAAATCCTGTCCATTGACTGCAGAACCACTCATAATTTAATCTTCCTAATACCATTAAGAGTGCAGTAGGATCCTTGCAAACTAAGGGTAGCATGATCTATTAGCATTTCAAGTGTGTTTTCATGCAGGGTGACTGATAACAATATAAACAAATTCTATAAAGTATGAGTAGTTTCAGTGCATTATTTACTGAAGCCTGAAAACAGAACCACTGCCTCACCAAAGGTACAGTTCAGGCATTTTAGGAGACTTCTGCAGAATTTTTTAGAGATGAAATTAAGTGTTCTGTAAAAGCATGACGGGGGTTCTGTAGAAATGATTTAGAAATCCTGCAGTAGTGAGCAGAGAACACTTTTGCTCTGTGTACTTGTGAAAACAGCAAAATGAATAGAGCACTAAGGGGCAGATAGCTGGCACTGGCTCAGAGCAAGCAGGATTAGTCTGCCTGCTGTGGATCAGGTTTACAAACTCCACAGAAAACTGAGTTGTGTTTGCCTTCCCTGGATTCATCCCGAGCTGAGCTGATCAATGAAAAGTGAACGAGGCAGTCGGAGAAGTGCTCACAGCCCAACAAAGCCTCACACTGAACAGATCCAACCGGCTCCTGCTCCGGTTTCAGTTCCTTTCCCTTACACCTGTTTATCCCTTCTACACACACACATTCTTTAAAAATATTACATAAGGAAACAGAAACTCTTGGGAACACACTCTTCTGAAATAGAAGGGTACAACTCTTGCAAAGTAAGTCTGAAGTGCCTTTTTTTGGTGTGCTGTTTGTAAGGTGTGCTGTTTGCGTAAGTAATTAAAACAGAACAACTTTTTCTGCCCTTTAGGGTGTTTCAGTGCCAGACTAACCCCACAGGTGAAGCCACGTGCATTTAAAAGGCTACCGTATGTTGGAATCACTATGCACAAGTAAACATTAAAAAATAGTGACAATGAGACAGGAGTTAAAATGAGATATAGGTAGAAGATTTTAAATTAGTTGGTTCCAAGAGTTATGACCCATCAAGAAAAAATAAGTGGAAAAGCACCATATAGTTAGATTTGGGATGAGGACTAAAGCACAGGTTTACTTTTCATGTGGTGTCATTTATATTTAAAGCACACGAAAGACTATGTCCATTTCTTACCACTTGCAACAGAAAACAAAATAACAAAATCCACTGCTCCACTTCAAGGTAGAAATTACATATGTGCAAATGTATTTTCCCAGAAATTACTCCTAAAATGTTTGAAGTGATAAATCTCCCTTTTCACCTATTTGTATCTCCATTTAATGTCTGTTTTAGTTATCTTAGCAAGAGGGTGGTTTTTTTTTTAACCCAGGCTAAGAAGAGTTGGGATTCATGAATTGAAAAAGTGGTTTTGGCTTTGCTGACAGCCCTAAGGGCCCCGCTGTGGGTGGCAGGAGATGAGCTCACAGTGAGGAGTGATATCCCCTCTTTTATGACCTCCAGTTTTCTTGACAGACAAAACACCTCACAGAGTTTTAAGATAAAGGTCTGGGATGATTTTTGAGGCCACAAAGATTCTGAAAGTCATTTTTATATTCTTTTTAATGGTAAAAAAAAAAGGGACACTAGCAATACTAGTGCTATAAAATGACTTTGTGAAGAATCTCTCCTGATCTTCACACTCCAGCCTCTCTGTCACAGGCACAAGTCTAATGTTTTCATTCATCATCTCAGCGTAGATAAAAATGATCCATTTTTTGAGGAGCTTATTGTCTTTGGATTACTTCTTCTAAACACAGAACCTTATCTATTCAAGGTGCATGCCTGGCTCGACCATGACCTTGTCAATCTCATTAAGTCTTGAATGAATTTCCTCAAATTTTCTTATCAATCAAGGTAATTGCTTCTTGCAGGAAATCCAATCTTCTGTTAACCACATCATTACCTGGTGATCGAAGTCCTCAAACTCTGTGTAAGCTGGAATCACTCAAATCACCCAAGAGAATAGAGAAGCCTAAATTTATAAAAATCTCCACAGGTCATTTCCATTTCAGCAACTATTCCCCAGTTTGTCAAGCACCTTGAATTAAAAATACTTTCACATCTTAGTTTTACATCAGGCTTTAGGGTCATAAAAGATGACACTATCCTTGCAAAGGCTGTGTAAGATGAGAAGAACATGAAAAGAAGGAAGAAAAAAAATCTCAGGAAGAAGGGGATTTTAAGCAGGGATCTGAAGAGTAAAGTAGATAAAAACCTAAGAATATAAGAAAATCCACATAGATGGGGGAAAAGGTCCTTTTAACTTAAATCCTCCCTACCTGGGAAGGAGTGTAAGAACAGGAACCCAGTGATCCTCATAGGAGCATCCTGACCATCAGCAGCATCCTGAGCCAGGGCAGCCTGGTTCTATTTAACAGCTCCCTTCTGTGATTCCACCCAGCTGATTTGAACCTACAGAAGCTTTTAGCACATGCAATATCCCCATCTCTACTTCAGCCATGAGTGGCTTGGATGCCATTGCTAATTCAGGCCACAGCTGAAACGCTTAACTTTGAAATACAGGACTGTAATTAAGAAGAAAGGTTTGGGGAGGGCTGGGAGCAAATAAGGAAACTTGCTGTTCTGTTGATACAGATCATAGACAGATTTACCAAGAGGTGCCCTACTTTCAGAGAAACTGCATGTGCTCTTCTCCTACCAACACAACAGCTCTTGTGTTGTGAAGGCTGGTGTTCTGTGCTAATAATTCTGACCTTTTATGAATCAAAAATAATTATTTCACAGGCAAAAATAAATTAGTGTTTCCTGTACCAGTTAATATTTTTATTTTTATTTATAGCTCTGATCTTTATTTTTAGTATTTGAGAAAAGAATATGTTAATATAGAGATCTGTTTTATCCTCTCTCCTAAGGATCTAGGCAGATGTCCTAGCCCTTCTGAGTTGGTGGGAATGCCATCACTGACTGCAGTGCAGCCAATGTGTCTGCCACTGGTGAAGTGTCAGAGTGAAACTGGTGGGAAATCTGGCCAGCTCTGTGAACAAAACCAGCAAATTCCTCCTCACATATAAATCTGTTGTCACTAAGCACACAAACAAGTGTATGTTTTATGCAAATCCCATAACTATTTAGCCTTATGTATATATGAACTTTCTGCAAGCTTTAATGGAAGAAAACATACGATCCAGTCAGCCACATATCTAAATGCCTTCTAATTCATCCAGTTAACAGGGACACAAATGCTGTGTGTGCTCGTGTTCTCTGTGAAGGAGCAATGCTGGATGGTGATACCAAATAAAGAGTCAAACTGCTCTCTCAGGAATATCCTGTTTAAGCTTTCTCTCATCACATGTCCTGTTCCACACAACACAAGTCATTCATCATGTTGCAAACCTTATTTTGGACTACGGTGTTTCTCAGTCTGTTAAGCTGCAGATTAATTTTCCTCTCATCTCAAACCCATTACAATAATTGCAATGGTTTCTTGCCTTCTGTTACCAAACTTACTGGCTCCACAGGGTAACTAAAATCCATGAGACAGAAAGGTGCTTCCCAGTGGTTAGAGTATCTTTGGCCAGGATTTGATTAACACACTAGCACCTCTCCTGGTCACAGCTAATTCGTATTCATTCATGAACTTGCTGGGTGATACTGAGTTACAACAAACAGCTGCAACAGAAAAACTTTTGGAGGACCTGCCTGGAGCCACCTCTGGTGCCACACAGAGAGCCAGGCGGACCAGGCATTACATGCTGAGCAAAGGTATCACAGCCTGGAGATAACATGGAGTTTTGCTTGTTTGGAGGAATCATAACCTTAAGTCTTCTGTGACAGACTTGAAAAAGACCTAAGGCAGACTAGGAGCTAAGGCAGACCTGGGAGCTAAGGCAGACCCAGGACCTAAGGCAGACCTGGGAACTAAGGCAGACTCTGCTTGGTGTGAGGTGGGAAGGTATTTTCCCTCTTCCAAGGGCTATCTGGCACTATACTTGTCAAGTGACCACCGCCACTCTGTGTCATCAGGAGGACTCTGGCATGTGCAGATGGAGACCCCAGCTCTGGAAACTGCCCTGTACTGCAACCCCCCTGCATGGTGATTACAGGCAGAGTTCTGTGATTTCCTTCCCCTTCCCCCACCACCAACCTCACGCTATGGCTGAAACAGAATAATTACTTTTATGAAGGCTTTTGTAGAAAGATCACTCAGAAGAACAGAAGCTCTGTTATCACCAGAGAATTGCAGCTTTCTGCCAGAGGAACAAGGAAATGACTGTGATTGTACTTTACAGTTCACCTTAGACAAACACGAGGAACACAAGGAACCCAAGGACACGGGCAGCACAGAAAGCAGACACACCAGTGAGCGACACAAAGTCACCAGCCACTTTATTTTCCCTTTTACCTGACCTAAATCTTTCCCTTTTATATCTCTTGCTCTGGTCTCATAAGGAAAATAAATGCTGGATTTCCGGATAGCCTGCACTTGCACAATGACTATATTTAAGCCTGAAAAAGATTTTTGTCTGACTGCAAAATTTCAAGACATGTTTTGCATTAAAAAGAAGACAAAGGCAGCCAAAGGTTTTCAGCTTTTCAGAAGCACAATTCTCCATGGTGCCCACCCAAGGCAGGAAGGGACAGCTTTCTATGTGCAAACTCCAAGACAGCTCTGCAGAACTTAGGGAGTCCTCAGAGGAAGCATTTCAATAATATTAACTAGGAGGAGTCAGTCATCTGCAGTAAACTTAACCTGAGATAAATAGCAGATGGAAAAATCAGAATAAAGATTCCAAAATGCAATAAAGCAGTAGCTTCTCTCTGAAGTGGAAGGAAAAGATGTTGTGGATGCATGAATGCCCTGACAGCAGAAATGAGTCTGTCCAGACTTAAAACTGTCTGTCCAGAAAAAGATTTACAAATTAGTATTACTTACAGAGAAGATACTCACAAAATGAGCTTCATCCTTCTCTCCCTCACTGAAGGTGAGAGTTGGGCCTCTCCAGAGAACACACCACAGAAATCTGACTTTGGGGCTTTGAATGGCCTCCAGCAAAACCCAGCTCCCTCCACCAGCCTAAAAAGGGATCGAAGACAGTCTGGCC
Source organism: Chiroxiphia lanceolata (assembly GCF_009829145.1). NCBI lineage: Eukaryota > Metazoa > Chordata > Aves > Passeriformes > Pipridae > Chiroxiphia > Chiroxiphia lanceolata. The sequence continues at coordinate 6,927,618 of NC_045643.1, read as the reverse complement.
TTCCAAACCCAGATTAACTTACGTAACCTCACAGAGTGGAAGCCTATAAAAGCTCCTGCTGGGGATGCTTAATCCATTCTGATAGGCATCTCACATGCCTGCAATAATGACAGGATCTCAAGAAATTACATTATTATACAGCGAGAGCTTTATTTTATTGGTTTTTATTAGCCTAGTCTAAGTGCAGGTACCCCCTCAGGGACCTCTGTCAATGATCAGATTCTATTCAGCACCAAAATGTATTTTTATATAGTGAGAGTAGGATCTCAATAAACTGTCACACCATTTCTGTGTGCTAAGAACATCCTGCTGACATTTAAGATTGGTTTAATAATATCTTAATTTTTTTAAAACTACTATAGCAGTGTGTTTACAGATGCAGAATTGAGCCTCTGCTCTAATTATTGATGAACACTGTTGCTACTGATGTGTCTCATATACTAATTGAGTTTAAAGGTTACAGTGCTCCCTTGCAGATGTAGTGGCCCTATTAATCAGCAAAACAAATAATGCCACACACTCATTAACAAGATTTTAAAAATCTTTTTGGATGATAGACAGAAGTCAAGCATTAAAAATATTCACTTGAAATTTCCTTTTTCTAATGCTTAGTGCTCCTTGTCTGTGGGTATGGAATAACCTATAAAGCTAATTCCAAGGTAAAAATAAATATAAAATTAATGCTAAATAAATGATTGCTTCTTTGTTGCTTGTGCATCATATAATTAATACCATGATGTGATCTTACATATTAAGGAAATAAGAATTTGCCATCAGCAGGCTGAAAGAAATTTGTTTATTAGTTTACTGTGATTCAATTTATGAGAATGTGCTTCACTGATCTTTGCAAAAGAACTTTAATTGGAAACAAATATCACAATCTATTTACCACACCACTAAACCCAGTCTGCTACAGTTCATTTCAACTACACCTGCTACTTAATTTTCCAATAAGAGAAAAACTTTGAATTAATACAATAAGGAGCAATTAGAAAGTAAGCCCAGTAGACTAGTGTTTTAATCAGGGTGCTCCTTTTGTGCCCTTATGAAATCCTGCTTGGAGCTGACTGGGGCTGTGTGTGGTTTCCACATCAGAGCTCCAGTTCAGCCACCCTGCATTTTCATTACCACTGTCAACGTGCAAAGTCACCGCGCCTTTGCCTGGAAGATCTAAAATCCATACCCAGCAGGCAGATTCAGAAGAGATATTTCCACACTTGGGACCATCGATGCTCCTGCCCTAAAGCAAGGGCAAAAAAGACCAGACTAGCCTTTTCCACCTGTGTGATCTCTGAACATTTAACTGGGGAGCAGCATCATGTGCACCTAGAGAAGTGAACTGAGGAAGAAGATAAGAGAGTGTAACACCCTCACGTCCTAATCCCTACACTTAAGCAAGAGTCAGGGCAGTCCCAAAGCTCTTGGAGTCTCTGGAAACTGTGAGCTTTTCCCAAGGACACACACCATTATCTGCCACCTTCATTACTCAGTGGGCAAGGGGTCCCTTTTCGCTGGCTGACTAGGGATGAAGAATGACCTGGGTCCAGGCATTGAGATAACGTTGTCAGAGAATTCAGGATAGCAGCCCCTCCTGCCAAAAGGTGAGGGGAAAAAACCTTGCCAGGTCCGCCTGGCTTAACTCAGGTCTCCACACAGTGCTCTGAGCAAACCCCATGGCTCAGTTCAGATTTATGAGCACTTCCAGTTTGTCAGAAAGGTTAAATTCCTCACACTGAACTGCAGCCCACGACCAAGTGCGAAGTCAGGGTAGTTATCCTTGACATTGAATAGGACAGGACAGCAGGAAGAATGCAGGATGAGGTGGGAGAAAGGCCTAGTCCAGTGCCTGTGAACCTGCCATGAGCAGCTGCCACTATGACCTGCTGCTCGGAGCATCCCAGCTTCCTGAAGGATCAGCAGGAGCCAGCGAAGGCAAAGCGTTCTGGCCCACAGCAGCAGTGGCCAGGTACCCAGTGAGCAGCTGGCCAGGGGCAGCTGCACACACAGAACACACTTCACGTTGGAGAGGAACGAAAATATCATCCGGAATAACAAAAGACTGCTTTGGATGTCTCTGACAAGTTTTCATGGCTGCTTCACTGGAGCCTCTTCTATCCAAACATATCTGTGAAAACAGCAGTAGGCCCCTAACTGGGCTAGAACTGAGAGGTTTTCCCCGCGATAACCACCACACTCATGAGCAGCCCCCTGCCCCTCTCTTCCCACTAGTCAGTCATTTCTGTGCTGCACTGTGGGGCCAAGTTTTACTCTTGATTTAGTAAAGTTCCTTAACAGTGAGCTTACTAAAAATATAAATATAGCTCTTCCTGATGTAATATGTTTATCCTAATTAACGAACAGACTGCAGTGCAACACTGTAGTCTCCTTCATAAAGCCTTTTTCATTTTAACACAATGTCTAATTAATAGGGTTCTTTTAACATGATTGCCCTTTGTGTAATATTTTAAGAGATTCTGAAAAATTAATTCTTTTACAGGTTATACTCAGAACGTTATAATTTTTCATTAAAGATGTTTTGCAGGGTCAACTTCTGACCCTGCATTCTGCAAAAATGGAAGGCATTAACTACTGCAGAGTTATCACAGATCTATCACGTCAAGAAAACACGGCATTGCAAAGCCTCAGGGGGAGCTTTGCCCTCTGGCTACTCAGACTGCCTCTGACACAATGATTTTTTTTCCTCTAGAAACACTGATTCATCAAAATTGAAGCAGCTCCCCCAAACGAAGAGGTTTCAGGTAATTCTCCAGACCTGAAAGAATGTTGGAAAAAAATTTAGGAATGACCAGAATGGTCACTTTGATGCCTTCAGGATGAGAAATCTCAAAGGGAGGTTTGCATAAAACTGCTTTTCATTTTGAAATTTTATTTAATGTCTATTTCCAAAAAGGTGAAATATAAAATGAAAAAGCATAAAGATTGTATTTTGAAAATATCAAAAAGAAATATTTTGAAAATATCAGAAGTAAATATTTTCACTGGTCACCTGATATTTTCCCCTCTCTCTGCTAATGGATGAAGACTGTCAGATCACACTTTATTCCAAGTGGGAATACCCTGGAAGTGTTCAAGGCCAGGCTGGACAGGCTTGGAGCAACCTGGTCTAGTGGAAGGTGTGGAATGAGATGGTCTTTGGGATCCCTTCCAACCCAAACCATTCTGTGATTCTATGGTATCCTTATAGGAAGGGATGGATTGTTCCCCCTTTGGTCTGTCCTCCATCCTGTGAAGAAGGGGCTTTTCAGGGAGTACCTGTGTATAAAGGTATGTTGTCAGCACTCCTCCTGAGTGTCCTCCTGTGTGTTCTTCTGCCAACACAGCCAGACACTTCAGAGGGCCGGGATGTGCTGAGGATGGAGCAGCTCCGTGGTCCATGTGATGAGCTGTGCCGATGCTTCATCGCCTCAGAGAGGAGGGAAAACCCTTTGCCAGGGCCCATTTCTTCCCAACTTTCTGCATGGGCTTATGAGTTGGACCGTTACGTTACTTTTCCTGCACTTAAACTGTTCCCTACTGGCTTGTGAAAGTATGATTAATATTCTTTAGGAATCTGTTATTAATTCTTCATTACAGTGCAGTTGCACAAAAGGCAAGGGGAATATTATATCTGGCTTGTTGCACCTCACCAACCATTTCAATAAATATCTTAAAGAACAGAGGGTGTGCAGAGAATGAAGAGTACCAGGGACTGCTTACATTCCATGCACTGCAAAATAGATCACCAATCTGTCTGATTTAATAAAAAAATACTACAGAGCAGAGTTAAATCATGGAGTTGGATGTTGAAAGTACAGTATTGTGAATGTGCCTTAATATATTCAGCACTGAGATGGATATGTATTATATATGTTATTTATTTTAGCTGCACAAAGGCAAAAAGGTGGCTTTTATATGCTATATTGTTCTAATAAATATCGTGGTTCCAAAGCTAAATTATGAACGGTATTAAAAATGAAGTGTACCCAAAACACATAACCTGTACATAAAGAATATCCTATGGGGAAAAAAAAAGCTAAAAGAATTCACCAGTGAATAAATACAGCACAGCATAATTACAGGCTCCTGTGTTTTTCAGCCAGGGTACAATCATACAGTTTACTCAAAAGTCTTCTAATAGCCTCTGGGTACACACTGCATTTAGGAGAAAGCTTTCTATTGTGAGCTCTCTCCCCTCCCTGCCTGGCCCTCCACGCTCTTTAAATGTACTTTTGGGAAAAAGTCTGCACTTGAAAGGGGATGGAGCAGATTCGGGGAGAAATAATTGGCTTTTTGAAGTTCTAATTTTGACCATTCTCCCTTTCTCAGATCCTCCAAAGTCCAAATTCCACTGATGCTTGTATCTATTTTTCAGTTGACTCTGACTGACCTTGGACCACATATTTTTTTGCTAGGTCTCAAATTTATTTATTTATTATCTTTTTCTGGCTACTAGAAAGAGGGAAAATATTAATAATTAATTTATTTTAAGCTGCCACCTTACTATTTTTAGTTAAGGCAATTTAGCAAATCAATCATTTTAAAGATACTGTACTACCATGGTAATGCAAGTCTGTGTGATCACACATACTTAGTGCCACATGGGCCCACTTCCCCCCGTTATCTATCTCCTGGCAACATGGGATAGAAAGAGCCAATTTTGCAAAGTCCCAGTCGTTATTCCCAACTTTCAGGGAGGAATACTTCTGAAGTAACATGACATTATGAGTGGACTAACTAACACTGTGTGTTAGTGCCACCTAATTAGGGTTTCAGCTATACCACCAAATCAGATGAGAGCTGGTCCTGTTAATGTTTTCCCTGCAGATCACAGATACTCATAAAACCACTGTTAGTTTTGTGGGATATGTAAGTATTTATCTATAGAACTTTGACTTTTTGAGACTTCTACAACACAGGAAAAAATCGTATTGGAAATCCAGTCAGAGAGATCTTTTATAGAGATTATTGACTTTAAAAGGACCCAAATACAGTATCTTAAATCCATTTGTCATTGATACAAATGGATTTGCCTTTTTCTTCCTTTGATCAATGGGAATTTGGTATTTTTTCATGGAGTTAAGCTTTCCAAAGCTCTCCAAAGGCAAAAAAAGAAAAACAAAACTGCTACAGGTTGTGTTTGTGGAAGCACCAACTGGCGACAATGATAAAATGTGACTGATTTCCTAAAGCATGAAATCAAAGCTTGCTTTGTTCAGAGCATTAGCACATTTTCTTTTGACTGTGTATTTATTAGAGAAGGTACACTTTAAAAACAAGACAAGATAGAATAAAGCTATTGGGATGGAGATCATGGGGATATTGAATGAAGATCAGGTTCACCCAGTTAACCACTAGCAGAGGTTTGTATTAAGATACATTTTAAAGCAGCCTTGGGATCCAAAACTAAACTGCCTAGATATGAATCTGAATCAGCTCAGGAATCCTGTTATATTTTATGAATGCAGGCAGACTGGCTAATTCCAGGTACAGGACTGGCTATAGTGCCAGCCTCAGAGTGAAAAGGATAAAACTAGTTTGCTCCTCCAACAGAAATTCCACATGCTGAAATGGATTGCAGAGGACACACATCCTAATGGAAAGTGCTCCTGAGAACACAGTGAGATGAGAACTTGTTCTCCAAACCCCACTCTCCAAACCTCTCTTCCTCCCAGTGCCTTGGCACTCCAAAGAGCTCTCAATCACTCCTTTTGTTAAGTACTTGCTGTCTCATTTCCCTCCTGCTCATCATTTACCAGCCTCAGCTCCTCTTTGTTCCCTTATAGTGGATTAAACTTAATTTCCCTCCTGCTCAACAACCGACCTCATCTCCAAACATGACTTCCAGCCTTTGCCCTCGTTGCAGTGGGAACCTTGCAAGAACAAGTGCTGTGTTAAGAGGAGGAGTATCACTGAAGTGTTTATTGATGCACAGTTCCCAGTGCCCAGGAAGTAGCACAGCCAGGATGAAGCAGGACAAGGTGAAAGGGTCCTTCAAGAAGTAACAAGGCACCCTGACTTTTTATTCCAGGCTCTTCCCACCATACTGATTTGCCATGGAAGGTAAAAGTTCAGGATTAAACTGTGCAAACATGAAAGACAGACAGGGATCACTTCAGAACATGCAAGTGGTCTTGGTCTGTGTTACATGCAATTTTAAACATATCTTTAATCTTTGTGAACACATATGAAAACTCCTACAGCCTCACATCTCAAAGGTGAGGTACATCTCACCCCACTTGTGCTATCTACAGGTTATATGTCCAGGTTTTGCTTCTTTTAAAAACCATTTTGGGATGAGATGAATCATTACTAGAAAACAGCTCTTTATCTTTCCAGAGACCACACAGGAAGCAACTTCCACATGATTAGAGTCAATCAAAACGGAATCTTTCACAGACAGACGAACAAATTGTACAGACTAGGAAGATTCAATGAGATATTTTGCCTGATTCTCAACTGAAACACAGTAATTATCTATTATTTGCAAACTACTTAATTGTTTAAACATAGTTAAACAACAGAATGTAGTTAGATAGGCAATTTCTATTTTACTTTGAAGCACTGGTGTCAATTTGGTAAATTTTGGAGAAGTCAGATATAACTTGAAATTGTTTCTAAACATAAAGACACACCTTTGATACCATTATTTCTCAGAAGATGCATGATTCACACAAAGAATTTCTTTTGTAATCAGTAACCAATTCAGTCTTAAATGACTGATCTTGTTCATATCACAAAATAATCTGTTCACATTCAATGTAACATCCAAACCTGGCAGAGAAAAAAATTGAGGAAATGTAGTTACAGCTGACATGAAAATATAAAAGACATCCGACAATATAAAATAAGCCACAGAGTTTTGATAAAAGAGTGTGGTGAACACAATTCAGAAATATTCATTCATCAGATAGGCCTGGAGAAGTCTGCAGTGACATTCTGAATTTGGATTAACTGCACAGGTTTTGCTCTGTCTCTGGAAAGACCAAAGTATTTCTGCTTCATCCAGGATATACACTAGAGAAGGTTTTCATACAATTCGAGTGCACAGTATAGAGAAAGAATAAGAAAATTCCAATTCAAAAATCAAATCTGAATAGATATGAGGACTGTGAAAATTGGGATTCATATTGCATATTCTGGGCCTGAAAAGATGTAACTTACAGATCCAAAGCAACTCCAGCTACAGCTAATCAACAGGAACATGCTGAATTGTTATTTTACTCAGATTGAATTAACAGTCTTCCTTTACAAAAAGTCCCTCTGAAATCAATGAGTCTGCTCTTGAAGGAACAACATCACACCCAGTGTTCCTCGTGAGCTGATATAAACACATCACAGACGTCTGGTAAAGATAACCCCTCTATCTGCAGGGCACAGCATTGAGCACTTGTCATCCTAATATTGATTATTGGTTGGATTACAGATGCAGACGATGGACGCAGGTGAATGAGAGATTCCCACAACATGCCAAAGCAGAATTAGCTTTCTCATCAAATTTAAGTAATTAAAAAAGAAAACATTTTTTGCTTGGGTTAAACATTAAGATGCCCTGATGGGTTTTAACACAAAGATTTACCACATATTTATGCCAATCAAACTGATGCAAACATGGATGAGTTCTGGACAAGTTACAATCTCTTCAGAAAAGATCTTGGAGCCACTGCAGACACCTCAGTAACTCACCCAGCAACACTCACAGCAGCAAACCAGAGTGCAGGCTCTGTGCCACAGGAGCTCCTACTGGAAATTTCTGTTAAATGTGGGCATTTCATGGTCTTAAAAGACACACTGAGGTGTGGTCACTCTCACTTTGAAAAGGTCATACTAGAAAGCAAAGATGCTTCAAGGAAAGTCAAAACAATGGGCACAGACAGCAGAGAGGGTGTTCCCATGGAAAAATTACCTTTGGATGAGAGGAGCATGATGTGAGCACACTGGGCAGCACTCCCAGGGGCAGAACTGCAGGGCTCCTGTTTCATGGGCACTGCAGTCACAGACAGAGTTCTATGTGTGACCATGGCAGGGCAAGAAACAACTCCTTCCAGCCATCCAGACTGCCTTTTTCCTGGGAACACCTTCTCCTCCAGCAGTCTAGCACATGCCTGACAACATTTCAACTTTCTGAGAACCCTGTATATCAGCTTCAGAGTATTTTGCACTGACCCTTACAATTCCCTACTAGGGAACATGTTTGAAAGGATCTGCTCTTCTCCTCAGTTTTGGGGACACAACCTTAAACACAGAAGAAATTCTTTGCAGAAGCTGGGAAAGGTCTACAGACTGGCAAATGGCTCATCAGTGATTTCACAGCAAACCACTGCACTGATCACACAGAGGGTTCCCTGATCATGACTCTGCCTCTCCTGCTTCCAACACGTCAGGCCTGAGAAAGATGCCTTTGATCATAGGCTAAATCACAGGATAGTTTGGGTTGGAAGGAAACTTAAAGAGCATCTTGTTCCAACCCCTCTGCCATGGGCAGGGACACCTTCCACTATCACAGGCTGCTCCAAGCCCCGTCCAACCTGGCCTTGGACACTTCCAGGGATGGGGCAGCCACAGCTTCTCTGGGCAGCCTGTGGGGGCCTCACTGCCCTCAAATGGGGATATCCAACATAAGTGAAGGAGCATCAGTGCCCTTTTCAAAGTTCTTCATGCAACTTCATCTCCAAATGGTAGTTTAACAACTTAGTCCAAAGTGGACTAGCTAGCAAGTCCAAGAGCAAGATCTAGGAAACATGGAGCCTAGAAGATGTAATGCAGCAGATCCAAAATGGGGTCTGAGTGAGGAGGAGTCTGATGTGCTAATACAGGCTACAGGAGTAAATGTGATGTTTTAAGTGAAAGAAAAACACACAGGAAGGTAATTCGGTATGATTTGACCAATTATGAATAAATGTAACCTAGAAAGGAAAACCATTAGAAAGGTGAAGTTCAAAACAGCCTTCCAGTAGAAATAATGGGGAGCAAAAAGAAAAAAAAAAGGTTTAATTATTTTTATAAAGAGCATGAAACTATGTTTGACGAATAAAACCACCTGTGATTGCTACACTAGGAATGACACCACAATATCTGTTGATTTTGGACATAAATTGATTTTCAGTGGAGTCCAGTCCACTCTAGAAACCTCTGAAGAGTACAGAATGATGGACCTCAGGAGAGGTCAGGCTGTTCCAAGAAGGATAAGAAGCACATCGACCTCTTTCACAGGTTGGCTGAAACCAGTGCTTTCCCAGGACTTTCAGTGGAATATCAAACATAGCTTACACAGGCACCCTCAGTACGGCGTTAAGTTTTTCACTTACACACATGTTTAGTTAGTTTTCAATGACTGGAAGTTGCCAGGCATGCCAAGACTCACTTGCCATCCAACCTTTTGAAAGGTCAGTAAGTTAATGGATCTAACATTTAGAGACATATTTTACCCTTTGTACCTTCCTATTAACTTCCACAGAGTAGCAACAGGCAAGTTGCTGCAAAGTTCCCTCATGTGGTTAATTTATCTGTGGAAAGACTTAGAAAAGCATGAAATACCAAAAGTGTTTCCACTTGAGAGGGAGGGGGGATGGACATAGACATTATATGCCAAGGAGATGGAAAGGCAAATAAGAAGGGAAAGACGTGAAACAGTAATGTCTTGGTAATAAATAGCAGCCTACCTGAATTTGAAGGCAATGAAAAGAAAAAGCAGATTAAAAAGAGATGCAAATAACAATATTTTGAATTGCTAAAGGTATTGTTTTCTCTTTGGAATAACTGTTTTATCAGACACGTTAAAATGTATGATTTGCTTCATTAATCACACTCATTTCCCTTCCAGAGGCACGGATATGATCACAACTTATTTCACAGGAGTGAGATAAAAAAGTTGAGCTTTTATTTTCTTTTATTTCAGTGTTCAGTCTGATTACTGTGAAAAACATTTCCACCCCGAAAAGTTTAAATGCTTTGTATCTGAATGCACAGGCTGCAATAGCCAGCAGCATCTTTGCCTATCTGTAGTTTCAATTCCAAATTTCCTTTTCTGACTCAGGAAAGAGAGATCAGTGATTTATTACTCCACAGGTTACCATATAGGCAAGGCTCTGATTCTAGATTTTTGGACTTGGAGAGAGCAAAACCAGCTGCATGAGTTAAAAGGGGGAAAAGAGGAGCAAAACCACAGGCAGGCACACAGATATGCTTTTGGTTACGTGGTGCTAAGTTAAAACAACATTTACTAATGGAGGGATTAATGAGGACTCAAAAAAACCCATCCTGGACAAATTGGATGGAGCCCAAACTTAAGGGTTAGAAATACACCGGGAAATTACTTACTGAATATCAAAAGAAAGGAATGACAGGTCATTCTAACAAAGAAATCGAGAAAGGTAAAGATCAGCAATCCTACAGTTTAAATGCTTCCCCCTAAGATGCATTAAATGAAACTCATTTAATATGAAGAAAGCTTCTCCTGAATTTATGGGCAGAACTTGCCTTTGTGCAGCTCCCAGGGAGAAAAGGCAAGTGAGATCGCACTGAATAACAATCAAGAGGAGAAGGGGAAAATTTTCAAAGACAAAAGAAGTTGGTGGAGGACTGCCTGGAAAAGGGGGTTATTCTCTCTGCAAAAGAGAACTCTGCATGAACAACAGGCATATCTTCAAAATATTTTTTTCAGTCAATATATTAGTCAACCCAGCCAGAACTGCTTTTACAAAGGCAAAGGAGTCCATTGGAATTTATCACTGAAAGTATTGCTTTGATATGAAATTACTGAGGATTCATTAAAACTGTTCTCTTGGGCAGGTGTTTTTCCTGGAAACTAAAAGGAGACAAGATAAATCTTTAATAAAAAAGAACAAAAGTATATGAGAGTAAGGAACAGAAGTCAGATTCACAGCTGGTATAACCTGGAAGGGGATTCTTTGTCTTCCCACTGAGGACACACTTGTATGAAGAAGCTGCCCTTCATTTTTTTCACCTATTCATCATTTTTTCTCTTTTGTAGCCCTCATTTCACTCCACTGCAAAAATGAGCAGAAGAGAAAGGGAGAAAAAGGTACCTGTCCCTCCTGGATTTTCCCACGGTTTCCTTCCCATCATCCACAATGTCAGTGTTACTGGACTTTATTTAAATTTGACTTTTTCCACAAATTACTTCCCAGTAGAAAAATCTCTGCTTTCCACATGTACAGTGCCAGAGCCACAGCTGGGACTTAAACTTCCATCTCAGCACAGGAATTAACTCCACATAGCAGCTGCAGGTCACATTCTGTCTGCACAGAGCAGTACCTGCAAGCTGAATAAAGGTTTCTTCCTTGTTATGCTCAAAAACTCATGGACCAGATCTCCAGCTGTTACACAACAGTAGACACACTTTAGAGTTACACAAATGTCAACTCTCCAGGGAGGAAAATGGCACAGAAAAACAGGGCACGGCTGTTCAGCATGAGAAAGTTAAAATTCACATCTCAAAGTCAAGGGATCTCAGCTGAGGTTCTTGTTTCTTGGTTTAAATGTCTTTTCACCTTGAAAGATCAAGTCTGTATGTACCTGATTTCTTCAGTAGCAGCTACAGCACCCCTTGAGTTATGTGTCTTTAGTCCTGCAAAGCAGAGGTGACACCATGTTTGCCACTTGTCTCGAGAAGTTAGATGAGCTCCAAGGTCAAATGGTGAACTCTAGAGCTCCTAAATCAAGAGGAAGTGTTTGTATTAACAATTGGGTTTAATGAATCTGCATCTTAGTAAACTCCAGCTAATCTTAATCTTAATTTTATTTTAACAAATTTCCTCTCTTTCCTCTCATAATTTGTGTGTGTGCCTGCTTCACCAAAACCTCAAGATATAACATTTTTCTTTATGTTAATTTAAATTGCTGTTTAAACAAAAAGGATAGGATTGGAATGATCACAAATGTGAACAGAGTCTACCCAAATATGTTCACCCTTTGTGCCACAGTGGTGTGTGTGCACTGAGAGCATATTCCTCGTCAAACACAAAGTGTTGGAGCAATATATATATACAGTGCTGCTGACATTCTTCTAATGCATCGTTGCTTTGGAATACAGTTTTTTATTCCATTTGATCTCAAGTGGCTGGGCTGCATGTGAATAATTACAAAAAGTACCAACAAAACAAATTTACCTGTGTTTGCTGGGGGAAAAAAAAATCCTGCCATTTAGTAGGCAAAGGGTGAAGAGAAACATCACCACCCAAACTCAAGGAAACTCCAAGGCAGTAAATGGATCACAACAACAGCAAATCATATCTGATAACATATTACCCTGTTTGGGATAGTTCCATCTGCATCTACAAACACACAGTGGCACTGGCCTTTAGCCAGCAAACCGAGGCTGCCACAGGCTCACCTCATCACCCGTTAGGAGTTTTCAGTTTTTCCTGCACACACAGGAGGCCATCAGCCTGAAGGAAAGCTTCCTCCCTCCATTAGAGAGAATGTTTCTCTGTCCAATTGGTGTCACACGATATATCAAGATGAAAGGCGGAAAACCAGCTTCGGTCCTTCATCTCTCTCTCAAAAGCTGGCATCTCCTCTCTACCTTTCTCTGGAACTAAATTTAAGTTCCTAAAATAGCTCAGGAACGTCTCCTGTGTAACAACAGGAAAACTCTTAAGTTCTTATGCAACATGAACAATATCCAGTAATCCAGAAGTAGAAAAAATAACCCAAGACTTTTAATGTCTCTGAAGAGCTTTTCAGAATTCATTTTGGTGACAAAAATGTTGTTTGTTATCTAGGAATGGCCACATTATTTGAGTTCTTATGGCAGCATATATGCAAAGCAGTGCAAAGGCCACAAAAGCCAGAAGTCCAGGGGTATTCCTGCCAGAAATAGCTGTTTGTGTTGATCCATGAGATACACAAGGGTGAATGTCCCTGAGCACTGTGACCAGTCACACTTGGTTCAAACCTGCCCCTTTCCCAGGTTTCTCTTTCCTGAGGCACACATTGGGCTAAAAGAGTGGTTATCTGATAGGAAAGAAATGAAGATACAAACCCAGAATGGCAGCATGGAAGATAATCAATATTCTCAGTAGCAGGTAGTCACACTAAATGCAGATGATATGCACTATATGATCCCATTTTACTGGCTGTGAGCTGCTGGAAGGCACGGTGGATTCACTCCTCTCAATGGTCAGACAAGGATTATTGTTATTGCTGCTTTTTTTACGGCCCACAAATAGTGAGCTGAGCACTTCAGAGGAGTGGAAAGATATAGTCCCCTTATCCCAGTAGCCGTGTTAATTCATGGAATAAAACCCAGGGCTTAGGAACTCTCCTTACTCTCCTGCACATTGACCGAGTCCAGCTTTCACTGCTTCTAAGGCACTCAGAAACCAGAGAACTGAAGGGGAATATGAAAGAATAATTCAGATTGTTACAGTGTGAAGGCCTAAGGCAATTAATGCTTCAATCGACAAAGCACTGTGTGCATTCCCTAACAACCAGAGATATGCTAATTTAGGAGAGGGAAAAAAACCCCCACAAACACAGTGACTTCTAAAATTTGAACCTGAGAAGTTCAGGCATAAAAATATTAAAACTTTTAAACTGCACATTTATATGCAGGCATGGCAAGATGTTTGTCTCCTTCATTTGCATGCACATGTCTAGTAGAGACAGACACAGTCCACCCACTGAGACCAGACACAGTCCACCCACTGAGACCTGGTTCTAGGACAAACCTCACCTTTCCTAAATCTGGTTCCTCCCCACAGAAGCAGAGGTACACAATAATTTCCTGCTGTACTTCAGAGGTCAAATCACTGCTCTGACAAGAGCGTGGCTCCTCAATTCCAGCAAGAGTTGCATGGAGTCTTTTATCCCTTTCCACAGAGGATTTAACATCATGACCCCGTGATCTTCCTGGAGACTAGCGGGAAGGCATCTGAGATAACTTGCATTCACCTGCCTCTTTTAACTAGCTTTAACTACCTACCTAAACATCTCTTAGGTCAGCAAGTATGTCTGACTAAACACATTGGTTTGGTTTTGGTTTTTTTTTTCCAAGAAGTAAATCTAGTTATTGTGTGTCTGATCTGGAAGGACTCGCCACATGTGCAACTGGTTGACAGTCAAGCAGTAGCTATACATTTAACATTTCCTCAGGGAAAGTGTATATTGATAGACTATTAAGCTAACCAAAGTGATGTCTGTATTTATCCATGAATGCTTGGTCTCAGCACCTGCTCCCACCAGCTCCAATGCTGCACAGCACCAGGCTCACTGCACAGTGTTTACACCCCAAGCACAGGCTGTTAGTGCTGGCAGAACAATAATGAGTCCACATACCCATATTTCCAGATTTACTGTGCATCACACACGTACCTGCAAGGCTGCAACATGGGAACAGCACTCAGAGTCACAACACTGAGAGTATTACCTTCACAAAGAGTCTTTTTTCATTTGTTCAGCAGACACACTCTTTGTAATGCAGAGGGGGAACTTCTGAGGGACCTTACAACAAAACCTCAATAAATGACACATGAGCCAAACCCCGTAACTTCACTGCTCTCTATCAGTGATGGGGCAACTGTCCAACCAAACACAGAAAAAACCAAAACATGACACGGATATTCAGTGCATGTCAGTGAAAGGAAGAAAAGGTGACGCTTCTGAGGGGGGTTTGATATTGCAGACAGCTTGTACAGTGGCACAATTTAGCTGTGACAGAGCAGACAGAAGGTTGCCTTGACTAGCCTGAATTTGCAAGCGTCTTCTGACAACGTGGGAGCTTATCAGCTCCTCACACAAACATCTTTGTTTCTCTTTCCTTGTAGTCTGTACTGGTGGCCCAGCCTTCCTCAATTACTTTGTTAAACACCACCTTGTCTTTTTCATCCTTCTCCTAGACCTACCTAATCCAAAATTATTATAAGAAAATGATTAATAATAATGTTTACAACATCAGGGGAAAAAATGAAATATTTGCATGATTTTTTTCCATATAGACAGACATTAAACAGCTGCTTTTCTGAAGAAGTAGCAGGAACACAACAGGATTTAATTCACTTGGAGTGTAGAGCTACCTGCAGTAGCCACAAAATACAGACCCATTGATGGAGAAATCATTTAAGGCATCTTGAAGAACCATAAAACACAACATACTAGTAACAATATCCTGAACATATGGTTTTCTTGAGTTTCATTACTGTGAACAGGTTATAGATGGCTTTTCAAAATTAAAAGCAATAACACAGCCTCTCAATAAATCACAATACAAAAGTCACTGCTAAACACATTATGGCAAAGACCTATCTTGATTCCAGCAAACTAACTTCTAGTAGTTCTTGCACTGAGCCTCCCTCTTATGGAGATATATACATATATTGCCTCTTACTCTACTGTATCCCAGTGGTATATATTAGACTGCACTTCTTCCACTCCCTTACTTCATATGTCTCTTGTGTATGCTGATATAAAATCCCGGGCTTACACAAGCTCTCGGGAGGAAGGAGCCCGCCTGTGTGGAGAAGAGCAGCACAGAGCCATGGCAATGCTGATGGCAGCCCGGAGGAGATGCTGTGGGACACGAACACCACCTGAGCAGCTGAGTGGCTGTACCTGGAGAAGGGACAAAGCAATTTGCTGTCCTTTGGAAGACATTTTCAGATCCCACCCTGGACTTTGCCCACTGTTTTGGATCAGCATGCAGCCAGGATGGAAATCAAAACTTCAGCTCTCTCCTGTTGGATCTCCTCTGAGTCAATATGAATTCAAGATTCAGATTTCTTAAACTGTGTCATTCTTCCTGAAAAACTGTTTGACAGTGGGCCTAAGAAGAAAAATGTAGTTTCCACCACACAGTGCCACATTTCTCTTTTTATTAATCACTTCTTGATCTTAATAATACAAAAAGTAGTGTCAGAACACCTGACAACTTCCACAGCTTGGCACCGATGTTACTCAGATGACGAAGGGCCTGTCTAGTGGTAACACCTGAAAGGTTCAATATATTGTATTTCCACAAATCCTGCAGACTTTGTGAAAAGCCTACTGTCTGCAGCGTAGCCAGAACCGCTGTTAAACCTCACAGATTCTTCTGCTTCCTCCCCTTCAAGAACTGCAATTTTCAGAAGCTGTCACATGTGTTTCACTGTTTAGCAGAGAATAAACTAGCCCAAATGCTTCTTTTGCTATTTTGATTAAACTCAAGCTTCTACCTACTTACATTTATTTTCTTTAAAAATGCATAAAACTATAAATTAAATATATGCATCATTACTCATCAAACTGTTTACCTCTGTACTAATTTTATATATATACACAGGTTAAATATTCATGTCCTCCTTCTCCCTTTCAGAGGATCATAACTCTTAGTTCCTTATTCTCCTGCACTGGTGTTTCCACTTGCACTGTAGAAGTTGAAGATCATTTAGGTAAAAGCCTCCTTAGGGACTTATGCCTAAAAATTCCAAATTAAGTGGGTTTTTTTCCTATATTAGTAGCAGAGAGCTGTCCATATGCTTACGTTAAGCCTGACAGATCTTTGATTACCCCTTAGCTTGTAGTTATGCAGTTCTAATGCAGTTTAGATACATTCCATAGTTGTTAATGGCTCGACACACTGAGACCTTGAAG
Organism: Chiroxiphia lanceolata; assembly: GCF_009829145.1. Classification (NCBI taxonomy): domain Eukaryota; kingdom Metazoa; phylum Chordata; class Aves; order Passeriformes; family Pipridae; genus Chiroxiphia; species Chiroxiphia lanceolata. Next base: position 6,911,031 of record NC_045643.1, on the reverse strand, counting down.
AATAACAACCAAGGTTATTTAGTAATGTAACGCAGTAAAATAAAATAGACTTTACCATGTATGCAAAAGTAGTAAATGCTTTGCTGATTTTAAGGCATATGTTTCTTTAAAGTTCTCAGAACATAAGTGATTTAACTGCTACAAATACAAAATCACAAGCCAAATTTACTGCAAACTTTGCAAGCTGCAATAAATAGGTAAAGACATAAATTGCTGGCAATTAGGAATTTACTGAAGAGGGTATTTAGGGGAATTGCGCTGATTCAGAGAGATGAAATGCAAATCTCTCCTGCTTACACGTACAGGGCACTGCACCTGTGCCCAGGCTGAAGCTCTAAATCAGCAAGCCCAGGCCAACACACAGACCCTGAGGATGCAGAGCACAGCATGGGAGTGAAATCCTGGACACGCTGTGTCCACGGCTGTTATCTGGAGCTGTGTTTGCCTGGCACCTCTGAACACCACCCACACTGCATTTATAATACAAAACCACCAAGAGAGCATCCATTGCACCAGTTCTGCTTCCAGCTATAGACCTGAGGCACTGTGCACCTGGAAGTGGCAGCCAGATGCTGCGAGTCCTTCTCTCAGAGAGTATCCCACTGTCTCCACGTGTCCTGCTCCTGTGTCGCTCTGAAGGGCAATGGTTGTTAGCACAGGGAATCCCCAGCACTGTAAGAAGAGCCTGGCTGCAGCTAAGTTAGCATTAGCAGGAGCCCCATTTCAGTAACTGGACATTACACAGCTCAGCAGGGCATTCATGGATAGGCATGGACCAAAATGCCCCCACTGCTCATGGGTTAGGAAACCTCCATGTGCCGAGCTACTTCTCTACCAAAGTATTCAGCTTTCAACAAATCTTCATGGAGTGGTCTCAGCTGCAGAAAAGGGGTTGGGCTTTGATGAGATACCTCTCCTGGAAATGCAATGCCACCTCTATAGGGGCTTCAGCAGTAGGCTGAAACAGAGGGGTGATGACTTACAAGCCAAAAGGAATCACAGAATCACAGAATCGTTAGGGTTGGAAGGGACCTCTGGAGATCATCTAGTCCAACCCCCAGTACAATACAGGTGGGAAGGAGCATTCTTGAAGGTCTATACAGTGAACAACACACAGGAATCCCACACAGGCTCAGCAAAGCTGACACACAAATGGAACAGCCCACAGTAGCTCTCAGAGCCTCAGTGGGCTTTCAGATGCCCACCCCTTTCCCTGCCAGCCCCTTTAGCAGTCTTGACCCCAAGAGAAGCATACTCTTGGTGCAGTCATCTTGAATATTGTGGCAGTTTTGGGCACCACAATATAGGAAAGACACTATGCTATTAGAGTGTCCAAAGGAGGGCAATGAAGATGGTGAAGGGCCTTGAGGGGAAGCCATGTGAGGAGCAGCTGAGAGCACTTGGTCTGTTCAGCCTGGAGAAGAGGAGACTGAGGGGAGACCTCACTGCAGTTACCACTTCCTTGTGAGGGGAAGAGGAGGGGCAGGCACTGAGCTCTGCTCTGTGGTGACTGAGGGAATGACCTGAAGTTGTGTCAGGGGAGGTTTTGACTGGATCTTAGAAAAAGGTTCTTCACCCAGGAGGGTGGTTGGGCACTGGAACAGGCTCCCCAGGGCAGTGGTCACAGCCCCAAGCCTGACAGAGCTCAAGGAGTATTTGGATGATACTCTCAGCACATGTTGTGACTCTTGGGGAGTCCCTGTGCAGGGCTAAGAGTTGGACTCGATGATCCTTGTGGGTCCCTTCCAACTCAGCATATTCTGTGATTCTGTGACTCCCCAAACTGCTGCACGGGGAGTAGATGAACTTCCTTGCAGAAGTTATCTGAAGTAAAATCTAAGCCGTGAGAAGTATTTTCTTTCCGTTCCAAGGTCACGGTTCGATAAGCCAGGTCTGCACTTAGCATCTAGCTGCTGCTGCTCCTGACTGCTGGAGTCTCTGTTCTGTGCAACGCCAGGTCCTCAGATCAAGGGGGGTTCAGCATCTGGGGGAGGCAGCCGCTGGCAGGAGTAATAACTATTGTTTGGATTCAGTCTATAGCTAAAATAAGCTGTAACACAAGCCAGGCACAAGGGAAATCCATTCAATGAGCAGCTTGAACAAATCTATGTTCAATTAATGTAGCTTTTCAAACACTGTGACAGTGTTTGTGCTCTAAAGAAGATGGTTAAGACATTGCTGCCACCAATCATTACGGCAGTTCTCCTTCCTCTCGGGAAGCAGTGTCAGTCCAGGAAGGGAGCACAATTAGCAGTAACAAGAGAGTATGTGGGGGAGTGCAGGATGAAAGGCAAGACTGAAATTACTGTTGAGGCATTCCTTTGGAGAAAAGGAACTTAGAGGATGAAGACGAGGACACAGAGGTAAAAGAAAGAAGAAGGAAAGAGGAAAACTTCAGAGACAAGAGGGGAAAAGAGAGAGGAAAATGTATGGAGAAAAATGAAACAGAACAAGGGACTTGAAAAAGAGAAAACATTATTCTATGATCCATGGTATTAATGTTGTCTAGTTTGGGGTAGATTTGCATGTTCTGTTGCCTTGCCCTGCCCTCTTTGCCACAATTGCTCACCTATTCCATTGGGTGAGCATAGATGAGAAACAGCACTAAGGCACAGAGTGGATATTACAGGACAGCCATTTTGTGCAAGATATAACATGTAAAGGCTGACCTCTGCTACATACTCCTCAATTTGCTACTCATGCTCTCTGTCTTCTCCCCAGAGAGTTGTTCTCATGAAACCTTAAGGAGTTTGCCCTCTCATGCCATGCTGCCCCTCGCTCTGGTTTAGCTCCAATTAGCAAACAGATTCCAAGTTATTAAAGGAGGATTGACAAACACACAGAGGGCCTGACAGATGGATTAATTATATAAACCTTATTTCCTTAGGCATCCAGGCTGAAAAGAGGACAAACCATGAGGAACACAAATCATGTGTGGGTAGGTGGCTGAAGGGGTGAGGGAGCAAGGGAATATGAGAGGAAAGGGAACTGAAAGGGAAGGGAATGAGCAACAGAAAGTGGTGATGTTACTGGAAGGGGTCTGCAGTTACATGTCGGAAAAGGCAGCTGGTTTTGAAAGGACAGTGTTACCTGGAGCTGTAAAGATGCTCTGTAATGACAGAAGCACCCTGGGAGAAAGAGTTCACTGGGAAAGTGATGCAGGAAGTAATGAAGGGAGCACAAGGAGTTGGAGGATGAGGTAAAGGACAGAAGCTGTAAATAACTGTTGAAGTCTTCAAGGGATGAAGAAAATTTGAAGAATAGAATAGATCTCCTTTGTGCAAAGTGAGATTCAACGAATTCGATGTTGCTATGGTGATTTAGACCACCTGAGGACCCAGGTTCAACTGTTTAAGGCAATGCATATAATTATTCTTTTTATTTTCCCAAATAAGTCCTTGCAGCCTCTTGCTTATATATAATGTGTTTTATAATTCAGAACTCTGCCATGGTTTCACAGCTGAGTGATGTCCTTTGCATTACCAAAGGTAGTAGCAGCCTTGACTGGAAAGGTACAATTAAGAAATATGTTATGAAACAAAGGCTTTTTACAACTTAAATGGTATCAGGAAAAAATGTGGTTATTTTAACAGATAAGTATGAAAGAGAAAAGAAGTAAAATCCAGTCTTTATCAGATTGGTTTCATTTAAAAATTAAAGGAAGTACAATAACAAAAGATAGTACTTCAAGGGTGATAGAAAGCTGTGTTATCCTGTGAAGACAGCAGGGATCCAAGAATCCAGTATTACTAGAAACTTCTCCTACAACTCCTGATAAGTTATTTAAACCCCTGTGCTTCTGTTTCTCAACTTGAATAATTGCTGGAACTACACTTACCCTAAGGATGTATTTTGAGACTTCAGTAATAATTCCTAAGTGCTTTGAAAAGTGCTACATCATGTAAGTGAAGAATGTCATTATTAAAATTGTGCTTCAGAAATCATCACTAACAAGGATTTGTTCCGTAGCTAAAATTGCGCCAAAAACATTATTAGCTTGCAAATCACAAAGCTCCTGTTGACACAGGAGAGAGGCACTGGAGGAGCTGTGCCTGTGCTGCAAGGGCAGGGTACCCAGCACCACTCAGCTGCTACTACCAGTAGCAGAGCAGTGCAGAGCCCTGCACACCGTCCCTCCTCACTGCAGACACCCAACTAGCAGCACCTCAGCTCAATATTCCACGTTAACATCTGTCTGGTGGCAGCTCCGGGGTAGCCCAGCAGAGAAGAGTCACTGCTGGGGTGGGCTGGGAGAGGGGAGCATCCCTGGGGAGGGGCAGGGTGGCTGTGCTGAGGTGTCATGGGCTTCATTCCTCTTCTGGGACCTCACAGTCACAGTTATTCTGTTCCACGGTGCTGGTTTTAGAAGATGAATTTGTATCAGTTCAGGGTTCTGGGACACCTTTCTTTGGTTTGGCACAGCCACTGGCTTTGTATGATTAAAAAATATGATATGGTATTCAGGTGATTGAAAACTCCTGTGTGAAGATGCATTTCAGAAAGCAGCCTGACTGATACCATACAGAGAGGGAGCCTCATTTAGGAACAACGAGGAGTGTGTATAAGCTTCAGCAGAAACATTAATTATGTGAAAAGCAAGCCTGCCTTCATCCCACTTTGCACAAAAAATAATTAAGCTAAGGCTATTAGAAAAGGTGCTATTTTCTTAGAGAACACATATTTTTCCTATAAACTCTTTAAAACTGAAGTTTCAGGAAAGCTGCTTGTGCTTTGGAACAGCTCTAAGTAAGTTGTTACCTCTCTCTTAACATGCTTGTCCCACATGCAGGACAGATGTTCATATAACCTGGTATCAGTTTTATGTAAACAGTGAGATGGCTGATTGTGTAATACAACAAGGTTACTCGATGCCACTAGTGCCTGCTAATGTGAAAAGCTTGTTAGCTGTCTACTTGTCTGGCAGTGCTTTGTCTACAAGCTCAGACAGAAAAATTATCATGTTTCTAAAAAAAAATTTAAGAAAAGAAGAAGCAATGTCTTCTGCAATAGATATGTGATGATCCTCTTTCAAGATTTTATTAAAAAAAAACACTATTAGGAAGCATCCTTTGTTACACAAAGGTAAAGCTTTGAACTTAGTTCAACCTTTTTAAACTTCTTTTAAATGTCAACTTCTTTTATACCTAGGTAGGGCAAAAAGAGTATTTTGGAAAATAATAGCAAAAATACTTAAACCCCTACCTCTGGTGTGCAAGTTCCATGCCACAAGAACAGATGCAAATAAGCCTGTGTTATATTTGTAGGGCACATATTCTGTATGCATGAACTGAAAAACTCACCAAGACATGTGACAACACTGAGGGTAAAAGCTAATTTTGAATCCAGATGTACTTGAAAAATGTAAGTTTTCCCATCTTCTCTGAAAAGGTGTTACAAGCATCCTTCAAATCAAATGCTGAAACTGTTCATTCAGCACTTTGCAGTACAGTATGTGCCTCACCTTTATAGCTGGGATGCCTCCCAAGGGAGATGCATCTCTCCAGCTGAGAATCAATGGCTTAAACCACATATTCTTGCAGATGGAGAATGGGTATATCCTTGATTTACCTGTTCCAGGACAGCACCTTACACAGCTTTTTGGAGCAAATGACAAATACTTGCCCTGTGTTCATAAATCTTATCTAAGTTGGCCACAATGGAAGTACATAAACTGCTTCATTTAACTGGGATGCATCAAGCAAAGCCAGGATTCAAAGCCAGTTTTGTGTTGATTTACAAACTACTTATTTACCTGTGGTATAGATAAAAATGGGACACTACTGGGAGTCACTGCTACTGTTGGGGTACTTTAATCCCCTTCAAGAACAAACCTGCTGACTAAGGTGAAGCCTAAACTAGAGATACAGAAGGGACTGTAAACACAGTGACTGGAATTAGGTTGCAGTTTTACTGTCACAGAATCATAGAATGTCTTGAGTTGGAAGAGACCTACAAGGATCATCAAAGTCCAACCTCTGGCCCTGCACAGGACAGCCCCAAGAATCCCACCATGTGCCTGAGAGTGCTGTCCAAACACCTCAACTCTGCCAGGCTTGTGGCTGTGACCACTGCCCTGGGGAGCCTGTAATTCAAGACTTTGAAGGCTTCCTGTCTCAGATTAACCAGCACCCACTCCTCATCACTGCTTGGGTTTTGTGGCTGACACCTCTTACAAAGACACAAAGAAGATCAATCACTTCTGCACCAAGAGAAAGAATTTGAGTCCTCTATTTGCTCGTGTAGAGACAAGTTTTGAGGGTCAGTCTGAAGAAACAAAAGCTGTTTTCAGGGAGCATGTTATATAAAATATGACGACTCAGAACAGCTCCTCTTGCCCCCAGCACAAGAGTGACTGATGAGGCTCTGTCCCAGTTCTAATGCTGGCTGGGCTCTGTGCCCACTGTGTCACTCCAAGCAGTCACTCCACACCTGCCTTTGAACCTCATCTCCACTTCCACTGCCCCTCCCTGCCTGCCCCTCCTTAGCCTTTCCATGCACTGCATAGGACACTGGGACATCAGCATAGGTTGAGCATTGGAGCATTGCTGCTCTAATATTTAATAATGCCAGGATATTACTAATGAAGGTGCATAAATATTTGGCAGGCTTGCCCAAATGCTCTCCCACAGTCCCCCTTCACAGCATCTTTCAGGTTTTGGTAGAACACCTTTCAAACTCAAAAGTTAAGTTAAAAATAAAAGGCATTGTTGTGTTCAGGAAAAATAAGGCATAGGAAAGTCACCACAGTTAATCCAAACTTCTTCCTGTTAAAATCTAACCCTGTCTTACAGCTTTGTTTTGTTATTTTTGTCAAATCCCCAGATTCATCTTGCAATAATGTGCTCTCTCCCCGGAGACCAAGCCAGTGCCTTTCATCAGCACCAGCCTTCCAGAAGTCCCACTCAGCTCACAAAGCAAACACAATGTTTGGCATAATATTTAAAAAAAGGTCATACTGTGCTTCCTAACTTAATGGCCATTTATATTGCTTCACAACATTCAAATTCACACTCTGCTATCAAGTGGAGCCATGCTATCTAAAAATAAATGCTTAAAAGCTAAATAAAAAAAAATGCCCTAGATACCTGCGTTTGGAAATGTTTTCTGCTTATCTGAAGACAAATTCTGACGTCCTTCTTCACAAGTCCTTTAACTCCAGGGCAGGTCTACTGAAAATAGCAGGATTGATGCTGAGGCTGCTACTCCTGGGACTTAGATAGTGCCACAGGTTCCAAAATAACCATCACCTACCTCACATGACCACCAGCAGAGTATCCACGAACCTTGAATTTAGTTTTTATTTTCACAACTTGCCTTTGAAAGGAGGAAAGGGTATTAATGCCCTGGGACAATGACTGCCAGAGAAATCCAAAGCACACGTGTGCCACATGCAACAGACCTGCCCTACAGGTGCAGGAACCATTGACATACAGGCTCTAAAGCCACTGAATGAACAACTGATGTCCAAGTGGTGCAGGTACATGGGCACAACCAACCAAATCACTGACAATTCCAACGTCAGAGTGTTTACCTTACCTGGAATATTTGCAGTGATTCCCTGTGCTTTGGGAGGGAATCACTGCAAATGCCACTGACCCAATTCTTGCTTCCTAATTTGCATTGCTTGTACATGTTTCATTTTACTGCCTTTCAAGCTCCACCAAATCTTTGAAAATTGCAGTGTGCCAAAATTGTAGGCAATCCACACTGACAATTTCACAGGTCTGGGAATCCTCCCTCATTCATTTGTTCCCACTTATTGAAACCACAGGTTTTCACTCACTTGCATATGAACATAAAGCAATCCAATTATTTCAAATATGCACATTAAACCATTATGTTTTCCACAGAATGTTAGAAAAATCCTTTATTTTATGAAGAAGTACTATATAAAACTATGAATTAGCACATCAATATCAGTGTAGATTCAGAAAAGGGTACCCAAAACGAAAAAGCATAGTTTTGCTCTTTTTCTATTGCTTTCCAAGTAATATAACAAGTAATATACACAGCTATGCTGTGTGATTGTCTGTTATTTTAAAAATCTCCATTTCCTACCAAAAGAGGATAAAGGTTAGATTAATCCCAAAGTGTCATTGTGAGTCCATACTGGAATTAGGAATGTCCAAATTCACCACACCATGCAGTTACTTCTGTATTTCTTATCTCCTCTGAAAGCCTGAATTTTGGTTTTGCTGATATCATGATGGATTCTGTACATTATGTCATAGATTTAATGCGTGTTTTACACTAATTTCAAGTCTCAGTGATTTTTCCCTTAGGATAATTATGGAATGGTGATTAAAGCATGTATACAAAAGGCTATGGGAATATTTATCCTAACAAAAGCCATGAGTAATTTTTCAACTGGACATGCAATCATGAACATTAGACAGATCTCAGGCAGCTCCACTCAGCATTTTCCCCTTTGCACCACTATTCAGACTTCCTTAATTTCTGTCTCTTTGATCTCTCCTCGAAACATAGTCTGAATTTAATGATAGCCAAACATGCCGGGGGGCTTTTCATTGACTTCCAAGGACTTTCTCAGGCAGTGGCTCCTTCCTCACCCTACATCAAGAGCTATTCCATTAACTTGATCTGCATAGCACTGGGGGTGGAAGACAAAACTGGAACTATTTCTTCTCCTTTCTCTGAACAGCAACAGTAAAAAAACCCAGTAAATTTCTCCAAGGGTTGCTACACCCAGATAGAAAAGTGACAGTAGTTGCCTCACCACTGTCTGTGCAGTGACTTGGTGCCTTGAGACAGAACAAACTAATATTTTCCCATAAAATAACCTTTCCCTTGCTGTGAATAGAGACAAATACTGCAACATTCCAGAGTTAGTTGCACAAATCAGGAAAGTAACAGTTATGTTATTTCATCTTATAAACTTTCTTCCTTTGGGCACAAACTCCTTTCAGTATTTACCATTTAAATAACTAAATTACATTCTTTCATGAACAGAGAGAATAAACTAGAAATCAGATGCATGGCCATCCCCCTCACTTTTTTGTGGGTCCATAATGAAACATTTGAGAAGCTGTATATGCTGCCTCTGATCATGGTTGTTCTGTTCATTAGTGACACTTTCGCAAGTAAACTCTCGCCACGGTGCCAATTAAATCTACTTACTTGTATTTGGAAGCTAATTAATAGTAAATTAACATTCTGAATTCCATGCATATTTTTCACCCATACATTAAATTTATCTCATGGCTGGTGTTTCAGAAGAATTTTTTGACAAATTATTTTCATCTAACAAAGGAAGCTACTGAAATGGCTTTTGTGCTTCATTTTACGGTGGCACTGAAAGGCATCTTTCATGGATATTTTACCAGATATTTTCAAGAAACACTTTCTCCCTCTTCATATTTGTAGCTGTCTACACTGCACTAGCATTGCTAGAAATGTTGTCAAAAACTGGAAAAATAACTCCTTCAAGCTCTTAATTGACTTCACCCTTGTCTGCTCCCGCTCACAGGACTCACTCCTTTCCACCTACCAAGCTACCAGATGTGATAAAAGGAAGCCAAATGAAACCAACTACGCATCAGATAATAAGTGTATCTATGACAGATTTTTTTGTTTGTCATATTAAAACATTTATGTGGTAAAAACGAATTCAAACGGACATGCAGGAGTAGAAAAAATTGAAGAACAGCTCAGGAAAAATAAAAAAGGGTCATAATTATTTGTCAGGCTTTCCTGCTAATTAAGTGATAGACCATGTGTTCCCAAAGCTTTCTGTCACCATCTTTTTCACAGAGAATTAGCTAGTTCCTTCATCAGTTTGCTTCTACATATGCTGTGGGCTAGGTAATGTTTCCAGGTCCAGCCTGAGGTTGAGGTGCCACCCAGCCACAGGTCCCTGAGACATCTCACGAAGGAGCACATGGTGAATCCCCTTTGCAAGAGGAAATACTGCAGCAGGGCCAAGCTAAACGTGCCATTTCCTGAGACAGCTTTCCTCTGCCCAAGAAAAGCAAGGACCATGCAGGAATTGTCTCCTGGAAAAAGGGAGGATCCAAAGTCGGACCTGGTAAAACTGTAGTGAATGGTGAAAGGTACTTCCTTGACTTTGTGTTGTATTGCCCCCTGGAGCAGTGCCTGGGCTATACAGACTCAAACCAAACGCTTGCAAAGCAGCCCAATTACTTCCTCAAGCACAGGGCCAAAGTCTACACAGTTAATTCTTGTGTGCAGCAGCACACAAGGAAGGACTGCAATCCTTCAGATCCAACAGCACAGCTCTGTCTGCAGTGACTCTATCTGCATCAGCCTCCTCGTGCATCCTGACCGAACCAAGAGTCAACAGCCCAAATTTGACTCGCTGGACCTCTGGGGCCACTGATTCCCTGGAGTTCAAAGAGACATGAAACGTCCAGTGAGCTCAACATCCGATTCAAGATTGCAGATTGCTTGTTCAGGAGCCCATCATGATTTCAGAAGTCAGTGGGAAGAACAAGGAGCCACTAGAAATAGAACATAATCAATCCTTTTTGATAACAGCTATTTTAAAGAATGGTTGAGGTCAGCTGTAAAATACAACTGTAATTGTACAGCTGAGCCTGTAAAATTACTCTTCACTAATACAGCTCTGCCAGCTTACACTGAGCAATCTGTGCTACAGAGTTTATGGAAACATTACATTTGCTTAAAATTCCACTCTTTTTCCAGAGGATGACACCCAGAAGGATGTCTGGAGGGAGTGTCTATACATACCACACGGTTCTGAGTCACCAGGCAGCTCTGTGATATAATTGTCCATGTAACTCTAATGGTGATCAACAGAATAGAAGCTGGAACCATTAAATTACTAGTTATTCTGAAATAAAATGGGTTTGAAGTGGGTTTGTGATGGCCAGATCCCTTCTGAATGCTCCACTGCATGTTAGCATGTCAGAAGACATGACAAGGAAAGAGATCACAAATCTCTGTAGCTTCTTCCAGTACCACTTTGAAACAATGCTTCATCTGATCCTCTAACTATATTTAAATTAATTAAAACCCATTTATCACTACAAGTTCTCTGAAGTACTTGAGGATTTGAAGTCAGTTTTTCTTGCTCTATCAAATATCCTAGTTTTCTGAGTGGGTAGAATGTGACCGATAAATTACCATGATAAATAACTTCGTGAGTAAAAACGTGGGTCAGTTTTTCATTAAAATTAAGAGGTCCTGATTCTCTGTCTCAAAGGGAAACACAGAGCTGTCAAAGCAGAGTGATGATACTTTACACCCAGTTTGCCCTGGTGTAAGGAACACGTCATGTTACAGGACACTGCGTAGGCACAACTATTACGTTCTTTTTTCAAGCACAGCAAGTAAATTCTGATTTATTCACAGAGAATAAATTTCTTGCTGGTTGAAACTTGCTTCCACGAACACACAGGGTCAATGTACCACTTAATTCCTATATAAATCTTCTGAAGATGGACAAATTTCAAGTAGCACAATATTGTTTCATTTCTGCCAGTCTGAGGGAAAAACAGCATTACTGGTAATTCCTTCTTCTGATCCAAGGGGTTTGAAAGTCAGAGAATTGTGAGCAGGCTCTCAGGTTATGGAGACTGCTGGTGAAAGCCAGATTTTAGGGTATTTTTTAAAATGCAGCAATGAAGCCTCCTGGCATTACTGTGCATTTTATACAGACAGAAACTACCACCAGTACAAGATGCAGCTGAGAATCCTTAAAAAAACAGTTGAAGGTAAAGTGAAAGCAAGTTCAAAAGCAGCTCGAATACTCACAGGACACAAGTTCAGAACTGCAAGTTATAACTTTTCATGATGGGGACAGCAGCTCCCCAGCAGGATGCTGACGGCTGCCACGTAGGAACAGTGAAGTAGTAAGTGCACAGAATCTGCACAGAGAACTGAAATACATGTCTCTAAATCATGGCCATGGCCATTTGTAGGAATCATAGAGGAGAAAAGCTCAGCCAGAGACATGATGTTTTTCCATTTGTAGTGCCACCTCTCTGGTTTGCACACACCTTCAGACCCAGAGAACGGGAGGCACTGGAGGGAACTCTCTGTCATGCCAAGGGGTTGCTAATTTAATGCTCAGAGACTGAAAGCAGCTTCTGGGGACAGCAAGGTTCTTCTCTTGCCATTCCTGTCAAAGACAGGAGGCACCTTTGCATCTCCATCCAACCTGCTACTTTTCCAAACCAGTCAGTTCCCAGAAGAGAAGGGAACACATCTGACAGGGCTGACATTTTCCATCTAAGACAGTTTTCTGATGAGAAAGGAAGGGGAGGCTCAGCAGAGAAATGGCAACCTCTTGCCCTAGAAGAGAATTGTCACCTACAAAATGTCTGCTCAGACTCTGAGAGATCAGGAGGGAACCACAGGTGAGGCTTTGCAGCTCAGTTCTGCAATTGGTTGTGCCAGCAGACAGTTTTCAAATCTGGTGGTTTATTTACTGATTTGTAACAGTGCCCTTCACAGAGATTTATAAGACTGTATAAAGCAGAACAAAGAAATGCTCCAAGTATCTCAAGTGAGTAGATAGACGGAATTTTTAATGTTTGACCTTAAACATATTCAAAGTATAATATGGTTTCATCTGTTTTCTCAAATGAGCAGAACACCTATACCAAGCAACTTCAGAGGACATAAACAGAACATGAAGTGAATTACCTGACCTGAAAAATAAGACTTTGGGCAAAGATGTGAACATTAATCAATATACAAAGATAAGGAATGAGTCAAGAAATGAGGATTTTTCAATAGAAATAATGAAAATTTGCCTTCTAGTCATGACTCTGTGTTAAAAGGGAGCTAAGGGAGCTTCCTGAACAAAGAAGTGAGAAAGATGGATGGCAGAGAAATATATTAGATATGTTACTGAACTCTGAATAGGTTAAAATAAGTAGTGACCAATACAGAAACTTAACACAGAAATACTGTAAATAATACATAACATCACATATTAGATAACATAGAACAATATCTTACGTAAAGCACACTGTGAAAAAAATCATAATCAGATATGTGAAGGCAAAAAATGGGAATCAGTTTTTCATTGGTTTAACTGATGCAGCTCTGAACAGTTAATTACTTAGGAGGACCTTATAATGATTTCATGATGTTCTTCCTGAAAACACCACTTGATTCAGTCTAACACGTGACTGAAGAGTGAAACAAAATGTTCAAAACAGTATTGTCAATCACCCCCAAGCTTTAACACCCAACACGCTTTACAGAAGTCTTTTCTATGTGCTGCTGGTGAGACACAATTGACCGTGTGCCCAACCCAAACCCACCCTGACTGCCCAAGGCACAGCAGCCCTGCTTCCCCACAAGGAGAGGGAACTCTGTGTTACTACTGGTGGGAGCCATGAGCTCTGGAGAGGCTGCTGTGCAGGGGAGGTGTGTTCAGACTCCCTGAGGGGAGTCCTGGGGGATCCTGGATTAAGGCATTTCCCAAGGCAGCGCAGGGGGTGCTGTTACCCTGCAGGAATTACACAGTTTGGCATCTCCAGGAGCTCAGCGTACAAAGAAAGACAGGGAACAAGTTGTGTTTTTTATCTTTCAAAGAAAAGGGAGCAGCCTCCCCCCTCTAGGAGAGGCGGCACCTCCTGAGCACAGGAATATCAGCTAATTCTGCAGATTTCATGGACCCGAAGTACAAGTTCTCAGAGGCACAACGTGAATCTTTTGAAACCCACATGCTCAATCTTACTACAAAGATATGTTTTTAAAGAGGGGTTTTTATAGTGAGCAGCAAAGCATAATAATGATTAATACCTGGATTGCCAGCAAGTGCCCTGAACAGCTCTTACTGTGCAGACACTGACATTCTCTTGCCAAAGTGAAAACATAGCAGCATTTCCTGTTAAAAAACAATGTTCATTGGAATAGAAAAAGCAGTAGCTGGCACTGAGAGTAACAAATGAGAAGGTCAGCTGCACAGACACGAGCAGTACAGAACACATATGCAACATATTCTATGAAGCACCTATTTAATTTACCCTGAGCAGAATTCGCTTTAGCAGCAGTAATAAAGCTTACATTAGTTTAACAAAAAGAAAAATGTATTACATTAAATTTTCTGATTAAATGCAAATAACTCTTAATCAGCACCTTTTAGCAGGGTTACTAATGGAAATGCATTAATTAATGCTGCACACCTATTATTTTATTCTAGTTTGAAGAGCCACTGTTATTTGCAGTTCTCTTATCCAGAAGAACACCTGTAATTTTCAGAAAACCCAATCAAACCTTCACAATAGAGTTTTAGGCTATGATTTAGTGAAAACTCGCATGCTTAAAGTCCTATCAAAATAAAATCTGAAGAAAGCACCTTTTTGTAGGGAGGAAACATAAAAATACCCCTGCTTTTCCTTTATCTGATACATCCATCTGAAATCAAGGAGAGCCACTGGTCCCTCTGTGCACTCCCAGAGGGCTTATGGCACTCCTAAAAGGTAAGTCAAGGTCAGGCTGGGATCTAAGGCAGCTCTAGAGCTTCCCTTAGCCTGCACGTGTTCCTCTGTGCTGGGAAGCTCAGAGATAAGGCAACAGCAACCTGGTCCCAAAGACCAAATCCGGGTTAAATTACAGAACCAATACCTGGAGAAAAAAAAGATTGTGGAGGAGCAAAACCTACACCAATGCAAAATCTGTGTACACTGAGGGGTATGTATGCAGGAGTTGTAAGTGATTGAAAGAAGAGAAAGAATGAATGAAAGATTTCCTCTAGAATGGGGCACTAACCCATAGCTATAATGTTTTTCCGATGATAAAAAGAAATATAAGTTAAAGCAGCAGCTGCTGAAACAATGCTTTACATTATTTAAAGTCAGGCTGTATTATTATTAGTAGTAGTATTAGTATTATACAATTGAAGGTTTATCATAAAGAGCTGTGATACATCTTAAGGGAACTGGAATGTATCTGGATTAAACATGTGACACAAGCTGGTAAACACCTTTGAAAGTGTGTTTGGAACAGAAACAGTTTGTCATAAGGTCAGTGTATCACCTAACAAGGGCTCTGCCACACTGCTGCAGGAACCATAGTGAAGGAAATATTTTAAATTAGTGATCTGTTGTTTTGTTTTGAAAAGCACAGACCTTAGAAGCAACATTTTCACCCATATAGTTGACATTACCTAAAATACGATGGAACAGTGGTGAATCAGCCTCTCATGACACATTGTATGAGCTCAAAAAAGCCCTGAAAAGGTGATCACTGTATGGAGTGGGTTTACCACCACAGCAACAGAGACTCCATCCTCTCGTGAAAAGACAACTGCCTTTTTTTTGACTAAAAGAAAAATAAATAAACTTTATTCCTGTGAAGTGTCATATTAACTGC
Source organism: Chiroxiphia lanceolata (assembly GCF_009829145.1). NCBI lineage: Eukaryota > Metazoa > Chordata > Aves > Passeriformes > Pipridae > Chiroxiphia > Chiroxiphia lanceolata. Next base: position 6,895,701 of record NC_045643.1, on the reverse strand, counting down.
TGCACTGGAAATTATTAAGCTTAAAAATACTGGAATTAGCACCAAAACATACTTAAAAAAAGAAAAATCTGCTGAAGGGGATGAAATAAGATGTGGTAAAAGAGAAAGGATCAAATGGGGAGAAGCTTATTAATGCGAAACCTTCAGGACTGGTACTGAGACTCATTTCATTTAGCATTTTCATCAGTTATCTTGGCACAAAATAGAAGAATCAAACTAATTAAACATTAATGGCACAAAGTTAGATGGCAGTGACCATACTAATAAGGATCACAATCAAATACAAGAAGAGCTAGATGACACTAAGGACTGGAGAGACAAAAATGAAATAAATTATGATAGTAAGAAGTGCAAGGTCTTGCTCTGGAGATTACCACAAATTTCTGGTGTAACTGAGGGCACAGAGGTGTATTGGCTGGTCATGGGAAGATGATGCCCCTCAGGGTGATGCAGCCATATCCACCAGTGTGATGCAGCCCAAGGAGATACAACAGTGAGGGGGAAGATGGGTTATATTACTGTGAAGGTCATCAGGAAACTGCAGAGATGATCTCATGAGAGGGATTTAACACCCTAGTTATCCACCCCCACAAAGCAAAGCCAGCAGAGGGTTTGGCTGCTCAGTGGAATTCTGCTGAATGTTAAATACCAATGAAGAGACAAGGGCCAATGCACGCTGGAGAAGAAAAGGTACTTTGGGTTGGAACTCAGAATAAAGTTTTTAACGCTCTGGAGAGCAAGGTTCTGAAAGAGTCTTTTAAAAGTCAATAATTTTTAAGGCCAATTTCATAAAAAAGGATTATCTGACACGTTTGCCTGCAGTTTCAGAGCAGTAAACATGCTCACCCAGGAGAGCCGCCTTTTCCTTCTCCATTCTCTGTGCCTAATGGCCAAAACCAGCTCAGTAAGACAGATGGAGCTTCATTTCTCCTGCCAAGCCTTGATCTGAACTTACAGATCTCTGAGACCAAGACAGTCAGTGACAAAATAGAAATGCAGTCCATGCCCCATCCTACTGTGCTCTATTTCATCTCTGGGAGCACTGTGGATATAACTCTGCTGGGAGACCTCAGCAACCTCTCAGAAACTGGTTGAAATAAGGCAAACATTTTCTATTTAGTTGTTTTCATGTGATTTCCTGCATTATTTGAGGGAAGGTTTTTTGAAACCTTCATAAAATCCAAGCGTGCATTACAAGATATGACTACATTTACGACCTGACATTATGTCATATAATTATGTATTAATGTAATTTTTAAAGTGCCTATTTTTCTTCTGATTGAATCGGAAATGCTGCACATGCTGCCACACATATAAATCCAGCAAAGCTGTGTCTTGCTTTGCAGTATACTAGTGTACAAGAGTGGCTTTTTTTGTATGACTTTGAAAAGTGAGCCCTCACTCATCACATGGTGTTCTCACAGAGCTGCTCTACATTCTGGGCTGCAGAGAGGGTTACCCATGTCACCAGAAAATGTTACACGACAGCCTCTGAGACCTTTCCAACTCCACAGGTTCACTGATGGTTTAGTGACTGGAATCCAGCAGTAGTTTTAATGTATGACTTTCAACAAAGATTTCAGATGCAGAGTGCTTCAAATATATATTCTGGTGATGTAGCCATGAATTTTAAGTGGTCTAGTTTTAGCCTCTCTCTATTAGAAACTTTTTTGGAAAGCTTAGTTTTCATCATTCAGCCTTGTCAATTGTTGCTGTTCATAATCAAAATGAAAGACATGAAGTAGTGCTTAATAATAATAATAATTAAACCCTATAACTTTTGCTTTTCTCTCGATTTATTAGCAGGAATTTTTATTTTATTTGCCATTAGGCAACAAGCGTTATGGTGACAGAATTATTAAAATTGTCCTGAGCCATTTTATTTCCCTACTTATGAAAGGATATTCCGTAAGATTACACTAAAATACTACAAATTCTTTCATATATCAGAAGCCCTAGAGAGCAAGGCAGTATTAAGACAAGACAAATCTTCAAAATGCTGAGTAATGCCTTTGCTCCATCGATCTTTTACTCTGTCAAAATATTAGCTTTTTACTCTAGCACATTTTCTGTGCCACATACAGCAATTACGGGGTGACTGAAAAAAAGGGAGCCTGACAGGTTATGCTCCTGTGCAGTCTCCAGATTTTAATGGGGCTGACAAGTCTCAAGGACTCTCCTGCTGCAAGGGAGGTGCTGTTCTGCACAGTATTTCCCACAGCCTTGACACAACGCAATGATCAAGTTCACATATTGCTTAAAAAAATAAAGCAGCAGCAGCAAGGAGAAAAGGCAGAAAGCTGTATATAGGCTAAGAGTGAGCCATGGTATAAATCTCACTGGATATTTGCCAATAAGTATTTATTCATTTGAACTGGCATGTGCAGAATCATCTAGTCCCTCCTCATCTCACAAGGAACCAAAATCTAAACTCTCTTGCCTCTGCAAGGGAAAGGAGGGGCTGGCAATGACAGTGGCCCCAGCATCACGTACTGAATGGGAGCAGAGTTTGAGCCCTGACCCTTCCTGATGGGGAATGGCCAAATGCACTGTGGGACTGCCAGGGTTCACCTCTCGCTGGAGTGCCTGGGGTGGTTCTGTTATCACACTTAAGAAAATGGACTGCAAAAGGCTTGGACAAAAACACACCGTTGCAACTGCTCACTGATGTGAACATGGCAGCCAAGCCTCTGCTTTTGGCAGCTTCTTCTTTCAGATTTTTCTGTTCTCCTTCCTCCCCTCAAGTGCTGCAACTGCAGGACCCACAGAAACCTGGGTGCACCCAGAGTAAGACCCAGTTGTGTCTGGCAGCATGGCTCAGAGAGCACCAGCTCTAGGAGCTCTAGGAGCTCAGAGGTTCCTCTGCAACACCTCCTTCAATGCTCAGCTTTCCAGAAGTGCTGGCCTGTGAGTGCTGGACTAATGGGCTGGCCTCCCCCATCCACTGCTGGGAAAGCAGCATCACCCTGCTGTGCAGTCACACTTCCACCCCAAGCACTTTGCTTTTCTGTAACTTTGGGGAAGATGACATGAACACAAACTCCTCATCTCAGTGGCCTCATTTGCCATCTCTTCAGCAGCAAGAGAACTAACACAGCATATCCCATGTGCTGCCATGGATTATGAGCTTCCATGGGATGCAGATGCAGTCAGCACTAACACAAGGCCTCTAGCCAGAGATCTGGGAGCTGTTGTGATTTACCCACTCAAGATGTCTTTCTATAGCTCCAGGAAAGGCAGCAGGCATTTCAGAACCTCAGAATGCAGGGCTGGGGGTGTTTAAAAGGTCATCATTCCTTCTGCCACCTAAAGGCAAGATCAGCTTTGCCACAACTCTTTGTGACAGATCTTTGTACTTAGAGCTGTAAAACACTGGGCTCCCTCCCACAGCTCTTCTCAGTACTGTTTTTTCAGCAACAGTTAAGCAACTCTGCTTAGAAATTCACTTACATGAAGAAGTTTGCACCTCAAAAGGGTGCACCTTAGGAAAAGAACAGGTATTTAATTCAGGGCAAAACAAATACTGCAGACAAGGTTGATGAGGGGAACTTGAGCTTGAGATGTTTGAGGGCCATTACTACCCTGACACAGCTATAATTCCTAGTCTTTCCTATGGTAAAAAGACCCAAGTGAGTCTTTAATTCATGGCCTCTCTGCTTCTTAAACTCTTAAAAAGCAAGAAGATCTTTCTCTGATAAAGTCAAATCAATATCTAACATGAGAATCACTGGAAACACTTTTTTTGTGTTGCAGAGGGTTACAATGCAGACTGGTATAATTTACATTACAATTACTTGCCCTATTGTTGTGGAAAAGATCTGCAGGAATACATAATGCAGGAAAACATTTCCCTCCACTGGCTGAGTGTGAACAACCCATAAGGAGTTACTCCATGAAGGCTCTGAGCCCAGCTGCTGCGCTATGCGTGACTTCTAAAAATAGGGCACTCTGGAACAGGGAGGGGGGAAGAGGAGAAAGTCAGCAACCAAAATTCATCTCCAAATTTTTCATTTTTCTGTCTTGCCTGAAAAGGTAACTTGCATGAGGAAAGGGAAGCTGTGATCTCGTACCTGGAGACCCCTGACAGCCGAGGAGGGGCATCCAGTTTGTCCATTAGTTCTGTTACAGGTGCTGTTGTATTACCTTGGCCAAGTCACCTCCACATGTTTCTCTGACCACCTTCCTTTGTATTGTCTACTTAGATTATGCAGTTTAGATTCCTAAAGGTACTTGGGCACCTAATGCCTCTGTGGACACATTCTGAAGTCCTCCAGGTCAGGTACTATCGCTTACATCATGCACAGCCCAGCTTTGATCTTACCTGCCATACCTCACTACTGATACAAAAACTACCAATCATGACTGCTCATTTCTGAGCTCTTCTGTTCTACGATGTGAACAACAACCACGGGGCCCTGCAGGAGCTAACAACAGAATTCACTTCTTTTATATATTCACAAAAGTCAGGATAAGAATTCAAACACAAGGAAAAGCAGATTGAGAATCCACGTCATAAAACTATCACATAAAATCATATCCTTAACAATTACAGGTTGACTTCAACTGTAAATTTCATACAGAAAAGTATGGAAACATGAGTCACTTTGACAACAGAAACCTCCCCCAGTGTTTGCCGCCCAGCAGGCAATGGGCTCAGGACAACTTGGCTTTCCTAAGTTTCAGCAGCTTTATGTGGCCACGTCCAGAGCAAGGGGACCAAGGGGAAGTTAGGACAGTTAAAAGTGTGCTCCAATTTGGACCAGGAACTGGCCAGCTGCAAACACACTCAGATTCACTAAATGTAATTTTTCCTTATGAAAATGAAGGCTGAAAGGTGGCCTTACTGCAGGTGGGAGCTGACACACAGCAGCCTAATGGACCGATGACTCGTCAGCCTTATTAGATAAAGGCATCATCAGTCCCATCCTCTGGAAGCTGGAGAAACTTGTCCCCATAAAACCTGCAATCTCACAGCAGCGTGTTCCCAAATGCTGAGGTGGTTACTGAAAGTCGTGCTGCACCACCTGAATTTTTTAGATGCTTTGCAGAAGAACTACAGGGAAAAAGTCTTGTGTGTGTAATACACTGCTCTGGTCAGATGCTCAGAGCAGGATGATCTACCTCCTCACACCTCAGGATCTGTTTAAAAATGGTAATATTTCTTATTATTTCTGTATTTCTGTAGTGGCTCCTTCTGGCCTCAGAAGATGGAATCTGCCCTAGCCTAGCACTGCTGCGGTGTCCTCATCCCATCCCTGAACAGAGGCCAATGAATAACATGCCCCATTTGGCAAGTGCTTTCTCAAGTGTAAACAAGTGCGTTTTTAAAATGCCCCTCCCCACTCCTTCTTACAAAAATAAACCAAATTCACCATATTAACTGATAAACTGTGCACCAAAGTACTGACAAAAACCAGTAATAAATAATGAAAGCACAATTCTGCATTTTAAAAGAAGCCTTGGAACAGAAAGAGAGGTTATAACTTTAGCTCCAAGGAAGAACAAGGATAAAACTGCAGCAACATTTTGCACTATGTTTTAAAATCTTGGTGAGATCAGGAGGAAAAGCACTGTAAGATTTCAAATTATTACATGGTATAGTATCAGTTCTATAGGGATTGAAAGGCTCACATCTTTTTAAGCACTTAGATGCCTCAGGTAATATTTCTATTACATGCAATAAAGGAGAAAGTACCCAGATGTATGTTTTCATTGCTCACCTGATTCCTTAAGGATTTTCAGGAGAAAAAAAATCAAAGCCTGTATCCTCTGTTTTTTATACATATTGTACATATATGAAAAAAAAACCAAATTAAAATGAGCAGTAAATGCAGGAATTAAAAGCAGATATTTGAAATAAAAGGTGTTGATAAACTGGAGTGAGTTCAGTGGAGGGTCACCAAGATGTCCAAGGGCTGGAGCACTTGATGGATGGTGGGAGATGGAGAGACAATGGGCATAAACTGAAACAAAAGAGATTCATGTTGGATAACAGGAAACTTTTCCACAATGAGGACAATCAAGCAGCCAAAATGGCAGCCCTTAGGGGCTGGACAGTCTCCATCCTTGGAGGTTTTCAAGAGCAGGCTGGATAAAGCCCTTAATGGTCTGATGTCATATCTGCCCCTGCTTTGGGTAGGAAGGTGATTAGACCTCCTGCAGTTCCTTCCAACCTGATCTGCTTTATGATGTTACTTTCCCCACAATGCTTAAGGCAAGGGAATACTGAGAAAAATGGGAAAGCAACCATATGAGCTAGCAGAGAAGTAGAGAGACTGATGAGAAATCTTTCCCTGTCATTCTTCAAGGTGACCCTTATGCACTTTCATATGTAGAATTCTACAAAAGTAGAATTCTACATTCTGCAAAAGTAGAACAATCTACTTTTGGGGAAAAAAGGATGGCAAAATTGCTTTCCCAAAGCAAACACCTGATACACACAGAAACAGGGGCTGTCACTGAAGACACAGAAGGAGGTGGATATGAAACTTTAGATCTCTGAGCATCAGGTAAAAGAGCAAACATTCCCTGGTGTTGGTCTTGCGGTGTTGAGTTCTCTCTCAGAAGAGCTAAACAGAAAACAAGAAGCTACAAAACATTGCATCCCAAGAGCTGTTCCAGTGAGACTCTAATCCCTTCCTGAGCAGGATGAAATGAAAAAAGAAAACTTTATGGATTTTAAAGTGGGTTTATGGTCAATCCCTGTTCAGACAGGCATGTACCCTTCTGATGGTGCAGATACTGCCCCAAATCCTTAATTTGAGAGAACCTGTACTGCCCCCAAGGAATTCAATTGTAGGAGGAGGTAGTTCATGTTTAACTCAGAGAATTAAGCAGCACAGAGAAACTTGGCCAGTACACAGAGGGGGTTTTTTTAATTCTCTGTATTCCCTGATGTGGAGACAATTTGTGATTCTCTTATGGTTGTCTCTGAGAGCAGGGAAAACACTGGATTGAAACAAGACTTCAGATTCAAGAAAGAAACAAACACTTGGAGAGATCCCTTCAAACAGAGGCATCTCCAGTGTTAAGGCAGAACTCCCATTTTGTACAAAACACCAGTAACACAAACCACCAGAGACCCTGACATCAAACAGGCCCAGCAACAGATTCAATTGATGGAACTGCTCCTGCAGCCACAAAATGATGCTGTGGCTGGATCCTCTAATTACTGCAAGCTGATGGCTGCAATCCCCACATCAAAACTTTATCTTCTCCCTCACTTCAAAAGTTTCCAAAATTCATGAGAGCTTATGCTTTGCCCTACATACAGAAAGGGCCTTCACCAAGAGGAAATCTTGGGTTCAGGCACAGAGGTTTCAAAATAAGTGGAAGTTTAAGAGATCAGTGTGCCCATCCCTGTGGGCCTGAGGCAGGAAGACAGGCTGTTTGTAGAAATAGCTTTTTGTGGGATACATCAAGCTGCAGGAAGGGTACTCCACTCTGGGAAGACAGAGAGCAAAGGGCTGTGATTAAGTCAGGTTTTAGGGAGAACAAACAGAATTTAAAACAGTGGAAAGACAGAAACCACAGTGTCACAGCTGGGGGGTTTCCGTCCCTGATGTGTCCCATAATCTGTGTCTGAACAGTGTCTCTAAGAAATCTAACCTAGAAAAGTGCTGGCAAAGAAGAAAAAATCTTAACATATAAAATCCCGTAGTCTTCTGCACTCAGTACAGAGATCTTTAATACTAGCTGAGTGTGGAAAGGGGAAGTCTGCTGGCAGAACAGAATCTATCTGTATTAATACCTGAACAGAAATCTGCCTTCAGGCCTGTTATACAAACTTGAGGATGCAAAGTCTCACTCACAGTTCTTGAGATGATTTTCCACTTTTCTTCCTATTAAGGTACACATTTGCTGTGTATAAAATTATGGTTATGAAAGAATATTGTGGGAATTCAAAATATATTCCAGTTTAAATACAGAAAAATGGTTAACAGAGCCTTAGAGAACCATGCTTTTGTCATATTGCACAGATTAGGATTCACTGATATCTCCAGACAATTTACACGACGAGCCAGCATTTCTGTTAGAAAGGAGAAGTCACAGAAATTATTTGTCTTTGGAGACTGATTCTGGTGTTTTTCCTATATTAAAGTGAGGCTCCTATTAAGTCTGTGGATTTACTGTGACGGTGTCCTAAATCTTAGGAAATGTCAATATCTTCCTCCCTTTCTTTCCCATTTATTGCAGCATACTTCTTCTTCTCCTTTCTGTCAGCCTCCGTAATTGGTGGAAAGTAAGAGAAAAGCCCAGCATGGTGCTGAATCAATCTAATTGTGAGTTACAATGACTGCTGGTGTATCTGAACTCCTGGAGGGAACAGGCTGTATTTTCCCCAAAGGTAGTAATCTCCTTATTTCACTGTCAGGGGCCTGGGGGGAACCTGTGGGCCAAGGAAACGGGGTAACCCTTAGCACAGCCCAGCACAGGACACAGGGGTGTTGCCTGAAAGGTTTCCCTTTGTAGTTGTTATTCAGTTACTTTTTTTTTTTTTGGTCTCTTTTTCATGCTTTTTCGACTAGTGTTTCTCTGGTTTGCTACCTGTTTTCATCTATTCCTACTGCAGAGGAGGAAAACTAAGCAAATAATAGAGTGAACCAAAAGAAAAAGATAACGGCTTGGGATTTGTAGCAAGAAAGGGTGTAATTTCATCTAGTAAGAGGCACTTAAAATTTAAAAGCAAATCAAACCCAATTTATAGCTATATAGATATATGTTGGCTAAATAGAACATATCAGTTCAATTATTCTTGCTGAATTTCAATTACCATAAGACCCCACACATTTTAGAAATAAAATTAAACAATGCTTATTAAGCCATCTGGTATTCTGAAATATCTCTTTGGTTGTGTATTTAAACTTTTAAAGCAATTCTTATAAAATTTAGATTCTGGCTCCCATAGGAAAATACATTCATGAATTTAGTGCTCATTTAAGATAGACACTTTTTTCCTGATAGATTCAAGTGCTAAACAGAAAATTGTTTAGATGATTTCAAGCATTATTGCTCTCTAATAGTAATGCAGCAGCTAAGGAATAAATAAAATAAAGCACATTCTTTCTTTGGAATTCACTTAATTAGCAATATTCTGAAGTTATCCTGAATTCTACTTTAAAAGTGGGGTGGATTTGTTGATTTTTTTTTTGAAGCAAAGCAAAAGTTACATATCAAATGATGTAAAGCAATCAGGAACCTCCCCCTGCATCTATATTTACTTCCATGAGCTGTTGCATTAATATATAGAATTGTAGAATCATTTAGGTTGAAAAAGTCTTTTAAGACCATTAAGTCCAACTGTTTACCTAACACTGCCAAGCCCACCACTAAACCACTTCCACATCTACACAAGTTTTGAACCCTTCCAGGGATGGTTCCCTGGGCAGCCTGTCCCACTGCTTGAGCACCCTTTCAGTGAAGAAATTTTTCCTAATATCCAATCTATATCATAGCAAAGTTGTTCCCTCCGCTGACTTACCAACCATTGTGTGGATTCCATGCCCTCTCTGTTTGTCAAAGCAAAGACAGACTGGACCCCCTCTCCATCAGAGACTTAATAGAAACCCCCACCACAGGAGGTGGAGAAGGCAGCAGCTCCCCATGCTCCCTATTCACTGAGTCTTCAATGATCCAACTTGACCTTCCTTGCCTGAATAAAACTAGGCTTTCCTTTTTCTAAGCATAATCATGTATTTTGCTCCAGTCACTTCTACTCCCCAGACTCTGACAACCCAAGAAAAGTGCATTGTATTTGATGACCATTTGTCAGTTCATCTATAACTCTCCCTTTCAGCAGAGGTCTGTGAATATAAACGGCCATTTGATGCGAGTCTCCCATTCAACCAAACACACAAACCCATACAAGCTCATTATTTTCAGCATAAAATAAATCTATTCCCTCCACCTGGAATTGGAGAGCATCCCACCATGCTTTGAGAACAGAATATGACAGGGAGGGAAGAAAAGAGCTGATGTATTATACTTTGCTCAGTCCAAATTGAAAACCTACATGCCCTAATGGTATTTTGGTTTCCAAATGAGTTCTTTGAATAATATTCCCTTCCCCTCTTTCCATTAGAATATCCAGAAATTAATAATTTAGCCTAGTCATACTGTAGGCCACATGAGTGGTAACTTCTGAATAAAACAATAACCATTCATACCCACACTTAAATTGCTGGGAGGCCTCTGAGGCTCAGTGCCAAATATCTAACCCATCTCAAAGGTCTGGAGTAACAGGAACTCCAGAATAGCAGCTGCAGCTCAGTCAGCATAACTTCAGTTTAGGAGTTTGGGTTTGATTTGTTATGTTGACTTGCTGAGACTTTATATCCATAGGGAAAGGGGAGCACAGAGAAAGGTCACAGCCATGCCTCCTACAGCTCAATACAAGCTCCCAGGGCTGCCATTCACCCCGGGTCTTCTTATATTGCCAGGTTACACTCACAGCCTCTGCACTGAGACCCTTCTGTTGGCCTTTTAGGAAGACCTATGATCATGGTGCTCATGTCAGGCAATGCAGGAGTCTCAGGATCACCATGAGAGGAAATTCTGCATTTCAGGAAATTCAATCAAATCCGTGCCAGGATCCAACAGTTATGGAATTAAAGGATTCACCACTATGCCGTTGAAGTGCAATCAGGATATACAGGAGGTGAAAGGAAAAAGAAGCAAAGGGAAAGAAAAGTTTCCTGTACACTGCATCAACTGTAGAAAACTTGATCCATGTATTGCTAAACCATATGTTGCCAGGTAGACTCCCTAAGAGCTGAGGCTCAAAGGTTGCAAACAGCTGGGTTTTATTACAAGGGAGCACAGTGACAACTGTGGAGGCTCAACCTGCACAACCCTGGAGGGTTTAATCCTCATGGTGAAGGAGCAGTGTCCTGGGAGCCAGGGAAATCTGCTTAGCACTGATTGCCTCACCTCGGCCGGCTGCCTTCCCTCTGCTGCCGCCTCCCTCTCTCTGTTTATATTAATTAAATTCTCCACTTTAGCACGCTGTCTTGAAATACAGGCAGGGCTTAGTGACTGTAATTCCAGATTCCAACTGTGACATTAACACTGAAACACGCACAGAGCACATTCAGAATTAAAAAGCCTGCTTCCCCCTCTCTTAAATGATGAGACAAAAAGGATTCAGATGTCTCAGACACAAGTGTATCAGAAGCAGGGGCTTATATCAGTGAGAAGGAGTCAGTTACATGCCTGTTATATGCTTCCAGATTCTCAAAAGCACTACTTTAATTTTGCCACTTATTTCCATTATTCTCTTCCTACTTATTCCCAAAGCCAATTAAAATGCAAACAGGAGATTTTAAAGGCTTCAGTTCGATAACAGGCAGTGAGACAAGCAAGGCATGGGACGGCACTGAAATATGGCTCTTTAATGCAGGCATATTAATAGAAATAATTGGATTTCTAAAGTCTCACAACTGCAAGCGTAACCTCTTATTGTCCATTAAACCAATTGACATCCTGCATTTGTTATTTCAAAAGTGTGATTCTGATTTCATGAAGAGTGCTAAACATATTCAGTTTGCTCTAAGGAAAGTTCTGGAGTTTTCTTCTGAAGCACATCCGAGCATCATAGCATGGATTATATCCCACGGAGTCATCAAAGCCAGCACAGTAAATGCTGGCCTTGGAGAAGTTTTTGGCAAAGCCAGAGTTTCATGCAAAACACAGAATATATTATTAAGCTTTTAACAGTTATAATAAAAGAGTCAAAGAATTTAATCTCAACTTCTCAAAACAGCCTATGGGAAGTAGATGCTGGAACTTGCCTGAATTTCAGTGGAAGGCTTATGATGAAACATCCTGAGGAAATCCCTGCCCTACTCTGCTGTAGATTTCTGAATTTAACATCATCTAGTTTCCCATTTCGTATGTTTAATTCAAACTGTTTCCCCTGGCTATGACTGCTGTCAGGTGATAGGGCTAACACCATCTTTAAGCTCATCTGACAAGGCAGTGCCCAGTCCACCTTACGTCCCACTGTCATTGCCGCTTCTCTTACACCACATTCATCCTAAAGTGACAAACCCAAAGGAATATAAGCACCCCCACATATCCCTTTCTGTTTGTAGGGTTAGTTTTCAGTAATTTAGCTCCTTGAACATGACTGAGATGCCAGGTAAGAGCAGAGTCAGTTCAAGGTGGCAGAGGGAGAACACGGCAGGGGACAAGGAGAGCAGAGGAAACAGGAGGGCAGAATTGCATCCTACAGTTACCACTGGCCATTAAAAGGGGTTCACTTTCTTGACAGACCATGTGCTGCCTCTGGCTGCACAGGATTAAGGCTTCCCCCACCTCTGATGGTATAATTTCTAGTTTATTTATCCCAGCAGCAAGTGCACTGCCAACACAAGTGCTGGTTCTGCTCTCCTGCCCGCTCCCTGGAATGCGTCTCTACTCCTCTCTCTCCTTTTTGCCAGCACAAACATCCTTGTGACTGTGCCATGAGCTGAAGTGAGAAACAAATCTGAAGTGGTTCCCTGGTCTGGCTCCCAAAGCAGGTACACACCAGCCATGCCAGGAAAAGGGACAGCGAGAGAAGTGTCCGTCCCTGTGAGCAGCACAGTGAACTTCTGCCAGAGCTGTTCATGGAGCTGCAGCTGTGATCCGAGAGCTGAAAGCCAACCCTTCAAGAGTGGGAAAGGAAAGGCAGCCTTCTAACTTTGTTTCCAGCACACACCACAATACACATGCAGGCTCTGGAATAGCTTAGAAATGAAGTTCCACTGCCGATGAGTTAGAATTATGCTCCATATCCATGGTTATAGAGACAACTCTACATTTGAAGCACCCGTTTAAAACATAAATTAATATTGAAAAGATACACCGAATTTTTTATACTTATTAATTTTCTATTACTTATTCCAACATGAATATTTCCCTATTTATAGCATGATAAATGATTATCTATTTTCTAGTCTTTCTACAAGCAAGATTTCAGTTTCCTTTTCAGCTCCTTCAGATAGTACCTTGTACAGAAAGGTTCAAGTGCCATGTTTTTATTACCACTAATGCAGAACAAGTCATTTTTCCAGTTGAAATTATGACAACTATGTCACAAAGAGAAGCAAGAGCAAAAATGTATCTTTGTTTCTTCTTTAATGGATAAAAAAGAAAAAAAATTACCACTTTTGTTGTATTTCCTGTCAGGGGAAGTCGAAGAACACTTAACGCACACCTCGTGGCCTTAACACTAGTAACTTCAACAAAGGGTTCATTGTGAAATTGCTTTTCATCTCAAAGTAAAAACATGAAAAACTATGTAGAGGACTGAGGATTTACCAATCCAAAACTAAGTATTTCAACTGAAAATTGGAATTATTCTTCTTAAGCAAATGAAAAGAGAAAATAGTGAGGGAGCTCCGCTCCAACAGTTCTGTTCTCAGTTCTGGATCTCTTAATTCATATTCTTAAACATATTGTATTGAGCGTTTTGCAATCAAACATTGATAAAATAATGAAATACATCAAAAGATAGAAATAGCATAAAGAATGGTCAGCCCTCAAATCATGAGCAAAGTAAGCCATTAAGAACACAGAGACCGAGTTCCCCACCCAACCCCTCTAATGTGCCACTCTAATGCTCCACAGGCATCCTGAGCATCTTGTTTCCTTCACTGAAGTGGCATCACATGGAGAAAAAACACCTTTAAAAATTCAACTAATTTGGAGCCACAAACAGGAAAATGTCTTAATCCTAATTTTATAGCAGAATTTTATGTCAGTACATACTTTTTTAGATGCCTTAAACTGCTAATTTCCATAAATTACCATGCCTGGGTCTCTTTTAATAGTAAACATATCTTTGTATTTCCTGCTTGTAATGCTTGGCTTTACCATAATTACAGTGTGTTCCCTGTTTTCAGCCCCATAAGGATCCCCCTCACTGCTCTCTCCTCAGCCAAGCTCTGCTCAACATAGTTTTCTATTAGCAGAGACACAAAATGAACCTGCAAAATTTACTCAGAGATTTACTGCATGCACAGCACTTGCACATGTATATGCAAACTCACATTTGCATATTCAAAATGTCTGCTGTTGCCCACGAACACGTTTTATTTTGGCATGCTATGGCTGTACATGCAAATTCCCCGCTTCCAGCATCAATTACCTACTCCCCCACAATCAATATGTTCCCTTTCCTAAAACAATCCATTTCAGACCCTATATTACTTTGCTTCCCTGTAAGTCAATACATACTGCCACGTCCCCCCACATAAATGTCTTTGCCCAATTCTTTTTACTGATTCTGTCGATTCCGTGCTGGTCCCTATTTGCTTTCCAAAATCTTCAGCTTCCTCTCTCCCCTTTTTCCCAGACCCTGCTTTTGCTCACTCCATGTAGAGAAAGAGCAGCAGCTCTACCTGTTTCTCACCTGTCTGACACAGAGGCACCTGCTGCTCCCTTGCTAAAGAAACAGCATCCCCCAAAGGCAGCATTCAAGAGGATCCACATAAGGGACTGTGACCAGGAGCACCTGCCAAGGACACGAATGAGCAACACAGAGGACAGAGCAGAGGACAGAGGACAAAAGCACTGCATGGATATATCACTGTTATATGAGATTCTTCACTGGGCTTTATGTGGATGAACCAGTTCATCACCAGAGTACACACATCCCCTGAATCAGTCAGGGGAGAGCAGGTCCCACCCCACCTTGTCTGAACACTTCTGCCTGGCAGTGTCTCAAGCAATGGCAATTTTGCACAGCCTCGTGACCCACTCACCACCTCTCTCCTGCAAAACCACGGCACCGTGTGTTCGATTCCCTGTGCTGCCCTGGCCATGGCTGCACACGGACACACGGACACATCTCAGTGGGAGAGGACAGTGCTGTGGGGAATTGATTCCTGAAGGCTCATGTCACTAACCCTTAACCTGCACTTGTGCCAGCCTGGCCACTGGAGCCAGGACCGTGGGCAAAAGCAGTCAGCTGGAGTGTGGATAATGAAGAAGCCTCTCTCAGCTTTACACCCCCAGAGCTGGCTCACAGTCCTCAGCTTTGTCCTGCTCAGAGCACACTTCACACCTGAACGTAGAAAAGTTCCATACTTTGAAAGAATGTTAGTTATAAGGACTGAGCTAGCTAACCTACACAAAATTTAACTATTGATCCTAACCATTAAACCACTTTAAATTATGAAAATAAATTCCAAATGTACTCGGTAGACTAAATTTACTTTTCATTTCCCCCCATGTGTAAGGCCTATTTGCCTAATTTAATGTTTTACAGCTATCTTTGTTGTGCAAATACTTTCTACAGTGAATATGGAATATATGAAAAACAATCAGAAACTCTCATTCTGCAGTTGTGCTATTTACTTCCTTCCTGAAAACTCAGCTGAGTGAAGTCAGGGTAATTGCCTCTAAGTTGCTCTGAATAATGTTGCAGAGCCTTGTGCTGACAGTCACACCATTCTTCTACTGCTCGTGTATCCCAGAGCTATTCCAGTGGCTAACTGTAATTCATTTTGGCTGCTAGATCTGCATGGAAAGATGAAAGCTGGTAGCAAATGTCCTTAGTCTGCCTCCAATCTTCATCAACTTTCTATCCAGTAATTTTGTAGATGTTACATGCTCCAAAATCACGGAGTCTTTGCTCCCTTTCCCCCATTCCCTGCACGTTGCCATCATTCAAGGTGGTAGCAGCTGTACACCAGCTCATTATGTTAAACTAATCTTGCCACCTGACATTCTTTTCACCAATCAATCTGTTGATTACGGCCAGTTTAAATCTTACTGATAAACAGGAGTCTGCAATCTTTCAAAGGACAATAGAATCTGAATTAATTCACATCCAGCAGAGGAAAACCAAAATCCTCCCACAAACAGAACTGAGAAACTTCCTAGCCCACAAGGACAACGTTTATGGAGCGGCAGATGGGCTTTCACACGCTGCAGTGCAGGAGAGCGTGGCCTCCTCAGCTCTCAGACAGCACTCAGACTGAGGAGAAGCTCATTCTCACATAGAAATTTATTAATTACACCTTGAAACTCTACCAAGTTAGCCTGTTACTGACGCCAGCTCTCAAACTGTTCTCATGCGTAACTCATCTTTAAAATGTGCAAACATGAAGATTTGAAGTTCCTGTCATAAATATTTCCACGTTACACTTACTAGTCTATCAACCACACACCTCACAGAACCAAACAAACCCCCAGTCTGACATCTACACAGATAACCAGGGGAAATTCATATAAAAAGGGAGGAAAATCATACCTGTTTTCTTTAAACTATCCTTACGATATGTTCCATACTTGGCAACATAATGAGTAGGTTTAGATTGGAAATCAGGAAGTAATTCTTCCTTGTGACAGTGGTGAGGCCCTGGCACAGGTTGCCCAGAGAAGCTGTAGATTCCCCATCCCTGGAAGTTTTCAAGGCCAGGTTGGACAGGGCTTGGAGCAACCTGGGCTAGTGGAAGGTGTCCCTGCCCATGGCAGGGGGTTGGAACTGGATGGTCTTTAAGTCCCTTTCAACCCAAACCATTCTGGATTTCTATGAGTAGACAATTCTTACAACGGAAATGCTTTTCAAAGAACACTAATATTCATGGCCTTCTAAAAAGAGATAAAAGAAAAAGAAGACATTATTTGCATGGTTGGCCTTTACAGAAATAACAAAAATAATTCTCGCTTTTATGGACAACAGTAACATTTGCAGTCCAAAAATCATAAACGTCCTGTAACAGATGATGATTGCCTCGCTGACATGATGAATACGAGGCATTTGGTTTTTAATGGCTTTTGTAATTTTTTTTTCCTTATGGGAGCACCATTCTGTGTAAATGTATTTTAGTCTTCAGTACTTGGAAGCGACTTCACACATTATTATTCTACATTAGCTTCATTTGTCAGTTTGATGACTAAAGACCTATTGGCCAGATGCAAACGCTGCTTCCTAATCTTGATCTATCACGCACAACAGCCGTGGGTGTGTCATTCCCCGCGAAGGAGGATGAATCAGGAGAGTCCTTCTGTAAGGTAAGGTGCACAGATAAACTAGATGCATTAATTACCTGAAGGGAGTTCTGGCTTACTTGTGAGAACGTTTAGTTGCATTAAAAAACCCCAAAGTACCCCAGGCATAAAGCTAACTGTCAGAAGTGTAGCCTTTCCCAGTCCAAAGATGCTGGCACTGGCCTTGACTGTGTGTGTTGAGGGGCTCTGTGCCCCTGATCAGCCACACGTGAATAGTCTAGAGAAGTCAACATGAATTTGGATGCTTTACTAAAACAAGGCCAGGAAATCTAATATACTTTATTCCTCATCTCTATTATACGTGCATGAAATGATATCCTTGGATTCAGACATATATAAAATAATTAACTTTTTTTTCTTCAAGTAAGCATCAGGTGAAAACAGTGAGATGTGTTAAGAGCTTGCTAATTGATGATATATTGCCTTAAATTAATTTTCTACTATTAATGTTACTTAATGGAATTTCATATTTCTTATTTGAAAAATGAGGGTCAAAGGAAGCAATGATGAGAGACAATTACAATTACCACTTAGGACCATTAATATGTAAATATATGGGTAAGTTGAGATTGCTAATTTAAATTGCATAATGGCTGGATATTTTCAAAGTTAGAGCCTAACAGTTTCTGCCATTACTCGTGTCTATTTTATGCTTACACTGTCAGTGATTTTTATCCTTAACAAACCATGAATAACAGCATGGCATTTATTCTATTAACTGATATGGGCATTAATCTTGCATTATGCCATTCAAACATTTTATTTCTTCCTAAAAATACAACAGGTTAAAAAATTACATCACTTACATACCTTCATGAGCCAGCTCATGAGTCAATCCAAGAAGATGGGTTCATCTTCTTGGTAGATCCTGCCATAATCATCCAGTGGGCTTTTTTAGCACCTTCTTTTGCAACATCTGATATTACCAACTTAAAAGCACAGATATTTTTAAAAGGTCAAGATAGAGAAAGGGTTTGATCCAAGGATCCCCAGCTTAGCAATCCAAACGTCAAGAGAACTATCAAATGTCAAAAGAAACTGGAAAAGACCTGGACAAATAATTTCTGCAATGCTTCTCATTTATGCCATGTATGCACAAGAGAAATATTTTAACCAGTTCTAGTTCAATGATATTTCACAAATTTCATCTAATTTCAAACAAGTAAAGTATGAACAATGAGAACTTCCTCAGTTATGGGTTCTTTCATGAATATTACACTGTTACCTAAAACTTTGAAATCAAGACTGTCCTTCAAAAATACAATTCTAAATTATTGCCCGTATTACGTGGACCATGAAAATAAAATCAGAAATAAAACTCTGCAGCCCACTTGTAATCCCAGTGCATTATTCATTTTAATTTAAAATAAAGTATGTGTTTTCAGAAGAATTCTGCATCGACTGCCATGCATTCTCCTCACAGAAGTGTGAAAAAATGACGATGGCTGTGGGAATTTTTTTTATATGTGATTTTAAGAAATTTTTGAAAATATTTTTTTTTCCTTGAGGTATATATCTAGTGCAAATATTCATTGCCTCAAAGTAAAATAAAGGCTTTCTGTTTCCAAAAGAATTTTCAGTTGTAAGCAAATTTGGTAAGATATAACCAAATGAAAATCCTTAAGATCTTCCTTCTCCTTGCCTTGCATGATTTAAATGAATGTTTGATTTAAATTAATGCTTGATAGTTTTAGGGAGGCATCAAATAAAATCAAATACTATCATCAGGTGAAACAACTTCCTTTGGTATGTATAAGGACATTTATGTAAACTATCTTCAAGCACATCCTAATGATAAACAAGTATGTTGATAACTTGCTGCAACAATCTAAAAAGAATCTTGTTTTATGTCTGCATTCTCTGCTCTGCTCCAATTGGGTCCATAAAGAAGCAACTGCCTTTCCAATTTGCCCTTTACTCTGTAATAAGTATGATGTGGCCTTTCTGTAGACAATTCACTCATGTCACTACAGAAGATATAAAGAATAAATCAAGCCCAATATCTGAGCCATCTGTAATAAAGCTTTAACTACTGATTCAAGAGATATTTTCCCCATAAATTGACTCACCGCACAACTGGGATTGCTCCAAGCCTTTAAGGCTTTATCTGCTAACTGTTTGGAAATAGAGATGATAACTCCCCCAGAGCTGATAGAGCCAAGCAGTTAAAAAGTGTTTTAGACAATATCTTCAAAGGCCTTGACAGAGAATCCCATAATACTCTAAATTTCTTTAGCTGTGATCTATTCTTAAATATAAACCTCTCCTTTAATCCCCACTTTGGACTGCTGGAATCACTGGATGGGTTGGGGAAAGTATTTTGGTACAGATAAACAGCTGAAGAATACTATAGCCAGATTACTGAAGGGAGACAGAGAAATTTACTTAAAATCACAGAATCACACAATCATCAAGGTCGGAAAAGACCTCCAAGATCACTGACTCCAACTTTTGACCAACTACCACCTTGTCAACTAGTCCAGAGCACTAAGTGCCACATCCAATCATTTCCTGAACACCTTCAGGGATGGGGACTCCACCTCCTCCCTAGGCAGCACATTCCAATGTCTGACCACCCTTTCAGTGAAGAAATTCTTCCTGATGTCCAAACTAATCTTGATGTTCGAGATCTATCTAGAGAAAATACACTGTTACAATAAAAAAAATGCAAAGAGGTGAGTGCTGTTTATGAGAAACACTAAAGGAAAAGGTAACACAGTAAGAAAATATTAGTCAGAGAACAGCTCCAAGAGCAGCTCCTTTCACTGTGCTAACTCCAGCACAGGCAGATGGAAATCAGTTCTCAGGGGTTACTGAGGACAAAAGCCCAGGGTAGGCTGTATGCTGCTCATTTTTCTAAATCTACTTCTCCCTGTGACTCAGAGGGCACCTGCACACTCCCAGCTACCCCTTCCATATGCAACAGCAATAATACACAGTCCACTTGATGCATAACCAAGAAGGTCTCCATGAAAAGGTGCACCAGTGCAGTCAGGAGAATCAAGCACCAACAAAACCCCTTCAGTGTGCTGCTGGCAGTGTAAGGAAATCAAACATTAACCCACATTGGCCAGGGTCTGCTGTCCCCACTGCAGGCAAGAGCCCCAAATACAGCCCCTGAGTAAAGAGATGAATGTCTATAACCTATAATCCTTTGCACACTACGTCCTACCCTGGCACTTACAAAGAGATGGATCTGGAACCTGCCTTTACCCACTCCCTGTCAAGAGGGCACTTCCCTTCCTATTTCTGTCACTTGGCATCTAAGGTCACCAATAGGTTACCATGAAATAATTTCCTTACCTAAAACACAGCTAACCGCTCTTTACAGCAAAGAGAAGGTAAAAGCAATGACGGATGGAAGTTCATGGCAAGTCTCTGCTAGGCCAGTATAATGTAATGGAAGTATAATGGGGAGTATAATGTGTTTGTGCTGGGAAAGCCTGCTGCACTCTCTGAATGACATACATATCATGAATTCATGTATTTCAGTTCTGCAGAAGCTGACAAGAAAAAAAAAATCCACCTATATTCTAAATCTGTAATTCAAAACCTGAAATCAAGTTCATATTTCTTTGAAGGGGCTAATTGAATTTGTTCCTTTTTTGACTTGACCTCATTTTATTTTGTATTTGCTATGCCACTGAAGTTTATGTAAAGAATTTACACTTTGAAAATTAGAAGTTAGAACTCTTTAGAGATATTTTTTTGTTCTAATAATTCTAAAACAATTTACAGAAGTTCAATAGAGTAGGAAGAAGATTAGGCCACCAAATGAAAGAAATGCAAATGATCTTCAAAAGCTGGCCTCCCCCCATCTTATCTTTGAGAGTGGATAAATCCACTTTGATACTAGGATTTAATAAAAAGATCAAAAAAAGTCCATATGCTTGTATCTGATGTTATTCAGGTAATTTTGTTGTTGAAGCAGTTCTGAGGATGGAACCTACACCAGGGAATGTATATCTGCTGTTTCTCAGCAGTAAAACATTAGCCGTACATTTGCAGAACTCCTAGGACTGGGGGACACAGGGAAACACAAAGATTGTAGCTCCTGAATCTCTTTCTCTCTTTTAAAAATAAGTTTTATAATAAAAGAAGTTGACATACTGTAAACAGCAAACATCCTTTCCACATGATCAGTTAGACATAAAATAACCTATACCTTAGGTTTAACAAGAGATGGTCTGAGGGATTCCAAATGAGGATGTAGGAGGGGAGAGAGAAACAGGAGACAAGACTATGAGCCACTGTGAGTCAAAGGTATATGCAAATGCCTTGCAACAATTTGTATTCATTACAGAATCAGAAGAGAACAAACTAATTTAATTTTATATGCTAAGTCCAGCATTTGTCTTGCAAATGTTCTAAGAGACCACACTGAAAACATTAATTGTATAGTTTCTTATAAGGGAAAGAGAGAGAACAAACAGGAAGAACATTCCTGAATGATAAAATGTCTGAGGGATCTGGTGGGAATTCTTCACATAAGATGTATTCTTCTTTAGGGAACAGGTGTAGATGTAAACAGATGGGCTTATATAAGTAGAATTGGCAGCTCCACAGATAGCTGCTTTACTGTTATATATGATTTTTCAGACTCACCAGGGTATTCAGGACCACTCTGCTTAATTATTCTTAACATTTTGCCCATTTCATATGCTCACAATATAATGGGCAAATATAAAAATAATTTAAGCAAACTGTTGTTTAAATCTCAATGGAAACAATACCTTTTATTCCAACAAATCACTTAAAGAGGGAACTGCCTATTTTATGAATGTTAGTCCATCTGTTCACAATAGCTCCTTTGGAAGTATTTGTTTTGCTTGGAAATATCCAAACTGATTCTGTGTGTGGCAGTAGACGGGCTGAGGTGTGTTTGCTGCTTTTAAATCACTGAGCATATAAAGGGGTTTTTACTTTTGCTGGGCTAGGACAACTGAAGACATGAAATGCTTGAATTCTAGATTAGAGCACCTCCCCTATGGGGACAGGCTGAGAGAGCTGGGGCTGTTCAGCCTGGGAAAGAGAAGGCTGCATGAAGATCTAACAGCAGCCTTCCAGTACCTAAAGAGAACTATGTGGAAGCTGGAAACAGACTCTTCATCAGGAACTGTACTGATAGGATAAGGAGTAATGGGTACAAACTGAAAGGCTGTAGGTTTAGATGAGGTATTAGGAAGAAATTCTTCCCTGTGAGGGTGGTGAGGCCCTGGCACAGGTTGCCCAGAGAACCTGCAGCTGCCCCATCCCTGGAAGTGTTCAAGGCCAGGTTGGATGAGGCTTGGAGCAACCTGGCCTAGTGGAAGGTGTTCCCTGCCCATGGCAGGGGTGTGGAACGAGATGCTCTTTAAGTTTCCTTCCAACCCAAACCATTCTGTGATTCTGTGATTTTAGGTGTGTCTGTTCTGGAGAGGATGTACCAACAGGCATTGTGTTTCCATGACGATGGCCACACTGTACTGGGGTGCAGTTCTCACCTCTCCTCCATGAATTATAAGAGAAGAACAAGTGAGGTAACTCTACAGAGAGGTCCAGTGCAGGCCACTTCAAATTCAGGCACACATGGTGCTCATAGCACAAGTGACAGAGCCACACTAGTAATGTGACCAGGATCACAGCATCTACCATTTCACAGTGGCAGGATCCCAATGGTCACTCTGCCACACCTTTACACAAAAAACAGCTTCACATATAATGGGGTAATTCCTGGAAGTTAAATCTCCTCATCCAGCCTTTAGCATATGCTTCCAAAAAGCCCAAACAGACCGTGAATATGTATGTTAAGAGCAAAACTGCAGAAGAGCCAAAGGACTGCAATCTGCACGTATTTGTACATAAGGTGAAGGTCAGATCTGTGCTAATGGGTGTGATTGTGCTCTCATCTCTTGAGCAACCCAGTCTGTGTCATTTTGGATCCATTCCACCAAATTATTCAGACATTCCCCTCAGTACTACTCAAACAATAATTGCAGAGAACATCAGGACAAATCACAGAAGTGAACATCAAATGTAAGAACAGAAGAGCTTTTATAGCAGCGAAAGGAAAGGAACACCAGAAAACGAATGAGAAAGGAATGACAAGGAATTGTTATAAAATATGTACCAGAGTGCCTGGTTAGTGTAAGAGTTTGAACGGGCAGCCCCAGGAGCCCTCAGGCCAACAGCACATGCAGCTGAGAGTCAAACTAGGACTCTCAGTGAAGTTGTGTTTGAAAACCACCCCAGAGCTGCGATGTCTGACCTAATGAACCACTAACAGCCAGAGCAGCCTGCTGCAGCACTCAGGATGTACCTACTCAGCTGGGTCCCCTATGATGTCACAGAAAATGCCCTGTACAGAATGTATGGTGCCTGCTAGACAGAGGCTGGCTCAGGGGGATTACAGCAACAGCCACCCAGAGCATGTGGTATCAAGTAAGACAAAAGCCAAGAAGAAAACATCTTCAGTCATTGGAGGCTCAGACTTCTCTTCCCTTGAAAGGGCCAACACCAAGACTCAAGATATCCCCTACCCTGGCCCACTAAGTCCTAGCTTGCCACAGAGAACCTGCTGCACAAGGTACATGACACCATGGGGATGTTCAACACTGCCCAGCAAACAATGTCAGTCTTCTCTCCAAACATCAGATCTATATCTACCAGGTAAGACTTTGGGTGGTATTTCAGGAGAGCATCTTTTTTTCTTTAGCTGAGGGGTTCTGAATGAGGTGATGTTTAATAATTTCTGTGGGGATAGTTCTTCTTGATTTCCTTTCCTGTTTCCTTTCCCTATGCTTTGCTCTGATGCCAGGGAAGAAGTGTTCATTGTATTCAGTAACCTCGTTTTCCCCAATTTTGTGTTTACTATGCCTGCAATACCCTATCAAGCATCAGAGTTGTCTACTAACTTCTACAAACATGTCCTATAACAAATGTGTTAATTAATAAATAAAATTACCATCAATCACAATACCTGCATCATGAGGCTCAGCAGTCCCACATTCAAACACACAGAAGCAGGAGCTGTAAGGGGAAGGCCATGAGTTTCTAAAGGCAGGTTGTTCACTCACTCCTGGTAATTGCAGCTGCTCAGGGAAGAAGGTGGAGGAACTCTCTCAGCCACAGCACTGAGCGAAGCCAGCACAGGCACAGACCTGCCCTCCCTGGGGTCTGACTCAGAGGGTTCAGCTGCCTAAATGGAGCCCATTATTTTGCTGGTCCATCAGCCAATGACTCCTTATTTTGCCAGTACCTAAACATAGCTTGCAAGCACAGCTAAAATACTAATCATTAATTACAGTCACTGTTATAAAAGCCAATTATACTATCAGAGATATTCCCAATGCCATTCAGGCTGACTGGCTACTGTATGGAACTGAAGGAAAAATAATACACAATAGAAAATAAAACCCCCTCAAATACTGGACCCCAGTGGAGAAGGCTAATTCCAATGATGTAAGGAAAGACCTGTTTAGCCACATACACATAATTGTATATTAGAGTTTTAAGCAGACAGCTGTGGCTGCAGTCTGGAACACAGAAAGGAATGAACCTGAATAAAAGGCTGTTATCAACTACTACTACTATAGTTCTGGCAAGGAAGCCAGGGAAGGCAATGAATTTAACAGACTATGCTTTAAGTTCCACTTTTTTTATGGAATGCACAATGAAATTCTCAAATTCAGTGAACCTCGCGCTCCAAGGACGGCTTTAACAATTTAACTCCTGATCTTACCATCCAACTTTAATATTACCACCCAACTTCAGATGCACATCTAGCTGAGCAACAAAATACCTTCTATTAAGTAGATGTACGTCTTCGGTTGAAGGAACTGCTGACTCATTCCTTTACTAGGAAGAGTCATCTATTCCTTTAAAGATGAGGTCTCTCAAAGAAAGCCAGGTGCCCCATATACCAATAGCCTAAATCCCTCTTCCCTGTGATGGATTCCAAAGCCACCTGCGCATTATTCCGACCATACCCGAGCAGCTGCAATCCCACGAGCCACCAGAACTGGGTGTCAGCAGAGAGCTGAGCTTTTGTAACTCTCGAAACATGCCCTGGACAGGCTGCATTGGTTTCTTAAAAGGGAACAGGAGTCCCAAAATCTTGGACTAAGGTGATTAAATACTTGCTAGAATCAGAGAGTATTCAAACAGGAGTTTTAGAAAACATTAAATATGAAATTAACTGAAATAATTACTGAAGTACAAGATCTACTGCTTAACGTGATCCAAGGGGCAGAGGAATGGAAGGTGGCAAATGTTACAGCAACTTCTGAAAAGAGCCTGAGAAACTGCCAGCTGGTACCTCTGATTTCTTTACAGGTGTAATAAACTCAGTTGTGTAATAAACAGATTTAGCTGATGCGCAGAGAAATGTAACACCATAGGGAAGAGTTACCAGAGCTTTTACAGCAGGAAACCACACATCAGAAATCTGCTCCAGGTCTTTGATGGTGCTGGGAAGCACAGGAGGAAGGGTTGTGACTGACATGAGATAGTTGAACTGCCAGAAGTTTTGATGATCAAAGTTGGGAGGGGGAAAAATGGAACCTTTCCAATAGGACACAGTCAGGAAAATACAGAAACAGACTACCAGAAGAATGTGACATTTATTCTGGGACCTGTGCTAGTCAACATATAATTTTTTTTACAAGATGTGAAGGTGAGCACTGATAGTATAAAATTATTCATGTTTTTCAAGACAACAGCACATTTCACAGACCCACTGAAGAATCTCAAGATGCTACTGGATTTAGTGGCAGATGAAACTGAATTCTGTGAGACATGAAATGGTTCAAATGAACAAAAGTATCCTTAATTATACAAATCCAATGATGGACAGTAAACTAGCCTTTGTCATTCAGGAGAGAGATCTCACAGCCACCTGTTTTCTTTGAAAATATCAGCTTGGTATAATGTCAAGATTTAAGATTTATTGGGGGGGGAGCCAGAGAAGAAAATCAGGAAACCTCATTAGGCCTCCTTTTAAAACCATGATTTAAGCACATGTTAAATACATCACAGAGGACTTGTCCCTCTTCTCTGTTTCCAAAAGCATGCAGCCAAAATAAGACTTACGGAAGGGTAACAAATGAAGAAAGGTGAGGAATGGCTTATGCATCCAGGAGATTGAACAGACACAGACACTTCAGCTGTGGAAAGAGAGCAGGGGAAGATGTGCCAGCATGGAGAGGCTGAACAAGGAACAAGGAACTAATTCCCACAGTATGAGAATCAGAATGTATCACTAAGAGATTTAAAGCAAAGGCAGGGAAGTACTTCATCATAGCTACGGGATCTGTTGGAAATATAAAGAAGTTTCGAACCGAAAGATTAGGGAAGTTTAACAGATCCATGAACACCAAAGTGCATGAGGTCCCCAGCTCTGGGAGCCCCCGGTCCAGAGGGCACTGGAGGAGAGCAGCAGGGAAAACAGTGTTTTCCCTAAGCATCACCTCCTGCCCAGTGCCAGGGGTGGGTCTGGCACAAGAGACCTTTGCTATGACCCAAAGCACTGCAGTTCTGCTCTGCTGTGTTTCCTGGCAGGTTCCTGAGGTACTGCACACATAATCATTTATGATATAAAATGCTGAAGGGGGAATGATGCTTGACATGACCCAACATTAAAGAACTCTCTGTCATCGCCACCCTCTTTGGCTTTTTTCTAGAAGAGGAAAAAAAAAAGATATTTCCTTTTTTTTTCACACAGTTTAAAGAGGAAAGACTAAAAGTAAGTAGACTATAAAAATAAGTAGATTTTACCCTACTCCCCAAGAGCACAGGATACTCAGAGAGGTAACAGCTCTACATAAAACATATTTTCACAAATTAAAAGATAGGCAAAGAAGTAAAGAAAGTTCATTCCACAGGAAAAAAACCTGAAACCAAACAAACAGCTCAAATATCCAAGTCAGGCTTCAGAGGCTGTTTACAGATTTCTTTCCTTGCTTATTTTCCCATTCATCATCATGTATAGTATTTTGCCACAGAAAGAAAAAGGGAATTCAAACACTTCATTTAGTTGCCCAAAAGTAGCAGTACAAAAAATGTCTTTCTGCCCAGGAAATGACCATGGGCTTGCTGGTGGGAGCCTTTACAAAAGGACAGGCAATATTTATGAGCAGTTTGAAGGTTTCCTAGTGAATATCCATCTGGACAAAGTGGATATGCAAGTTTTGCACTCTCTTTCTCTCTCCTAGGTCACTTATCTAATCCTAAAATTGCATCCAATTTTCTCTGAGGAATAGGTCTGCATAAGTTCAATGCCTCAAAAGCATCTAAATCAGGATTTTCCTGGTAGTGGAGCAGCCCTAAAAACAAATTAAAATCAGGCTTTCGTGACAATGGGGATTTTGTCTCAGGCTCCCAGTTCACTTCAAACTAATGGGTTTGTTTTGTGCCCATGCAGGCCTGAAAAAGAGGGGCTGGCACAGCCCACGGTAGGAGCAGCTGGCAGTATTTGTCCCTCTCAGCCAACACGCTGCCTTTCCGTGGACATGACCCACCAGTGCAGCCAGTCCTGACTGGCAGCAGCTGGGGGGAACTGCAGAGATGCCCTGAACTTTGTCTCTCTCACCTTCTTCTCACCTTCTTCCCCCTGGCCCTTGAAATGCAAGCAGGAGTCCTAGATTGGTCCATAAAAAATAACAAGCACTCCTAGGACATCTGTATGGAGATCATATTGTTAATCAATATATTTTGCATAGCCCCATGGATCACTTGTTATTGATGATTATGCATTTTAGCTCCTGTGACAATTTGTCAATAAAATAAAAATAAAAAAGGGCTAAGGACAGCATACTTTTAATTCAAAGATGATCTCTTTCTTGAGAAGAGATGCCACTTTCCAAGCTCTGAAAAGAACTAGCTCACGAATATATCTCATTTACCAAGTGGAAGAGCTCTTCAAAGAATCAAAACTTTCTTGGTAATCACAAAACAGGTAATCTGGAGGTGAATAATTTTCTTTTAGAGTTTAGTTACTTTAAAAAATGAATATTGGAAAAATAGCAAGTTTGCTAAAAATATAAGTTTTGAGTTATTGAAAGTGTGTTACTCAAATTCAACATAGACTGGCAAAGTTTTTACCTCCAAAAAGGGGAAAGCTAAATACTGGTTATGGATAGTTTTAAAGATTGGGGGGGGGGTTATATGAAACTGTCTGACACTTCATTTTCTACTTTCAATTCAAAATATGAACTTTGCTTCTTGAAAGGGAAAAGAGCAGTGGGTAAACCGACTAAATTATCTAAATTATCCTTAAGTTTGAAACAACGTACTTGAGATACTTAGGCAGTCACTCCAAAGCATCCAGTCCCTATGGACTCTGTCTCCTCTTTAAGTATTAGCTTCCCTTAAACAAAACTACTCAATTTCTTCTTTCATAGGCATATTTTCTACACTCCCAACTCAAGTCTGGATCATTCCACCAAGCTACAAGCTAGCTAATGACTCCTGATTACTGATGGACATCCATCTCATTTCAACAGTGACAGAGACACAAATTGCTGTCCCCGTGCAGATTCCCGGACCTACCCAGTCCTTGGCAGAGAGCGCCACGGTCATTCCATCTCGCACGTTTAACACACACAGAGCACACACCAATCCTAGATCAGTAGCATAACTTATTTCAAAAATCCCTTTCTTTTATTTCAGGATATGGATGATGAATGCAGTATTGATCCATTCTGCACATACAATACAGATGCTGTACTCAGAACACAAGGCCCGGAGAGCTGTCGATATTTAAGAGGAGCTTTCATGGAAGAAAGGCTGTGGTGACCTTCAGAGGTCCTTACTCTCTGACTGTCTGCAGGAACAAGTTAATCAGGAGATGAAGCTCTTGTATCTAAGCCAGGCTTGGGATGGGGCTGTGCAGTCTGAGTGAAAGAAAGGAGTTCTCATTCTATCCTTGTAAATACATTCAAAGCTGGAATTTGCTAATTGCAGCATTCTGTGAGCTGGAATTAATATAAACAATAAATATAAAATAGAACCCGTGGACCTGGTAAAGTTACAAAAGCAGTAAATGCTAGAGATGAGATGTTGAATACATTATTATTTTAAGACTTGTGCCTAGTTGAAATGATATTATAAAAAAAGCCAACTTCTTGCAAACCATTTTAATTCAGTTTGTGGATAGCTGCCGGAGAATCAAAATTTTGATCAGTTATGTCCCACTTGGGATGCATAAAGCTCCAATTTTCAGCTTCTGTTAGTTTAATACAAGGATGGCAAAAATCATGTGGACATTCCCTTCATTTACTCTTGGAACAAACAATTTGCTCATCACCATGTTTTGGCTGACTGCCTGAACAGCTGAAACTGTTGCTTCTCCTTGAAGAATAACATTTAACCAGTCAGATAATAATCCAATCAACCTGGGGTCCTCAAAAAAACCCCAACCAGATCAATATATTGCTCTAATGAGGTACAACCCTGGCCTCCAGAACATTGTTTTTATGCCGGGTGTATGCAGGCTACCGAGATGGAAATATTTAGGACTACAGTATCTACTTGAAAAAGGCTGGCTCTATTAAATAGCTGTCCATCTCCTTGCACTCCAGGGAAGGAAGCATTCCTCTCTAACGAAGATGAAGGGAATATCAATGGGGCTAATCTCTTCAAAGTGCTCAGCGCTCAAAGCAATTGCCTGCAGTAGTACACAGTCCCCACCCTCATTAGCTCAGCAAACACAGCCAGAGACAAAACTATCTGCAATTAGGGCAAAAGATGTAAAAGAAGGGGGTTCCAAGCCACCTCCCTTTCCTTTCCAAATGCCAAATATTTCATACATTTTAAATTATGTGTGTACTGAAAATAAAGTCATATTTTCAGAATCCCTTTTCTTTCCCTTCTAGCGTATTTAAATATTGTGGTGCTTCCTTGTATTGAAAAATGGTCATGACACACCAGAAACACTGCACAGCACAGCTCTTCTCCTGATCAACAAAGGGGGAAAATTCATTACCAGCTTTTTCCCTTTGGCAAACTGACACGGTCAGAAATAAAGAGTGTGATAGTTTCATGTCCCCGTGAAACAAACAGACAAAATGATCTGTCAATCAGCTCATATTCGTGTATGTTCCAATCTACCCACTGCCTCCAAATTAGAGAATTTTTATGGTCAGGAAAACAAATGTTGAGAATGAGAAAAAAATTACATAGAACAGCAGCGAGGGAAGGAGGGAGGATTACGAGAGAAGGAATTACTGTTGAGTAATGCAGTCTTCCAGCACATCCTTTTAGTCCCATGCTGACCACAGGAGCAATTAAGGGTGGCCAACAGATGTTGTAAGCACTCCTCAGAGAAAGGGGGCCGACAGGGCCGTGTTGTCAATCTCACTTCCAAGCTAGAGCAGCATGATCAGGACTGGAAAATAGGGCATGGGTTGTGTAAAGCAACTCAGAGCGCACCTGAGTCTCTCCAGGGAGTCCACTAATGGATTCATCAGTTCAAACACACAGGCTGGGCAGGCTCCCTGGGGACAAAACATCAATACTGGTGCAGTGTTGCAGAGCATACAGTTGGGGCAACAGCATTTGCTTATTGCAAAGCTCTGCCAAAGCAGTGATTTCAGCTTTGAGGCGCAAAGGACAAAACCTTTTTGCCAGTGCGGCTGAGGTGAACCAGCCCTCTATTTCCTCTACCTGAGGTATCAGTTTTGAAAATCTTTTGCTTGTATTAAAATAATAAAAAAAAAAGGTCAACAAAGGGTAGACCTGAAAGTTTATCTCCCCCAGATCAGTTTAAAGTAGGGATGCACATTCAGACATGGACCAAACACATATCATGGACTTTAAAGAAAAGTTTTATAAGGGATACTCAAGTTTGGATTAAAGAGAAAGAGAGAGAGAGAGATGGACAAGACAAAAGAGAAATAGAGACTCATGACTGCTTTCAGTTTGCCAATATAAAGCAAAAGGCCTAATTTTGATATTAAGCCCTACCACATTTTGGAAGGAAGGAAGAAGAGGGTTTTTTTCCTGACTGGTGCTTGGCCAGTATCTGCAGGGACAGAGGAGGCACACACAGCTCACATGCACAGCACTGACACAGCACTTGGAGACGAGCTGAAGCCAAGAAGAAAGTGAAGACAAACTGAAAGTGCTGATCATCAAATAATAAATAGCAAACTAAGATATGCAGGTGGCTGCATTTGTGCTCATTAAGCAAAATCTCTGAGAATGTGGATCAATTATATTTAAAAGAACAGACCATGTGAATCCTTAGTTTATATGGAGAAGTTGTGTAAGGATGCAGTGAAAACACACAGGTCTTGGAGTGCTGAACCCATAGCAAATCAAAGGGTTCTGATGGGACAGATATTAAGCAATTCCTGATGGGAGAAAAGAGAGGAACAAGTGATGTATAAGATTGTGGCTTACTCTTTATGAATAGACTTGAGAAAAGCCTGAATGAGAAGCAAAGCAGACAGCAAAATAAGTCTCAATTCTCAACGTAAAGAGTAAATGCTTCAAAGGAATTGGAAAGATGTGTTCCAAACCCACAGCTGGATCACCTTGCCACCCTGCTAGGAGGAGTCACAGCAGTGTAGCAAGTCTAAACCGACTAATAACCAGAACTGGGAGTTTTCTGAGCTCTGTGTAAAAAAACAAGTGCCAGGACAAATCCAAAGAATTACATTTATTTCAGTCTATCTATATATGAAGTTCTCTTTGCATACTGAGCATCAGTTTACAGAGTTTACTACAGCTACATGAGTGCCCAACCAGTGCATCCAGTTGGTTCGTACCTGAGCACCCAATTCCCTTGTGCAGGAATGCCCCCAGCTCGTGCAAGGCTGCCCCATCAGCTCATGTACTGACAATCAATTAATTTACACAGAGTCCCCAATTAATGTCCATGCACTGACAGACACCTGTGGCCTTGGGGCGACCCGCAGGGAAGCAGTGAGAGCCTGGAGCAGGGGGGATGAGTGGGAGGGAGCAGGAGGAGCGTCACACAGAAGGCCCTGCACACACAACCCCAACCTCCCGCATCACCCGGTACTGCACCAAAGGAATGGGGATAATGGGGTGCAGCCTGCAGCAAAAACAGGGCAGGCAGAGACTAGGGAGGGGGAAGGAGAGAGGTTTGGCTTATGCAGAGACTGGGAAAGGGGACAAAAAGCATTTACTTAAACAGTTGTTTAATTCTTCATGTTTTCTCTTTGTCAAAACCCAGAATCAGTGATCAGAAGTTTGTGTTAATTGCCAATAACTTCAATCAAGTGAAAATTACCCAAGTTGAGACTGTATTGCCTGTGACAGCACATACATAGTCAGAATTGAGGCAGGGACACGGGCACTGAACCACAAGGGGAAAAGCACCCTAAGGAATCAATTGATGTTATCAAGTAATCTGCCTTGGAGATTAAAGAACACAGAGCAATAAAGTGTTGTAATGAAAAAAGCTTTTTAGTCAGAAATGGGGGTCACAAAGAAAACACACACATTAATGTCAGCACATAATTGCTCTATATGGACAAAATCAGATGCCTCTAAAAAGATTACTGGTAAATTCTGTACTAGAGGATTTTTCTCCCATCATGCATGACTTTATCTGTAATCAAGAGGGAGACAAATACAAAAAGCAAGCTTCAGAAACTGCAAAACAAGTGGGAAAGAGTAAAGATCTTGTCTTACTCCAGTTCTCTTTATATGTGGACACAGTCACCTCCTGGGATCTGAAAGGTGCAGGTGTGTCCCCTGCCAATTCAGCCACCAATTTCAAAACTCCCTGTACAGCTTCCCAGCAATGGAGAGCTTCTTCCATCCTAGAAAACTCCCCACCCTACCAAGATGGAGCTTTATCTCCTCAGTGCCACTTAAATGGTGTCAATTTAAGGTATCAAAAAAAGGTTTGCCTGTAGGTAGCCAACCTGAATCCAAAGGATAATTCCTCCAGTCTGGAGGAACATTTCTTGAAAGACATTCAGAAAGACTGGCCTGGCTACAGTGAAATAGAGAGAAGGAGTTTGGAGATAATACTTTCTAGGTAAGTTCAGGCTGTAGGGGAGGGACAAGAGCCATTTCAGAAAACTTCAGGGAAATGAAGGTCTCTCTTCCCTCTATGGAAAGAACTAGGACAAACAGATGTTTCTGGCTTGAAATGCTGGGTCGTCCTTACAGAAAATCAGCATCCTCTAGAATGCCCCCAGCACCAGCCATTTGCAATGGGGCTGATCCCAGCCATGGTTTTAGCAGAAAGGGCTGTTAAAAACCTGATATTCTGACCCTGTGTCGGCTGGCTCTGACTTTTGCAAATCCCTGCCAAAAAAGTTGTTCACGTCTCAGACTCCACCTGTTTGAGCTGTCTGGGAAAGCACAGCATTGTGAGCCATGTCCCACAGGGAGCCTTTGAGCACGTGCTCCTTTTGTTGCCTACTGACAGGTTTGACTGCAGATTTATTTAAAATGAAAGATTAGTTCCTCTAAGATTATACATGTTACTATTGAACAATCGCTTGTTTATTTAAAACTTAAGGCTATTTCCTATGAGATTATATAAGTTAGTGTTCTGTGCTTTCATTGAAAAAGTTCCAGAATTGGTAACACCTTGTCTTGTTGTTGTTACTTATCTGATATTTGAAGCTGCCTTTTTCTGGTCCTTTCTTTTCTTGAATACTTAAGCTCCCACTTACTGACATTCCCCCTCACCCCAGCCCCCTTTTTGCCTCCAGAAGGCTTTGACCAGAAAGGGCACTGGAAATTCAGCTCTGCACATGCTGAACATGGCAGAAACGTGTCCTGTGTGTCACTCTTGGCACAGGAGGTCAGATATCAGCACAAAATTCTTTACAGGAAGGGTAATCAGACATTGGAGAGGGCTGCCCAGGGAAGTGGTGGATTCTCCATCCCTGGAGGTTTTTAAGATGAGACTGGATGTGGCACTTAGTGCCGTGGTCTGGTAACCACGGTGGTGTTGGATCAAGGGTTGACAGTCTTGGAGGTCCCTTCCAACCCAGCTGATTCTATGATTCTGTGAATTAACCGAAAATGTGAAGGGAAGAAGAAGAAAAGACAGACACCTGGCTCTGCCACCTCAACATCATCTTGTTTTTGCAGCCAGTATACCAACAAAAACTGAGGACATCAAAGAGAAAATTGAGTGGGCGCTGCATGATCAATTTGCAAGGACTATGTTTGCCAGTTCTGTTCTGAGCACACAAATTGTTGCCAGATAAGGAATCTGAAAACTGGGATTTTGGAATTTTACCTGCTGACTCAGTATCAGCAGGAATTCTGACCATTTGAGGTTTAATCTCCATGTCCCCGTCCCTCCTGACATCTGTGTGGATCACTTGTGGCTTTGATATTATCAGTAACAGCAAGTGCAGATATTGGAAATGCTTCAGCAATGGCATCCCAGAAAATCCTGTCAATAATTCTGTATTCAGTAAAGGGTGGGTAATATGGAGAAACAAATTCTTTAGAGCACTATTTAGCACCCAAAGCAGCTCCAGAGGAACAGCAAACAACTGCCACCCATTGGAGTGATGGCTGTCTTGTGGTGACAGCCCTCTGTGATGTCATGTGACATCAAAGCAAATTAAGCTTCCTTTTAGATAGCAACACTGAACAGTTGCCCTGACCCCAGCATGGTTGACAGTGCTACCATCTGTTCACTGTCAATGTGTCTCCTGCATCCCCAGAACTCGTCTCCTAAAATAAACCACTTTTATCACAAAATAATCTTGATCCTGCCATTTCTCAACTTTCACACTCATTTACAACTTTTATTTTTCTTTTAATATCCTCTTCCTTGGAATAAAACAGTTACCTATAGCCCTTGGAGATGGTCAGAGGCATGGTAAGGCTATTTATTCCTGCTGAGAGCAACATGGCCCAGCCTGGATGGAAGCAGGTTAAATGATAACACCTCCCTGTACCTCTGGATCTTAAAATAAATAGATTTCATTTATTTAAATAAAGCAGTACCTTTTTCCAAATATTATTTGGTTTCCCTTGGCCTTATTGTAACTCTCTTGCTTTTTGGATTGTTGCTGTGAAGTGGGGTTTGTTTGGTTGGTTTGTTTTAATGTGCTGTGATAATAAATAAATATATCATAGCATATAAAATGGAGCCTTCTACAGCTTGTCTTACATATGCAATGCTGTGTCGTGATTAATCATATTTACATTTTCAAAACAGCAACTGGAAACAAAAGGTGATTACAAGAGGGCATTTAAGGGATTCATGAATGCTACACGAGAATATATGCACATGGAGATACTGGTTAAACAAAAGTGAATTCAGTTTAAAAATTAGCTACATTGTGGATCATCTTGCACAGTAACCACTGTCAGTCCTCTCTCTGAGACCATTCACGGCACACAGAATTCAAAGGACATGTACTTTGTATATAATATCAGAATAATTTCTGTTATTAAGCACTGTAGTGAAAAGCATTACCCCAGTGGGCTGAGTCCCAGGCAGCTCCATCACCACCTCTCACTGAAATACCACCAGCTTGTTTCAGAAAGACTGAGGCAAAGCAGAAAATCCACATGAAGTGCAGTGGTAATTAATTATGTAGTTCATTTCTCCTCATTCACAAGTACGGGATATGGAAAAGTCCACCTCTAAGCTGAGCTAAAGAAAAGCTAAGGCAGAGTGCAAGTGAAGCAGAAAGATTTATACACAACTTTTTTCACTAATTTATTTCAGTTCTGAGTGTGAAATGACTCAGAAGAAAGCAAATGGCTTTATGGTCAGGCATCTGTGCCATGAATAGCACTCAGATCAGTCAAGGCAGCAAGTACCATCCCCAATAATGCCATCAGGAGAATCCCAGTAAATTACAAACTCCTCCTTGGTACTGGCTCCTCGTGAAGCACCTCCCACCCCGTGCATGTCATACTGACAAAGATAATACCAGTTAAAACAAAAGGTAAGATGTGCTTGTCTACATTGCATTTGCAACGATAATGACTTGAAAACAATACAAAGGAAAACCAAACAAAATTCTTCCATTAGTTGGGGCCTTACTATCTCCAACCTCAGTCTCATTTGCTGATACCGCCCAACTTTTCGTAAACCCCTTCTATCATTATTAGCTCCCATTTAAATAATTATTGGGCAGAAGAAAAAACCTGCTCAACCATGGCTCTCTAATCTGGTAATTAAATCCACCTGTAAGATGCTGAACAATTTGTGTCTGTGACCATTAATGCACTCAAGTATTTTACACTGGTGGTGTAACACCACCCAGAGAGACTGAGGGATACAGCTGGAAATTCAGCCATGCTTTGATAGGGAAAATCCACCCAAGCTGCTCCACAGACAGAGATCCTGAATGAGGCAGATGTCCCACTCCCTGACTGTTAAACACGGGATATATTCTCCCATCACCATTTACTTCTGGAGTATTCTGGCTGTTTGACTTACTTTGACATGCTTTTTAGTTAACTCCACCCAAATGACTGACAGAAGAGTTTAGATTGACCAAATCCATGAATGACTGTTTAGACAAACACTGCAGGAACCTGCTGGATCATTTCACCCAGCGCTTTGCTGTTGAAGAAAAGCATCATTCAACCTCTAATTGAGGTACCAAAGGCCATTTTAGGATTTAGGCTCACTTTGATTTAGTTGGCCTGGTAACTCTGGTGTTAGCTAAAAAAAGCAGTCTGTGTGTATGGACAGTGCCTGGTGTGGGTTGCTCACCCTCTGTCCCTGCTCAGGTGACACAGGGACTATCCCTCTTACGGCAAGAGCCTTAGCCAGGTATTTTCCTATCTTTATAGCTGGGACTGCATCCTGTTGCATTCTGCCTCTCTGTCATCATCCACCCCGATCTGATATCTCTGTTGTGTGCTTAGTCCTGCAGAGAAAATTTTGGATTTTATCCAAATGACGGAAAAAAGTGCCCATTCAGATTACCTGAAGCCGATAACCTTTCTATTGGAAAGTTCCCATCTGGCCAGAAATATTGCAAATGTGTTTTTCAGGGATGCAGTTCCTTTGTGAATGAGCCAACATTATACTCCAGAAACAAAAATGTAAAACTTCTTCACGTTCTCCTGAACAAGAAATGAGCTCTCATTCCAAATTACACACATAAATACAATAGTGGTTAAACTTGTCTTTGGGAAACTGTCCAAAAACGGACAGTTTAAATGTCAACGCATTTTTACTCCCTTGGAAATGAAAATACCTTATTTAATGATACAGCAGAGAGATCTGTGAAATCACTATACAAATAATCTAGAATTTGATGGCAAAGTTTTCTGCCAAGTGACTCAATATATTGACATTATGTGTTCCACAGTATGTGGGTCATTATGACAAAATATCATACTATTATTTTTCTTTAATGATTCCTTAATTATCTCTCAAAGCTTTATATTTTATGAACACAACAATGCAAATGTATACTTTTTTTCAATATACCTATATATTTTACATTATATATTATTTTAGTATACCATATCATGTTGTACTACCTTTGAGCAAAACGATTTCCTAAGCTAAGGTCTAATTCTGTTCTGCAACATGAATGCTTGTCTGTGCTTTGGAAGGGAAGATTAATACTGATTTTAAAACAAAGTGTTTTTAGAACAGCCCCTCTTCAAATGAAAAAACATGCTCACTCACAATATGGCTGACACGGTAATGAAAAATAACTGGTTAATTCAGTTCTTTGTGCCCAGTAAGCAATCCTGTCAAAACAATGAAGTTCTGAGGCAACTGTCAGAGGACTTAGTAAGATTGGTTATGAAATGCAATGACAGAATTAGCAAATAAAAGAACAAACAGTAATGGACAATAAACATCACTTGAACACAGGTAATCTCACTGAGCTTTTTACCCCTGTTGGTCAGTTCTGTATTTTAGGTAATATTTTTGTAATTAATTATACTTTTTGTTATTGCACATTTTCATTTTATATGAACAGAGTCCGATTTGGCTGCTTAGTCCACAGAAAACAAATGTATTGATCATTGGCACAATCGGGCAATTCTTCCTTAAAATTAACACATCTACGCTGCTTCGCACATGCTATCTGGCTTCAGAACCAGAAAGGGAGGAGAGAGATTTCAAAATAAACCCTTAGGTAGAAAAGGCTGCTTTAGAATCCTACCAGACTGATCGAAGGCCACCTGGTTGGCAGGATGTGGGCCTGCGTCAATGGATAACATAGGGACCAACTTCCGCATGTCCCAGAGCTTCATCACACCGGAGGAGTCACAGGAAGCGATTGTGTCCCCCTGTCAACGATGGAAACAAAAGCAAGGCATTGTTTCTGTACTTCTGCCGAGAAGAAAGCCTACAACACAGGGCTGGACACCCACTGATGCCAGACACATCAGCTGTAAGTACTGAAATAAATGTAAGTTATTATATACGAGGTTATCACAGCCTCTTTTCAGCTCCGTTGCCTTGAATAGCAACAACCACAACATGACTCCTAAAGAGACCAGTTCAGGAGAAACTATAAGTAAAAAAAGAGAAAAGAGGTCATCTTGAATTCTGATACCAGCGTCCCCTAAGAACATGTCTTATGATTCCCTTCCTTCTCACAGGAATGGCCCTTTAGCCGTGCTTTTAAATCTGTGTACTTGTGTTTTCCATGTGAAGCACAAGATGGGAGCAGAACAGACAGCCCTTCCCTCCTGCACATTCCACAGCCACACTAAGGACAGGTCAATCATTCCAGGGAGCCAGAAGCACACAAGGACTACGCAAGGAAAGACAGCAGGACCACGTTCCCCATGTCTCTGTTTAATATTAATTAAAACAAAAACTAACCATCCAAAACCCCTTAAAGATGTATTTTGAATATGTAGCATATGAACAAATGCAAAAGTCAAAGAAGGTAGGGGAAAGGATGCCCAAACATAACTTTGTCTAGCTAATTCCTGCCACCATAACAGAAAGAACGCCCAGCTACCCACTTAGAAACATTTACTTTTCATTTTAACCGCCTAAATAAAGATTCAGCATCCCCAAAGCAGCTCAGCTGGTGTGCACTCACAGTTATCAAAGTCAATGCCTTTTCCAATTTTTTCAAGAGTGTAAGATTAGATTAAAGGATATTGTTTGGAAAGAGAATCACAACAGTATGGAACTGAGAATCAGGTGAAATATGGGACAATTACTGCATCAGTGATTTATTTTTTTTTTATTCAGCTATTTTTTACATCTTTCACATAAATAATACCTGCAAGAAATGTGTGGAGTTTTCTAGCAAACAGAAGATTTAAGATCTTAAAATATCCATCGACTTCTCAAGTAGAAAGTAATGGTCTGCAAAACACTATCCTGGTGTTAAGTATAATGAAATCTTTAGGTTCATTTGGAGGAGATGTAAATATCAAAACTCCATTCTGGCTTGTTACAGACTAATACAGAGGTAACAATGAGAAACAAAGTAATCATTGCTTGGAGAATTCAGCAGCCTGCAAGGTGTGCTCTCAGCACTTGCTGTTTTGTAAAAAAAAGCTCAGTAACTATAATTACACCCCACGCCAAGGTAATGGCGCTGAGCATCACAGCTCTGTTTAACTATCTCACCAGCTGTACCCATCTAATTCCCCCTCCTTTCACCTGCCTGCTTCCATTAAGTTCAGCCTATACAAAGGATGAGGTCAAGAATGCCCTTGGGAAAACAAACAACAAAAAAACCCCAAAATACGACAACTACACTCCAAATTGTTGCATGGCTTGAACTGGATCTCAAGAGAGCAAACTTTTAACAAGAGGGAAAAAAAAGCACCGTCATGGATATGCAACTGGAAGAGTTGTCAAATCTACTGCTTTCCTCTTATAAGCAATGCTTCCAGAGACTACCCACAGTCCCTTACTCTTACTAGCAATATTTTCCTACCCTTGCTGTGATAAATGTAGTAAATTCCACATTAGCAGCAGTTCTCCCATCCACCTTGTGCCGCTGATCTAGAACCTGCCTGTCCTTGCATTTATAAAGCTTTCAGCCCATAAATATAAAATGGGTATAAAAGTACTTGTTCACATGCAATCTATATCCTTTAGGTTA
Organism: Chiroxiphia lanceolata; assembly: GCF_009829145.1. Lineage (NCBI taxonomy): Eukaryota > Metazoa > Chordata > Aves > Passeriformes > Pipridae > Chiroxiphia > Chiroxiphia lanceolata. Next base: position 6,855,706 of record NC_045643.1, on the reverse strand, counting down.
AATACAAGTGGGTTTTTGCAGAAAAACTCCTCCCTTCTTCCCTATCCCTGATGCATTACAATCAGTGTGTCATTCACATCCCCCTTGGATCCTGTTTTCTGGGCTAAACACCTGAACCTCTTCCTTCTCTCTTCCCCACCCTTTCCAGATAGCATGGAGTCTGGATTAACTATGCACGTACCCATTGCTGATGTTTATAACGCGACTCCTGCAAACCTGATCACCAATTTTGGAATTTTGGAATTATCTGACTTTCAGAGAGGTTAAAGATGCCCATCTCAGCTGCACAGAGGCGTCAGTAGAGATGGCACACAGCAGTAATTCCAAACTGGGAGCTTGGGACACGCATGATCCAGTGGGATCTCTCTTTTCCTCAGGTCATGACCTATCCTGCCAATAAAGGGAAGAGGAGCTGAGTGTGTGTGCAGAAAGATCCCTCCATTCCCCAGAGTAAATACTCGTTTTCTGGACCAGCTCTCCACACCTCCCCATCCTCTCTTTTCACTTTCTTCTGCAAAGATTACGTCTGTCACCATCAACGGTCCACTAAGGAAATCACTAGTAACCCTTATACCCATTATTTCATATCCTCTAATGTGACTTGGACGTATTCTTGCATTTACTCCTGATTTTTTTCTATCCATAGAGGCATTTTAACAAATACCTTCGTGGGGGATGGTGTGTGTTTTGGTTTGGTTTCAAACTTGTCTTGTATGTGTCTTCAAACCTGTTTTGTATGTATCCACTGCACTTCAGTTCAATAAATGCTGCTTAATTACAGTGTTGGTAGCTCAGCAATTTTGACCTAGATCAATGGAGAGCCCACCCGGGTAAGACTGCACATAATCTACTCAGGGTAGTTACAGAAGACACTCCAGTGGGTGCTCTGTGACTCCTCCTTTTGTCATCAACAGTTGTGCCCATGGATTTTCAATATGACATTTCTCTCTTAAGTAACAGCACAGTCCAGCTAATAGATCATAACAGCCCTGAGAATCTTCCCTGGAACAGATATTATGCAAACATTGATCAGAGACAGTCTCTGCTCCAAAGTGACTGCAACTGCAGCACTGACTGACCTTCTCACTGGCTCCAACTGGGGATCGTTACTAGTGACATAATTATGAGGAAAACAATCTGATTTACTTTTATTACAGGGCCTTTCTTCTATTAATTAAACTTGCTACAGTAGCTGGCACACCATAAGAGAATACCCATACCCCATACTCTTTCAATCCTGCCATCCTATTGTCTGCCATGTTTATTTTCTCCCATTTTTACTACACATCCCTAAGGTAAACAAACCTCCCCTCCTGCAGGAATTTCCACAATCCAGTCATTTGTAGGTTCCAGGTACACTGGACCATCCTAAATGATAATTTAGGCTCTCTTTCACAAGGAGATCTGTGGCCTCACCAGAAAGGATGACCCCCTGGCCCTTGCAGGTACTGTTGGAACAGAAGCAGTGCTGGAGAACCTGGGCCTGGGAGCACCATCCCAGTGTGACAGGTACTGTGTAAACAAGCTAGAGAAGATGGTCCTGCTCCAAAGGGCTCACACACTATCTTAGTGGCACAGATTAATCAGCTCTTGCTGTCAGAAGTCTGCAGGCTTTTTAACAATTTCCTCTGGGATGCCTGGTATAAACAAACTGTGAGTAAAATGCAACACCCAGCAGCACAGTTTGCCTGATTTCTGTGAAAAGACAGCACACCTCACCTGCCAACAGATGTAAGGAAACAGGGTTTTGGTGGCAACATCTCAACGTGTGCAGACAGGTATTTGATGAGCCTCAACAAATTCTGTCCACAGGCTTGTTACTAAATGCATTAATTATTACTGATCCCAAGGCAGCTGCTACACTAAAAACATCCCATAATGATTTTGTTGGTGAGCTGGCTATTACACTTCACCACTCCTTTGCTTGATGCCAGCTCTATTCCATACTTTATCCAAGTCGAGCGAGCTGGAGGTGTGGGATAACAACTTCTCAATAGGAAGAAAAAAACCAGGAATGTAACCAAGTTGAAAGATTATTTGGAGCTACATGCCATTCAAAGAAAATGAAAAGGATAAGTCATATGTTAAATGAACTCATTTCCATCTGGCCATGGGCCATTTTCAAAAGCTTTAAGGCAGAATCACTTTGAATTCTCCTATGAGCTTTTGGCTTTTTCAACCCTCTTAGTTATTATTCTAGTTATTCATGGAAGAGCCCTCTGCCTTGGTCATGGTTTTCTTGTTCTTGTTTCTTGCCACACTCTTTTTTATGATGTCTTTTTGATGCCATATTTTACTGAACAGCAGGGTGGACCATAAGGGCTTGACTGATTTCCTACAAGCCAAAGGAGGAGACAATGAGCTGCAAGGAGAGTATGTGCAAAAGCAGATTCCTTTTGTACTGATTTCCATTTACACTACATTTGCTGCAGCTGCAGCCCAGCTCCATTACCTCCTCTAATCACAGAGCTTGTAGAATGATTCCATAAAACTGGTCAGACTTGCTGCCTAGTCTATAGAATCAACTCGGTACTGTTTTGTGTGTGCACATTGAAGTAATTAAAGAATTTATACAAGGATTCAATTAGTTTGCATTCACTGCTGGCTTTGTTCCAGGCTCTACTTAAAGGACTTTGCAAGTCCTTTAATTGCCTTCACAGTTCCACCCTCCACTCTTTACCTTCCTGCCAACTTAATGAACATCTTCATACTCCAGAAGATCTCCCATTAAAATGGGCATGCTCAGATCCATATACATCACAATCCCAGTCTTAACTGGCACATGCAAACAAAACAAGTAATTGTAACATCAGGAATTAACAGATTTATATAATTTCCTGGAAGTTTTTAAAATCCATTTCCTTCTTCCCTTTTTTTTTTAAATATACATGTTTTCTTCTGAATATTAATAATGATGAATAGTGGGACTAATCATCAGGTATGCCTTAGGTATGTATTCCCTGAAAATTGCTGTTTGGACACCAACAAGAAGGATAAAAATCTGGATAATTATGTCTCTTGCTTATAAACACCCCTCTGGATTTATTGCTGAAAGATCAATAATACATGAACCACATCAATTTGCTTTATCTAATTTGGACTGCAGTAAACTCCTCCCAGGAGTATCCTCTTCAAAGTTTATTTCTGAAGGCAGGTCAGTAGTTGTTTCATCACCTTGTGCAAATATTTTTAAAAAGGCAAAATAGTGAGTGAACAGCAACTAATTTTCATTATGACAAGTTCTGATTTGTGAGTCCTTTGTTTTCAAAACAGCTGTAGCCATATGAAGTGTATTTTAAGGGACACTCTCTCGATGACTAGACTGACATTTTCATCAACTCCAGTGGCAACAGATCCAAGCTCTAGGCCCCTTGCCAGCTAGAAAGAAGCTTGATAATTATTTCCCCTTTCCATTACTATTGGGAATCTGTTCGACCTCTGGCTGATGAGCTTGTTACTGGTCTCACCAGTCTTGTTCCCAGTAAAAGGAGTTTGTTCTGTGTACACAAAGCTGGTGGAACCTCCTCACCATTAAGTGCTAGCAGACAAAGTGGCCACATGAGGAACAGCTTCAGCTGCCTCAAACTGAGAGACTCCAATAATCTGAATTTCTAAGGTGCTCCCTGTGGGACACATCCTATATCACTTAACTGTACCCCCATTTCATATGCGTTATAGGGAGTATTTTTAAGAGTCATTACCTCCCACATTTACAGCCTGAAGCACATTAGAAACCTGGAAAGAGTTACTACTTCAGGCCTTGTTGTAATGCAAAAACCAAATAACACTCAGAAAAAATACCAGGGGGCACACAGGCAAGGCAGACAGAGTCCCATTCCTATGCCACCCCGTCCCACAGGGTGGAACTGGGCTTTCTGGGAAGCAGTGAACAAGGGCAGAGGGATCCCACGAGAATCCAAGCAGAGGCGGGTGAATGTGCTGTGGTGGTTACATGGAAAAAGATTTTAATGTCCAATTAAGCCAAATGAATTATGCAAAATGTGATAAAGATGGAGGAAAAATGCAGATGCAGTCCATTATTAGACTAATGACTAATCAATCACCACCCATTTTTGAAATATCATGCTTAAATCATCCCAGCTTCAAATGAAAATAGCATCTTCTTAGAAAGCCATGGAATTACTTAGCCTGGCAAAAATACAGAGCTACACTGATTACCACTTTGAAAGTGCAGTGGTCTATTTTTAATAATTATTTTCATCAAGAGTGGGGGAAAGGGGTGATTAAGGGCAATTAACAGGCAAGGCCAGTGTTTTCCCATCTGCTTTCTTCCTAGCTTTGTCCTTGTATAGTTTTGACTTCTGCAGTGTGATCAAAGTTGCAAAGAACCATTTATTTTTCAAAGCAACTGAACTCCCAGAGCTCAAGCAACTGGGGTCTGGTCCTCACTCCCAGGGGCATTTTTTACAGCTTTGAACAGAAACAAGCTGGTGAGACACCAGCTCTTCTGGGGCCAAAGAGAATCCAAGATATTGATGCAGAAAGAGTCATGTCAGAGCTTCACTGGTGGTTCCTACAGAGGAGCCCTCCGACTGTATTAGCAGCTGTCAATGAACAGCTCCTAATTTTGCACTGAGTAGAACTGGTACAACTTGCCCTAAAACGGTGGCTATTGTTGCTGTACAACAATGACTAACGTTGTGATGACTAATCTGTTGCAATCCTCTGATATTATGGTTCAGTGTGCAGGTTTTGACAGTGTACTGACCGTGTATGCTCTGGGCAAAAGCATCCTCCTCCTCCCATCCAGCTCTGTGAGCATTTGTACAAACAAACGGAACAGTATCTCTTATGAAAAAACATTGCAGATCTGTTCCAAGCTCTCTCTTAATCCCATTTACACGGCAGTATCAGCACCTACTCCACTAGCTCAAAGGAGACACCTTGGGATAATGCATGTTTTATGCCTGGGGGAAGCAGGGATCATTCTTATCCCAGCTCCAAATCTTGCTGGCTCTTTTTCCTTCAGGCACCCCAGCAGCTGCAGTTCATAATGAACATGGTAAGTCAGAACAGCCTTTACAAAGATACTGGAGGATTGTGTCAACACTTTCCTTTTTCACTTGATGCTGCTGCAAAGAACACAGACAGATGAATCACCCACTGTAATGAAGGTGAAAGAACGTGAGACCATCAGAAGTGCTGTAAAAAGGTAGTGTTTATCCCAATTAGCCACTCTAAATGATGGTCTCAGATTAAACACTTATCAATTACTGCTGCACATGCTGGGTCCTGACCAGGGTCAGCTGTAACAGGAGGACTGCCTGCAGGTCCTTGGAAGCATGCAGCAAGTCCTGGTGGGAAACACAAAGGAGGGAGACACACACGGGGAAGTGCTGACTGAGGGGTAAGTGCTGTTAATGCAAACAACCAAACAGAGCACAGGGATCAACCAGACAGGCCCCAGGAGAGGTTTCAAGTGGAAGAGTGTAGCACTAAACCTGCATTATATGGGAAAACTGTTGTTTAAATATGTCTTAAAATGGCTTTTTGTGGTCTCTTTGCGAACACGTTTCTTCTTCCCAATGCCCCCCACAACAACTGTTATCTCCCATGCAGGAATGTCTTGGGAAGATGTCCTAAGGTGTTCTCATTGGACCTTGTTAACCCCTTCCTGTGATTGGGTGTTCCTGTAAGCCCCTTGAGACTTCTAATTGGTTACTCTGTGAATCCTCCTAAACCCTATAAATGTAACACCTCCAACAATAAACCCTCTCTTGCCTCCTCTCCCCACCCTGTGTGCTGTCTCTGTGCCAGCCATGGAGCCACGTGGGTGGGGGGAGAAGGGGAGGGCACCTCTCCCCTCCAGGCTCAGGGTCTGAAGAAACCCCTGGCGCTGGAGTTCCCTTTCCCTATCCTTCAAAACGTCGGAATGGTTCCTCAGATGGAAATGGAACTAGAACTGGGTCTCCCCACGCCACGGGGGGAAAGGGATCCAGAAGAAGAGAAATTTATTTCAGGAGAGTAGAGGCACTGAGATGCCTCTTTATCATGATCAGTGACCAAAAGTCTATTTCTATTAGAAAGTGAGGAGAAGCAGATATATTGGGAAGTGGAAAATGTGTGGATGAGATGCCTATGCTGATAAATAAACAGGTATGGGGGCCTTCACATACCCAAAAATATTAAGATATCAAGACAGAATTTTTTTATGTCTTATCCTTATTTTCTCAGTGGTTATTTTGATCAAGATGAAGAGTATCCTAAAACAATATTATTTCGAGGTTATTAATTTTATCCTTTCAGATCACATGAAGACTCAAAAAAACCACCCTTGTGTCCTCCAAAGGAGGAGCTTCATCAAAAGTAATCCACAGAAATGGCAAAACTTTGTTGCAGGAGAATTTCCAGCTTTACTAACTTTCAAAACTAATTGTGGATCATGGGTCTCTTGTTTGTGTACATGCTCTCTGCAGGTTTTCCTCTTGCTGTGTAAAAACGGAGGGAATCTCTCTTCCCTTTGTCACATCAAGTAGCAGGAAGTGCTGGTGGTGTGTTTGAGGAGCACAACACATGCCAGGTTTGCAGAAACCGTTGCATAAATTTACATATGAAACCACCGCACTCCCTGCAGAGTTACTGCTCCTCGTAGTTGACATTGCACTTGAAACAGGGCTGCAAAGGGAGCAATAGCTTTTGCAGAGAGGTTTAAAATAATCAATTTTGTTTTTTCCTTTCTAACCATCAAAGAAGCGTCTTTGAATTCTGGGAGCGGTGCAGTGAGAGGAGATGAATGATAATTGCCATTCCTGGCTTTTCTCCGTATTTTTGAGAGATACCATGACTAAAGTAAAGTTAGGTGCCATCATTACCTGATTAGACACTCCTGAGAGCAATAAGCATAACAAATTCCTGGGCTATGCCACATTCGTGCACAGGGATTTTATCATCATTCAGTTCCTTATAGTCTAAATAAGTACATTTGGAAAAACTGGATAGTATTCACCGCAGTAATGTTAAAATACAGATGTAATATATGCTTTCGTAAATTCATAAATTAGAATTAGTGGCAAGAGATCTATTGCTGAAACGTAAAACTGTTCATTTTAAAAAGCAGAACATCTAAGTCACTGAAAGAAAATGAGTGTCAGTAAAGTACATGTGCTTTTTTTAACGAGAAGCTACCAAAGGAACACGATGAAATCATGGAATCATTAAGGTTGAAATAGTCCTCTAAGATCATTGAGTCCAACCTAATATTTGGCTCTTTATCTTGTCTTTGGGTGTTTATTAAGGGAAACTAAATGCATAAAGAAGAAATATCAACAATATATAAAATGTATTCACAGAAGCTTGCCCAATTCTGAACTCCAATAAGTGTATGAATCTTTCTCACAGTTTTAATGTATTCCAGGTGAAAGAACGATCAGTTCAACAAATCTCATCTTAATATTTCAAGAACTACTTCACAAAAAGCCAGCTAAATATCTGTGGTGGGTTGATCCTGGCTGGGTGCCAGGTATCCCCCAAAACCACCCTATGGTTCCCTTCCTCAGTTAGACAGGGCAGAGAAAAATACAACAAAAGACTTCTGGGTCAAGATAAGGACAGGGAGAGATCACTCACCCACCACTGTCACAGGTAAAGCAGACTAGGGGAAAAAAATACATTTAATTTGTGTAGGAAACCAGAAGAAAGGTTGACAGGCTCAAAACAACCAGGTGGGAAGTGGGCAGTGGGGGCAAACAGGGTGAGCTCTGTGTACATGGGACAGCCACTGCTGCACCCCCCAACCCCTTGAGCCCTCACAGGCCCCATAAGCTCTCACATCCCTTACATCCCTCACAGCTCTCAGAGACATCACAGTGACCGTAACACTCACACAGCCCAGAGCCCTCACGGAGCCCAGAGCCCTCCCGAGGAGATTAGAGGAATGGTTGACAGGCTCAATACAACCAGGTGGGAAGTGGGGTAGGGGGAGAAACAGGGCAAGCTCTGCATAGGTGGGACAGCTTCTGCTCCATCACCTACCCCTTGAGCCTTAGTCAGCCTCTGGGCCATACTGAAATGGCAGCAGCTGAATGCATGTCCTGACCCAAAATAGCAGAGTGACTGCATGTCCCCACCCAAAATTGCGAAGCGACAACATGTCCTGACCTAAAATGGCAGAGTGACTGAATGTCCTGACCCAAAATGGCAGAGTGACCACATGTCCTCACCCAAAATGGCAGAGTGACCAAACGTCCTGACTCAAAATGGCAGAGTGACTGCACGTCTTCACCCAAAATGGCAGAGTGACTGCATGTCCTCACCTAAAATGGCGGAGTGACCGAATGTCCTGACTCAAAATGGCGGAGCGACTGCACATCCTGCCCCAAATGGCAGAGCAACTGAATGTCCTGACCCAAAATGGCAGTGACAGCATGCCCTGATCCAAAAGCATGGAGTGACTGCATGTCCTGACCCAAACTGGCGGAGTGACCGAATGTCCTGCCCCAAAATGGCAGAGTGACCACATGTCCTGACCCAAAATGGCGGAGTGACCGCACGTCCTGCCTCAAAATTGCAAAGTGACTGCATGGGTTGTCCCAAAATGGTGGACCAACCGTGTGGCAAACCTTGCCACGCAAACCCAAACCAATATAATCTGCATTCCTATCTCTGGTGGACTTCAGCTATGCATTCTCAATTATTTTCAGACTAAATCAATCTGATATTCAAATACCTTCTAACAGTGATATTTATTCAACTACAGATTAATTGCATTTTCATAACAGAGAGGGCTTTCCAAAGTTGGCCCTACTTTCACACTTGCATAAATTCATTTTAAATCCAACTTGGTATTCTATAAAGCCACGTACTGCACAACCATGGATACAGCATTGTTTCAAGCACCCCGTTTCCCTTTGGACATGATTTGATAAGCAGTAGATGTTCAAGAGTCCTCTTAGCAAACACAAATCACTGGTTTAGTTTACTAAACCCATTTCTCTAGCCCAAATTTAGTTTAAGCCCTTTTGAAGAGTCAACTTTGCACAGATATGCTGTGTGTTGGAAGAGCTGTTCAGTCTGTTCTTAACAAATGCAAACCCATACTGATAGCAGCTACTTTAACAGGTGACCTGGCTAAGGAAACGTGAGCCCCCACCAACACCTGACCACAGCAAACTGGGAGTGCTGGGCGAGCCGGAGGTGAGCAGAGTCAGCATGAGCAACCACGGCTGAAGCCCTGGCCTCACACCTCAGGGCCAAGGGTCTGCAATGGTTTCCATTCCTGGCAGTGATGACAACGGTAGTGGCAGGCAAAAGCCTCACAATTAGTCAAGAAAGATGACCATCACATGAGAGAGTCACAGAGTAGAGGGTGGGCATGCTATGTTGATTTCTCATGTGTTTTAAGGACACAATTTCCCATGAAATATCACAAATAGAGGCAAGTTTGACTGTACTGTGTGAGGGAAGTTGAATTTAAAAGAATCTAGTTGGATCTTTGTATTCTGATTTTGTTTGTTTTGCAAAAAGACGATTTGAAAAAACAGCTGTTAAAATAAAAAATGAATTATGCAGGGGCCTGGACCCACAGTGTACATCTGCCACAGCAAAGGCTGGCGTGCGGGGCCAGGAGATGCAATTTAAAAAAAATCCTTATTCCTCAGGATACACAAATTAATTCTCCTCTAAGAAAGAAGGGCAAAGTTTTCCACAGTACTAGCAGCTGTGCATGCTAAACAGTGCTTGCTTCATGTACTGTATACACAGAGGGTCACATTCACTGCAGAACACAGAATTAAGCAAACAAAATCACATTAAAGGAGATAATCTCTTTTTCTTTCAGTTTGGAGCAAATGGACATTACAATATGTCTCTATTTGTAAATATAAATTCTGAAAACAGGAAAGAAAATACTGTACGATCAGTTATTATCAGGTTCTGTTGAAGATCTTTCAAGAGCCAATCTGACCTAAAATGTACAGGTTTTTTAAAGTTATTGAAACCCAGATTACAGCAAAGCTAGTTAAAAATGATGCATTTTCTCTTCTTGGGCTCCACAGAGTTGTTTGAGATCCAAATGTATGCTCATTACCTCAAAATTTTATCACGAAGAGCTGAGACAAAGCTTCATCATATGCAAATATTTAAACAAGAGCAAAATCTGATTAAAAGCTTCAATTAGAAACGTTAAATATTTCATTTACTGCTGGTTCAAAACAAATGAATGGGACAGCATGATGGCAGACACCTGCCCTGTTTCCTGCCCCATGTTGCTCATCTACACCATCATCATGTGGTTCACTGCTGGGGCACACAGATCTCAGTGATCATGACTAGGGACTTTCAGCTATCATGCTCCCAAGGAAAAGCATCTGTCCCCCTTGGTTATTTCACTTTATTATAGAGTCCAGGTGCGAGCAGACACCACATTAACCTGGGGATTGTCTTGCATTCACAGCACTGAGACCAGGTAGAACTACTGGGATCCAGCAAAGGGTGTGTCCTGCAAAGAGGGGACCAAAAGCACTGACCAGATGGGAATGTGCTGCCTCTTACAGAGGCCTTAGGTAACACCTTATCTGCAGACAGGCAGATATCCATCTTGGAATGCCAGAGAAGTCAGGTCTTTACAAATATCATTATGGGGAGAAACCACACTACTTTTCATAGAATCACAGACTGATTTGGGTTGGAAGGGACTTTAAAGACCATCCAGTTCCAACCCCTTGCCATGGGCAGGGACACCTTCCACTAGACCAGGTTGCTCCAAGCCCTGTCCAACCTGGCCTTGAACACTTCCAGGGATGGGGCAGCCACAGCTTCTCTGGGCAACCTGTGTCAGGGCCTCACTGCCCTCACAGGGAAGAATTTTTTCATTCTATCCAATCTAAACCTACGCTCTTTCAGTTTGAAGCCTGTCACTACAGCTCTTGTAAATAGTCTCCCTTCATGTTTCTTGTCAGTTCCCTTCGGGTACTAAATTTCTTGATGGGTACTGAATTAATTTTTTGATGGATTTGAAATAAGTTTCCTAGGACCTACCAGCAGGAAGAAAACCAGAAGAAGGTCTTCTAAAATCTAAGCTTCCCCGCATTTGTTTGGGTGAATGTTACAAGATACTTTGTGATTTACTGAGATTACCTGCATAGTGACAACAACAAGCACCATAAGGGATTCTCTGGGTTAAAAAAAAAAAAAAAAAAGTCAACCTGTGGTAAATGAAAGAAAGATATAAACCCTGAGGCTGGAAGAGAGAGCTGCTGTGGCAGAATGAACTGATCTCACAACTCATAATACACAGGGTTGAACGCATAAAACAAAAGAAGGTGGATTTTCTTGAGTTGTGATTACTTTCAGAGTCAGTAAACTTGATAGGACTGGGTTTAAAGTATCTGAACAGATTTATATTTATACATAATATATTTATATACTTGATAGAGAATAGAAGGACTGGTTAATTCCAAGTTTTCAAAGGCAGCTTGGGCCTTGATTAAGCAAACTGCAAGACTAACAGATTTTTTTAATGATTTTTCCCCCAGAAGAAATTATAGCTGGGAATTTGATCCAAAAATAACCCAGGAAGACAAAACAAACAGACAGTGAAGGAACTGCATTTTGTCTAATTTAGAAGTGCAGAGGTAAACTCCAGCAGCAGTTACCGCATTTACTGACAGCAAAGGTTTTGCAGTCACCATCATCTGCTGCACGGGATTTTTCTCTGACACTGACTTATCGAGGTGCATGACACCTATTACCAAGTTTTTCTTTGCAAATGATCTCTGATAAGAAACCTGAAATGGTGATGGGAAACTGAATGACACAAACAAGGTGTGACATTTAAAAATCAGGGTTGGGTTTTTGTTCAGTTCCATCGAAGGGCCTTTGCTGCGAGACTGTCTCTTTTCTCAAGGACACGGGGATACAGCACCCTGGGAGAGCCAGCCCTTACAAACCAATGCATCATGGATTTCCTGGGCCTTCTGAACAGTCAGATGAGTCCCTACATTTTGGAGCTTCCTCAAAGAAAGTGATGGAGGAATATTTTTACTTCTAAACACATTCTTATTTATCCAGCCTTCTACATTAAGACTGATATCAGAGTTGGAGAGCAAAAATATTTAAAGTGATCAGAAATAAAGATGGATTTACCAGATTCTTCTAGGGTGATTTGAGAACATGGTATCTGGTCTACACATAATGTATAAAGCAGGCACAGACTGCAGGGCTCCGTGAGTAACACTGGCATCAGAGAGGATGGGAAGTGATTTAACAGGATGCCTGGCCAAGGGAAGGGAGTATTACAGGAAACTTGCTTCCAAAGACAGGGAATAACATGACTATTTCAGAGAATGGATGTGGAAGGGGATTCAAGCACAGTTTTCTGAGTGTTTCATTATTATCAGAAAGAGCTTTTTGCCAACAAGTGAAATGAGGGTATTTTGACACAGATTTTGTTCTTTGCCATGACAGAGAGAAGGAATAGATTTATTTTTTTTTACTTCTAACAATGTTCAATGGCCTGAAAGTGGTTAAATAATGATAATAAAATCTGTATTTAAAATGTAATTCAGTTCTGTAATTATATTTCTTATGCATGGAGACAGAAATAAACTAGAGGAAGAACCTATTAGCTCTTTTGCATGTATAATTGAACACGTTTGATATTACTTGGTAACCTTTGTAAGCAACTGGCTTTGAGTTTATGCAAAGAGGTGAACACCTTGCATACATAAATAACAATCAGAGCAGATAGGTTTTTGATTTTGTATTCTGTTCTTTTCTTGTTTGTGTCTGTTAGATGTGGTCAGACATCCCTGGCTTTATCTGTCTATCCATAGAAACATCTGAAAGATCTGACTTTTGCATCATTTTGGTGCAGTAATGAATAAGAACTGACATCAAATATCAATATTATTGGCCTAGCTAAATGGTAGCTGACATCCAACCGGACTGCTGAAGAGGTAAACAAAATTGAAATTTTGTTTTTGTTTAAAAACTGTCTGACATTATTTGCCCTTCAGTAAATCAATGGAAGAATGACCTAAATGCTGTTTGCATTTTGGCTTGGGGAGGTAAAATTGGGCCATTGCTATCAAGCATCTTTTTATCAGTCTTTTAGGTTTTCCTAGGATAACCTGTAATTTCAAAAATACTTCTTTTGTTTTAAAGAAACTTGGTAATATCTGTAATGGTTCCTAAACCTGCAGACATCATACAAACACAGCATGTCAGATACAGGCGAATGATAATTGTACTCTTATTTGAACACAAACACATATACACACACATAAGGGAGCAAAAATGATTCAACCAAGCATCTATAGTCTTTCTACTTCATTGGCATAGGGGTTTACCTTTGCAAAGGATGTACAGAGCTCGAGATGCACTTAGGCCATACCTCAGTGCAAAGGACATATCTGCTGCAACATTTTTCTCCACAAAGTTATTGTGTTATGGAGACATGGGAGTAAAAGGCATTTATTAACTTTTAGGTAATTTTAGTAACATTAACTTTTAGGAGGAAAAGTGCATTTTTCTATGTCCTGAATTCAAAAGCTATGTGGGTTTTGCTCACGTTTTCTCAAACATTCCACAGGCGGAGGACCAACCTTGAAAACTGCAGAATTTATACGGTGCTGAAAGTGTTATTTGTGAAGTCCTGACATAACAACAACTGCAGAAGTTTCTCTCAGGGCAATGGGACTCTGGAGAGCCCACGTCCCAGCAGGGCAGGCTCCAGCAAATGGGCACATTTCAGGTGCCAAGCTGGCAGTTGTGTTCCATAGAGAAATGCCTAATTAGGGAATCTCAGCACTAATAAGAGTCCTGGCTGCAAATGTTGCCCACTTAACAAAAAGCTATTAACTACAGTTCCATAAGCATGGTACAGTAAATAACTCAGATTTAATCAGTTTCACAGAGTTTAATGAGGATTTATTCAGTTTGTGTAAATGCATGATTCTTTTTTAGCTTCTTCCTTGTACAATACTCTTTTCCTAAAATATCCCTTAATATTTGGACACACTGCTTGGATGGCTTTCTGATCTAACTGGAAAATTTGTTCCTTGTTCTTGTGTAATTAGAATTTCATGTTCTTTCAGAACTCCTCTGGGCACCAAGCAGCCCAAGACACGATTGCCACAAGCCCACTGGAGTGACTGAGGAGCCTACTTAAACTGACCTATATCCCTGCAGAAAAAGGAGTGAATCCCTTGGGATCTTTCACCATTACAGCTCTGCACCCACAGAGCCCAACCCTATAGGCAAGACTTCTGATAAAGCACGGGATCTGCAGATCTGTGGCATTAGGATATTAAAAAAAAGTGAAAAAAACCCCTCTAGGTAGGATTTTGTCAGCAATCACTCTTCAGTTTTGCCTTTTCAGACTTCTTTGGCCAGGTATAACCACTAGGTTGGACACCTGCGTCCAAACAGCCCATGGTCAGTGTCCAAAATATTTTCCATGTAAGTATTCTGGAAAATATGAATGTTTCTATAAAAACATGTCTTTCCTCATAAAGCATGCATCTTTTAACAAAAACATTGTCTCTCAGAATTAGAACCCTAATTAGCTTGCTTAGGGTGGAATATTTTAATTTTTTGGTGGGCAAGCACTAGAGGGTAAGAAAACAGTTCTCTAGTGCTATATTTGGCTGCAATATTACAATTGCTTCGCCAGCCTGACAGTGTGACATCTGTTACTTGTACAACTCAGGACCACTACTTAATTTTTCAGTGGTTTTCCAGTACATGCAGTTAACTTATGTAACTGCAATCACAACTTCTGAAATTATATTCCTCATTCAGTTTGATCAAAGCTGATCAAATGTTTCCATTTTTACTAATTCAACCATTGAGAATGTCAACCAATTATTTTAGTCTAGAGTTTAATGCCAACTGTAATATTCTTTACCAAATCACATGCTTATCTGGGAGATTATCAGCACACAGTCTTTCAGCTTCCTGTTAATCATTACAGGTCACATGAGAGCACGAGGCCCTTTGTAAATTAATACTCACATTAAAGACAGTGCTGCAGTATCACTGTAATATTTCCCTCACAATTCTTGGTACTGTTCTACACTACAGTGTTTCAAAATACTGAGAGGCAGGTTGTGCCTGTCAAATGTAGATATATATTCACGTGGCCAAGAAAGAATTAAGATGCCTTGGGAATTCCTATTTCCTCCTTGACATCAGCTTATCCCACTCCTTCTGCTCTGCCAGCCCCTGGGTTTTGCCCTCTAAACACATAGGGTTAGCATAGTTGGTAAAGCAGCAGCTGATACTGAACAAGAGGAGAATATTCAGGATCTCCTACAGGAAAAAACAGTACCTTGCTCTGCTTGTAATGAAAGTGTCAGTGGGAGCACAGAGAGCAGGAACACCACTAAAATATTTTCCAGGAGAGATGGTCTCTGAGAGAAAAGGCTGAGTGGTAGCAGAAAGCAGCACATGCCTCGCCACTTCTACACCAGTTTTAAAGAGCACTGTGGCTCAGAGAGCCAGAGGAATCATACATCACAAATGTTTTGATCATGTCAGAAAATTTCATATCACCTCAAAGAACCATTTGGGAGAAATTCCTTCCCTTCCAAAGTTAACAGGCATTCAGGTGGCAGTGTGTCACCAACCCCAACCAAAATGGTTCTTTTTAGACAACAACTGTAAAATTAACCATCAAGGAAAAAAACCTAGCAGTAATGTCATTAAAGAAAGTAATTAAATGACCCCGACAAGGGAGAATGGCTTAGATACCACACACTGATCAAAGGAGAAAGGAAATAGGAGCAAGGAGGGGACAGCTTTATTTGTTCCTGGATCTAGTCTGCCTGGCAGGTGTGTGCCACTGAACCACCCTAGAAATCATTACTAATACTGAATTCAGCCACAGAGGGATCTGTTTCACCAAGGACATCACAGTATGTACCAGAGCAAGGAACACGATGATTAAAGAATAAAAAAAAGGAAATTGGTGTGCAGAACTTACCTTCATGTTGAATGTAGCATGATTGCAGGGATGCAGGTGACCATGGAATGTGTAAACACGGAGACCCTAGGAATGAAACAAAAAGAGAGCATTTATATAAGTTATAGTGATATAAATTATTCTATACCCTTGTTGTAAACAGAAAGACCTTGATTTTATGGCTGTGTGCAAATCAAGACATGTCATGTGCTAAAAAACCAGCTCCTGGTTGTTGGAAGAGGAACACATTTCTCACAATTAGTAAGGATATATCTCCTTACTTCACATAATAGCTGGCAGAAAAGGTGCATTCAAATATCACAAAAGAAAAGCCTCCCTTGCTGGAGGGTTTGAATTAGAAGATGTAATTGCTCCTTCCAAAAGACTGAGCTCTTGCTCTCAGGCAATGCCTCTTGATATTCCACACATACCATTCAAGTCTTCCTCAAGGAATTACAGGCACAAAATCAAAATTAATTATCTTTTGTCATCTTGCACATTAGGCCATAAGTGACCTACATAGTGCAGTAACATATGTCAGATGTCATCACTGATCTCTGGCTTGTTCTCCCAGTACAAGAGCCATCCAACCACAGTATCTCCTGCTATAAAACCTGAGGTCTTCAAGATGAGAAAATAGGGGTAGTAAAAAGAGATGCCTTTCTCTGTTTTCATAGAAGTCACTGGCTTCACGGATAACAGAACAAAATCCTTCCTATTAAAAGTGAACCCCAGCTTTGAACAGTGTAATCATATGCTGAAGAACAAGTTTTCACTGAAAGAAAACATTTGACTGACACTGGAAGTGAAAGGCAGTTTGTTGCATTTTTCTGGAGAGATAAAAAAACCCCAAACCCAAGATCTGAAATTCTACCATTCATCCTACTAGTACTTCCTTGCACTTATTCCAGCTTGAATCAGTCTCTGAGGAGTGGGAAAAACATGGGTTAATCATACCTCTGCCTTGCTTTTAGAGTTTATATCATCAGCTTAATTCTATTTTTATTTTCCCAATCCAAAAAAACTGAAATCGCTCCTGCTCTGACATAAGACATTTGAATTCTTTTTCACTGACAAAACCTCCTACATTTTATCATCAGCACGTTCAGCAGTAGATTCTCTCTGTTTGCAACAGTCCCTTTCAGAAAGTTGTTAATGAGGTTCGACCACAGAGTAATTCTGGAGGGACACTCCTCGATAACGCTCCGTGGTTCATATCACAGCTCTGAACCACTTAGGAGAACAGTCCCACAAAACAGCAGTTAAAGGGGATTAGATTGCTGTTGTAAATATCTCAGGGGTTAAGAGCAAGGAGGGAAAAGAGCTATTGAGGCTGAAGAGCAGTGTTGACGCAGGAACATATGGGGATTCATTATCTGCAGATAAATTTCCTTTGGAAATTAGGAGACAGTTCTCAAACACCGAGATACAAAAACTTACTTCGCTCCAAGTACTGGGAATAAAACAGTTGTAAGAAGCTGCTTGAAAAGCCTGGAAATAAATTACTTTCTCTTATATGTGATCTTTTGCCTGAACTTGCAGACCAAGGAGGCTCTTTCCAATTTTGCTTATATGGCATTAGAACACAAATCTCTCATAAAGCCCAGCATTTAATGCTTCACAGAATTTCTTTTGTTTAAAAGAAGTCACCAAAATAAGGCAGCAGGCTACCTCAGCAAGCACCAATTTGTACCTTATTGTATTTTTCATTTACCTTTCTGTCTTGAAGCAGTTTCTGCTTCGAGGCCACAGATGCTACTGCAGTCAAACTAGGAAATTAGTATTAAACCCATGGAAAGATTGGAAGGCAACAAGAGGACAAGGCTGTGGACTATTAAAAGCACTATATTTAAAGAGCAAGCATACCATCCACTTTAAGCATAAAAAGGCTGCCACGGCACAGTTCTTGAGTCTTCCACAGTTGTCAACAGAGTTACAAGGGGACAGAGTTCTAAAAATACCTTACTCAAAGACTTGGTATATTTGCAACTTATATATTAGAGACAGGTTGGATATCAGGGAAAGGTTCTTCCCCAGAGGGTAGTTGGGCACTGAACAGGCTCCCCAGGGCAGTGGTCATGGCCCCAAGGCTGCCAGAGCTCAAGGAGCACTTGGACAATGCCCTCAGGGTGGGATTGTTGGGGTGTCTGTGCAGGGCCAGGAGCTGAACCTCATCCTTGTGAGTCCCTTCCAACTGAGGATATTCTGTGTTTTCTAAGTAATAAAACATGAGCCAAAAAATGCTGATAAAAATAAAACTTAGATAATTATTATCCAATTATAAATTCACCGCTGGAATAGAAACATGATTACACAATATTCCCTAAGATTGACAGACAAATGGAATGTGACAAAGGTAACAGGATAGGAGACAAAGATAACCAGATGCATATAGGCAGTCTAGCAAGAAAAAATGTCAAGGACACAACATCTTGTGGCCCAGCAGCAATATCGATTGTACCCAGCCCATGGTAACAAACCAAGTGTCGCTGCATGCTTTGCATGTAAAAAGTAGCCCTTGTAAAATAACTGCTGCTGCTCAGCAGGATGTAGTATTTACCCTCAGACACTCTCAAATACCAATATACACACAGTAACCTTTCCACAAATACAGAAAAAGCATGCTGTCACAAACCAATAAAAAAGAGAAAACCCCATGGATGCTGCGCCAGAGAATGAATGTTAACTTTCTGATTTCCCTTCTGGAAGTCAATTCAGTATAAACCCTCCGAAAAGGATTTTAATAAAAGTAATAATAATGATAATAAAAGCGAGACAAAGGCAATGGTTCTGTAAAGTGTTTCTCAATACTATCGCTGAAACTTAATTTCCAAAGTGCCACTTTATTTTTATTCAATCCACAGCTCGTGTTTTCTTTATCAACACCAGGAAATCTGAGCTTGGCAGACGTACATGCCATAAAAACAAAACTGGAAAGCTTACTATTTAGCTCTAATGTCCCAGAAAAAAACCAAACAGTAATAAATATTCTGAGAATTTATATCAAGACAGCAGTGAGCTTCCAGCAGCAAGAGCTCAGCAGTCAGTTAATGACACTCCCTTTTGCCCATACATTCTGCTTTTCAGTCCTTAATCGTAAAATAATCTACCCTAACACCACCAGGACCTCTGCTCTCCTTCATGCAGTGTGGAACTAAACAGTGTCCCCAGCCAGCATCTGCCATTTCACTGAACTTCTTTAAGGTTCAAGATGAGCAGAGGCAAACACCTGGGACTTGTATCACAAGGAAGAGAGCAGGGGAGAAACAAGGAGCTTGATGTTAGGGGAGTTCTTAGGGAAAATTATGGTCCCTTGCTGCTACCCTGAAGGTCTCCCTGCCTATCACCCCACTGACAGAGGTAACTATCACAAACTGAGAATGGGAGAAACAGCAAAACACCAGAGCAGGACTCTGCAGCTGTAAAAAGGCCCATTTTCCCCACATTTAACCCATGGGGTCTATCCAGTCTCCTTGCATATGACACTCTAGCAGTATAAATTATGGACAATACATTATTATTGTTGTTAACTGAGTCGTCAGGTCTTGACTGAAATATTAATGGAGGAAATCTGAGTTCCATTCCCTTCTTGAGCTACTGCCCAATTACATTAATAACCATACATTCTTCCTCTGCAGGAAATACACCGATAATAGCAACATTCAAGGAAAACAAAATATGGAGCGTTCTGCATTGTTGAGGTCTTCTAAAAAAAATCATTATTCCCACATGCACACACACACATATAATTTTCCAGTTTGAAACCCAGAAATTAACATTAGAACCAGCAGTTAGAAACACCCCAGCATTATGTTATGGAGCCTATCAACCTCTCAGCTGCCACTGAACACAGGCATTAATTGCCTGCCTTGGACTGGAGCTACCTAAGAGACTTCAGAGACAGAAAACATTCATTTCCTAAAATGAAATCTGTTACTGTAGAGGAGCAGCCTGATCTTTGGAGCTATGGATCTGCAAAGTCATCCTACTGGAAAAGTAGTTAAACAGGGTTTCTAGATTCAAATTATTTTTTTGTTCTTACTTCCACAGGATAAAAGCCCAAGATTCTGGAATCGATAGTGAAATTCTGCTGTAAATCCTCCCTACTGTGTATCTATATAGATACATGAATACAAGACAAGACAGGATGAAGACAAGCATAATTAATCCTTCTTTGCACTGGAATTATTAAATTCAACCATTAAGTATGTAAAACAGCAGCTGAATCTTCCCATACTTATTTTAATTACCATTTCAGCAGCAACAAAATAAAACTCCCTAACTTAACAAGCCATACCCATACTGCAAGCACCTCTGGAGAAAATGCACAGCCAAAACCAGCTGAGCATCATTTTAAAACTACTCATGTTTTTTAAATTCTGCTGTTTTGGGGTTTTTTTCCTCTATTTTGAATGCTTTGCTATACATGAACATCTGACATGAACAAACTTAATTTGCAAGTTCAAAAATCAAGATAACAAATCCATTAGGTCAAGCTGGGTCTAATATACTGGGCGCAATAGGTAATTATTAGTCTGATAGGAGCTTTTAGATAACAACATCTGAGTGTGAGATTTATCTAAACAGTGTTCAGATAGGAGATTTATTTGTAATTTCTTGGTTCATTTAGAAATTAACTCAAAGAAATAACGTTCATTCAGAAGGACTATATTAAGAAAAGTGTTCAAACCATGAAGCGCTCAACTGTGGAAATGTTCACCTCATTCTCTTTATTAAAAACAAACAAAGCCTCCCGACAGTTTTTCGTGAAAGGTTTAATTGTATTTGGGGGGAAATGAAACTTCTGAGCTTACATAGGTAAGATTTGCTCAGCAAGTCAAACAATGTGATGCTTAGGAAGCTCCCTTTGCTAGACTTGAAGCATCACTGGGAAAGTCTAACCTTCCTCTCCATTCTCCCCTAATGAATCTGGCCAAGGGCTTCCATTTTCACAGCAAAGTTCAAAATTAAAAGCGTGAGCCCTACTCAGTTCCCTGCCTTATTCACAGCATGGTCTGTCAGCCTGGCCCACCTGTGCTTGGCATGGCAAGGCACCAGCGAGCTCCAAAGGGAATGTGCGGCACATCCAGCAGAACTACGGCTCTGCAGTCCCTCGGCACTGCAGGGGAATTGCCTGCATTGCTCCCTTGAAGGAGGTACACTGGAAACATCAAAAGGAATTTGGATCTCTTCATGAGAGCACAAGCTATAACAAGGCAATTTTTAAGAGAGAGTAAACTCATTTTCATGTGATATGACAGGTGAACACAAAAACTGGAGGAAAGAGCCCAAAACCACCTACCCCTTCTACCTTTGCAAGACAGCTCCTTTCTTTTGCAGCCCATGCCAACTCACTTCAGCAGTTTCCTGAGGTCTGTGTGTGCCCCTTGCAAGGCCAGCCCAGCTGCTCTCAGCAAGAGCCGCTCTCTCTCCATCTGCCCCAGCCCGTCTCTTCCAGAGGGCACCACTCCCAGCAAAGCAGAAAGGCATCCATCTCCCAGCCAGCCCCGGGGGCTCTGACGGGCACGTGATGGACAGGAGCTGTACAGTAAGCACTGAACACATTTGGAAAACAATTCTACCATCTGTCACCGCAGGTTTTACTCAATAAGCTCGAGCACAGAACCTTCAGCACGAACTTTGCTTCTGTTCTCCTCTCTTGGATTATATCCGGGGGGGGGGGGGGGGCCCAGAAATCATGTGGAGGAGGCGGTTTCTTAATGTCAGAGCAAGGGTAAGGCCAGGGCATTACTCAGATGTTCTGTAATCCTGTCTTTGGGGAATAAAATTAACCTGGGACCACCTCTGTGTGCCTTATTGTACGAAGATTCACACAGAGGCAGGAATGTGCACCAAAACTGAAGTGCATCAGCTGTAGGGCTCTTTTTTAAAAGAAACCCACTTTATTCGCTATATCTTCCTAAAGAAACAGAAAAGAATTTTTGATCTCTTTAAAATGCATGAACTTATGTAACAACTTTCATACCATGAAACATTACAAACTTGAGAAACAGTATTTTTCTAAAGCTGGTAGGTAATAAAAACGAGGAAGGGAGCTCTGCCTGCCAGCTAAGCCCAATGCCCCACTTTTCATCACAAACCAGCCTTCCTTTCACTTCAGTTAGTAATATCTGCTATTAAACATGGGGAAAAACTTAATTACCTTGCTCTGGAGCACCCCTGAATTATCTCATTTCTGTAGGTCTGAACTTTCACCTAAAGATAGCATTAATATGTCTTTTGCACTGATCACAAAGTCATAGTATTATTTTTTAATTGAGAGGAAAAGTATGTTTCTAGGCCAAGACCATGTATGCTAAATCTGTTCAAAGTGAACCTCTAAGGCTCTCCCAAAAACCACTAAAAACAGGAGTTTATAGCAGAAATGCTGACAGATTATATTCCTGCCAGCATAATATAACCTGACTCTAAGATAAATGTTTCATGAATTAAAAAAGTTGAAAAAAAGCTCCTCTGTTCATCTTTGTTCTCAAGATGAAAGTGAATTATCTTTTTGTCTTCTAGTGACACTTGGATTTTTGTACTGCAGTCTGCAGAAAGCTGTAACCACAGGCAGTATTTAAACAGACATGACCGTGTGGGATTCTCTCCTCACTCAACTCCTGTAAGAGACATCAAACTCCCAACTATATAAGGAGGAAGAAAGGTTTTATGGCAAGCAGACACCTCCCTGTACCTGCTTCTGTGAAGACAGAGAAGTGTCATCTCTAGTTGAAGAGATCACACACGAGCAGAGTCCCACCTGCACGGCCATGACAGACCATCCAGGGAAGGGGAGGGAGGAATTTCTTTTCTGGACCCATCATTCCTTTCAAAGAAAATAAATGGAAGAAAAAGTCCCTCAGGGATATTGAAATTGTGTCAGTAACAGCAGAGCTGTACGTCACTCCCCTGGTTGATATTGGCAGGCGGCTTCATTAACAGAAGCCACCGTGCCTTACTAAACATTTGAAAGGCAGGTGAACAAACATCACCCTGCCTGCACCAAAAAAGCAAAATTTAGGAACTGCATTTCTCCTATCCAGTGTAACTCCCGGAGTTTAAATGTTCCAGCAAGGGAATGGTCAGCGGTGCAAGAGCAGGGCTGGCCAGGGAAATCCTGTGTGCCGAAGCCTGTTAACTGCAGACTTTGCAGTTTAAATTAACTTGGTATTCCAGTGCTTTGCAAAACATACCAACTATTTGCAGGAGAGCGATGCCTGAGTGACAGAAACCTGGTAGGGCTGCCTAACACTAAACATCATGAGCTCTATTGCTTTAAAGTAGAAAAGATCAAAAATACGAATTATAAATGAGTGGAAGTTGCTGGTGGAATATAACTGGAAAAGTTATGAGTGCAGTAAAGGAAAAATAGGAATAATTTCTGCTGGCTTTGAAAACTAAATTATATGAAGCCAGAATAAAACAATGAATACATAATTTAATTATATATAAGAAAAAGTGAGAGGACTACACGTGGGAAATCCTTTCTTCTATGACTATGACAAGTTGAGTATCAGTCTGAAGGACTTCGGTGCTCTTAAAACCCGAAGCTCAATTTTGGCCCAAATACCAAACTATTGCCTACTATGAATTCATACCAGAACAATGTTGTGTTTTTTTTTTTCCTAGCAGGAGAAAGGAAAAACTAAGAGGCTTTAACTGAAAAAGACAGTATAGAGAGAAAAGCAGCTACATACACAACTGTGATTACTAAATAAGACAAATGAGGTAGCCCAAAAGTTTCAAAAACAGAAAGGAAAAAGAAGAAGTTGAAGAATTTCTTCCCTTCAAAGAGTCAGCATAAATCAAGAGTAAGCCAATAAGATCAAAGTTATCACTTGTCTGACAGCCATTGGGAGAGTGTTTACTTCTCTTGGTATAAAGGAATTTGTAAGCCTGCTGCATTCACAGTGTGAATTTTGTTCTGGCAGTCACTCTGCATCAAATGCACCTCAGCCAAATTTCGAATGGCAGATGCACAGTGAAAATACCACAACGAGAACAGCAAAAAAGGGCAAACTTCACAGAACATGGCTGCAGTTCTCTTCCACCAACCTGCAACTGCTGAACAGCTCTCTTGAAGTCAGATTCTTCTTTGATCTCTATTTCCTCTCTAACCTAAAGGAAGGGAATGACTCGTTCCCAATGTGGGGGGTTTGGCAAAGAAACCAGATCTGAATGGAAAGGGAAGGCACACCACTTGCTCACCATGATCTGTTTTTCCCAACTACTGCTGCTATGGGAATAACAGGATTGTTGACCTGAATAACCAGGATCAGAGAAGAGAATCCAGACTGTTTAGCTAGAAGCACTGATGAAGTTATTAACTGGAAAAAGAAGTCACTGAAATAAGAAAAAAAATGAACTTTTAAAAAGTCAAAATTGAAAAAATAATAAATCACCAGTGTCTGAGGAGAAAACACTGCAATCAGCTTTTACAAACACACTGTCTACAGATTCCCTGCACCAAATCCTGCTTATACCATCTACATATTCTAAGTGAAATGAGAAGAAAAATATCAAAAATAATCCTAATGTTCTGTAATTTCAAATTCAGAATTCTGTAATGACTCTAAATCAAACGTATATCAATATTTTCAGAAGTGAGATTTCCTAGAGAAAAGAGAAAGTAAAGTGAGAAGGTCTGTAAAGCTATGGAAATAGTTCCATCTGTAGTAAGTCTGCTGGACATCTAAGTTCTATTCAGCTTTCAAAGCACAAATATAATTGCTGTCTGAGTACCTCATTAATATGACAGTTAACTTCCTTTACATTTAGGAACAGGTAAAATTTGTCTCGTAAACTTGCATGCTTCATATATTATGAGCCTTGTATGTTTTTTGGGGTCTTGCTAAAATACAGATTCAGTGTGAAAAGGCATCATGCTTTTTGTCACTGCCTTCCACAAGGAAGGATCACAAAACGAAACAGATCTGGGCCTTACTGAAGCTAGAGACAACCTTATTCCCAGTTTCACTCTTGGAATGAGGACACTGGGTAATGCCTTGGCAAGAAAAAACTTCCAGCTGACGTCAAGCCTATGAATTTACCTTTGCCAATAAATATGCTCATGCTCAGACCAAAGCTGTGTAAATACACCTTCTGACTTTGGCCATACAAAGCATTCCCACTGGAAGTACCTTGCTGAATCTCAGTCTGAGGATTACCAGTGGTACTCTTTCATCATAGCACTGCAGTAAAAAGCTGTCTTCAGTCTTGGTAGAAATGGAATTAGGTAAAACACCAATTTTGAAATTCCTACCTGCTTTATAGAGTTTATTGATCATTCCACAGAATAATTATTTTAATCATTAAAAATACACTCTAGTGGTTTAGCTTTGCTAAGCTTAATATTTCCCTATAAACTTAATGGCTGAAATGACATAGGAATAAATATATTTTTTAATCCATCAATACTGGCTCTGTAACTGGTGACTGGACTCACAAGACTAGAGAGTACAGAACTATTTATGTCACCTTCAAAGCAGCACATGTAGGGGGCTGAAACCAGAAAATCTTTACTGGGAACATTCCACAACAAAACAAATGTCATAAAAAGTTATAAATACATAAATAATAGACCTTCACATGCAAGTAGTTAAGTCAAATAAAAAAAATTGAAAAAAATTATTCCAAAGCAAGAAGAACACTTCTCCCAGAATGTCTTTGTCAGGGGTGATAAAAACATTTAGCAAGTGAGAAGCAAGAGCTCTTAATCTGTTTTAGCACCATTTTCCCAAGGTGCTCACATCATGGCACAAGACTGCAGAAATACTGAAGAGAAGCAAAACTCCTGGCAGCCTTTTCAGAGACCTCTTATAAAATTGCAGCATGATTACGTTACCTCTTAAATTAAAAAAAGTTTCTGACGAAGTTCAGCCTGTCAGAGCTGCAAGAATTAGATCTGGGACCAAATGTATTGTGACTAAGCTCAACGCTGTATAAATATTAGATCCATTATTCAAACAACTCGCAGGACACCACGAGCTTGATTTTACAGCAACAAAAACTCCCTGTGAAATCTCCTTCCTGGGATTTTTCCCCAGTAAGGGTTGTGACTTGGGCCCCTGTCTGAGCAGCAAGGAACTGTAAACAGCAGGGTCCCACTGAAGGAGCTGGATCATGTGTGCAGCCTCAGACAAAGCAATGCCAGCCTTGGGGCTGGTGAGTTATTAACAGCAGCCTGCTCTGTAATTGTCGCCAAACTAATCTCATTGACACATACAAGTTAGGAAATAGAGGGCTCATTAACAAAGCCTCCAGCCTTTATTAGATCATATAAATAACCAAGAGTGCCTGCAAAAGATCGATTACAGCCTTTAAACGTTTACAGAATCAGTGTTTAATTAAGACAATTTTAATATGCAAATCAAGCCTAATTATCATCATTTGTTAATGTTAGTCTGCCTGGGTTCTAAACAGCTTCGGCTGCAAATATGGTAACATGATCATATTTCTGCTGCCTTTTTTTTTTTTCCTCAGAAGAACTGCAGAGGAAATGATCAAGTTGTGCTTCCAGTGTGTACAAAGGCTTTCAAACCCGAGTTTCCATCTCCTGTTTGGAGATGAAGGTCAAAAAGTGCTCAGCGTAGCAGAAAATCTAGTGGAAATATTATGCATTTCTTCACCCACTATTTTGTAGAGTGCTTTAATTAATGTATTTCCTTCAAAGCACCCAACCCCTCTGGGAGTTCCTTCTGATGAAAATCTGCCCCTGTTCAATGAAGTGATCGAGTGGGTGGGTTTCTAACACAGGTCATTGTCACTCAGAACCTGATATTGGGACTTTTTTCCTTCCTCACTCCTCTTCCCTGGCAGTGGTAACCCTCCAATGGTGGGAAGCCACAGCATTATGGCAAAGCCCCTGGAAATTCCAGTGTAAAGAAACCAGGAGAACAGCACAGCCTTCAAGCAACGTGATGGGAGGAGCAGGCAGGGAGGAATACAGAGCAGCAAGGGAGAAAACAAACGTCTGTTTGTTTCTTGAAAAAGCAAATTAAAGCCTCGAAGCCCCAGTCAATTTGTTTTGGGAAAGAGGGTGGGGCAGCCGCAAAACAATCCTGGTAAAAATCATTCCCTTTTCCTGACACTGCTGCTCTCCTGCCACCAGGATGAGCCACACAGATTAAAATGAAGGAAGAGAACCACTCACTGTTGGGCACTATTGATTTGTCATTGAATGCTTTACACACTGACAGTGGGGGAAATACAAAATGTTCCTGTTTGCAACATTTTATAATATGGAAGGTCACTTTGTTTTTCTTTGCCATTAAGTTTTCTTTCCTCATATTCCCAACACTTTGGAGCCTGTAGCTGCCAAGCCCTCAGCTGGTTGAGGGCAAAAGGAAAACTTTCTGCTTTTACTCGTTCTGTAATATATTCGGTATTTCTAAGGAGAAGAAGTCCTCATAGAAAGAAAAAAAGGACATACAGTTACTACAGGCCATGAGTCTTTCAAGACAGAATGAATAAAACTGTAAAAATCAGAGGAGCAATAACATACAAGAGGCAACTTGAAAAGCCCCCAGTTCAAATGGGAGTAGAGTGGCTTTCATCAGTCTTGACTGACTTGTGGATGAACAGACTTCACACAGGAACTGCACTGGGTACAGCCATGGCTGGGTAGAGATCTGTCAGGCAGTCACTTCCCAGCTCCTTTTTGGAAGGTGCTCTCTGGAGGCAGCCTTGGAGAATGGGGCATGTTCAATAAGATCTGGGCCTGCCACTGCCGTCACAGCACGTCCACACAGCAGGTGAGATAGGCTGAGGGACAAAAATGATGCTGAATATCTGAACCTGAGGGAACCACAGGATTTTGAACTGAGTCATGAGGGAATGGCCTGAAGTTGTATCAGGGGATGTTTAGATTGGGTCTTAGAAAAAGGTTCTTCTCCCAGAGGGTGGTTGGGCACTGAACAAGCTCCTCAGGGCAGTGGGCACAGCCCCAAGGCTGACAGAGCTCAAGGAGTGTTTGGATGATGCTCTCAGGCACATGGTGTGACTCTCGGGGATGATCTTGTGCAGGGCCAGGAGTTGGGCTTGATGATCCTTGTGGGTGCTTTCCAACTCTGCATATTCCATGTGATTCTCTGTATGGGAGTGAGCACTGCAAAGTTTAATTTTCCTAAAGGCCTCTAGTAACTTTTATGAAAGATGTTGACACTTTCTTACTTATCCTTCACTAGATAAAATGGCCCAGGATTTTCACAGAGCCTATGGAAGCTGGAATTTCAGTGGAACTTTGCATAATGAGTAAAACAAGTATACATCCAGGAAATACCTGCAAATCCAAGAGCAGGGGAGAAAGACTGGAAATCAAATGCAAACTTGGGCACATCTAGTAGCCTTAGTGGAGAGGTTTTGTGCTCAGACACACCACAGAGCTATTCCATCAGGACTAGGACAGGGAAGGGAAGAAAGGAGCAGTACTTCACAAGTTCAGGTCATGCCGACATTTGCTGCAGTGCTGCAATGCTGCCTTGGCTGGTTTTTCTTAGGGGATGTTTCCCTAAAATGGGAAGTCAACAGCCCTGCTGCATTTCACACAACAGTAACTGGTGGGATAATTCACAGCTGAGGGTTCACAGTCATTTTCCTGGTCACCTCCATGATACTCAGTAACACTGGATAAGAGACAGTCCTTTCTGTTCCAAAGGAAACTTCCCAGACCATGGGCTGTACCCTGAGACACCTGTTCTGGTTTTCCAATCCATTTCCATACAAAACCAGCTACTTCTGAGGAAAGTTCTCTTATGGAACAGGTTATGCTGTCCATAACTGTTAGTTCCTGTTCTCAAGTCTAAACTGCTATTCATATCAAAAAGATATGGAATATATTTTCACATGTTTTATGGTCTCATTACATGCAGACAAATGACCGTTCGCTTTTGTATCCTGCTAAACATGATGGAAAGGTAAAAAATTCCCAAACTCCCTTCTGTCTCAGCAAGATGAAACAGTACCTGAGTCAGACACAGATCTGATAACTTCCCAAGATATATAGATATAACTCACGGTAGATATTACTGTCAAAAACCAGAGAGTTTTAAAAATTAATTCAGAAAAAAACTATCTGCATTAGAGATGCACATCAACAACTCTGCTCCATAACAATGTTCAGGCATCTTCCAAATTAAATGCTGCTTCTTATGTACAGATCTCCTCTGGGTTCAATCACTTGAACATCCAAGTTCAAGAACACTGGTTCAAGAACTGTCATAAATAAAAAGTACTACTTAAACAGCATTTACAGCCTGGAACAGGTTAAGCATCTCTTGAATTCTTACTCTCCAACAACAATGGAATTAGTGCCCATTTTACAATGTGGAGAAAGGGAAGTCCGTTGGTGTATGTAGCTGAAAGCTGTTGGAGGAACCCTGACACTGTTTAAGCAGAGCAGGACAACTCCGAATTTCATTCCATTCCTCAGATAAGCTGAGCACTCAGCACAGCTCTTGGATTATTATGTGTGTTTTGCAGGTGAAAATTTTCAACACATGATTTTGATTAGTAAAGAATGAAATACAACTTAAGTTTTGTCTTCTCAGAAGACAAAAAATTATATATTTTTTCAAATGATAAGTGCCTTCTTTGATAAAATTCTTTCTTACGGGTTTTATTATAAATCCCCAACATACTATTTTCATCTTTGCTCATTCTCCTTTTTTGTCTCCCTCATCACTAGGGTCAGCATACACAGTTATTTCTTGATCTGGGAAGCAAAGCTCTTTAATTAATTTTACTGGCTTTGTAATTTTTCAGTTGAAGCCAGATCTTTCCTGATTATTGAAAGGCAGACAAGTAAGGATGCTTTTTTTAAAGCTAGAAAAAATTAACGTAACAAAAACATTTAACAAAAAGAAGCTCAAAAGGAAAATGCATAAACCACTTTAAATGCAGATGACCTATAACTTGTTGATATGGTTTGAAGCTGGCTCCCTGCCAAGTCTCCAAACCTTACCACAAGAAGTCGTCCCCCTCCAAAACCTCAGGGAGAAGAGGGAGAAAAGACAACTAAGAAAACCCAAAACGAGAGAGACAGCTAAAGTGATATATATAAATATATTTACACTTATATTACAATTATATACAATTAAAATATATACAATTTCACAAGGGAAAGGGAAGGGGAAGGGAAAGGGAACAAAACCAAAATAAAATATATATATATCCCAATCAGTAGCCCAAGATCTAGTAACTAAAGAAATATCCCACCACTCTCCTTGGGACAACCGAGAGTCGCTCCGGGACGATCACCAGCAACCTCCGCCTCCCAAGGTCGACAAGGCCTTACCAGGCCTCGCTCCCCAACACGACAGACTCAACAGCAGGGAACCTGCACCTCCAAGCCGCCGGAAGGAAAGAGAGCGAAGGCCTCCCCTCCTTTCTTCTTATAGTCTGGTTTACGTAAAAATCGTACGGAATACTGAGTAAATCTGGGCCCTTCCTTGGTTACAAACTGGTCACCAAGGAAGGCCTAGCCCAAACCACCACACTTGTATTCCACCCCTGCAAATTTTCAAAGAAAACTTTCAAATCCCAACCTGCAGGGAATTCTCAGGATGCCCTGGGCACCCCTGCAGGAGGAGCTGAGGCTGGGCTGGTTGTGGGGTCCCCAGGCCCTGCCCTCTACACCAGCTGTGCTGTTTTACAGTGGGGTCACTGCAACGACACGGCAGAACTGGGGGCCAAGCTCCAAAATAAATTCATGCCTTCACATGTCTTCAAGCCATATGTGGAGGACCTCTTATCCACAGTTAGGAATATATGGCCAGAGAAGCCTCTCAGGTCTCCTCAGGATGTACATCTACCCACGGTACATGACAAGATGGCACAAGAGGTATTGCACTATGAGATACCACGTTATGCTCATTTTCTCTTCACTGAACTGAACTGCAAATAAATGACCCAGAAACCAGCAGGAAATGAGGACATATCACCAACAGGGTTTTATAAATATTATTTGTTAGAAGACGTAACTCTCTTGACAATATATGACCCATGACTAATTTCAGGGGGTCAAGGTGATCTTTGCCCTCCTCTGTGTAGAGTATTATTCTTCTCTAGAGAAGTTCAGAGGTTAATGAATAAAGTGGCAGCAAAGAAGAAATGAGACTAAGCAAGAAAATGCTTGTTCTCAGTCTCTGCTATAAATAATGCTCTCATTAAAATTCTGCCTTGGAAGAAAGGCAAGTCCATTAGTCTAGGAGCTAATTTTTACTGGCTCCTTAGATGTATGCATATTAAAAATTCAGCTTTTATAATTGCCAGCCATCAACCACCTAGTCAGTGCTGTTCTTGGAGTTTTTAATTATTTACTTCATTTGCATAGACACTCCAATTTATGATCAACCATTTAGTTATCAAGGGACAGTTTTAGTAATTCCTCTTTTATGTTTTTATTTATTCCTTCTGTATCCCTTGCAGGAGGGCTGAGAGGACCTTGCCCAAGGTGTGTGGCAGTGGAATGGGCTAAACCTGGCACCTGCAGCCTTCCTACACTATGGCCACACTATGTGGAGCTTCTGAATACCTGTGTCCCCCCTCAGAGCATCACAGCAGGGTGCAAGGACAGCCCTCCTACCCACTGCCTTCACCTCCTCTTCCTCAGCTGTTGCTGAAGGCCCTTGCCTTGTACCTTGGCCTCAAAAGGGGAGGGAGGAGCTCACACCTGGGAACTGCCTCTTTGCTACAAGTGCTCTGGCCCTTTGCCCCAGAGCTGTTGCCCTTTGGGTTTTCAGTCTGTGTTCTCCTCCTCCCACAACCTTGCTCTGCTGACTGAAGATAAAACTGCTGCAAAACCTCCTCCAGTACTGCCCTTCCTCAGTACCAACAGGTCCCAGCCTCTACTTCTGAGCAGACAGGACACCTTTCTCCTCAAAATGCTGTCTGTCCAGTTCCTTGGACACACGAAGAGGACAAAAAACCTGGGATGGCTCAGGCTGTGAAACGAGTGAGTTCTGCAGTTGCACAGGAGCCCACCCATCCCACGGCTCCACCCGAGCAGCCAGGCTGCATTCCTGCTGCCAAGGCACTCTTCAGCTGGACATGGGCCCCCCCAGGGCACCACTGGCCCAAAGCCAGCACTGAATCTTGAAAAGCCACCCAATTTTTCGTTCCTCCTTAGAAACAACTGAATTATCGAACGCCAGACGTGCCGTTTCTCTTCAGCGTTCAATGGCAGCTCCGGCAACAATGGGAATGATTGATTTGTAATCCCTGGTATCATTGTGTCCTCCCTGGGCACCATCTCTGACGGCGTTTTGCAGACAGGATACCAGACAGCAAATGCGAAGGGAGCGGAGCAGCCTTGCCTGGCAGGAAGGGAATTGATTACCAATCCCTCTTTCTGCCAGGCAGAATTTCTTTGCTGCAATTCATACTTTTCAATGGGCTGTCTACAGACAGCCTTCAGAAG
Organism: Chiroxiphia lanceolata; assembly: GCF_009829145.1. NCBI lineage: Eukaryota > Metazoa > Chordata > Aves > Passeriformes > Pipridae > Chiroxiphia > Chiroxiphia lanceolata. The sequence continues at coordinate 6,823,364 of NC_045643.1, read as the reverse complement.
GCTTTGGGGGAAGTGAGGGCAATGACACCAGAGATTACAAATCAATCACTATTATAGAGCCTTTTATTCGGTAGAAGCTTCCGAGCACAAAACAGATACCAAAAATATATAATACGTCCTGACTCTTTGCTGTTTCCTTTCCTTTAGCCCTTTTATGCCCTGTTTTCCTCCTGACACCACTGCTTTCTTTTCTTTTCCTGCTTTCATTTCCATCTTTCTTACTACTAAATTTTCATTTATACTTGATTTTATCTTTCTATCATCTTTCTCACTCCTAGCCCACACCATCCATAGTTACCTGACATGGAAGTAAAACACGATCTGTGCAGTCTATGCTGTTATCTTACCTCTTGTCCACTCCCAGATCCCTCCTCTCAAAAATGGGACAGTAACACTGACAGAGAATGGAGCAAGGTCTCACTAATTTACATTTTCTTGAAGCCATTACTTAGATCATTCTGCCTGCTTTTGGTCATAGCATTATGTCAGGTTTAGTAGAACAGGATCCACAGAATAAGGAAAAAAGGTAGCAGAGAGCCTGGCAAAAGTTGATTGTAGTCCCTCAGCCACAGTATAAAACATCCAGAGAAAGCTCCTCATCCATCAGGAAACACCCACACTGCTGGGCACAGAATGTGACATCCCTCAGGTGTGACTCTTCCCATCAGGGCATTAATTTTGTAAGGGATGCTGTGGGTGCTGCCAGAAGGAATCAGAACATGCTGTTATTCCTGAGCTTTCACACGAGACCAGTCCTGAACACCCAGCACACAGCTCTGATTTCACTCACACTCATGCTTTCTTTCATGTTTTAATTCACGTCCTGTTATTAATAGAAGTGTTGTCAACTAGAACAAGTGAGGTAGGTATTGACAACATAGGTTTTTCTGGGGAGAAATAGACCTTTTTGAATAATAAGCCTGATCATGGAACAGGTCAGTTTAAATAAATCAACTGACACAAATGTGGTAAAATAAATATCAGCAGTGTCAAAACCCAGCTTCTAAAAATATTTGGCTTACTGAATCAAAACAACTTTCTATTCTAAAATACCAGTAAATTTACAGTTAAGTATATTTTTAGAAACTGAAAAATAGATCAAAATTGTCACAGGGGAATATACAAAATTCTGTAGACATTACAGTTTGGTTTTGCAGAATAGAGATTTTATCCATGTACTGATACACGGAAAGTTTTAAAAGTATTGAGTTTTCATCTCATGTCAGTCACCCTCCACAGTCAGATGGATGACCAGAGCCAGAGAGCAGCACTTTCCCAATAACCCCAGGGCAACAAAGCAGTGGGCTGAAGGCTGCAGGGAAACACTCTGCAGTGGGGTGTGAGTGCCATGAAAAGAGCACAGTTCACACAGCAAAGAGGGAAGCTGACATTTGATGCATCTTGCAAAAAAAATCAACACCGTGTCCCTTCACACCTCATTCAAACCCTTGAGAAACACAGTGAGGTGCTGGAGGATGTGGTTTTTCCTCAAGTTTGTTCTGTTCTGATGTATCTGTAGTTGGACAGAATTCTGCTGAAATCAACATGTGAAAAGATAAAAAATAAAAATGAAAAAAATTTAAAAAGACCCTATGTGACCCGTTTTGCACATCTAACACAAGACATTTGTATTTTAGATCCCAAGTTCTGTTTCTGTTCTCTGATAAATTTTGTGACAGGAGCAGTTTTGGTCAGACATCCTTGGGCTCCCCAGGCCTTCAGCAGCACCAGGCACTGCCGAGTCCAAGGTCTGTACTCTGCCCACCCCAAAAGTCCTTTTTGGGACTGAACCCTCCCTGCTCCCCCAGGAGATGAAGAGAATTTTCACTGGGATGCTGCCTAACCTGTGAGAGAACCCTGTAAAATACAGATGTTTCCACAGAAATATTTGGATTAATTAGGTTTTTATCGTTAAATTCTCTTCCTTCAGATAATTTTCAAACTGTGCTAAGAGTGATTTTGTGTTTAGGTCTGTAAGACATCCTTAGCCTCTCTAATTATTTGGAAAACTATATACAACAATAATTGTGTTTTCTCTATTGACTCAACTATTGGAAATCTTGGGATTTCCAAAAAATATTTCTTTTTATTATGCCATTTCTGACAGTTGAATATTGCTGAAAATAAATAGCAGGTGATTGTTTAACACCCTCTTACTGCACGTTACTTATGAAGATTGTTCTAAATTCATAAAGACAGAACCAATTTATCTAACCAGAGTTACTTAATACCAGAATGGATTAGCTTTATATAATCAGATAGGCAGAAACTATGGAAATCTTTTTCCTTTCCTTGTCTTAAATTAGGGGGGAAAAAAGGCTACTCTAGAACAAGTCAAAACATTGAATTTTATGCCAGAGAGAACATGTCCTCCTTCAAAATCTCTGCTAATTGGGTGATGCTCAGAGAGCAATTTGGTGTTATTTAGAAAATATTATTAGGCCCCATTTGCAATCCATGTTACCTGCACCTGAAGAATTGATAGTTTCCTCTAAGCTCATATACACAAGGGAAGAAGATTTATCGAAATGGAAAACAATTTTTTGTGGGGTTTTTGTCTGTGAATACTGGCAGAAAGCCACTAGTTTTCTGAATCTGTAATTTTATGTCTCTATGTTCAGCAGATGTTTATCTAAATTATTTGAATCTGTCTTTTCTGTTTTAGACACATTTAGTATTAAGGAATGACCCCTGAGTAACAGCATCCATTAAAAGTTAATTAAGAGGAAGTTAAAGGAGAAAGAATTACTTTTTTCATACCCCCAGCAGACATTTATTTCATTTTGGCAGGTTAAAAAATGAGAAAATTTTGAATATTTTTAGGGAAAAGCTTTACTATCCACTTCCTTACATGCTAATTAGGAAATGCAATCCACTCCCTAATGTTGAGTGAGTAAGTAATGTAAGTTGCTTCATTAATTTGTTTAGCAATCAAACTTTCAAAAGTGCTAAGTCAAACAGAAGGCAGTTAGGGGCTGCCACCAAGAACCAACCCATTTTTTAACATTACACTTATTAGTAGACACTATTTACTGGCTTTTTAGTTATTATCAGCGTTGAATAATGTCCTTATTGTTTTAGATTTAATACAGCAACTGACACTTGACTACAAGAGTAAAATATATCTAGAAAAAGGTGTGCAGCCCCATACTTGTAGACACACACTTTTTAAACTTGCAGGTGGGTGTTCAAGAATTATTTAACTCTCCTTTATGGCAAGTCACACTCCACTGGAAACACAAGAATCCAAATTCAAAGTACAGTCTTGATATGAACATGTGCATTTTTCCTCCAGAGAAAGAGTACTTTCTAGATTTAAAAAAAAAAAAGCAATAACAGCAGAATGTCATTAAAAAAAAAGTCTTGGCCACTGAGAGCAGCAAAGCTGCTCTAATGAAATGAGACAATTATTCTTCTAAAAGAACACTCTCAAGCTCCAAAGCAGTGCCCTGGTGTCGGGTCCCAAAGACTGTACTGGGGAGGAGAGGAGGGCACAGGTGCCCCACGGCTGTGGGGTGTCCTCTGCCAGCCCTGACAGGGCAGTCCCCCTGGGGACACATCACCCCTCTCCCTGCCTACACCCAAGAGCTCCAGCACCACGGGACACACGTGCTGCCGTCGGTGGAGGGGGGAATTGGAGACGTGAGGCTCTGCATTATTCAGAGAGGAACTGACCAAGGGCTAATTATTAATAACATGATTAAAAGGGAACTAAAAAGGGGAATACGCTGGAAATACACAGCAGATCTTGCAAACTCCATTTTCCAGATTTGGAAAGGAAAGGTCTTAGAGGGACCCAAATGCACAAAAATAAAATTGCCCCTAAACCAAATTTCTTCAAATACGTTATACATTTTTTCCCAGAATAAAACTGCTTCACTTTTTTTCCCTCAAAGCAGCTTGCATTACCTATTTCCTATGAACTTGACTTTTTTAAAACTCAACTTGTACTCCTAAACTATGACTGACACTTATCTGCACGTAGAGCTGTGTCAAATAAACTACTTAGGCCCCATGTTTCTTACATCTAAAGGTCTAATTTTAACTTATCCCATATCCCATCTGTGAGATGGTGGCACTGCAGGGGAACCACAGTCGAGATCCAGACTCACCTTCCAAGGGTTCTCTCTCAACTAGCAAAACCAGTTGCATGCCATTAGTAGATGGAGCTGGAAAGGGGGACAGGTTTGGCAGCAGGCTGGGGTAGATTGTGGGGTGCAATGCACAGAAGGTCCCACCTGGCCTTACTCTAGTCCTGACCACTCCTGCTCTTCCACAACCTTTTGCTCAAGCATATCTTTGTTGCTTTTGCACAAATCTCATAAAAACCAAGAGATTTAAATAAAAAGTAGGTCTATAGCACAGTCATGTCAACGCAGATCACCAAGTACCTCTTTTCCTATGGTTTGATCACAGCGGAAAATTGGACCATTGATACCAGACCAGAGTCACCAACAGGAGAAGATCAAGTACAAAGGCTCTGTCACATTGCTGAATTCTGCTTCTGGCCTATCAGTTTTGTCCCAGTGCTTCCAATCTGAGTGTGATGTCTCATTTTTGTAAGATTATTGCTTCTCTATGAAACATTTTTTTGAGGGAAAAGAAACAATCAGCCGAGTAAGGGACTGGCACGTAAAATACTATCATTTGCAAAATACTGGCCTGAAACCCACTTGGAGGCAGAGAAGCTGGGCTTGAGCCACAAAAGAGGGAAAACAGGAATGCAATAATCACATATTTATTTTTAGAGAAAATAAGAAGCTAAATAAACTGCAAAACCAGTCTTTACCGGTAAATCCTTTCTGTCCTGAAAACCATGCTGGGCAAAGCAGGAACAGCCAGTTCTCAGGGGATCAACTGGTGGTACCTTTCTGGCAGCATCTCATTCCTCCTGTGTTGGTGCCAGGACACTTTGAGTCCTGAAACAATTAATTTTAGTAGTGCTGCAACAAACTACTGCCAGAAATCTGAACTTGAGAGACAACGATGCCACAGCTAAAGCTTATTTTTCTGCTCTAGGCCTGAAATCACCTCGCAATCAAGAGGGGCTCTGGGACTGCTCTCCTGAAAAGAAGCTCATGGACTTCAACCATCTAGGAAAGCAGGACACAAAACATCCAAACATAACATTTGTGAGAGGATTAGTGCACTCACAATTGGACTTGGCACGAGATAGTGTGTGTGACTGGGATTTACAGCAGGGATGAGGAACTGCATGCTGACTGCTTTGATAAATGTGCATCTTTGAGGTATGGCTAATTGTTCCAAGAAAATAAAGGAGATACCATTAAACACAGGAGGAGAAAACATGCAGAGGAAATTCTGTAAGTGATCCCAGGGCACTCAGAGGAGAAGTTTGCCTTCAGGTGAAGATCTTGGGTAGATGAAAGAAAGAAAACCATGAAAGAAAATTTGGCTGTTAACTGCAGTGACACAGCAATTCCCGGCTCTGGTTGCAATCCTCATCCTGGTGCCTCTTAACATAAAATGCCCTCAACTATTTAGTATGCTTATAAATGTAGAAACTGAATTCAATTATAATCAGAATATATACAGATTGGCCCTGGACAACAACATGTGAACACCATCTCACCAGGTTGTTGCCTTGAGGGTGCCAGAGCGTAAAACTGTTTTAAACCTGCATCTGCCTGGCAATTCCCTGTGCATTAAACATGTACTACCCAGATTTGATCCTATGGGCAATGTTTGAGGTATGAATTCCCACTGCAAACCCTCACTATCCATCAATGCTGCATTGGGCATCCTACTCAAAATCAACCTGGCAGCTGTCCCTTCAAAACTAGGACCCTCAATTGTTTTGCAGATGATAAAATTGACTACTTAAGCTTTCTTGAAGGAACAAGAAAATATTTTTACACAAGTATCTTGCAAGGTCTGAAATTCCAGTTTTTGGAAGACACAGCTGAAGTCATCGCAAAGGTCTGCCTGCCTCTCTGTGCAAGCCATTTCTCATTTGCTCTTATGAAAAGTACATGAAGCAGGAAGGCCAGAGCAGCCACCCACTGAGGCTGTGGGGAAGCAGAACAGGAATTACGGATCCACAAGCAGTTAGGAGGGAGTAATCTATACAAAGAAACATCATTCACCCCCAATATTTTGATTCAGTGTTTACCAAACCTATTTACTGAAAACATATTACCTCACAACATTATTGTGAGTAGAAAAGAAATTGATTTGTAAGGTTTGGGATTTGTTTGGTTTTTAGTAGATTTTTTTTCAGAATGTGTAGGTCACCATAGCATCACACTTCTAAAACTTCAGTTTTTATGGCTACATCTGGGAAGGGACAGAGGGATACATGGTTTGATATATAACAGCTCATGCTTGGCCTGGAGAGTCTAGTGTAACCTCAACCCATCACAGCCTATCCTGTGCAGACAAGTGTGTCCAAAAGCCTTACTTCAAGCTGACAGAACAGCAGCTCTGTACACAAAACCACATAAAAACAGCTTGTGGGGAATCCAGATAAAAGGAAAGATAAACCACCCCCTCCTTTTCTTCAGCATGACATGGTAGAGCACTGTAGGTGTGCTGGTGGAGAGACGGATGTGCCGATCCACTAAGAGGACCCTTCATAAAGAGTTCATGTCTGTAATCTGCTCTTTCTCAATTAATATGTGAGGAAAGCATTTAAGATGCAACATCCTTACTTAACAAACTAACAGATTTATCTATTTCTCATAAAACCTGAACTGCACAGTACTTTTTCCCCCTACTGCCTCATAAAAAATAGGATTTCGTTCTGAGCAAATATGTCAAAGCAGAATCCAACTGCAGCTATGTGGCTGTTTTTTCTAGAAGATTCCAAACTTTCTATCAGTTCTTAAATCCTCCAGTATCACTTCTCACTTCTGCTCTGTCAAAAGCAACAGTGTTAGGTGGTATTTTGAAGTTATTCTGGCAAACACCTTCATGCTCTCCTCCTTTCAACCTTTCACACCTACAAACATCCATGGACCAACCTGACTGGCCTCTAAAAATTTACCCTTCTCATAGCTAGTTAAAAAAAAAAAAATTAAAAAAATGGTCAGCATAGTACAAAGCATTTGTTTATGATGCTCAACAACAACATAATAGTTTCACTCAAATTTTGTGCTCATTGGCTGAAGTTTCTGGTTCCTGCCTTGGCTTCCTACCCGTCCAGAGTAGAAGCACACTACAGCCACGTACCTTCTACTGCACTGCACATACTGTAGGCCTGGGCTGGGAAGAGACATGTTAATATAGTACCAACTAAGTAAATTTAGCCATTATTTTAAATTAATTTAGGTATTGTGTGGTCAGTGGTCATCTGGTAGAAACATTATTACATGCATACACACACCAAATTGCTTTTTGGCTAATGACTCATTTGTTTTATTCTTCCCTGTTTCAAAAAAGCGATTAAGTTGAAAATGACCTTCTGAAGATTGTACTTGTGGACCAATCTTTTCATTTTTAATTACTTACTTTGGTTTAATTGTTACATTAGGAACTATTAAGAAAGCAGCCAGCCTCATAATCAATAATTTAATTAGAGTTTTAGGACCAAGAAGTCAATGCAAATGTTATTCTGCAGCCAGGCCTTTCCCAAAGCCTTTGAAAGAACTTTACTCCCATTTTGTTTCAAAGTGACATTGGCGACATAAAAATTAAACTCATACTTGCTGCAATATATCATGCCCACACATTATAGACGTACACGGGCAGCTGGTAAGAAGTTCAGACTCAGGTCAATCTATTCTCTGCCCAGACAGGAACACAGCCTGCTTCCCTCACTCCATTTCTAAATAATCAGGGACACGGCCAAGCGCCGGCACACCGTGCACTGCGACACCAGGAGCTGTGCTAAGTGTTTACTGGAATCTACAGCCAGACTTCTCCCCCAGCTACAACTTCAAATATTTTAAATTTGTCTATTTATAGCTCTCTAATTACTACTAATATTCTAAGATAACCAGCAGCAAGTGAAAACCAACCCACTCTAATTTTCCAGCAGATGAAATCTGCTTCAATCAGTGGTGAATTAACACCCCCCTTCCCTGCACCGCTGCCCCTCCGCCTGCCCTTGCAAGTTTGCAACCTGTCAGTGTCCGTGATACATCACAGGGAGCCGTCAGTGCAGTGGGAATTGCCCAGCCTGCTGCCTGGAATACGGATGTCCCTCATTTGTAACCGCAGGCATGTGTTCCACGTGACTCCATCACTCCACAGTGCTTCGCCCGGGAGCAGCCCTAGGGCTGAGTGCTGGAAACAACTCCCCATCACCCACCCTTAGCACAGGGGAGCATCCTGGGGAACCCGAGGGAAACAGCACAGGGATGAAAGGGAGCCTTAAACTAGAAGAGAAGCTTTGGTGAAGGACACTAACCCCTGCAGCAGGGTGGCTGCAGCGACCTGCCGGGAGGGATGGAGGCCATGGGGAATGCTGGGAGTTTGGGGAGCTTGGCAGCAAATGGGGATCCAAAGACAGGAACGCCTACAGCTTGCTAGGGAAGGATCACAGGGCTGCTCCGACCCCAGCAGAGGCAAAGATAAAAGAAAGGAGCCAAGAGTTGTTCACAAGTAAGTTAAAACCAGGCTGGGCAGCACTGCAAGAAGCCTGGCCTGAAGGGCGCAAACTTCTGGCCCTAAGGAGGAAAATTAAGCAAAGCCCTCTGGGAAACCCCAACAGGAAGGGAAGCATCAGGCTCCAGAGGACCTGTTGCTCTCTTCTCTAATAGCAGCTTTAATAACTGTGAACATCGTGATGAAAAAGACGTCGCTTTAACTAACTAACTACATCACTGCCAAAATAAATCCATTTATACATTTCACATGAATTAGGAGTCAAGCAGGATATTAAGCTTTAACACATAGAACTGTCTTGTCTTCTCAAAGACTCCTCCTTGAAATTAAGGATGTGGCTTTTCCACATTGTGGAGACAAGGCAGAGCAAGGCAACTCGTTAACAGGGGCTGAATTCCCACTGGTAACAGGACTGTGACATCCAGTGGATAGGCCCAGGCCTGTCAATGAACCTTTTAAGAGCCACTAATTCACATGAAACTTGAGAATTATAGAATCATGGAATCATTTAGGTTGGAAAAGACCAAGTCCAACTGTTAAACTTTGCAGAACAACTTGTCTGATCTAAAAAGTTTAGTCTAATTTAAACCCAGTTTAACAGGGAAAAAACCCCAAACCTGTGAGATCAACCGATTATACAATTTGTTAAACTATGGATTTAATGGTTTGATTTGGGAGCCAAGTCAGGAAGACAAGACAAAGGAGGAATAAGTCAGCAATGGCAGGGCCAAAGGAAAGACATGTCTCCAGTCTGAGGGTTATTCTGGGGACAGCAGCCACACACAGTTTGAGGGGCAGTGCTTTTCCTGCCTCTCAGGGAGGAAAAAAAAACCACAGCAAAACAAGAACATAGAATATTTGCTCACTTGCATCTGGGTCAGCTGATCCAAGTTGCAGTTAAATGTTCATTATTTGAAATATTTTATTTCAGTCTGCTTTTTTCACAGAAGGTTTGGAAGAAAGCCAGAATGTAGCATTTTCAAAAACTATGGTGACCAAATCAAGCTTTTTTTTCAATTACTGTTCAAGATTAGAAAGAAGTTGAGACATTTTTCCTCATCTATACTTCTGGTTTTGACAAAACTGGCACTAAGTCTCTAGCAAAGCATCCCAAACAGATTTAATATAAACCCCTTCAAGTTTTACTTTTGTCTTTCATGATATTACTTCTGGAAGAAAACATAATCTTTATTCATAACTATTTGTTCTTGATTTCATATTTTACTGTGACTCAAATTCCTTTTCATGTTAAGACAGGGAGTTTTAAAATATGAACCCATTATTTACAAATACGTAGAACAGAATCAGGAACACAGAATTTGTTACACTTCATGCCAGGAATTGAACTTATCCTTGCATGTCCTTTATTTACAGTAAAATAATTCCATTACACTACTAAGAGATTTGGAGTTTGCATGGAAGAGCTCTTTGTCTCCAATACTGACAACTTCAATCTTTGACCTACTTTTGAAGAGGATTGATTTGGACCATAAACTGCCTGTCAAAGATTTTTTAAATGACCCATCCTGTCTATCCACTCTGCTCTTGAATTCATTCCTCAGAAGTTCAAAAGGGTTCAAATAAAACTGACAAATCCAATACCCTGAGGATATTCTGACTGATAATTTTGTGTCTAAGGTGTTTACTTGGAGATAAATCAACTAGACTAGGCCAAAAAATTTAAGTTCAACCAGATTGCTTTTCAAAATAACTCCTTTTGGCTGATCAGTGCTTGTCTCATACACCTGATCCTTAAATACTATGACATTTTTCCTGGATTTGCCTCATGAATGCCAACTCCAAAGGAACACAGGCGTAAAATCCCCCACCACAGACAGGCAGCATCCCCGCAAAGATCTGGGTGTTCCCATATGCTTTAAATCCACTGACAAAAAAGTTGTGCCAAAACCCATGTTGAAAAACAAGTAGTCTAAAAGATAATCTATATTTCACTGGAAGAAACAAAAATAGAACAGGATATTTCAGGGAATTACTAATTTAAAAGTTACTAGATAGGGACAAAATCAGCACTAAAAAACAAGTGGTCTAAAAGATAACTTCATTAGAATAAAATTAAAAAAAGGTTATCTATGGAAATCACTGGTTTGGAACAACTCCACTGAATTGAGTCAAGAGTTAACTAATTTTCAGGCTCTACCCAGCTGTAACAGGAACCACAGCAAGGTGGGAGAAGATGGGCTGTATTGTGAAGGGAAAAATTGCAAGACTGCAGCTTTTAGATCAGCATCGTTGCAATTATTCTACATCCATATGAAGCACAGGGGCAGCCAAGTCCTCATCATTAAAATGCTGCACCACAGCTGGCAACCTCAGCTGACAGCTCCAAAACTGCCATGCCCACGTATTTATTCCCTCTCTGGTAGGACACAGTGTGCAAGCCCTTTGAAACGGCCACTGTCCTCAAATGATCCCCGTGCCTTCAGCCCTTTGTCAAACCGCAAAAACGCAAATTCCAGCGCCCTGAATTCCTGGGGATTTACTGTGCTGTGCCTTGGAACGCACAGACACATTGTTCCAGGCTCTGTGAGTCTGTGGGGTAGATCATGAAAAGCAAAGCAAGAAAAGCCCCAAGCAGTATCTCACCTGTGACACTCCGGGGAACAGCAGTGGAGGGTTGCTGAGGGAAGGGCGGTGCCTGGCAGCAGGGCTCTGCACCCACGGCCTCTTCTCCTACCAGGTGGGACATTCTTTTGGGTTCCCTGCTGTTGCCCAGGGACCTAACTGCATGGAAACTCTATCAACCCTCAGCTAATACTCAAGAGCCGCTAGCAAAAAAAATGATAAGCATGTTGTGAGCACAGAAGCCTCAGTTTATAAGGAAACAATGCTTTAAAAAGGGCTGAATGTAAGAACCTTTTTAATCCAGTGCCACATCTGAAGACAAAACTCTGCCCTAAAGAAGCACCCAGCTGCCTCTCTCTCTTTTCACTACTTATTCCTAATGTCTTTCTCTGAGTGTAATGTAGCTCTAAGGGTCCATCCAACCCTGCTGTATAAAGTGTGGCTGCACCACACTCATGAACCATTTCCAGGGGCTTACACACCCCTGCAGGAGCCTGAAAGGAGGCTCTGCCTGAATTCCCATTTTCCTTCCTTGCTTTGGGGCAGGAGGAGACTTTTCAGCAGTCTTTGAGGAGCCTGATGGCCACAGCCAGGTTCTGGCTCACTGACAATGAGTTATTACTGGGAGCTATTTGCTGCTGTTCAGGCAGGATTTTGGACAATTTCATTCTGTTTTTTTCCTTTTTCCTCTGAAATTGGTGCCTGCATTATTCATCAGGAACTACACTACCTTGGAGCTTCCAGCTCTTGATTTGGCTGTTCAGACCACAAATTACTGTCAAGGACAAAATTTGTTACTCAGAGCCAGAACTCGGCTCTGGTCACTGTTCTGCTGCACTGTCTTACCCCTATTCAAGTCATCTTTGACCCAAATAGTAAAAAGCTGACATGCTTGACGCCTTCCTGTCTGGATGTCAGGGATATGAGTTTGATAGTGGGGTGGAAATGGGATCCTTTCATTTGTGTTACACAGCAATCTTCTGCAAGAGGATTGCAGAAAAATGCGGCTCATCTTAAATCACTGGGCTACACTGCGTGAAGTCAGAAATATCTCCCAGATAATTAAAACAATAAACTTGAATATCAGTGACCAGTAGAGACCAAGATGGATGAGAATTATCAAACAATATATCAAATGCTTAGTATTTCACAAAATCAAATAGAAAAAGAGCATTGCATGGCTAACTTTTTACAGAGCTGTGCATGTGCTGAACATGGTTCACGAGAACAGTGTCACTGCTGTGAATGGGACTGTCTGGTTAAGCACACACACAAGTCTTCCCAAATCCTTGTCAGACACATTCCTTGGGGCATTACTGCAGAATGCTGCCTTTTAAATGACAGTCTCTCCACATTTCAGAAATGAAATATCCAGTTACAGAACCTGACATTTCAAAAATCAGAAAGCAGATGAGATAGTTACTAAATCAATAAGTTTCAAATGTGTAGAATGAAAAATGTGAGTACTTTCCCCCCTTCTATTTAATTATTTAAGTGTATAAATATTTGGTATTTCATCTGTCTCAGAAAGATGCAGCTTGGCTCAAATGTTATGCAGAGAAATCTGAGTAGCCCCAAGAAGTTGCTGCCCAGCCCATGGGAGATGCAGAGGAGTGGCAGGGCACTTATCACGAGGAGAATTAACTCGGGCAGGTGAACCTGTGCTCTGGGGGTCACGCGCTCCCCCGCCCCTCTCACATTTATCACTGGACACACTTTGCAATTCATGAGTGGAGATGCTTATTCTGATGTGTCAGCGAGAAAACACCCTGGTGAAAAGCCAGAACGCGCTTGTCTTTCTATGAAACTGGCAGAGAGAGGAATAAATTCCGCAGCTTATCTTGGCACGAGAGCTGTCAGCTTTACTGGCAAGAGATTCCTACCATGAATTGCAGCCTTGGCCTCCTACATCTCATCTACTGCACGGCTGGCACAGCAGGAGGATGGTTCCCATCCAAATCCGTACCCGTAACTCTCCCAGAATGTTTGGAAAGAGCCATAATCATCCAAGTACTATTCATCTTTCTGTGCGTTCATTTCCCTATAGGCAACATATATCTTGGGTTTAAAATTATAGCCAGTGTGCTGCAGATATTTTTAACCACTAGATCTTGCTATATGTTAGACAGGGAAAAAAAAAAAAAAAAGAGGAAAAAGTAACTCCCTGCGTTTCCAAAGTCTGCAGGCTGCATTATAGCTTCAGCTTAGTAATTACAAAGATTTATGTTCCATTCTGCCCCACATCCAGAGCTCATTGTCCATTCAACTTACACTGCTTTGACTTACAGTTCCCCGTATCCATTATCTTTAATAATAAAGAGCTGACTAAACTTAATGATTAAAGAGCAAGATGTGATTAGTAATAGGAATCTAATTTATGAGAAAACAAACTAGAGTATGGTTTTCATGTTTCATTAAAATTATCTTAAATGTACTCCTTAACGTTAATTGATCTCACAGAGGTGAGAAAATACTCTATTCTGAATTAATGGGAGAAAATAATTCATCTTCTTTCTGGAGGGAACATTTAATATCATTCAGCATTTAGAGGGAGATGGCATCTTCACAGTGATTTCACCACTTCAAGTGGTGTTTCAGTGTGGGCACATATCTCAAATCTGCAAGATTTCCCACTGAACGGGGGAAAAATTCAACAGAACAAACATACAACAAAATGCCATATATAATGTTTTCTTTTCACAAAAGGTCCTTCCTATCTTTGCAAAATTACCCAAAGCTGAAAAACAATGCTGATGAGCAAATATAGAGCAGGGTTTTTCCCTGAGTTTATCAAAGGAAAACTCTTTGATGACTCTTAATTTGCTGTGAGCAGGAGATTACTGAGACATTTGCAAGATAAAGTTCACTGCAGAATTTATTGAAAACAAAACAAAGCAGAAATCTATTTTTCCACTAAGTATTTTGCTTTTGTTTGTATTTCAATGATTTTTTCCCCTCTTTTTGAATTATTCATATTTGGATATCATATATTCTTACAAACCAATGTGTGTAAGAATAATGAGTCTTGAATAGCTTCATCTTAACTCATAGTGCTTTATGCCCAGGATTATTATTATTATTATTATTATTAGAGGACCTTCTATTCAGTCTGTTTCTAAGATCCATAAATAGAATTTGCCTAATGAGCATCTCAAGTATTCATCTGTCATTTTCATGACAGTTTTTCTTATCCTACATTTGTATAGATCTGATGATAACACCTATTAATACAGAGCAATAGGTCTTTGCCTGCTTCCTCTGAAATCCCTTCCATTACTACAACCTTCTCTATTCTGGGCTGGAATCTTGTATCTTTACACTGTTTGAGAAATGCAAAGTGACCGTAATTGAAGGAACAATTTGAGAACTTCAAAAGTTGCTCCATGAGAAATACCACAACTGCAGCAATAATTATTACATTTTCTGTTGAAACAGGAAAAACTTTCTCTTGTCTTGTTCTCATATTCTACTTGAACAGGATTTGCATATTTGGTTTGCAAAGCAGAAGGGACAAATACACTCTGCAATGCACTCAATCCATGAATACCTATACCAAAGAATGAAGGCAGAGAAGAATAAAGGAAGAGATGCAGAGTTTCTGTCACTACCTACAGGGGTATATTATGGAGACAATAATACATATTCCATGAGGAATCAGCAGGGAGTTCTGGGGGCAGGGAGGCAGATCCCTTCTAGAAGAGGAATAAATATATTACACTTCTATACGGTTTCTTGTATTTCTCTCTTCTTGTGTTTCTCCTAAGGCACTTTCCCCCCATTTCCTTTGTATGTGACTCAAAGTACATGCCAGGACTTTTGTAAGCAAGCTGACAAAAGAAGCTGAGAGAAGCCCAACAAATCTGACCCTGAGCTCTCTGTTTGTTGAACTGACAAAGCACGGTGTGTAGCACTGCAGTCTTGCAGACCCAGACCATCAGCTGCTAAAACCACCACCACCTAATCCAGCTACCTGTGTGTTGGGTGATCTCAGCCCACGTCTGTTTGTTGCACTGGGATGACTCTGTCATTTCAGATGCCAAGGAAGGGATTATGATGATTTTTTTGGTCAGAAGACAATAGCTGTGTCAGTGAACATTCTATGGCCACATCACCCCTTACTTTCTATTTTGATTCTACCCTGGCTTTCATTTTTCTTACACCATCCACATCACTGCTTTGCCTGAATTCAGGAGAGATTGAGGAAAAGCCTGCTTACCGTTCGGGAATCCCAGAGAGACAAAGTCTTGTCAGCAGAGCTCGTGAGAACGGTGCTGGAGAAGGGAAGGAACTCAATGCTGTTGACTGAATCTTTATGGCCACGCAACGTGTATCTGCACCTCTCACTGCAAAAGAAAATAACAGAAATACAGCACTTGCCATTCAGGGTTATAAAAACACCAGACAAGTTTAGGTAAATGACTGACACATTTCTTGTCTCTTCCCCAGCTACTGTCCAGAACAACTGAACATTGACAGCTATTCATCACCCAAGCACTGCACCACAGGGGCAACAATAAAAGCCGATCAGTTGGTGTTTGCTTCCCAGTAATGAAGGCTATAGTGAAAGGCAAAAAGAAATGGAAGCAGGTTTTAAAAGATTCAATCCTAAGGAGCCACAATGAAAGCACCACTTGATGTTTCCTGGGTGCATCCTCAAAAACCTCACTGATGTACAGTTTAAAGGGAATATGAATGAAAAGGTAGGATAGGGACAGTACCATTTCTCTTTCAAAGATATCATATTCCTTCTAGCTTACAAAGGGTCTGAGAAACCTACTGGACTGTGCCAACATGCACCTTGAAGAAAGCCAGAGAGTGCTGGCAATCCTACTTTTCTCTCAAGGTCTTCAGAAAGATTTCTAGAAATTCAGTGATGCCTGGGAGGGTAAAGTCTTGTCACTGTGGACACCCAAGAGCCCTTTTCTCTGAACAAGAGGTCTCTTACCATGGATCAAACACACCAGTAGCCATTATAAGCTCTCTGTTTGTAAAGCAGATGTGAGAGAACAGAGGTGTACCCCAAGAATCAAGGTACTTAGCATGAACTGACAACAGCTCAGAAGGAATTACCCTTTGAAATGGTTCTGAAAGTTCTTTCAAGGCTGAAGACACCCAACTATTGCACCTTTTCCCAGTCCATCAGCTATGAAGGAATACCCTAGAGCTTTTTGTTTGCTTTCTTACCTTTTTGTTTTGTTTTCTTTTAATGACTTAATTTCTGAGACAACACTATTGATCCTTCTCAGCTGAGAGCATGAACCTGATACAGATGGAACACAGGATGGGAAGCTTCTCCCATCGTAAGGAACAGAAACACAGCCACAATGACACTGCTGTAGAGAATCTATTCTCTCACAAAACGGCCTATGGTCCTGTGAAAGCTTTTTGGGTTTTGCTTTGTTTTCTGTGTATGCACCAGAGCAGAACGTTCCTTAAACTGGAGTCCAAGAGAAGAGAAGGAAGAGCCCAAGGATGCCCTACCAGGACAACACAGAAGGTAACAAACCAATCTGGGATTATTTAAACTGAAGAGAATGGCAAAGGTTTAACTCCTAGAGAAGCAAGTCAAGAGGGGAGACAGTTGAAATGAACTGGTATTTATCAGTCATTATGGCTGTACACAAGAGCTGCCCACACTGATTCAGGTCTCACTCCATGATTTCTTTGGATACACGTAAAAATAAATGTGCAGTGTCTGTATTATTATATCCTGTGAAAACATACAGGTAGGTGAGCATACTGTGGAAAAAACTAATCAATGTAAAGTCAGTACCAGTTCTATCCTCTTTGTTCAGCTGAGTCAAAAATAGTATGAAAAAATTAAAGCCAACAACTCATCGTAAATTATTGCAGCTTTCAGTGAGAGCTCAGAATTTTATTCCCTGCTCCTGTGATTCTGACAATAGAAACACACCTCCCCTGAGCTGGCTGCTGAATATATCATTGGGGCTTGCAAATTGGATTACTGGGTGGCTCTTAACAGAAAAATTTCTTACCAAATTTATTAAGGAAGCTGTCAGAAGGGAGGAATTAAAGATGGGATTTTTTTTTCCTTTTTTTTTTTCTTGCCTGTATGTCACCAGAAGACCCTCGGAGCTCTTGCAGGTTCTGTATCAATAGCACAGAAGATGAGTTTCTAGAGATCAGGTGCAGGCCAGGAGAGCTGCAAGGTTTGGATGGACACCACCCTGATCACTGGTCTAACACAGAGACTTCTCAGACCTATTTTAGTGCTTTTCCACTTCCCAGACTGGAACCATCCGTTGTGCTGAGCTGAACACCAAGCTTGTCCCCACAGAAGGGAGGCCAGGAGGGAGATAAGTAGCTTCCGAGTAGAAATATTACCCAGGATATAGATTTCAAAGAAATATTAGATTGCACTGGTATCATTTCACAGAATCTATGTTTTTCTATTATAGCTAATACATTATACTATCCAGTGTTATCTGCTATATAGCCTACATGTGTTATCACAAGGACTCATTTTAAACTAGTCATAAAGTATTGTGGCTGTTAGTGCTCAGTGCACAAGGTATCTGATATTCACGATCACTTGATCTATGACAATAAAGTAACTTCAATAAAGTAATTTTTTTGTTTCACAGACTCATGGCAATGTTTTACACCAGAGAATATGCCTTTTTCATCTCAGATCTTACACCTTTATTTGTCTATAGGTATGCCATTTTTCAAAGGTGCCCAATGATTTCCTGCTTGCCTGTTACACTGTAAAGACTGAGTTGCTGAACAGTTTCTGACAAGGAAAATCCTACTGTGTATTTTTTGGGCACTTACTGGTTTTGAAAACAACTTTACATACCAGAGTGTGACAGTGTTCCACTAGAACCAAAGGGGATATTTTCCTGCAGTAAAAGCATGTTTGTCTGTCCTCTTCAAAGACTGGGGGAGAACAGCATCTTCAACCTGCTGAGAGGGCTCGGGGTGAAAGAGCACAGGAAAAGGAAGGAGGGGGAAGGAAAGCAGAATATTTTGTTTGTGAGGCACCATGACAGATATGGACCATCCCAGGCAGCCAGGCTGCAAGAACAGGCTTGTGAGAGATTAATTAGATGCCAAAGCAGGAAGGCCCATTCAGAATCCCTTAGTAAGGTGAAAATGGACTAAAGTGATGGACCATGACAGCAGCAGAAAAGAAGGAAATGATTTGCACTTTTCCATCAGGAACATAAACCCCCAGACCTGATGCAGCTGCCTGCACTTCCATATCACTGCGTGCTGATGAGTGAGCTCTGGCTCTCGAGATTTAATTTACCACTCTGGTAACTGACTGACTGAATATTTCTAAGAACTTTCCTCCAACTGCTACATAAAATAAACTCATCTTTCCTTCCAGCTGAGATATAATTTCAGCAAGACTGCTTTGTATACCAACTATCTTCTGGTCAGAAAGGCCAACAGTTTATTTACATGTTCTTTTTCCATAAAAAAGAAGTTGATAGGAAGAGCAGAGTATCACCCTATTTTTCATGGAAGCTCATGATTCTATCCAATGGTTCAAGTTTATCTACATTAAAGTAAATCTGCAGCAACATTCACTAAGTTTTTTTTTCCCCACTGTGAACACACAGCCTCATGGATATAAACCTCACCATCTCTGAACATTCCAGCTCAGAAGACAGAGGGAATCATCTATGAATAGCAGCTTAGGCATTTGCAGAACTCTTGTTGCCTATATCCAGTGACAGAGAAAGAGATCCTGAATAAATGGTGCCACAGTAGAAATACTGTTCAGTAGTTCAGTATTTTGCAGATTTTATTCTGAATCTCACCTCAGATGCCAATTACAATGCTCACCTATGTTACTACTACTTTTTCAACATAAAACATCAGCTAACACCACATTTTCTTGGCTCATGACTAATTATCTTCAATGTTCTCTTTTTCTCTACAGAGTAAATTCCCTTCCCTGAAATCCAGGTAAGGCAATTATGTCCATCAGTAAATCAGCCTTCATTCTACCTCACCAGGTTTTGATTTGTCTTTTCAAACATGGCTGGATACTTATAAAGAAGCACACCTATTCCATGAATGTTGGCATTTCAATTTAATTGAACCATTACCAATATCACTAGCTCAGCAGTGATGAGAAAATTTTACTGGCTCAGTTTTTAGAGACTTCTGTTTTGAAAATCACATCCCAGAATGGTTCATTCAAATTCCAAAGGGCTTTCAGTAAAACTGCATTGAAAACAGCAGATATGAAGCATTTCCACTCACATGAGACTCCGCTGAATATTACCAGGCTGCCATCTCTCCTCTAATGTACAACAGTAGCCAAAAAATACACCAGTTAGATATTCCATCAACTGCACAGTAATTGAAAAGAAAATACAGATAGTGGGTAGATTCCTCTTCCCTTGCATTCTTTCCTAGCTGCACAGAGGAGTTAAAACTCAGGAAGGACACCAAGCTGGCACACCCTGATGGGAACATTCCACAATTGCCTGGTACATATTCATGGCTCAAGGCCACACAGTGCCCAACCTGCACAGGTCAGCACTCATTTCCTGAGCCACAAGCTCAGGAAATCACAGATCACACGTTGCCTATTCTTTTGCTATTTAGAAGTGTTTTTTTAAAACACCCCACATCCAACACACACATGCTGGTGCTCCTATGAAATCAGGACAAGCTCTGCCTCCTTTCCTCATTTTTTTTTCTTTTTTTTTTTTTTTTCTTAAAGCATGTGGTTTCTATGTTCAGCTTTGTTGGAAAAATTGGGGGAGTGGAGGGTGATGCCATTTTAGTGATTAGTTGGGTAGTCATAATTACTTCTTTTATTGCTGTGCCATATTAAATCTCAGTTCAAGCATAGTAATTAAAAGCACCTATACAGCCAATTGAAATTAATGAGATTTTAAGCATGCTCTTTGGAGTCAGTGCCTCTATCAACCATCTTTTCACATGCCTTCCAGAGGGATTCATTAAATGCACAGGTACTCCCAAACTGTACTATCTTCCCCAACAATTGCTTTTCAAATCATCCCACAGAACAAAGACTGAACTAAACTCTCTCTCTCCCATGTCTGTTCAATAACATTTTTCTGTGTGAGCTGCAATCACCAGCAGGGGAATTGCCAAGGTAAATTACACCAGAGTCACCTGTGAGGAAGGTGGACACAACATTTCTGAGGAAGTTTCATAAGGACACACCACAACCTGTCTCCAACCCTGTGATATAACTGTAACAGTTAAAAGGAGAGTATTTTTAACAAAACCAAATCCTATCACTTTCCCATTATATGGCTTTATCTCCAAAATGTGTTTAAATTAGGCACTGAACTCTCCCAGCCAAGATCAATGGCAAAGTATAGCAAATGGGCTGGCTTAAGACATTAAAATGCCAGTTTGGTTTATGCTGTTATAAATGCATCCTATCATGTCTTTACACTTTATGACCTCTATTTTATTTCTAGGTAGCTTCACATATGACACATCCAATTATTCATGTCAAGAATGTAAAACTACCAGTATTTCAGTAAAAAGTGCCTACCATCATTTACGACAGTGATTTTTTTTTTCTTGACCCATTATTTCACTAAATGTAACACATTTGCTAAGACATTGACATGTGAGGACACTTCCTCCATAAAGTACATTTGTCTCTGAAAAGATACATGATGGTATGATTCTGTCAATACCAAACACTTTGTTCAACTATTACTTATCTTCAATAAAACGGGGCTCTCTTCAAATTGTGAACAATCGTTTGTGCTCTCTTTCAAACTAGTGTTTGACACAGAAAATGCAGCGCTAAAGGAGATGTTACTACTGTTTTTGTGGCATTGTAAACATTTCTTCTCCAGTATTTAGAAATGTTTAGAAAGAAAATACAAAAGTAATCCTTCTTTGTGTTATTTATCTTCATACTCAGCACTGGTGGAACATTTTAATCTCTGCAATCTGGGTGCTCCACAAAACAAGGAGCAGGCCCCCAATTAAAGAGCAGCTGTAAGTCAGGGTTTCTCTAGCAAGGCTCAGTTTGCAGTTACTCCTGAGTTCTTCACACAGGTGAAATTGCTTTATACTGTTGGTTTCAGGCAATTTTAATGGTTACACTTTTTAAATTCACAGTGAGCAGAAGCAGGATTAAGCATTAAACTCTCCTGCCATCACTCACATCAGAGGCTGCTTTGAGCTGGGCCGTGCAGGGCTGGCTGAATCACACAGGCGTGGGGTGCACGGCCCACTCCCACTGAAAGCAGCGCAAGGTTTGCCACTGATGTCAGTAGGAGCAGGATTAGATCCAGGTTTATCTCCACGGGAGCCTGACAGCTCACACTTTTGGTCTGGTGCACAGTAAATTGAGCATGTAAAAGGAAACTGAGCTCTGAAGTGGTACAGATTTAACTGGTAAGTTCAAGGGTGCACTTCTTCCCCTTCCTCTGTCCTTTTCTTCCTTCTGCCAAAAGCAAAGCAAAGGCTTCCCAACTAGGAAGGCTTAGCCAAGGAAGAAAGAACCCCAAACATGATAGAAATGTTTTATTAATATTTGCTAGACATATAAACACACATTACTTATCTGACTCAGCAAGTCTGTAAATCTGCAATAAAATCCTGTTACAGCCTTTTCTTAGACCTCATTTAAAAAAAGGAGAACTTAGGAGTCCTACTGTTTGAACACAGAGGTTCTGAAATGGATCAAATTGTGTCTTCATTAAATGGACCTAAGTGAACGTCAATAGTTACATTTTTTTCTTACGTGGTAAGTTTTGAGAGACTGCAGCAGTTTATTTTTCAGAGTGCAGATTTCTCCTCAGAGATCAAGCAATGTTCTTTCTCTCTCACTTTTTGGGGGCTGAACTGAGCATGGCAGCTTTCCTTTAACACCAATTTATTAGACTCAACTCCATCACCAGCCCTGCTTCAGCTCCTGCTGAAACCAGGAATAAAGACTACAGAGATTCGGTAGGTGAACAGATTCCACCCTGCTGCAAGAGGGAACTGCAGCCCAAATCCTGTCCTGGCTCTGCTGGTATAAGGAGCACCTTGCAGTGCAGGCCAAGCTTTGTGCTCACACAGGATGCCTCTACTCCTTCAGGTGACCCCCCTGTCTAAACCAAATTTGTCTAACACATTGTAAGCTCCCACTTACTCTCTTAGGAGAAAGCTGAAAGGCAGCACCTGAGCATGACTGGTCCGTAACTGTGGATCTCATTTGCCGAGGTCTGAGCACACTGAGCCCTCCCCCAGCCAGTCTAGTCCCACACATTTTGGGGTTCACTCTTGCAGGCACCACAGAAGTGCTCCAATCTGCCTACAGCACGGAGGTGGGCCATAAGCAAGTCCATCAGTGTGCCCACAGGCTTGTGTAAACCTCTCCTTGCACTCCAAACTCTCCCATTCCCTGGCATCCCCTCCACAGTGGTGGCACAGCCTCATTACCCCCGACACACTTGTGTGCTGCTAACAAGCTGCTCTGTCAACAGCAACACCCAAACAGAACAGGAAAGCTATTTTCTTGCGTTGGAAATGTATTTCATCTCCAGGGACCTTGCCTCCTTACATATTTTGCTGTTCTAAAAATTACTTTGTCCTATTTCTATAACTTGAAACAGCCTCTTTGGCAAATAATACACAGAAAGGGAAAATTGAATGTACCTGAGAACAAAAAAATACAAAAAAAAGCACATGCAGAACAGAAAAAGAGGGCAATGCATTACATTAAATGAAGTCTGATAGCTTGAACTTCAGATTCAGCGAGGTCTAATAGTGAGGGACATTTGGACAAAATTCCCCTAATAAATTTATAATTAACCAGCAGAAAGCAATGCTCCAGTCAGACTTCTATTCTGTGGTGAAATTAGATAACAGCCAAATAATCACAGTCCTTGAAAGAGCATTCTGTGAATGCAGGAGAAAGAGGCTGCAAAACTTTGTGCCTCACCATTGGGATTAAAATGCTTATTTGCCTCAGTTCCTTGTAATTTATGTAACAGAATATGTATTAGTGGAAAAGCAGCCAATTATAACACCGTGTTTATTTTTCTGGCAGAGCTCTACTGGGCGTGTTTAAGTAGCAGCTGTGTATTTATTGAGCGTGTGGAAACTTCCACCACCAGTGAGATACTGAGCAGTGCTTTGAGGAAAGAAACCTCTTGGACAGCAAAGCACCCAGGCAAGGTTTTAAGGGCACACTGGTTGCTGTGGTGGTGAACACAGACGTGCTGACTGCCTGATGCCAGCCTGGAAAATAACAAAACCCTGTATTTTCTACCAACAGTTATTGAACGTGTCACAGCATGAAGTGCACACAGACAGTCGTGGGTTGGGTTTTACAGAACAAAAGACTCTCCCCGGTGCCATGTTTGGTTAGAACTCCCTGGCACAAAGAGACAAAAAAGAAATATAATCAATTCCCCTTTGTTGTTTGAATGATTCGAATACCACTCAAACCCAGGATCAATTTTGAAAACCATTGAGAATAATAAATATGATTGACAATAGCTTTATGTTTTTTATGAGTGAAAAGCGCAAATTACTGAAATAATAATATTGTACTTAGTCTTTCATTAGGAGGTGTGAAAACTGTTTGTCGATAATCTCTCTCCTTTTTTATTGGCTTGAAACATGAATAATGAATCTACTCATTATTACACTGAAGATTCAGGCTATTACATCTTACATTTCTTTGAACAAACAAAGGGTTGTGTAAGAAGCAGTATTATTATTTTTATTATTTCTTGCTTTCAGAAAAAGGGGTTTTGGTGTGAAGCTAATTTTTTTAAAAGGAAAGAAAACAATAAGACATAAAATCTCTACTTAAGAATGGCTTATGGTGTTTTTGCTCTAACTTCCCCTGTTAGCATTATGATTTTAGATCAATATAATTACACCAATCTAATCACAGTGCACACTCAAAGTAAGTGTCATTGGATGAGAAGAACAGTATCCATAATTACCAGATCAGACAGATTTCTACATTAATATAGTGGCACTGTAGAATCCTTTAAAGATGTGGCTGGAATGGAGCACATCTTTAAATGTAAGGATTTTCTTAAATGTTCAGCTGAACCAGGACCAGAAGATACATCACTTTGCCAAAATTAGCCTAAAAACAGAACAGAAATTAGCACTTCCATAGCTGTCTCAGAGACACCACGTGATTGTCCTGAATTGCAACAAACATGTTTTCATGTGTAGCTGTTCTGGAGTTTTGCAATAGAGCACATACATTTTCACACCAGACTGCAATATGTTCTTCATTCCCTGTTACTGTGTAGGCTTGGTTGAACCCTGTGTCTTGTCAAGGTATCTTTAGAATCTCACTAGTCAACACCTAATTGTTGGCAGCACGGGGCATTTTTCAGCTCATGGCAACAGCTGCTGCAAAAGCTCAGTTTCCTTTGAAATTGGGCTCTAAATCAATTTTGGTAATTTATTTCAGCTACTTTAGTTTGAACAGAAGCCTGTTACTTACAGTCCAGATTTTTCAGAAGTGAGACGCATTTTTATATGCTTCAAATTTGGATTATTTCTCATTTGAAAAAGATAATATTTTCCCAGATGACCTAGAATTAGGTCATCAAAAATGACTCCGAAAGTCATGGAGCCGGAAGAAGATTTAGGCATCTATATCCAAAATGTAGATCTTGGGAGCCCTTTCCGAGGACCATCTTGGTCAAATACAGACCAAGGGAATGACAAGGCCTTGCTTGTAAATCTGTGTAAAAGAACAATGCTTAGGCATGATCCAAAGTCCTTTTATTCTGACTTACTGAGTAATGCTCTCTCACCCAGAAACAACAGATTTGTTAACACTGCTCTAAGGAACTCAATTTAGTGGGCATTCCCAGAACGTCTGTAATATACCCTGATGGGATTTGGACCCCACAGAAGCTGCACTGGTACCCACTCCAAGCATGATGCAGGAGCACAACCCCTACATTCCTCGACCATATTTCAAAATCTAGGCTTAGTTCTGCCCTCTGCCTCAGGGAAGTCGACACCCACGTGTTAAACCATCTGTTCATGGCTGTGACTTTCTAACTTTTTCCTCGAGTCTGTCCACAGGCACAAAATAAATTCCATCAGCTGAAGAAAAAGCTTTATGCAGACCAATGGTCCTGGCACTCAGAGAGATAAGATCTGAAGCAGTCCCCCTCCAAGGTCAGCTCCTGTATTTCACAGTTATTGGATAAAATGCCATTTCAGTCCTTTGGACAGGAACTAGAACATGACCTGCTCTTCATCTGAGATGCCTGTGTCTCCCTTGCAACACACAGAAAGCAGAACCATCTATCCCAGAATTACTAACGTCGGCTGAGGGACGTGGTGCACTGAGATCAGAAAGGTGATGCTTACATTATTTTTTGACTGTAACCCTTGCTCAGCAGTTTCTGCAAATCAAGTTTCCATAAGGGATTTTTCTGTGGGACAGTGAAGACAGGAGCACCAGAAATCATTTATTGAAAACCATAGCCTTATTTTATTAAACAATTATCTCCTACCCCCTCAAGGCATATGGGTACGAGATAATCAGATCAGTGCAATCTCAGTAATAATAAAATAGATCTAAACCATTTAAGCTGACATTAAACACTGCAGAGCGAGTACAAGCGCGTTTTCTGCTCAGCAGTTCTGCAGCCAAATAAGCAAAGTCTCGCTCCCTGGTGACAGTGGGTTATCCTCAATTATCATATCAGCTGACATCAGCACTGAACTCATGTCCTGTTTTCACAGGCAATATGGAGCTGCCATGATCTTATTATTTTGTCTTTTTTTTTTTTTTTCTTTTAATTATTTATTTTATTTTTTATGACAAAAACTTTACCTGTAAAACTATTGCCTTTTCGGGCTGACCCTGAACAGCTCAATCCAGATGTCTCAATTCCTCCAAGGACATACTGCTGCTGATTTTGAAAGCTAACATTATATATGTATTTTGATGGATCACTGTTAAGTGACTTAATTTTGTGTGTGTGTATAATAATGCCTATGTTAGAACTAGTTCTAACCAAACAGGTTATTATACAGTTTTAGGCTTTTGCTGTTCAGATAAAACGTTGTCATGAAAAAAAATATTGCCATCTAAACTCATCACTCAGATGCCCTTTACAGTGCATTCCAACCATCCTGAAGAATTTCTTTGTAATTTCTTTCATTCTCTTCCTTTTCATCATGATCACATAATAAAGAATAGGGCATTATATGCACAACTACTGACTGGTGAGACATAACATGGAAAATGAGAAATGTGACAATGAAAAATAAAATTTGAAATATCTTTACACCAGAAGACCAGATAAACTTACTGTCCTGTATTGGAATGCACATTTTCTGTTGAATCTTGGTATCTCACTGTGAGGCTGATCTGATCTATTTCTTCTGAAAACTCACTGACAATGTCATAAATAATTGCTTTTTATAGGATTTTAAGTCTGTAACAGTATATAACAGCACATTTTTTTCAAAAGCACTGCTCCTGTAACACTAAAGCCTAAAATACCTTGCCAAAGCCTAAGTTCATCCCACGGGGACCTATCATACCATATTCTCTAGAAATCTGCATATTTAGGGCAGGATTTCCAAACCTCCCTGACAACGCAGAGTCTGAAATTCATAGGATTTTTGGGTGCCTAAACAATGGGATTTTCAAAAGTGACAGTGTGCCCACTCCAACATATTTTCAGTCAACCCTTCAGGCACTTTTAAAGATCCAGCTCTCGGTGTGTGTGAAATGCAGAGAACCCCAAACATCTGCTGAGGTGAGAACTTTGTTACCTGACTTTACCAGGATCAGGCAGCAGCTGGTAAGGGGAAGAACAAGACATGGCTCTCAGGCTTCTGTCTGCCCAAAGTCACACATTAAACTGCACGATGGATGCCCTGGGTCTGTGCTGTTTCTAACACAAAACCCTTGCCTTCCTTCAAAAAGAAAATCAACTGTTGGAAAACTATTGACAACTGAACAAGAACTATATAGGAGACTGGCAGAATAAATGTAGAGAACTCAACTACATCCACACAGTTTTTACAAAACTGACTTAAGTCAGCTATTAGCCCTCAAAAAAAACCCCCAAAAACCAACAAATCAAACCCAACAAATCCCCTTTATCCCCCAAAACTCCAAACAAGAACTCCATCATTAGTTTACCTCAGAATCCATTTGCTGGTCTAGCTTTAAAGTGATAACATTCTACACAGGATAGTAAAAGCAGTACCAGCTCTTTATAATCTAATTTCACCACCTTCTTAATTTATTTTTAATAAGTTTAAAAAAAATTTTTTAATATATTTCTTTTCTATCTTTAATCCCAACCCATCTGCAGGAAGGCTCCTGCAAGCAGCATGGGTAGCTCACACTGTCCAATGCACACATAAAGGGAGTTCTGCCAGCTCTGCTCCCTGAGCATCTCATACAGATGCACTGGGCCCCAAAACCATCTACACACCGTGAATGGTCCTACCAGAAGCTGTCTTAATGTTTTCTGGTATAGAAAAGAAAATGCCTTTATCAAAGAAGTCAGATGAAGAAAAACCTATGGTCTCAGATTCAAAAATGGAACGGCAAGTGAATGTTAGAGACCTCTCCTTATTTATTGCAAACCAGGAACTTCAGTCCTTGTTATTTTTGAAATAAAAATATTTTTTGTTTGACTGAACAGTCAGTTGCAACAGTGCAGAGAACCACGAGAGCCTGGGCCAGGACTGTGTATTGTGAATTAGCATCATGCAATTACACAGGATATTAATGGATGTGTTTAATCTCCAGCACGCAGATTCACTGCATAAAATGCAGTGTTACCCTTGTCGTATACTAGTTTATTTTCTTCCACTTTCTAAATTTACTGAAACTTCTTCAGGCCTATTAAATGAGCAAATCCTTTCTGAAAACAGTACAACAAGGCTGAAACGCAATAAATATAAGCACTTTAATATTTAAGTGAGGAAAATGAATTTCAGTGTGTTTTCAAATTGGTTTTCTTCAGTGCAGAGTTTCTTTATTTGTCCAAATAAAATGGATTTGAGTGGGTGGCAGCTTTAAGGAGTTATGCAGTGCTATTCAATGGCTTTGTGAACTTGGGAAGGTATTATGAATAATGGATTTGCTGTGCTCTTAAACACGGAGCCACAACAAAAACAATATCATTCGAGGTTTTCTAACAAGCAGCTGCTGGAGTGAAGAATAAAAAGCCTGGCCTACTGACTGAAGCTACAGGTGCATGTTTGTTGAGATCAGTGCAGCAAACCATGGGATTGGAAACATGTTTTCAGCAGGAAAACCACTCAAACAAAGAATACGGAGAGCTAAATTCCCAAGGATACCTCCCACCACTTTGATCTGCTATTTTCTTACAAGCCCATTTTTACATTCTACACCATCCCCACTTCCCCCAGACAGAGCTGGGAAAGGGCTGGATTTCCCTTTGCCAGCTGCTGGAGGGAAAGATTAACTTGAAACACACACAGAAACTATGAGAGTACTGGTTTAGTTCCCTCCTTTTATAGATCTGAATATGTATCTCAAGGGGAGAGAGTCCTTTGCTTTATTTAGTAATTAATTTAAAAAGACTTTAATTTCATCAGCAAATTACACAATCTTGAGCATTAATGGAAACAATATCCAATCATTTGCAATATAAATAGACTTAAACAAAATGAATTTGAGAAGTGTGCACCTTGATTCTTTGGAAATGAATCTGCCCTCAGTCTGATAGAAAATCAGACCAGTTTGGGGCATCTAATCCATTCCTAACAATGGGCAAGTTTTCAGTACAAGGGGACTGGAAAATGCAGCAATTTCTCTGAGCAGTGGACACTTCAGAGTAGGAGAAGGAAGGATGTCTACCTTTGAGGTGGGATGATCTTATCCTCATTTTCTTCCCAAACTTGCAAATGCAAAAGCTGTTCACCTTACACACATAGGCACCTGAACTCTTCCACAGCCTGTTGAAGAGAACCTCAGTAATCAGGATTTCAAATTCTGGTCCCAAAAGCCTGAGTGGTGTATTTGATAACCAACATATCAGTACTTGACAGGATTTTAATACCAGAATTGCAATTCTAAAAGTTGTGACATCATCTTATCTTGTTGATACATATATATCAAGCAAGTCTACTAAAATCTTCAGTTGCATATAGCAAAGCTTAGTTTACACTATTGCTGAAGGTGCTGAATATGTAATCAAAGTATTGTCTAGCCATGACTGATAACCTGATATGGATCACTTAAAAGGCTGACACACTTAGAATTTAGTTTTTTTCAATGTGTAGAGCCAGCTGCTACTTCCCACCTAGCATTGCATATTCTATCCTCAAACCCTTATCTTCATCTTAACCTGCCAAACACACTTAGCTCAGATCTGTATTACTGTGAAACAAACTCTGACATAAAAAAAAAAAAGCTACAAAAAGGGCTTTTAAAATGGCAGGACGTAACTGCAGTAGATCACATGCAGTATTTTTACTTCTTTCTTTGAATTTCAGAGGAGGGATACCAGTAGAACTTCAACCATGCTCCCAGCGTGCAGCCAACTCACATGCCCTTTATGCAACACCAACGCCCCAGGACCGTCTGCTCTGTGTTAAATAATTCACCAATTTTGTTGACATTTTACTGCAGTCTCAATATTAAGATTCCATTATCTAGAATGTTTGTTTGGGTGACAGAAATGGGTTTGAAAGAGACACTAAAATATAAAGAAATTCATTGGTTTTGCATCAAGTGGATAATTCCAATACATATTTAATAGGTTTCCCACAGACACACAGGCCTTTGCAGGCTCTGAGTTCAGTAAACAGATGCATAAAAATTGTCTTGCAGATGGTGAATTGATTCCTAGCTGGGAAAGATATTGGTCATCCTAGAACAAGGGTTTTGTGTGATGTGTCTCAATTCACATCAGAAAACCTATGCTGAATATTGAAGTGTAGAAGGGAAAGTGCCAACATTTTTGTTTTCTTCATCTTGATCTTCACCTCCACTAAGGCAACCCTCCCTTATTTTCATGAGAAGATTCAGCTTGGATGTATAAATAGTTCACAGACTTAACCACTTGTCTCATGTGGATATGGGCTTTATAGCTCCCAAAGCCTATTCTGAAGAGTCTGAGATCTGTCTCAATCCACACAGGGTACCAAAATAATTGTATCATATGTATGTGGTCCAACCATTTAGGGAAATTTAAGATTTAGGACAGAAATGAGCCCCAAGTTTTTGAAAACTGTCACAGAGAAAACCACTACTGGGCTGCAAACAGTATTTGTTCACATTTTAAGGAGGTACAAACACAATTCAATGTCTTCCAACTTCAATAAAAGACCCAGGGCACATCTTCTTTATGTAAGAACTGTTCAAGGATTTGTGTTCATTTTCCAGATGAGGCTAATCAAAGATGAATGTAGTTTGCTTTAACAGGATACACATGCCAGACAACCAGAGTTACAGCATTTGGGAGAGGGAAGAATCTCACAATACAAGGTTTTGTGTAACGTCTGAACCCTTTAAAAAATTCTTTTTATAAAAAAGGAAGAAAAAAGAAAAAGACATGCCAAAAGCATCTCACACACACACATACATCTCTGAAGACTGCCTGGAGCCAGGGGACAAGAATTCAAACAACAGGAATTTACATATATCAAGGCATCCATTACAGCAGACTTCTGAAATCAAATGACCAATTAATTTGATTTCAAACCAGAAGACATCAGCAGCTACAAATAGTTCACCATTCAGGTGGATATGCCTGTCAGAGTAGTGCTGCTTGCGAGTAGTAAGATGTATTCCTGTTCTGGTTAATTCACTAGGGACACAAACAGGGGAACAACCTGCAATCACTTGTGCTGCAGCACACTGTGATTGTGGGTAACAGTGCTGCACTTTAACACGGATCACAGACTGTGTGTGTAATAGTTGCACTAACTGGTACTGACAGGATATGGTTGTGATGACGGAAATACATCATTTTAATGAACTGTTGCCTTCCCTGAATTCTGTAATAATATTTGACAGCTCTCACTGCTGTACGAATTACTCTGGTGGTACAATTCGGTTTTGGTTTGGTTGAGATACTGTAAGACTATTTCTAGGAGAGCAGGTGAGGTAAAGAAAAGCCTGCCAGTAATGAGTGACTGTAGCATGAAGGGAAGAGAAGATAATGAGCCTGGATTTGGAGTGAAAAACTATACTATGACTTAAATTGTGCTGCATGTCTACAGTGCTGATCCTCTGCATTTGAATACAGTGGAAACACCCTGTCAAGATCTGAATAACATTCTGCAGGAGTCATAGTTACAGTACCTGCACACTTGCAAATAAGACAAGGAATTCAACTTGCACATTGTCAATGAGGGAAAAATCCAAGACCTGAGACTCCTACATCACACATGATCCGAGTGGACTGAGCTTTCTGCACCTGCCAGCTGCTCTGGTTGGGATTTGATGGAAGGAAGCCTAAGCATTGCCTTCATCATTCCTCCTGCTCCTGAATTAGCTGTCAGGGAATCTAGGAGGTTCTTTGATAAGTGAGGTAAACCAAGGAGAAAACTGTCCAACTTCCAGGTCACACTACCTCAGCACTTAAATAAAGCAACTGCTGTCCAACAGGAATCTCTCAGCCAACTAGGCATAATTTAGGAAATCTGTGCAGCCCTGGGCTGACAGAGGACAACTAGAATATAAAATCCCCAATTGCATCTGTTTTTCCAAGCCATACTGGATGTTAAAATAATGAAGCAAGGAAACTTCTGAGATAAGAAAAGGACACACCCTTTCATGTCAATCAAGTGCAACTTTCTCCACTATCTTTCCATAAAAGAAGATGGAAATCTTACGTGGATAACAATTGTAGAGTTCAGGTAAGCCTACTAGAAATACCTGCAGGACTCAGACATTTTAGAAAGCAGCTCCATTCATCACTTTAGTTTTAAAAAAATAAAGTAGTAACTTGATTTTTTTTTCTTCCCCCTCCATTACTCAAAAATGGTGCTGTGGAGTTCAAGACCAGTAACAGAAACCAGAAAGCAAAGCACTTATATTTCTGTCTTTTCAATGCTTTTGGAAAAAAAGTCATAATATTCTTAGGATTAAAAAAAAAATCCCTCTAACCACTAAGAAATTCAAATATGCTTGTTATGTACAGGCTAAATTGCCATGGACAGTTCCTGCAAAAGCCACAGAGAACATGGATTTATCCAGACCTGCAGCCAAGGGCCACCAGTACAAACATTTCAGCAGAAGCTACACAGCTCCTGTCAAGTTTAACAATGTGATTAATAATCACAGAAACATCTGTTTCTCATGAATCTACATTATTACTGAAAATCCTATTCTTCTCACCTAGTAGGAACATTTGAAGACAACTAATTTTGACATTTTTTTAATGTTACCAAAGAATAGAAAGTTCTACCAATGGCTTCAGCAGTAACTCACCCTATAGGCTCCAGTAAAACCCTTCATCTCTTTGTTTAGTTTCACCAAAAGTAGACAATGGTATGACTTGCCCAGTTCAGGCATTCCATGGGAATTAAGTAAGATTTCTCTGGCTTTTTTGACTATAAATATATGACCATATTAAACATTGCTCATTACTGATCCCTGTTGTCTCATACTAACTCTGTAATGCAATTAAATTGGAAGTTTACAACACAGCATTCAAGCTACACTTCCTGTAAAATTTTGTACTTTAAGATTCCTCTCTTTCAGTATTTAGCTCTATTTTCCCCTTGACTGAATACCTATGCTTTGGATATCATTTTTTTTCCCTGATAATTCACATCTTCAAATTGATTTTTACAATTGGCTCTCTGGGAATTACAACGACCAGGTTTTAGATTTTCTCGGTGCTGAAAAATGTGTTATGGAACCGTAGCATACTTATAAATGTGGAGACTTGGGCATGGGCCTCGTTTGGATTTGAGGGATTAATAGCAGCTTGTCTCTCCAGCACTCCTCAGAGGATTCCAGAGGGAATTCTCCTTTATCAAAATGGCAAGCATTTCCTGCTGTGCTGTCAGGAGACACATTACAAACTACCCAAAGATGGTCCTGCCACATTTCCTCTGAGTTCTTCTACTTGCCTTCTAATTTCCTGGAGGACATTTGTCTTTTCTGAAAATAGATTAGCTTCACTTTTACTGGAATCAATTAAACATGGTATGTGGCCAGAAGAGCATGTGGCTTCTGTCCCACCAAGAAGTGAGTCAGACAAGTGTCACCCGAAAAGGGGGATTTGGACAAGGACTGGTTACACACCCTCATTCCAATTCCAAATGTGAAAGCATAGCTCCATTTTTGACTTTGACAATATTTATGAGTTTCTGCCAAGGAGATGTTACAGGATCCTGGTATGGATGCCTTTGGCGTGGTGAAAAATGACTACACATCTGATAGTAAATATTTCATTTAAAAGCTGTCCATTGCATAAGGGAAAAGGAAGAAAAAGAATCAGAGTATGAATGTCAAGGATGCCAGGAGAAACCAGGCTAAACTCTGGCCTTTTCACACTGCTCTGATGGTACAAGGTAAATGGCTTGACTAGTCAACTTGGCAACTCAAGCAACATTAAATAATTATTTCATTGAGACTAAAGAAAAAAAAAATCCACTCCAAACTACAACAGCAGCTTAAAATGAACTTCATCATGTCTTGCACTACACATGACCAAGATGTGTATTAAAGTAAACATGCATCATTGATGGTATCATTCCAAGGAAAGCTAGAGCTGAGGAGGGGCTTCTCATGAAACAAATTCCATCCCTCCTTGACGTCTTCAAAGTAAGCACTAACCCTAAATTTCCCAAAAATTTAAATGCTTCTTGTGAGAAGAAACAAAACTATAAACAGCAGTTACCAAATGGAGAGAAGTTATGACAGAATTTTAATGGAGGTTTAAGAGAAAAGAAGGAATTATTCAAACAAACTAGGAATTAATGTCATATATATATGACACTTTGGTAAAGAAGTGAAAATTCCAAGTCTTGTTGTAGAAAAGCAAAAGGTGTCAACAGTTATTTTTGTGTATATAAATAAGAGACTATATTAATGCCTTACTAACAAGATACTATCTTAGGGGTTGTGCAGGATAATTAACAGTAATCATGACAGATTAGTTACTTTTAAAATTTGCACCTGAACAAGTCCACTAACGGATACTAGTAATGACTGAAGATTGATGTAAATCCATATTTTAGAATTTTAAAATATAATTTGATTACGGGAGAAACTTCCAGGAACGACACAAAAATGGCCACGTTAAATGAAAAGGAAAACAAATAAGTGATGGGTTATAAAACAGCAAACAGAAAGCAGCAACAGCTCCAATTCACAAACATTTCTTCAGCCTGGGGTCTGTTACAGGACAGCACAATTGCATTTCTCTGTGGCCTAATTTCCTGTATTTTGCACTATTGAAAGAAAGCAGGCAAAAATGAAGAACTGGTCTAATGACTGTATAATGGATCAACTGGAGGAAAAAAAATTCTAAATGTTCTGACTTTGCTGCAAATAATTTCTTGGGCTCAAAGCATAAATAACAATGTTTGCATTTAACATACAGTGTACAGCATATGTTTGCAAAACTAAACAACTGCCTGTGTTTACACGAGATACATGATGCTCAGCTTGATTTGCATATCAGAGATCAGGCTGTAAATCTCTGATGATATTTACCGTTGGATAATTGAAATTAATCCTGCCAAAATGACTTTGACAGTCCTGAATTTACAGCTGGAGAAAACAGCCCTGGAGCTGCCTGCTGAGCTATGAACACAGCTGGCTGTGTGTCTGCAACCTGAGCTGTGCT
Organism: Chiroxiphia lanceolata; assembly: GCF_009829145.1. NCBI lineage: Eukaryota > Metazoa > Chordata > Aves > Passeriformes > Pipridae > Chiroxiphia > Chiroxiphia lanceolata. The sequence goes on along the minus strand of NC_045643.1, from coordinate 6,788,448 downwards.
CCTAGATAAAATCCTCTCCCAAATTAGAAGCCTCTTCCTTTCTTCCCCAGCTTCAGGTTCAGGTTGATTCCCATAATCATTAAGCAGTTGGGCTAACTTTGAGAAGAGCAGATATGTCTCTGTTTTGCTGTTTTGTTTTGGTTTTTTTATCATTTTTCTAACCATAGCAGGTACATTAGTTATCTTCTTAGTTATCTTCCTTCCCTGCCCTCACCTCCCCAGTGTTATGCCATTTGCTTTCAATGTCCTTTAGAAGTGGCCAACTCTCCCAGCAGAAAGCATCAAGACATTCCAACACCAGAACTCAGACTCCCTCAAATCCTTCAGTAACTTGGATCATGGTTGTGTCTCAGCCTGTGCCTGTCTCTTCCAGGAAGAAGGAATGTGCTTGGATGTTTGTTTGTTTTCTGTTTTGTTTGTTGAACTCAGATTGTCTCTTCAAACAGAAGGCACATAAGTTGTCCAGGAGAACAACGAGGTTAACTACAAAGCTACCTGATGTTATCCTCCTGTCAGGAGTGTCACCTGTGCCTTGATGTGTGATTGACACTTTCAATACACACAAAAGAAGAACATTTGTGAATATTACCCATAGCAAAAGAAAATAATAAAAAGACCAGATGTAGTTTCACCTTCTAAGAAAACAAAACTCAAATATTTAGTAGGCAGAATTTTCTTATCATTGCCAAAGAATTACGTAATTTATTGAAACTGTTGGCAACCTTTTCCAATTTAAGAGATGTTGCATCTTGTGATGATTGTGAAAGTTGCACTTTGGGTTTTGGTGCTAAAAGATAGCAAATAGCCTCCCCAGTTTCTTGATACCAAATTTACAACTACAGAGAATGCTATATATTTTTCAAAAGCAACATTTATAGATAGAAAAGTATGTTTCTAATGTATAAAAGGGGCTTTTTTTGAAGCCTGGAAATAAAAAGACAACTGCCACCCATTACAGAAATGGATGCACTTTTATTTGTAGCATTTATTTACAACATAGCTCTTTCAGAAAGGTGGCAGTGATAGCTTTGATATTCATCTTGCTTTCCCCCCCCTACAACCTTCTGCTTTCCAGGACTTTCCAATCTGAAAGCAGGCATCCATCCAAATATGTAATATTAAGGAAGAGAAACAGCTCTCATTTATAAAATCTTAATTCCTTGTCAGTGGAAAGAGTAAAATCACCAGATTAACTGTGATCACTGATTATTATCCTCCCACAAATATGCTATCCTGTGCTCTGCCCCCTGTTCAGAGCTCGTGTCAGCTGGCAGACACCTGGAGAGGGAGAACGCTGCAGATGACAACTGGATAAGCACATATTCTGTGGGGATGAGAGGAAAAATAACTTCCTAGGCATCATAAACCCTTGTGGAAAGCTTGCTCCACCCTCCTGAGCTGCTGCACGCCCCAGCCTGCAGGAGTCTGGAGGAGATGCACATTTACTGGTACCTAGCACAGCTGGCCTCATCTGGATCAGAGAACTGCAGGCACCGAACGGATTCACAGGGGACACCCCAGGAATCAGCTGGGATCAGTGCTGCCAAACTCAGCCAATTAGCCTGCCAATTAGTACTGCCAAGTCAAAATTCACTGCAGGTTCTTTTGTAGAGCATCTCCATATATAAGCACCAGTAAATTAACAATCCAGTGGAAGCTCTGAGCGCCATTAATCTCAGTAGTTTTCCCTTATTTCCAAATCAGGCCATATATTCTGCACGGCCTGATTTTCACTTGAATTAGCCAACATGAGCATAAGGCCCAGTTGCAGCTGACTGTTCTGGAGTCAGGTCTCCAGGCAGGATGTCTTAAGCCTGAAACAGCCTTGTCATCAAATCCCTTTTACAGAAGCCCTTCAAGAGCATCTCATGTTCCCACCGTACTTGTGCTGTACTAAGTGCATATACCATGTACACTCCTACAGCACATCCTACAGATTCATCTCAACAGACCAGCTAAACAGAACTCAACTGGCTTTGGGACTGGGGTAATGGAACATAACCCAAGTTTGTACCGGGAGCAGACTGAAAGGCCACCAGTGAAGACTCCCAGTGAGGCTTTTTTGTTCCGTACTCTGAATACTCCTATTTTAATCAGACTATGCCAATTTTTTGTCACCTCCTGCTGCCTTTAGCCACTGAGATTTCTGCATGACTTCAGGCTGCAACAATTCTGTGCCTATAACCAGCCTTTCACATCATGGCTGTGTCCTTACTCTCTTAATTCAAATGCAAAATGCAGATGAGATAGACTGGAGGTAGAAAATGAGAGTTGCTGATGACTGTGAGGGGGAGGCATGGGTTGGCGGTGAAGGTTTGCTTTGATTCCTCTGACTACAAAAGCCTCCTTGGAAGAGAAGATATTTTAAAATGTCTAAACAAAACCTCTGTCTATGCAAATTCAAAACCATTCTGACATAAAATTAAAGCAATTCTTGCCATTATTTCTTAAAGGTCATGAATATGCCATAAAAGATGATCAAGGCATTAAATTACTGCAACAGGTTAAGAGACAACAATACATTAGATTTCTGGTGTTTCCATTTCTAAGGAAAACACTGACCATTAATTCTTATTACTGATAGTAAATGGTGGAGGCATCATCTGTTATCAGAACTGGCTGACAATTTCTGTTATAAAACCCACTTCTCAGCTGTCTTGAACTTTGCCAAACTTTAACTGGTTTGTCTGTGTTTTATAGAAGTTGAATATGTGCTTCAAGCTTTCATTTTAAGTAACTGCTCTCAGCCAAAATAACTTGGAATAATTCACGAAAGGATAGATTTTGAAAAAAAAGTTTTGAACAGTATTTAATGCGTCCTCAATTCACAGTCTTAAAGCAAGACTGGAAATCTGATCCTGACAGAGTTTTAATCAGCTCTCCAAAAAGTCTGGGTGAATTACAACAGTTTGGAAAATCTCAACCCAGGACTCTCTGCAATTGCAGCAGATTAAGTAGCATTTAGGAAAAGGAACGAAAGAAGAAATTCTTCCTTGCTTTTTCTGTGAAGTTTCTTTCCCTGCAGTGGCCAACAAGCTTGAAGGACTATTTCATCTCATGCAAATGCAAAAGAAAAAAAAGACCAATAGCAAATGGAAAAAACCATTAGGACTGCATAATAAAGAACCAGGGAAAAGACCTGTAAGATTGAAAACTTCTCTGTGGGCTGGTGACATTCAGTTGTTAAAGATCAGACCTAGTACAGTACAGTGATGCCAGTTACACCACTCCCAAGTAATTCAGGAGTCGAGAAGACGCAGTTTGGAAAAAAAAAAATTCCATTCCATTTCTTTAAGTTGTAAGTTAACCAAAACTGAATATAATTGAAGAAAGTTCAGGAACTAATAATTAACTGGTAAGCAGGAATATACTAATATTCTAGAAGCAACTTCATAACTATGCATTTGCCTGGATAATAAAAAGGTATACATTGATTTATTAATCAGGAGTGACCTTGCTGAAACATATATAGTGACTTTATATTTCCACTTGGCCAACCTTAAAGTGTGTTGCATACTTAGGAGCTAGAAGTACTACATAGAAAACTTACTCAAAGGTTTAGTCAGTTATTTATTTAAACTACATATTTAAGTTCCACAAAGCTCTTACCTTAAAAAAAAAAAAAACCAACACTGCAGAACAACAGATGCCAAGTAAAAGCAAATATTTTAGCACTATCTGAAATCCTTCCCATCTCCCTGTTTAGTAAAGCTTTTATCTGATAAACCACATCAAAGTCTGTTTTTTCCAGTCCTCTCTTTAATTTATCTGTGTTCTCCAAGTGAACTCCACCAATCGATGCTAAATCGAGCTAAAACACAAACCCGTGGTTATTAAGCGAAGTTATCAATTACCTAACACAGACTCTCCAGGAGCTCCCTACCTGTTAACATCCCAGATTTTGCTCGTGCTGTCCATGGAGGCAGAGGCCACAAAGTCCCCCCGGGAATGCCAGGAGCAGCCGTGGACAGCGCGGGCGTGTCCCTTCAGGGTCAGGATGCACCCGCGCCTCGAGAGGTCCCAGATCCGCACCGTGGTGTCCCCGCTCGACGTCACCAGCTGGGTGCCACTGGGAATAAAAACAGCTTTCAGCAAGGGTATAGGTGAAGATGTTCTCAAGGGACACAGCAAAATAATTTAACTCTGTTTAGAAAGACAGGTTAACTAGCAATTGATGTTACATTAAAATACATACGAACAAAAATCATGTTTGAAAACATTCCTGTTTTTACTTGACACGGTTTTCTGACACGTCACAGATGAAGTGGTCGCTTATTAAATATACTATCAAAAGACAAGGAAAGGAGATAGGAAGGGGCTATCTCCCACAGGAAAGTGAACACAGCTTCCAAAAATTACTTTCCTACCTTTTGTAGTCTGTTTATCAATACAGTTTATCAATAAAATAAATAAGCCCAGAGAACTGCTTTCCAAACAGAATAAGACAGATTCAGGGAAGAATCTTTTCTTATTTCTCAAATTCATACCTTTCTACATGTAAATTATTATTAAAAGCATCCCCATTTTGTCTCTTCTAACTCAGCACAAACACTTTAACACATTCACTATCTCTTGGGTCATTGATACATTACATGAATGGAAAATACAGAGTTTAACTCAGATTTTTTTGATCAAATCTTCAGATAAGTATAATTCTGTTTCCTTTAAGTAGGAACATATGGCTTCAGACTAAAAGTTCACCTGTAACATGTTCTATAACAAATAGTAGAGGATTCTTAATAAAAAGAAAATAATAAAAACAAGTATGTGGAGTTTTACCCTTATTAAACTCTCCCAGCCCCAACCTGTGGCTCAGGATTTCTCTGTGCTTAACAAGCACATCCGTAAAGTTTTTTTCCCCACGAGTAATTGATTTTTGAACATATGCAAACTTTTGGCACCCACAATCTCTTATGTCAATGAATTCCAGAATTTAATTACACATTGCGTGAAAACCTATTTTGAGGTCTTAAATACCTTACTCCATTTCACTTGATGCTTCTAATTCTAATACTGTGATTAAAAGTAAACATCTACTACACATCCACCATCTCTAAATGTGGTACCAACCGTGGTGTTTCAGGGCCCTGTTATATTTTACTGCAAAGCTGAAGATTCCTGCTCTTTCGACTCATTCCTCACGCAGACATCATTCCAGCTCCTGGGGCACATTTACCATCTCTCTCTGTACCTTTGCAGTTGCAACTGAAGAAACAGGTACCCAAGGAAGGGATACAGCGAGACAGCAACGTTTCCTGGTTTATTCTGTATTCTTGTAATTCAGTCAGCATTTTTGGCCCCACCACAAAGAAGCCGACCACAGCAGCTCCACGATTGCTTTCCTCAGTACTGAGAACTAGCTGAGACCCATTCTTCTCTATGGACAGCTAGGGCCATTTTTTCTTATGTGCTTTACTTTGTGTTCATCTGCATTGACTTTCATCTGCCACTTCACCATCAAGTCACCTGTTGAGACTGGAATCTTTTCCTCTAATTCTTCACTTGCTCCTTTTTCCTGTCCTGGCTAATTAGCAAACTCATCCACCTCATTCTTTTCCCCAACTTCCAAGATGGTCTTAACTTAGATCCCAGCACAGATCCCCACAGGACTCAAAAATTCATCTCTCCATTCTGAAAGTGACATTTTGTTCCTGTCCTTTCACCACTTTTTCAATTCACAAGATAAATTTCCGGTTTATTCAGGACAGTTTTGATTCCTGGGGAGTTTTTGTCAAACGACCTCCAGAAGAATTTACTGCAAATCCAAGTGTATGAAATTCATGAATCTCCCTTGATCAAATGCTCAGCTAGCCTTTTGGAGAACCCCCAGCTGATTTCTGAGGCTTAATTTCCAAAGCCATGCTGATACTCCCCCGGGTTGCGCTGCAATAAATGTATCCATGTATCCTGTCATTTTGCTTCTTAATATAATTTCTATCAGCCTTTCCAATATAAAAGTCAGATCAATCTATCTGGAGTGCCTTCATCCCAAACTCCTTTAAAATACTGGAAAAAAGTTAATGCAGCCCTCCCAGGAATATTGGAGGTTTTCAATCGTGTTTAATAAACAAAACCAAAAAACAGGAATAAAGTGTACGGATAATACACAAAAATACAGGTCAAAAATATTTAAACCGTAGGTTTTCAGACCAATTTCTGCTGTTATCTCAGCAACGTCAGTAAGATGACCTTGCCTTTAAGATCCCATAAACTCTGGTTTTATTTGAATAATGGCAAAGGTGCTATCACAGGCAGTAGAAATCCTTCTCCCACATCCCTGGATATAAAACTGTGGGAAGTGAAAACAGCTCAAGGGCTGATTGTAAGCGCTACTGTAAAACTTCAAGAATATACTCTGAGATATTCAGTTCACTGTTGCAGTTCATAAGAAAAAAAGAGGGGGGAAGAAAAAAAAAGAAGGGAAAAAAGGGCCTGGGACCTGTGGTGTCAAACCTTCTCTTTTATATTCTTCCTCTCCTCCTTTTTCAGTAGATGTCCACCAAATTGCTTGGTAAAAGTAGCTACTATGACAGCTTGAAATATGTGCATCATTTACCTGATAGATCTTAGGGGGGAACTTGACATTATGAAAGATCACCTACCTAAGTTTTTGACTATTTTTAACACTTGTGGTTTAGACTGCTAATTTTTATGAAAATATCATTATAATCTTCATTTAGGCAGTTACACCCCCATGCCTAAGACAAAGCTTTGAGAGATTAATCTCTCAAAAATTTTAATATTGCACAGGAGTAATTCTGAAGCTTTTGTCACGTATCCCAGAGCATAAAGGTTTGAAGCCTGAGTAGGGGTTTGGGGGAGACCCTAATTTTGTAAAGCTGCTTGGAATAAATGTGCTTTTGTTAATGAAACACTTGCACTTTTAATAACTCAAGCTAGATCTCACTTCTGGAGACAGATAAAATTAGAGAAATGACAAATTATCATACCCCTTATACATTTATGAAATAAGAGCTTAAAGCAAATTCGGAGGCAGGTATAAAGTGGGACTGATGAAATCTGCAATTGATTCAGAGGGAAACATGTACTGCCACTGTTGTGAATCACAAGGAGAGATTTATGGTTTATACATTTTTTAATATATAATCCCCAAAATGCTACATGAAGCACTGGTTCCTTGGGCTGAATTTCAAGAATATGCCATCCAGGCAGTGATGAAAATCTTTCCGAGAACAGATATGAGCAGGAAGGTAGTTCAAATGGATTCAATTTGGCAATCTGCAACAGGGGAAGGAGTTACAAATGAGGTTTAGCACTCCTTACAGATCAAAGGAGAAAAAAGGGAGGATTGGAAACAAAAGCACAGCTTGTACAGGAAAAAGTTTTGATGGACAGACTGATAGTGGGAGGAAGGGCAAAAATACTCGGGAAGAGCAGGCCCAGATGCCCCAAGCCCTGCAACAGAAGCTCCCCAGCATCCCCTGAGCATAAGAAAGCATCCCTTCACCAAAGAAAGGGGAGTTGCATCAGCTGAGGCTCTGCAGTTAAGCACGTAGGAATTAATGCCAGCTTTTCTGGGAAGCACCAATGGTACTCATGGGAATGATGGCTGTCAGAGCTGTTTTAGCACTGAGGCTGTTTAGCAGTGAGGAAATCCTCACCACACAGTAGTTTTCAAACCACATAATGAACAAAAAAGTGCTGTGTCAAGCCAAGTCAGACATCTAAATCAAAATTCTGCTATTAGAAAAAAATCCTATCTACTTAATAGCTGATCAATAATTATATACTTTTTCTGATTTGAGGCCTTTTTTTGGTCCTGGGAGATAAAAGAAACACTCCAAATTCTGAATTAATGTTTTGTTCCCCATAGTTCCAACGTTTTTATACTGTACTATTGTTCTATATAAGATCATGTTGGGGAGAAAAACAAATATATCAGGAAAAGCAGCAGTTTTTAGTAATCTAGGCTGTCAGTTTAACAGTCTGTGGTACCCACACAGTCCTCTATTTCATGACTGATTTTCAAACAAAATGCATACTGATTTTTCCATTAAAGACATATGACATCAGAAGCTCATATATACCAGCAGCTAAATATATAATCTCCATTTGAATTTAAGATTGATCACTAACAGGGAAAGCTCCAGCTAATCCTGTGCAGTGTGTATATCTAACTCAGAGCAAAATAAAACACTTTGTTTTTTAACAAACAAATCAACGAACCAGTCAACATATTAGGAGAGAAGAAAAAGGTAAATCTTTTTCTGTCACTTGAAACACATTCACATACATGCAAATAACTGCCATCTTTTAGAAATTTGGTGCTTTTGTAAAGAAAGCAACAGCACTTTTGTGTACAGTGCTCTGTGGACTCCACCAGTGGTCTTGCTTGGTCTGTTTGGGGGGTTTTTTGTTTACACTTTCTAGCAGACCAAAGCACTAGAAGGGACGAAACATGGATAGACCATTTTTTAAAATACTAAATACATATAAAGTTCTACCTTTCAACTGACTTCAGTTATTCCTAACTGATGCTGTGAATTGCACTTCCAGAGACAATTAGAGCAGGAAAAACTTTGAAAACATGAATTCTGCATTCCATAAAAGGGGATGGAACATTAACTTCTCAAGCCTTAAATCCTTCCTCTCTCATACTCTAAACACACACACACACACACACACACACACACATTTCCTTTCTTTATACATTCCTGCTTCTTCCAACTTCACTGTTCTCACTACAAGATGCCTCTCCATTAACACTTCCCAAGTTGTAGACATATCAATAATTCAAACTCATATTCAGCAACAACACGAGCCTTTGGCACAGAGTCATTTTACAACATTTCAGGTGACTGATCACCTTTCTGGAATACCAGTCAAATGAAGGCAACAGCTACCCCTGTAGTGCTCCCCTGCAAATATATCAATTGTAACACCAACAGTCAAGGCAGCTTCAAATATTGCACCTGGCTCAAATATTTCCAGATGATGGACTTGGATCTGAACCTCGAGCTGCTCCAGGAGAGTGCTCAGGTTACTTGTGAAGCTGCTGAGGAACACTGAGCTAGAAAGCTCTTCTGCTTCACAGCAGGACCACATGTCCCATCTTTCAAAATTTACAAGGATTGTTATTTTGCCTAAGCCAAAGCAAATGATACAGCCATCTGGATCATTAGATCCATTATAACCTCCAGAGAGGGAGATTCCATGACCTCCCTAGGCAGCCTGTCCCAGCGCTCTGCCACCCCCAGTGTGCAGAAGCTCTTCCTCATGTTGAGGTGGAGCTTGTTGAGTTTTAGTTTATGGCCATTGCTCCTTGTCCTGTTGTTGGGCACCACTGAAAAGAGTCTGGCACCATCCTCTTGGCACCCACCTTGGAGATATTTATGTGTTAATGAGATCAACACACACACACACACATATATATATATGGGGATGGTCCTGTGCAGGGCCAGGAGCTGGACTTGATGATCCTTGTGGGTCCCTTCCGATGGGGATATTCCCTCAGCATATTCTGTGATATATAAACTATATATTATATATATATATATAACAATATTTTATATATACATATTATTTATATAGGGGCATGGACATGACCAGTATTCTGAACATAAACTGAGACACAGCTCCTTTCCTCAGACAACTTCAGTCTAAACCAAAAGGTGGTGAGCAAAGCCTTACACACACTGTTGGTAAATAACTGTTCTCACAGCAACACACTAAACCAAACACAGCTTGTGTTCAAGTTTTGCATCCTAAAAAGCTGCAGCAACAGGCAGCATCTGACTGGAACTTAAACAACACAAGCATCAGCAACACAACAACAAATTTTAAACATACAGTCCAACATTACAGGATTAATGATCGTTTGCCATGGCACTTGAAAAACACTTTAAAAATCAATATTCCAATTGCTTAATTGGAAAAATGAGGTCTCTTATTTACTTCTATTCATGCAATTATTCTAAAGCAAAATCCTAAAAGCTTCTATATTATTTGCAGTATCAGCAGAGGTAAACCCTAAACTTAGCAAAGTACAAGGGAAGAACTGCAAATACTGTTAAAGATTACTTAAGTTTTGCTGACATTTTATGCTAAGTCAAAGAGGAAAGATACAGGAAGGAAATGCCTGGAAAAACTGAACTATTCCACAAAAAACAGGACTAATGAAGACTGCATGCTTACAGAAGCATCTTTTGCCTCCTTGTTTCATATCATCTTAGCTGTTGACTAAATAAATATACCAGGAATTGATTGATCCTTTAGACTTCTCTCTTCATTTTGCCAGAATTAGCCTGCAAGTTAAAAAGTCATTAGAGAGCACGGAAGAGGGATAAGGAACATGAAATGGGAGTGGGGGGGAAATACATCCTTGTAAGCTTCATTTTTCTTGAAAACAAGATTAAAAACACTTAAGAAAGCATACACTTACCAATGGAGTCCCACCTCTGGTTATGAGAGCTCTATTTAAACACTCCCTTTTTCCTTTGGTACTGAAAACAATGCAAGGGATGGAATTCTCAAACATCAGTTCAGCTCTGCAGTCATTGTAACTCTGCTTTATTCTCCTGCTTTGCCACAGTGCATATTTGTCACAGCCTCTCATTTTCTTCTCAGCAGACAAGGTGAAAATTGGGCTGAATTTTAAAAATGTTGGGATCAGCACATTATTAAAAAAGTTCCCATTAAAACTGTTGAAAAGACAACAGGTATTTTTTTCCACATCAGGCAGGAGACTGGCACAGTTCCTCTATAAAGTATGATGTGGATCCAAGTCTCTCTGGGTACAAAGAAAGATGGGACAAAGTTCTGCAAGAGGAATACACCAAGGATTACATGGAAACTGCATCTGGCTCAAGATGCTTGGAAATAAAAGGTACAGTCCAGGAGGGTACTAAGACAAAACCTCAGAAATGCCTTTCCTATTCTTAGCCATTCCCAGGCATCCCCTGGTACTCGCTGCTGGGGACGGGACAATGGTCCAGAAAAATTTGGCATATGGAGTCACCCTTATGTTCTGAGTCTGTATTTGAACAAAACACTCGGCAGCAAAGATTTTGTTTCTAATAGATTTTGTAACCTTGAAACACACCTGAGATATAGTTCACTGTTTTGTTGCTGGAGTTCTGAGACTCATTAATTATTTACAGTGACACTTCTTATTAAAAACCCATAGTTCTTTTGGTGTCTGTTCTTTTGGGCCTTGCTGTAATTATCCTCATGGACTATGCGTCTAAGACCCATTTTATGCAGTCATTGTAATAAGTTTCATCCTTCAGGATAATCTTAAACCCAATTTTACTCATTTTATTAATAGACATAAAATGTCATTTATACAGAAGGTGAATGCCGGAACACCCAGTAGTAAAAATACAAAAAATACTTTTTCTTTTCTCATTTATCATCAAAGCTGAGCAAAAAAAAAAACAAAAAAAAGAAAAAAATTAATTTCAAAAATGCAACATCAATTGTAAACTAACATTCTATAAACCAAGGAAGAAGTCCCAAAGCCAGGAAGCACAACAGCAACCAGCAGATGGTGGGTGGCACATGGGTACATGGCTTTTTGTCGGAGAAGAAAAATACAACCATCCTGCAAAAACCTGTGACATAAGGCTGTTGGCTGCAAATCTTCAGAACTGTCAATGTGTAGTATGCCAAGTGCAAAACTCCAGGTAATTTTTCATTCTACATTACCTAATTGCTAGATCTTTTTCTCATATTTCATGCTCACACATTGACCCTTGCCAGGATAACTGTTTCCCCCCTGCGGTGCTGCCTGGCTGTGACAGCGAGGGAAAACCAATAAAGCAGGTTTTTGGCACAGCACCACTTGTCACTGCTTCTGGATAGACAGACACCAGGACTAGGCATCATAAAAGGAGTAATCTTTTGTTTTAATGAAGTTCACCTTCTTGATTAAAACTTCCTTAAGGCTGCTTTGCACTTCTAGAGTGACTGTTTCACATCTGCAAAAATTTAAATATAACATGCTCCTACTACCAAAAAGTCTGACAGTATGGTATACATGAATTTTCAGACAACTAACTCAAGTAATTCATAAACAAGTTTCAACCTAAAAAGTCCTCCACAGTTTAAACAATTTTCCCTTTCTGATCTGAGTACTGGCAACAGAAGCTGCCATATCCAACTGTACACAAATCCCGTCTCACCTGCTGCCCTTCCCACTTCTCTTACATGCTCATCTCTGTCCCAGCGCACAAATATCCATTTTTTTCCAAGGTTTTGGCCCACTCTAAACACAGCTTGTAGTTCTACATTCAGGATCATCATAATGATCTTTTATTTCCACAAGGATGGCTCCAGTGGAGGTTACAAACCATACTGAGCACAGTCAGGCCTGTCCCATTCAAAACCAACACCCTTCTAAGATTAGCTTGGTACTCCCCCCCAAAACCAGAGTGTGTTACCAGTCACTGCAGGCCAGTTTCTTGAATGTATAAAAAATGGGTTAGCTGCCACCATGTAATGTAATTAGAAGTGGTTAAATGAGATTCTAAAATCACTTAGGTACCTGGTAGAAGGTAGTTTTTAGTACACAGAAAATTGCCTTTTAGGAGGCTTTGGAAGTGTACCAGGTAAGGAATAAAAATGAAAAGAAAAAGATAAAGTAGTTACAATACTTGGAGATTAGATGTAGCAAAATGCATGTCAGCAGGACAGCAGGCACTATAGGCAAGATTGAGAGAGCAATGAATTATTACCTTTTTAACATTTTTTTTTAATTAAAAAAATATGATGCCTTTTCTAAAAGCTTTCTGCCAGTGCATGTCCAGCACCCCATGACAAAATTATACACCCATTTAGCCTGGGCTAGGAGCATCCTGGCATCCAGTTTGAAGCAGGGAGCTCACGGGAGCCTGGCCAGTGATACCTCCAACAACTATGAAAGCTGCTTATGCTGAATGTTTTCTGGGTCCAGTTGTGCCACCATCCTGTATGATACTGCCAAGTAAATTGTCCTCCATTAACTTCATGAGAAATAATTTTTTACCTGAAATCAAATATAATGAGAAAACATTGCAAAACTACCATATTTTCTGGAATTGGCATCTATTCTGTACCATTCCAATACTTTCCCTCAAACAATGCCAATGTAAGTTAAAGTCTTCCTATACACTATTATATTTTTAAAATAATGTATTTAGCCCACATAAAATCATGCACAGTACCAATCAATACCCATAACATACATTAAACAGTGTGCTATTACTGTGTGATACTTCATCTCAACACCCATCCCATCCAGCACGGGTCATTTTTCCTCCATTGGAATGACTCCAAACCCTCAAGTTTTAATGAAGGGCTGTTGAAGTAGGGAAAAATGTAGTTTGGAAGGAGTTCAGACACATGAATTCCATGTACAGAACAGATTTATAACCTATATTAACAACAATAATCCAGTGTCACAGTTCCTCTGAAATGCAAAGTGGTGGATAAGTCGTTTCAAATCCATTATCATCCCCGAATGGTGGTCCAGTGATGCCTAATTGCAACCAATAGCCAGTAATGATCCACAGTCATTAATCCCATTTGCATGTTTGTACAAAGCATCATTTTTAAGCTGCATATTCATATGCAGAGAGAGTTCAGTGAGTGCACAGAGATTTCACAGCCTGCGGAAAGTTCTGCACTGGGATTTGAACATCTCCCAGGCACTTGGAAGAATATTTAACTCACACTGTGTAATGATCTTGACAGTGAAGCCCAAGAAAACACATAGGACAGTGCACTAGCCCAGTGTTTGTATTTGGGGCAAATGATGATCCTACAGAGCCATGCCCTGGGGATACAGGAACATAACTCAAAAGCAGGGAATTAGTTAATGGAGACAGTGATTGATAACAAGTCCCAGAGTGGAGGAGGAATGGAAATGCTGAACATGAGCAGAGTCCTGGGTTGGTACAAAAAAAATCAGGATACCAAAATGAATATCATCTTTCACCCTTTCTGTGAAAGGCTTTGCATTGAAAACTCAATGTTGATTCACGCAGCCAAGCAGCCCAACACCTGACTGCTCAAGAGAGGGGGAAAACCAGGAAACCTGAAAGCCTCAAACCCGACAATTCTCAAGGCTGACCTAAACTGTGGCCTTCTCTCTGTCTTACCCATTTGTTTTATACACACACTCCTCAAATGCACAGAAAACAACTACCACAAGCTAAAAACTTGGTTCCACACCCGCCTCCTTCAACAGTCAAACAGGTCCTGATGCTCAGTCAGGCAGCTTCCCCCGTTACTTGTGCTACTGCAACTGTCTTGTACCCAAACTTATCCAAATTACTGCAACCACACAGCTTGAGGGGAAACACAGCAATACAACATACAAATGGCTGTGCAATTCATATCTGGAGCTTGCACTCAAGAAAAAATTTTGTAAGCACTCTAAATATTTGGGGTTTATTTCCAATTCAAATATCTTAGATATTGCCTCAATTGAATTGCCATTCTCTAGTCAACTCTAACACTAATGTTTGTTATTTTAACAGCTGCACTTTAGGAAGGGCTCATTTTAACAATATAACAAACATGGATATCTCCTTAGCCACTCCACTAGAACCCTTGCAGCAGACTTGAGGGAAAATACAATTGCCTTTATTGCACAGAGGAAAGCAATAATGAACTAAGAATGTTAAAGGCATCAAGATTATAATTGCACTCAGAGAGACATAACATGAGAGATTCTATTAGGAGAGATGTTTTGACTTGTACAACGACTCTGAGCAGAATGACAGCAACACGTTCAGGATCAGAGCGGTGGAACTGAGACTCACCAAGCCAAGGAGGCAGACAGCTCTGCAACTCCAGCTCCCCATCCTCAAACCAGAGTGCTGATGAAGCCAGAAGAAAACCTAAACTACTCAAAATCTGAACCCATCACAGTGAAAAATATTTTTTTTTCTCATAACCTAAATAAACAATCAGCAAAACAAAATTGCTTCTGGTGACTCCCAGGCAGGAGCTGCACTGGGAGCTGCAGAAACGGAAAATCAGGGAGATGTGCAGGAAAAGGAACCAAGAACTCCTTGTAGAGCAGGCAGATTTCTGCAAAACTTTCACAGAACATATTCATGGCTTCACTGAAGCTGAACTAATAGGTTTAGAAGTATCCCATTTTATTGGTACTCTATAAAGAGATTTCAACTGCATATTCCTCCTCCCTTTCTCTATCAAAGTGGTTGTCACAGAGAAATTACTTTCTTTCTTTCACGTAAACACCAGATCTAATTACCCACACAGCTGATCAGAAAGTTTCCTCCTAATTTCTAAGTCAAAACAATCACATCAAAATATTACCGAATTTGAATAATTGAATAAAGTTTTGTCATCAAGAGAAAGATTAACTTGACACATGTTTTGTGAAACTGATAATCACAGTATCTTTTCAACTAATAATAGATTGGTTTAAAGATCCCAGTATTAAACATGGCTATTGTCAGGTCTAAAATTCAAATGATCGGAATGTAGCCCACAAGACAAACACTTAAGAAAAATAAGATAATTTCTACGTAAGCAAAGCATTCAGTACATTTGAAAACTATTTACTTTGTGGACAAGCATAAAATCGAAATGATAAATCATGAAGATAAGGTAGTTAAATAATAAATTAAATAGTACTATACAAAGACTAGCTAATTTTTTATTCCCACTTTGAGTTCAAATGTATCCAAGGTCACACACTGTGGGTGTGAAGACTGAGGTCTTTTTGAAATTCAACAAGTGTGTAAAGCCACCTGTGAAACCACAGTGCAGCCTCATCAAAGGGCAGCATTTTATTACAATGTGTATTTTTCCTGTAATTATTTCAAATATACATTTGAATTGCTCAATAGGAGCGTTGCTGCTTCTGCCAGCCCGTTTCCTCCCTTTCCTCTCTACAAGTGCCCTCAGCACTTCTCTCTCCTGCTGCTCTCTGAATTATTGTAATGGAGATATTATTAGTGAATCACTGACTCGGAGTGGTCGGTATTGCCACCAACTAAGAAACAGAAGCCAAAGGTAGTTTTTCATTAAAGCCTGGTCATTCTGGATGAAAAGTGGAGCCTATTCAGTAACCACACTATGGAACTGCAGACTGTTTGCTTTTTCAAATCAATATAATGATAGACTCTTAAGGTTCCGGACATAAAAGAAAGAATGTGCATTTTGTCCTGAAGAGTATTTCCAGTTTTGAATGAATTTCAAGGACAGTTCTGGTAATTGAAGGATATATTTAAAAACAGAAAAAGTGATGCAAAGTCAAAATACATTTTGGTAATTAAAGCACCTGTGACTCAACTTCAAACTCTGTACAGTGGTAACATTATTTTGGTCTTTCTATTGATTTGGAAACCTGCTTCTGTAAAGGGGAGGTAAGATCCTTGCAGGACACTAATGGCCTGTTAATGTTTCTATAGTCAAACCTTCCAGGTGGCACCTGGGCTGCCAATACAACCACCTCAAAGTCAGAAGATGAGAAGGACTGGGGTAAAGGAGACACCTGATGATTTGGCAACAAAGACTGGACATCAGCCGGGAACCCTGACCTGTGTAAGGAAATGCTCCTCAGCATGGCAGGAGTGGCAGAAAAAAGGCAATTTCTGAAGAGCAAATCAGGATCTAAATATGTAGTAAAGCTGTAATTATCAGCCCATATTTTCCAAAAGCACATTGCAGAATTGAGCTCTCTAAAGAAAATGAAAATGAGGTACAAACACTGCTTTTTCTTGAAATAGATACTCACCAATAGTTAACACAGCTCTCTGAAATTATATATAACATACTTTATGTACATATATACATCTCAAAACCCCACAGAGACTAACCAGGAGTTACACGAGCCAGAAGAGATTAGTATGGGTAGAAACATTTGGTTTGTGGGTGTGGGTGGAAGGGGAAAAATTTTAATTGAATCCATTACCCGGTTATTGATTTCTCTTTGCCAGACTGATCCTGTAGAATACTTTATAAAGCCTTTGACATTGAGACATTTGGCCAAAGATATTGGATTAGACTAAGCAAAAGCTGAGCTTCCCATGTAATCTCTCATATTTCATTTATATGTGATTTATTCCTTTGTCCAGCAGAGGCTTTTTATTGATAAAAATAATGAGATTGAGAATCCCAAAGGAAATCTAATGCCCACCCAAACATGTTTTTGAGGTAAAAATAGTAGGCTTTGTAGGCTAGAGAGAGAATGATGTTATGAGAACACTGTTTCCTTGTATAAAAAATATGAGGCTTATCAAAGATTTTGAAACAAACAAAGCTACTTTTGAAATTAAAATTTTGCTGTATTTGAAAACATCAAGCACCCAGTGTATACCCTGCACTGGGGAGCTGCCTGAAAGACTTCTGAAATAGTTTTTTCTTTGCAGAACAAATGAATACAACTTTTTTTTTCTTTGGATTCCTGTGTGGGCTCAGTTTGACAAAATACCTTAAAAAATGTCTCATCTGCTAAATAGGACGTGTTACATAAAGCCAGTTAGGTGACTGAAAATTAATCATGCCACTCAAAAGGCATTTCTAACCACTGGCAAATTTAATATGTGATCTGGTAACTAAAGACTTTGTTGAACTAGAAAAGAATTCAAGAGTCTCTAAAAAATTAAATCATTATGCCTTTTCATTAAATAGGTGCTCAAAAGTCCTAGGTAAAATGTACAGACTATTTCACATTTCTTTAATAACTATCAGTAGTATAAAACCCACCTGTTTCTGCAGCGAGCCCTGAATTAGGTTTTAAAGTCTCTATTTCAAGGCACAAATCAAAATAATTCTGTTCCACTGATAGCCCATGGAGACCTTTGTGATTAACATGAGTTTTACAACTGTTCCTTATGTTAATGCTTAGAGTGTAGTGGCTTTCAAGTTTCAACCTTGTTTAATGTATAATGTGAAATTCACCATTTATCACTCCAAAAACAGCAGAAAAAGTGTTCTGAAGCTCAGCGTCCATGGACCTTTTATTCACAGAAACCTCCATGATCCTTTCACTGAGAGGGCCATAAGTCTGGTTGGCTCAGTGGTCAGACAGGAGGGTGAAGGCTCATGTTTCCCTCCTCCTCCCTTGGCTCCCAGATGTGCACAGCAACTGGTGTGACTGCTAACCCAGCCTGGGCAGTGGCTCTAAGGGATGGGTGGCAACAAAACACAACACTTTAAAATCACTGACTCCAAACCTTCACTTCTTCCCATTGACAGATTTTTTGCAGAGCCCCAAAGTGTACGTGAAGTCTCTAATAAGATCCTGCAGTAGCATAGTCAAATCCCACGGCTTAATGTTAAATTACAGTTCCATACAGATAAATGTTGCTGCATTTAACTAACGCAAACAAACATTAGATTGTAGCAACATTTTGTAGATCCTGGAATCATAACTTAAGCAGTAACTATTTGTTCTGGAAGTCTCCCTAGTTTCACCAAATAAGTACAGCATCAAAACTTGGAAGTCAGTACATTAAACAAAATGGCATAATAGATAATTCCTGCTTCTTCTCATCGAAATAAAAATGAATCTAAGACTGGCACTAGGAATTATTAAAGTATGAGGGGAATATATTTGAAGTCAGTAGAATTCTTTAAATTATGCCGTTACTGTGACTAAAGAACCTACTCTTCTCAATACATCATGAAGTGCTTTTCATTTGCCGAGGCTTCATGGGCCAAGTACCACTTTAGTTATTTAAAAAATACTATTTGCAATATGTAACTAAGAAGAAAGCAGTCTTTTATCTTTAGTATCAGATTTCCTGTTTGGCTCTCTTCATACCCTGCAGATGTTTCTCACCATACACTGGTATCTGAGAACATTATGACTGTCAAGAAGACGCATAAACACCCACCAGTGATGGGACTCTCCTCACCAGTGCAGTCTGTAGGGAGCCAAGAGCTGTAGAGGTGATGGAAGAAAAAAGAGGCACATTCCCTTCTTGTAATTCACCTTGATAATCAAAGCACTCCGGGCTCTCAAACTACAAAAGCGTGTCCACTGTGAAATTCTGAAACTGTACTTGTACCTGCCAAGCTGTCAAGTCTGATTTTTGCTCCTCAGTGTTTCTCTCCTCCAAACATAAAATCCTCTGAGATGCAGTGAGCAAGGAGCAGTGTCAGATTGTGCCTGTTACCTCTCCACATCTGATCATGGAAACCTAGCCTGCCTCTCCTTTCTGAATTTTGCCCCTCGCTCCCATCACTCCTCAGAGCTTTCTCCACACTCTCCCTCCCCTCCTCAATTACTGTTCTGCCTGGCTTTGCAGTCTATCCTTTTTTCACACTGAAATTCATCTTTGGATAGTTTCTTAACAAATGACGATAAGATAAAAAAAATTAAAATCAGGTAAAAAAAAATAAAATCAGGGACTTACCTAAGTAAGAATTCATTTCCATTTCAAAGTTTATTCTGACTTCAGTTCTGCTCAGGAATTTGCTTTTTAAAAAGATTTTATAAAGACTTTTTTTACAAGTTTTTATACAATGAGAAAATAAGTTCCACTCTGATAGAATATTACACATTTTCCTATTTATCAGTCACTGCTCTTAAAAACTTTGAGCAAACATCATTACCCTGGCCCCCTTCTCTGGATTGCCAGCAACACTTAGTTTTGAGAGGCCACCTCAGTGCTCAGCCACCCAAAGCATTGCAGATTTCAAGCAGGGAAGAGGTTCTGAGCACCCAGCTGCATTTTCCAAATTGTATCCTGTGTTCCCTATCTCAAACCTTAAATTTCCACTAGAAACACAAGGTAAAGTCAAGAGCAGACTTCAGCACTCAGGGCTGCCGAAGTGCTGGCTGATGTAGTTCAGCAGTGACTTTGCTGCTCAAAGAGACCTTGGTTTTAGAGGCAGTTGCTCAGAGCTTTCTGCACACCAAACATTCGTAAATGTTGCCCTGCTCGCTACTCATAAACCCCAGTCACTCAGGAAGTACAAACATCACTGCCCCTCCACAGTCTGCTCCATGTGCTACAGAATCCCCCGAAAAGCTTCTAGTGCCAATTTAAGCCCACACGGAGTTGCTGTTCCCTCCCCAGCCCATACAACCCCCTCCCATTCATCACATCCATCCTCAATATATTCTGCTAATTCCTTCTGCACTCTCTCTCTACAAGGTTGTCCTTCTCCTCTGCCCATGCACAGATTTTCATCTGAGTAACATCAGCTCCTTCACCTTCGAGAAATATGAGCCAGAGCTGCCTCTGTTCTGACAGAACAGGGGTTGTTCTTTCAGCCCAGCACCTCATCTTTCCCTTGCATCTCCTCATTGGAACCTTTTTCTAGCATATCAAGCATTACCTACCTTTATTTTGATGTTTGATGCATTAATGTACTTACCATTTTTTTTATTTTACAAATTACTGAGGAAACAACATGGACCTTCAGTTTTCCAATAGCAACAGAATGTATGGAAAATCCACACAGCTGAAGGTAACTGCTGTAGTAATTTTTATATAATATTAAACAAATTGATAGCTGTTTTGGTTTCTTTCCTCAGTAACTGTGAGAATTGCAATAGCAACAGCAAAAATACAATCTGTCTTAGATGAGCAGGACATTACAAGGAGTTCACAATTTGACAACTTTCAGTACAAGTTTTAAATAGCTTTAAGAACCTACAGTTTGTACTTCTTTTCAGTTCAGAAATTCATTGTATTCCACTGACCCAAACAATGTCTGCATGAAAAGGGGTACAAACATTTTAGAAGAGTTGACTTGATTAATATTTATGAATATAATAAGGACATTACATATTGTACCAGCCCACATGCAGGGCAAGAATACAGTATTTTGCTGCTCACTGGGATTTATCAGTCATTAACACACACCTCTGCTATGTTGCAGAGCTCGATACTTTAGCCACCCAGGAAGGTCAGTAATACAGATAAATAAATCTAGTACATGCCATGAGACATCTCAGTGTAATTAGAGTGTGGTTCTTAAAGGTGCAGCATTAACATCCTCAGCTTATTCTAGAAACTGGCAGAAGATGCAGATTTTTGTCTGCTACTTCAAATACTTGAGTCACCTGGCATCCACAGGTGCACTGTACCGCTCTTCTCCAGCTCTCCAGAATCTTAACAGGAAGCCTCTGTGTACGACTGTGGCAGGAGTCATCGTGACTCCTTTGCTCCTTCATATATATATAAAAGGTAAGCTGGAAAATATTGAATTTTCCAACAGTGACAGGAACTTGGAAGGGCTAATTCATCTGCAAAGCACTATTCAGCCAGACTGGAGCAGAGACATTGTTTGTTTTTGAAGTGTGACCAGTTGTCACCTGAGCTTCAAAGAAGGGAGCCCTGTTCTCCTCCCTCCTCCCAGCTGCCACACTGGGATGTAGATGATGGGACCTCTTTGAAGTTTTACTTTTATTTTAAAAGCTTAAGGCAAAATCCTACTCTCAGATGTGCAGAGAGCATCACAACACCGCTGGTCTGCTCTCCTCACATGCACAAAGCCAGCCTGCTGCCCTTCATCTCTTGTCCTGGGGGGAACTGAGCCCCTCTGCACCAAGCCGGGAGCGCTGGGTGTGCTGGAAGACACGACACAGCGCCAGCCTCTGGAGCTGCAGCAAACCAGGCACCCTCAGCTCACTCTGCCTTCAGCAGTCGTGAAGGAGACGTGCTTTTCAGAGTAAATCACTGTGCAATGAAGAACAGTGTCAGCAGGGTGGGGGGGAAAAAGAGACTCCTCCATCCAACCAATGTCAATCCTCATCACTATAATGTACCAATCAACGGGAAAGGTCTAGGGCCTAAAACATCCCTTTACCTTGTCATTGGTGGTTTCTACTACCACCATTCTCTCATGGCTCTTGGAGGTGCTGAGGATACATAAACCCAACACCACTTTAGCTTCAACTTTATCTATTTTCATAGCTACCAGGGAGACTTGCAACTTTACTCCTATGTACACAGTGGTGCTACACAGACATCCACAGGAAAGGCCCTTGCTCAAGTAATAATACACTGTGAGCATATAAAAACCAGATTCCCAGGATTTAAGTCATTTGTATGTGCAGAAGCACCAGTCAAATTCCCATCACAGCTCTAGATTTGTTTCTCCTCAAGTCATTAGTGACTCGGTGCCAGTGTGTGGATTCTCGTGATGCTGTACAAAGATGACCTGAAAGCAGACTTGTGGCTGCACACTGAATACTTCTCAGACCGGAGACCGAGGTTGTTCTAAACTTGATCTTACAGAGAGAGAGGAGAAATGATCTAACAGAGGACAAAAAGGAAAGACTGCAGAAGTGTGGGAGTTCTACCCAGATCATGATGTAATAGCCCAGTGGCTCAAAAATGTTTTTCTTTTCCACTTTTGGATGAAAAGTCATTTTAAATCCGTAAAACGGTAACAAAACTGGAGGTTAACTACATTTGATTCCAGGAAAAAAAAATCTATTAGAACTTTTAATTTTAACTTAATTGGTTTTACTTCCAGAAAATACTGATATATAGACGTCCCCTATTAAAAAAAAAAAAAAAAAGATGATTAAATGTATTCTGTTGCATTATATATATTTTATGCAGTAACAGAAGACAATATTTTAACAGCAATAATTCTGAATCACTCCAGAGCATTCAGCAGGAGTCAATTCATACTGCAAGAGAATAATGATGTACCTCAACTCATTTTAATTTCAATAATTGAATGAGAAATAGGAAGGCCTGTTGAAAGGACTGTATTCTGGTCAAAGACTAATGAGAAAATAGTTTTGAGTCTCTGAGTCAGCGGGTGTCATGGTAACAATGCATTATCGAAATCTGATTAGCATGCCCAGCAGCTTTATAAATGATAACATGCTCTTCTAATTGTATTTCCCTTTCTTTCCCTGTGATAAGTTTTATATTCATAACAGGTAAGAGGTAAGGTAGCATTCTGTTTATCTGCAAGTTTAAACTTAGGATGTCCAGCACGCTCACAAACTCTGTGAAATCTGTCATTCACTAATAGAAAAATTTTCCTACCACGTTAAAATAAGAAGCTGAATCTTCTACTTCTCTCCTCCTGTATTATGTGCAGTTATTTAAGTTAAATATTATTCTCTTCTTTTAAATATATATAATTACTTATAAGGATATATACATGAAAAGGAGAACACTGTGAAAAAACACAAGCATCTTAAGAAAAAGCCTGTGTTTCATAGGAGAAAGTGATGCAAGAAAAGAGTAAGTGCATTTTGAATTTATTCCAGAAAGCATGACTCCATGTTCTTGAAGTTTGAAAAGAGAGAGGGGATTTTCTTGTGTTTAGAAGATTTGTGTGTGCCTTTGCTATCTCATTACAAACTCAGAAATCAGGAGGAACCATGAAATTAAATACGATATATTTCCTCCTCATGAAGGAAAGAGCTAATATTGCTTCATAAAATAAACACCATGAAAACACAAGGTTGAAAGCTCCTTTTATAACTGAACCTCAGGTGAATAGCCCGGTAGACCGTTATTATTTTAACAGCAAAGAACTCTATTTTAACTGCAGCCTCACAAATCTGATGCAAAATAATTTCAACATATAGAAGCTCAGTCTTATCAAATGGATTTTTGTTTTGACAGTAAAATGGAGTTCTATTTTTCAACAGAAAAGACCAAAAAAATGGACTTCATGTTTGCCCTATTTCCATGACCCTTGTAACTTAAATATTTAATTTTTATTTTCAGTGTTCACTTTCATTTATTAATTCAGCTTCAGATCCATATGATGAAAGAGCAGGAAAGCTCATATTCTTATTTTCTAGGTAAACTCAAATACTCTTAGTCATATGACAAATAATGTCTAGTACAAGACATAACTTTTCTGTATTATTAATAGCAGAACTGTGTTTGCCATAGTGCATGAATATGGAGAAAATGAATACAGCAAGAGCTAAAAAGCTTACTACTCCTTGTTATGTGCAGTGGCACGTGGACAGAGTTTAAGATGTACAAAATACTAAAAGCAATCAATCTTAAGTCAACACACCAAAAGCCAGAGGAACATTTATCTACATGTTCGGAAATTCAGCAGAGAGCGCCGGGCTACGCTGAGAACAGAAAGGCATCAGAGCAGGCCAGTGAACAGAGAGAGAGCAAACAAGGACTCCCCAGGGGGGATTAGTGCTGCTTCAGGGGACTGCTGGCACTGACCTTGGACGGAAGCAGCAGCCCGAGAGCCAGTCGGTGTGACCTTCGCCTGTCATGAGGAGGTTCCCGTCAGGCAGAGCCCACATCTTCCAGAGGTGGTCATCGCTGCCAGTCACTGCGATGTCTTTTCGGGGATGTAAAGCCAAGCTGCAGGAGAAGAGAAAAGCAGGTTATGGTCTGACTCCATTTCATCTTATGGGA
Source organism: Chiroxiphia lanceolata (assembly GCF_009829145.1). NCBI lineage: Eukaryota > Metazoa > Chordata > Aves > Passeriformes > Pipridae > Chiroxiphia > Chiroxiphia lanceolata. The sequence goes on along the minus strand of NC_045643.1, from coordinate 6,764,149 downwards.
AATCCACAGCAGTGAGATCCATCAGCTCAGGGCAACAGCCAGCGAGAATTCGGGTTCCAGATGGACTGAACAAGCAGTGATGCTTTCTATGCTCCTAAGAATTTAAAATACATGCTCTGGAGATGAGCTTCTGCTGCTACTGAAGAAAACATCAAAACAGGACTGACTTCTGTGAAACCAGAATTGTTTTCACACTTTTTTGCAGTTCCAATTAATTAAAACGCTCAAAAAGGCTTTAAAATACTTTGTGAGGATATGTTCTCACAAACGTGCAACAAGGGTAACACAGGAGCAAGCTGCACCAACACTAATCACTTCCTACACCCCAAATAACTTCCAAAAGCATTGCCATGTCAGCCTGCTGCCTTTTCTTCCTCCACCCCCCACCACTGTGTCCACAGCTGTAAAGTCTCCTACCACTGGGAAATAACTCAAATGATAATTACAGTCCAGGAGCTACAGTCATTGCCATCACTTCAGCACCTATTCACTGGGACTAGGTCTGAAAATCCATTTCAATTCTGCAGTCAAAATGTGTTACATGTTTTCACTTTTTAATATGTAGCACGCTGCGATGTAGTGGAAATCATACACTTAACACACCCCTGTACTAAAAACTCAGTTTATTTTTGATTTAGCAACTGTAGTGCAGCTTAAAATGGATCCAGGGAAGAAAATCAATCTGTTGGAAAGATAACAAGTAGTGTATTTCATATGGATTTGGTTATTTGATTCAAATAATTGTAAAGCCTTAATATTTGCTGAACATCAAAAAGTTCTAGTAGTTGACTTTAGTCCCACGAGTAGATTATTAAATAGATTAAATCTGGGGTTTGGAATCAAAATGCAACAATGGGGAGAGGAATCATAACCTGCATGTGCACCTATTTCAGTTGTGCATCAGAGCCAACAGCCTGGAGAGAAAAATGCTTCTTAAAACAGAATAAGAGTAGAGAGAGATGATGCTAAGCACCCAAATGGGAAGAAAAGAGAGGACTTAGAAGGTACACTATTATAAAAATCCCTTTTTTACTAGTACCTTTCTCCTGCACTCAAATTATTTCATATAATTCCTAAACCAGAACCACAGCTTCTACTATACTGGGAAAAAATAATTACCTCTCTGAAATCCATGCTAAAAACATATTTTATGTGAACTAGATTTTCATCAGAAAACACATCTATTCTTGTAGTTTAAGGTCTAGTCTAGGAAGATTCTTACAGATTCATCAGATGAATTCATATTCTTGACTAAGGAGTCTGGGTTTTACTCATTCTCTAATTTCTTAGAGAGAAAAAGCAAGGTTTTCTATCTTTGCCCAAAGAGGATAAACTTCCTTTGTATTTATAGGGGAAAAAAGGAAGGAGGGAATGATGCTATTTAAATTCTCCAGAGATGCACAGAAAGCAGTTGTATCACTTAGATGAGCCACAACAGATATCTAGAAGAGCAAAGAGGGAATAAAGATAAAAGGAGAGAATTAAAGGCACCAGTGGCCTGCAAACTACAGGAGAACAGCTGTCCCAGAATCCCTGTGCTATTGGAGACCTCTGAAGCCCTCACTATCCCACTGCTGCTTTCTGCAGCAGGCACAGGCATGTGGCATTGCTACCCTGGTCACCACTAAAAGGAGACCAAGTTCACAAGAAAATGAGCAGAGTAATAACTATAAACAACAATCCACCAGGGCTGCTCCACACACTCTCTTCTCTCAGCCCCTGCAACAAAGGTCCTTCCTCACCTGCCATGCACTGCACAGAAGCAAGAGCAGTGTAGGAGTCCCTGCTCCTTGCCAGCAGCTCCTCTGGGTGTAGTGAGTCAATGGCAAGGCAAAAAGAAGCATGAGTGGATTCAGGAAGACCAGAGAGGGAGAAAAGGATGCCACTGCAAAACCACTGACAGCACGTGCCACTGCAGGAAGCTCAGTCGACGATTCAGGCCTGTCTGTGACGCAGTTGCAAGGCTGGACTTTTCTGGTTTGGGATTAACTTTAAAATTGTGTTATTTGGAGAAAACAGACAAGTGAACAGAGTCATATGGATACAGCTTCTTCTACATTCTTCTCTTAATCTGTTTCAGCTACCTTCCAGTTTTTCCCCCCAGGTATTTCTGCTTTTAGTGAAGTGCATCCGTGTCGTGAAGACTTTCCATCAGCTGTCTTAAATTCTTCCTAAACATCTGCCTTCTCAGTTCCCAAAGTGCACTATACAGTCTAACTCAGATCACCTTCAGTTCACCTTTCATGCAAAGAAAAGTTAACCTAGTGGCTTCCTCCAGCCCCTGACTCACCTTGTGAACAGTCCTTATCCACTGGCCAGGCTGCAGCTGCCTAAGGATGGGAGCTGTGCTGCCATCCATCCTGCCTCAGCTCCCAGGAACATTTTCCCTACCCTTAACCCTCCCAACACGCTTCCAGTCCAACTTTTGAAGTTCAAACTTCTTCAGTGACTACACATTCCTAAAGAGCTTTGAACAATCCATAAAGTGAATTTCATATGGGTGAAAATATCTTGCTGTTAGCATGAAGCCTGCAAATTTGTTTTCCACAGGCTTTTCTTTTAATTGGAGAGCTCTTGTAAAATGCTGCTGCTGTCCAATGCTTTTTTTTTTCCTCCATGCCATTTTTACAGGCACACAGTGAACACCATTTAATTAACAGCAAATTTGTGACATGACTGCTGTTGAGCTGCTTCTGAGAAAGGGAAGCCCATTCATCCAAAAGGCATTCTATATGCAACATTAATTAGGCACCCTTGTCTTCATTTCTGGCAATCCAGCATTGTATAGATTTTTGCTTCATCTCTGTTCACAGGGTCTAATTATTTCCAGCACAGAAGACTTCGGGTAGATTGGAACGGAAATCAATAATGGAACATGTGTGATAGGAACATTAGTTTTCTCCTCCTCCTCCTTTGGGATAAAGTGGGATCAGTGGAGACTCAGCCAAGAAAAAAACAAACCCAACAAAAAACCCTCTCAGAGATTTGCTGCTGTTGAGTATATAAATACCCATGTTTACACAACTCATTCTGGCATTATAAGACATTCTCATCTCTTCAGTACTTGCCATGGTAGATATATAGTACTCCCAGTAATTTGCTTTCAAAACAATCATCGATTATTTTAATTTATTTTGACTGAGCCATAAATAAAAATACGGTATCTTCAGATGCATAATACTTTCAATCTCAGCACGTACCACACTTGACCATTTCACACACATAAAATCAACCTTCAGGTCAAAAATTGTTAAACCCAAAGCCACCTGGGTAACCTCAGCTGTGTGTTTAATACAAGCACTACACTGCACTGAGGCAGGGGAGAGCTCACATCTGTGTTGAGGAAAGCCTCCTGGCACTAAGATTTCTGAAACACTGGAACCAACAGCCATGTGCCATCATTATCCTGTTCTGGAAGCTCTCAGACACCTGCCACAGATTATCCAGGTAGATGACTTCCATCATGGTTAGGAGAAACACGCTGGTTGGTGCCTTGATGTCCCTTCAGGGCCTAAGACAGTAATGTTCCTACTGAGTCTGGTTAATTCAATGCACAAAACTAACAGTGCTTGTATGTGAAGGACAATTATAAAACAATAAAAGCATTGCCTCAACCTAAGGTATAACAGCAGCCAAACCCCATTGCACAGAAGCAGAACAGTCAGGCAACCCTCTCCCAATTTAAAAACTATTTTACTGGCTAAAATGTCTCACAGAATCATATTCAGCCTTTTCTCACTACCTTCCTACAGATCTCAGAAGACTGCAGGAACAGGAGGAGGCCAGAAATGAAAAACTAACCAGAAGAGTCTCAAAGTTAGGCACTCTTCGAATGAAAAATGGAAAATTAATGACCAACTTAGTACTCTTAAGTGACTTATCCAAACTTCACCAACTGCTCTGTGGCAGAAACAAGGACAAAATCCAGTTTTCTGTGGTTTCACATATAGGAGTTACACAGAGAAGTATGTTCTCAATATAGACAGCATTTAGCTGCCAAATTCTAATACAGCATTGTACTGAATCTTGCTTGTGATACACAATTTTTAGAACTTCATAATCTGATCAAATTTATTTGCATTCCCAGACACTGGCAAAGAGGATTGTTGTTAATGCCAGTTGCTGCTTTCAGCCCAGAAAGCTCTTCTGCTGCATTTCTTGCTCCAAAATGTGAGAGCAGCAGAGTTCCTCCAAGATTAAAAAAAGAAACCCAAACACATTTTTCCTAGTGACAGAAACATTTTAGCTAACATTTTCTTAAACAAACACTCAGCCTTGCTCACCATACCTAGAACAGGAAATTTTGGACTGAGCAGTTACATTTGGGTGAAGTTATAAATGTCTGAAAATCTCAGTTTTATAGTGGAAACTGTTGGGAAATCACTGATATTTCTTTCTCTGCCATCAGGCTCTCTGGGTGTGTTGGAATAGCAGAACAGAGCAGGTTTTAGAGGCAAGCATATAACATGCACTGAACTATAGAGGATGGATAACTGGTTACAGCCTCAGACAAGAACAAATATGTGCCTAAATACGAGGGCATCAACAGACCAACTGAAATCAGTGATATTGTTCACAAGCATATACTTAGTTATATTGCTGGACTGTGCCCTAAAAAGATAAAGAATTTCTAAAAGCCAAAATACGATTCCAGCCCTGATTTTGCTGGACACCGGCCAGTTGTGCTGAGACAAAGGACACGATAACCAAGGTGTTAGGAACAGTTTCTGAGGCAAGGGATGGTTGAACTGCACGACCTAACGACAATTTCCACCTTTGAGAACACCTCTGAGTTGCCACAAAGGTGTTCCCAACACCTCTGAGTTGCCACAAAGGTGTTCCCAACACCTCTGAGTTGCCACATACCTGCCGCCATCCAGCTTGGTCCCAGGAATGGCTGCTGCCTGAGGGGACTGGCACTGCTTCCCCACCTCCATGCTTCATGATCTAATCATAATCAGGGTCAAGCTCTAAAGTTATGACAGACAAAGAGGTAAAAACCACGCAAAATAAGTCAGATCAAAGAAAGGCTGGTTTTTACCTCACGATAGACTGAGGTGGCAGCCGGCAGTCACGAAAATCCCCTCTCTTCAAGAGCAGAAAACAAACAACAGAAAACACACAGTTAACCCCCTGTCTGCAACACCTTTGGGCAATAACTCTTATGTCCCTCCTTGCCTAAGTAGTGGTGGACGAGAATAAGAAAAACCAAGGCAAACAGAAGCATTCTGAGGGCAGCAACAGGAGGGGGCTCAGCCGCGCCCAGCCAGTGCCCCCACAGCCCCACAGGGATATGGCAGAGCCGCTCAGCAACACTGAGGGACCTCGGGGTAAACACACTAAAGAAAGGACAAAAAATGGGCAAGAAGGGAAGGGAAGGGAAAACCTGCTTCAGCGCTATGGGGCTCCTGCACTGCCTGCAGCCAGCGTGCACCAGAGTGGGTTTTCCTGATGGGAATTGTGGCCCATGGAGAGCCTGTGGCGGAGCAGGCTTTTCCTGAGGGACTGTAGCTGTGGGGAGAGGCCATTCCAGGGCAGGGTTGAAGCGTGAGGAGGAAGGAGCAGCAGAGAGAAGCTGCTGTACACCGGCCATGGCCCTCAGGGAAGGCGAAGGGCCAGCAGCGCAGGAGTGGAGCTGGGGGAAGGAAAGCTGCTGCTTTCACCTCCACTGCTCACTTCCCAAATCCATTTTAATTGGCAATAAATGAAATTAATTTTCCCCAAGCTGAATCTGTTTTGCCCACAACAGTAATTGGCCTTTATCTCAAACTGTGAACCTTCCCAGCCTGTTTTCTCCTCCTGCCCTGTTGAGGAATGGGAGCAAGCAAGCAGCTGGGTGGGCACATGGCCCTCAGCCACCATTAACCCACCAATAAATTAAAACTAAACACATCACAACAGCCTAATCAATTATTTTGCCTGCTACAATTTATCCTAACATGCCTTCTTGTAACATCAACTCTCTAATATAGTCATTTCTACCACCTTTTATATCTTGGCTTGAGTTACCCAGTCTCTGTACCTGCCAGCATTCTTTAGCAATAATTATAACCCTGACATTTAATTCAGGGTTTTATTATGCAATGGTAGCATAACTGAAAAGCTTTGCATTCCTGTTTAAGGTCTTAAAATTTATCTTTTCATGACAAAATGGAAGAGGGAAAAATGCTTTCAAAAGAGAAAATAAGAGCTAAAACAAACAAAAAAAGGATAAAGCAAAAAAACCCACAAAAATAACATAAGTAGGGGGAAATACTCAGAGCACAAAGCTAATATCTTTTGTTTCATTTATGTAAATGCCTGTCTGGAAGTCAGTGATAGATCTCACTCACAGCAATGCTTAAAAATCTCTATCCTGTCTAGTGAAATTCCTGGCTGCTTCCCAAGCTCCTATGACTCAGGATTTGGGAAGGAGAAAACTTTCTTGGATCTCAACATACCTAAAGTTAACCTTCTAGACGCCCAGCAGATCTTGGTACACCTTAGAAAATAATTAGAAAACAGTCTTCCAGAAACTTAAACCCATATTTCTAAAGGCTGAGTAACTTCCTAATTCACAGTGAGAGCTTATGTACTTACTGTAGTCACCATGCACACAAAATCTTCACTCTCAGCTGTATAGCAGCAGCAAACATATTTATTCCTGTGAAGTGGAATAAATTCACACATTTTCTAACTTGGCAAACCCAACTTTCTTCTCAACAAAAAACAACTTTGAGAAGTGAACACTCCATACAACACACAGTGCCTCCAGAAATAATTGTACTAAACACATCACTATAAGTCATTGATACAGACACAGTTGTGATAAATTAAGAACATCCATTTTGTGATGCTCTCTGATCACTTTCTCTTTATGCACTCCATCTGCAATTATCAAAATGCATTAATTTGTATTAACTGAATGTTGTAACCTGCCTAGGTTTTACTGCATTAGATCTGACTGTGCACATGCTGTGCCAGTATAAAATCATTTTCTTCTTAACAACAAAATTTGGCCCTGGATCAAACTGGAGAAAAATTAAAAACTATCCTGTCTATCTGCACAATTCTGAGGTCTCAGTCCTTTGAAGACATATGCATATTCCTGAATTATGCAGTGCCAGGAGTCCTGCCGATTTCACAGCATATTAACTTAAAAACATACATAATCCTGTTCAAGATAGAGTCCTTAATCAGATCAGAGCAAGAGGATTTTTCTAGAACCTATGTAATAAATTGTTTATGTCATTGTAGCCTCATGTACTGTGAACCTCTTCAACCTAAGGTTAAGCCTTTGATCTAGAGTGCCTGTAAATAACAATGGGCATGAATCTAAATCACTTCTTAGAGAATCTTTACTTATTCCTTCCTTCCTTTTGCTTATAAGGTTGTTGATAATTACTAACGGGCAAAGAAAAAAAATCACTTAGCCTACAATGTCAGCTGTTATACATTACAGAAACAGCAAGTTTCTAACCTGCCTTAAACCAAAGCAGCAGGCAAGGAACACATCACCTTCCTCCACAGAGAAGACCACATTTTATCTTCAGTCTGCAGAATCCACGGGGGGAAGGTGGCTTGATTTTTAAATTTATTTAAACTGTCATACAGTTTAGATGCTGACAAAGCTGCGCATAGAACAACAGATCAAATAGCTGGGGTATTTTTGGTAAGATGGAGAGTGCTATTAAAGAAACCAACTAACTCAGGAGTTGCTCCCTGTGACTGCAGCTCACAAGCTCTTATTTAATATGTATTTGAATCAATTTTTCAAGCTTAGTCAACTTAATAGGCACCCAGCATACTTTAGGGAGAAGTAATTAAACCAAAAAGAAAAAGAATGAAAGTAGCAACAAACAAGTAGATGCAATTAAAAAGTTCAAACATTGACATCCTTTCCTAATATCTCCCCTCTGGAGTGAAAGCTGTACTGCCACGCCTGAAATGATTTATACCATGATTCACACTGCCCAGCACCGTGTACTCATCTTCTGCTCACCCCCTTTATGAAATATGCTACATCACTTTCTTTTAGGGAAAGGCAGCCCCATGCGACTATTAAATTACAGCATCCAAAATAGCACTGTAACAGGATTAGCTTAGATCTGCAGCATCTTGAAGCCAATTCTGAAAGAGATTGCAGCTCACGGGACAACTCTCCAGAGCAGCGGGGAAGTGGCAGAGAAAACCAGGGTCAGATCGTGCGCAAACCTCAGCGAATGGATTTCACACTGCACCCGTGGTTGGGAACCACTTCACAGGCAGAGAAACAAAGGGAAAAACAATCCAGGAAAATGTGCATAAAACCGTGCTACTCAATATATCACTGTTGCCTGTTTTTTTGACCTGTGTATTAGGTACTTGTTGGATATGGAGATAATACCTTGTCTTCCTTTGTAATGGAAGACAAACTGCTTTTCTAAAAGGCTATTCTAGCTTGACCAGCTTGAAAAGATGCAGATTGCTTTCACAAAAGCTTCTACCTGTGGCCTGGTTTGAATTAGTTATCATCATTACTGTTTGCAATTCCCAGACTTCTGTTGCATGGCAGCTTTTTCACAGACGATTAGGAGCAGTGTTGTGGTATAGAAGAGTTTGGAAGAAAAAGTACTTGAAACTTGCCTCTTGGTAAATTCTGTTAAATTATGAGGGTTGATAAAGGAAAATATTGAAAAATATAATTTGCAATTAGTGCATCAAACAGTCAACTCACAATTCTAAATTAATAAGAAACCAAAGCATTAACTTCCAAGGTCAGTTTCCTGCCAGTGTTTTTTTCTCCCTTCTGAAGGCACGGAAGGGTGGGTATAATGCTCTGCGCTTTATTTCACTATAGTAATGCTGAAAAATGCTTCCATCAACAGAATTAATGGAAACTCTTGTGGGAAGAAAGTTACAGAAATAAATAGTTTCTTCACAGTTAGGACTAAGAGGCAAAGTCAATAGCTATGAATCACGTTCTTCCTCTGATGATCCTCCTAACCAGGCATATATGTATGAGAGAGAAATGGGTTCTGGGTTCAGAAAGGATCACAATAATCCCCCAGTCTCATGATCTCCAAGCTGTAGCTGCAGCCCCTGGGGGCCTGCAAAGCCCTGCTGAGCAGTTTGTCTGCCCCAATGGCTGGGCAATTTTTACCACCAAAGGCAGCCATTCCACTTTTCCATGACAATTCAAGAGAAAAGTTTTTCAAGCTGTTTGCTCTGCTCTCATCTCCTGCACAGAATTATAGACACATACACTGAAAGGCATCATTTACTCCCCCTTGGGATAAGGAAGGATTGTGCAGACTCACCCAGCATAGATTTATTTTTAACTTCTCCTTGTAAAGTAGACTGCACAATACCTCTAGATGGTTTTCTCCATGGTTCATGCTTCGAAAAGCATTTTCTAAAACACAACCTTCATCATGCTGAGTACAAATTACAAAGATTCCTCTCAGAAATATGGAGAACAATTTCTCTTTACATTTTGTCTTAAAATCTTTTTATGTCAGATGGTTGTTACTAACAATGTCTTAAATTAGGCAAACTCAATTATCTAACTGATGTAGTTTTCTAAAGCTTTTTAGAAGTCATGACCAAACACACTATATCAACTCAGACCTCACCAACCATAATTTGGAGTAATTACTCAATGTTATAGACACCACATCTGTCTTCCCACATCCCAGAACTACATTTCCTTAGTTTGCGAGAGCAATGCATTGTAGACTTTATTACCTGTTTTTCCTCTTCACAGGTATTCCCTACCTTGTATCTGTGTATCTGAATTCTTTTTCCTAAATATATCATATTGCGCTTCATTGAAGTTCATCTTGCTGGTTTCAGACCACCTCTCCAATTTGCCAAGTTTATTTTGAATTCTGATCTGATACAGAAAGGTATTTGCAAATCCTCACAGCTTGGTGTCATCTGCATATTTTATAAGCTACTCTGTATTCCATCCTCCTCGCTGCTAATGAACACACTGAACCAAACTGATTTCCTAAGCAAATTCTCAAACTGAAATGCAGGCTGTGGAGTTCAACCTAGAGGTTCCTGGCCCAAGCCACTGCATTGGTTTGTACTAAAACTTACCCTTTAGAAAGCCACACAGTACATTTAAAAACCTTAAATGCAAGAAAAGCCACCATTTGCTCAGCTGAATTGTTCTGATGGTTAATTATCCTATTTTTATTTTTGCAAAACTTTAAAATCAGGCCAGCTTCACTCTCCAGCTGCATATTACACTATGGTTACTATATCAGAGAAAATACATAGAAAAGACTGAGAATTACAGAGAATTAGAGAATTACAGACCGACTGCTTCCACCATATCATTCCTTAAAACTCCCATGCATTAATCTTCACAGACAGCAAGACGTTAACGATTTCTGAAATGTATGGCGAGACTGGAACAAAATAACACTGTTTTAGGAGAATCAAGTAATATTTTTTGTTTGCTCTGCTATGGAATCAAGTACAGTCACTCACAGAAAAATATTACCCTACTGAGCAAGGCCAAGCCCTTTGAGATATATAATTTCTAAAATGTTTGCTATGCAATATTTGGCATATTTGGCAAATTCTCTTCCTATCTTTCCCCCCTCACCACCATTTGCTGTCCACAGGCATTACAGGGAAGAAAGCAGAAAGCAAAGCTCTCCAATACTGGAAAACAACCGTAGAGAGACCCAGATCCACATTTCTTTATGAGAAACAGAAATAGGTCTCAGGATTCCCTTCAACTTCCAGCATGTGCAGCGAAAAAGAAGCTGGGATAGAAGAAATATGAGACTTATTTATTCTGGGACACAGAGAGAGAGGAGAAGAAAAAAAGAAAAAAAAAAAAAGAAAAGAAAGCTGGAGACATATTCCAAGCCCTGTAAAACACTGCCAATGGATCAAGTCACTATCTGATTGCTTAAATACCCACAGTCCTTTACTGTTACACATTCCTGCAAAAATGGAACAGGGCACACACGTTGCATTTGAGTGGCCAGAATTCAATTAACATTTTGATATTGGAATATAATCCACAAAAGGCAACTGTGATCAAGTCCATTGTGATGCCTGGGTGTGCCACACTGCCCGTCCTGGCGTGGGAAGGTTTATGGCTGCTTTTCTTTCTCTGAGACAAATTCCATTTACATCATTACCATCCTAAAATTACAGTAATGAATGCAACTTTTACATTTTGACAAAGCCCTGAAAACATTTCTTGCAATGAACAGACTGCACACAGAACAATAATCTTCGTGGTTTGAGGCTGCCAATTGCCACACACTTCTTTACATCCTCCTAGTCCCAAATATTATATCAGACCCTGTAAATGCTTAAGTATGGTGGTTCTAGCCTTTATAAAGATGCATTAAATAAGACTGACAGAAGAGTCTGAAATAATAAAAACACATACATATTAATAATGACTTCTGGTAAGCATGAGTGTCTTTAAAACCTATGGGAGCCTTACAGTCAAATTGCAGGAGTTATCTGAAAGGAGTTACCTGAAAGGTGCTTTCATACTGTTCCAAATGTGATGTTTTTCATGACTTACTGATATCTACAAAACAAACCCCTGAAGACTCAAAGTCACACGAGTTACAAATTTTCAATTCAAAGCATATTCAGAATAAAATACCTTTTCCCAAGTCAAATCTGAATGAAAATGATGGGGTTCCAGATTTCAGTTTTTCACATTTGTTAGTATTCTCACCATCTCTTGCCATTTACAGACCCCAGCTTCATGTTCCAAAGTGGTTCTAAATCTTATGGTCCCAACAACCTAAATCTTCGGCTGTGCTATGGATTTAGTTTATTAACTAGCTGGCTGATATTAACCTAGAATCACGGAATATCCTGAGATGGAGAGGACTCACAAGGACCATCAAGTCCAACTCCTGGCCCTACACAGGACACCTCAACAATCCTACCATGCGCCTCAGAGCGTTGTCTAAATGCTCCTTGAGCTCTGGCAGCCTTGGGGCTGTGACCACTGGCCCTGGGGAGCCTGTTCAGTGCCCCACCACCCTCTGGGGAAAGAACCTTTCCCTGAGATCCAGCCCAAACTTCCCCTGACACAGCTTCATAAACCTCCTTGAACACAGTATCACACAGCACCAAGACGACTGACTTTCCAAATCTCCCCATCACCCTTTTGTTAGGTGGTGGTGCCTGTGCTAACCACCCAAAAGCCAAACTCCTGCAAAGACAATGCTTATGGAAACTGTGCTCATTAATGAGAAGTTAAGAATACATACTTTTAAAACACACTACACAGTCCTGCTTTCAGAGCAGGAAAAAGGGAGAAAGTTGTCCGTTGTAGTGCTGTGAGACTCCAAGACATCACTCCAATGAAAAGAAACATAGAACCCGTTTACAGAAAGATGTGTGGTTTTCTCAGTGTTTAGTATCCTATGTGTGAGACTTAAAGAAGCCAAAAACATCTCAGTTTTGTTTCAGTTTGTGTCCTGCTGCGTGTGCATCACATACATGTTTATGAAAGAGAAAAAGCCCACATTCCTATACTTTGCTTTGCAGACAAATACTATCCTGCAGAGAGCTAAGGACCTCTGGGAATCTGACCAAATACTACCGGAAAACATACAGTAACTTTTGTCAAGTAATTCTGTTTTGACACATTTAAATGTAAGTGTATCATTAAGGTGCCAGAGAACTATGAATGAGGAGAGAGGTGCTTGCTTATTTTTGATTTGAGAGAGACTAGACTTACAGGAAATGTTATTATTATGCCATCTATTCTGCAAAAAGCTAATGATGTCTTTGAAAAAAGATGGATGAACTAGGGCACTGCAGCTTGCACAAGTCATTCAGAAAAATCTCATATAAATAGCTGCAAAATTTGCTCGTGATGAAGCAAAGGTATGAAGAACAACCTCAGTAAGAGTTTGCTTTTGAGGGTAAGCACATGTGCATTCCTGCATATCTTTACCGAGACAGTGGCTATTTAGCGAGCAGGATCTGGCATGTTACAGATGAAACAGCTGCTGCAGAGAGTCCTTCTGGGTGAAACGTTAGGAAAACTCATTGATTACCTGTACAGTCACTGACGAACTTTTCAGCAATACCTGTATGTGTGACAGCTGTATAACACCTCCAGAAAGACCATACAAGTTGGGTTTTGTTGTGTTTTTTTCCCTTTCAGTACAAACTCAAAATATCAGAATATTTTGTACCACTAAAAATAACCCCTTTGTACTAACTAAAACCCAGCAACCCAAAAGCCAATTCTTAATCATCTTTACAAAAATAGCTAATCAAGTGTAGTTGTATGTAGCTCTCTCACATATTCTAATTTTAGCATCTGTATAATACCATTTACATCTGACCAATATACCCTGCAGACTGAACCCCCCCATCATGTCTATTCAAAGCTCACTATTACTGTAAATTTAAGAACTGCTGGGAAGTAGAGAGTGTAACAGAACTCTACAGCCTATTTGTCATAGAAAAAAAATAATCAACATGGTAATTGTAGAAGGGCAAAATGTAGTTTAAAGACCAATGCTGGCAATTTTTTTATTCCACTGAGTAGGAAAACTAATGGGGCACAGCTCAGATTAGTTTAGTGTAATCCTAGAAGCACTAAATAATACTTCCTATGTAAGTACTTTAAAGTAAATTGCTTAAAGTAAAAAAATACACAAGATTCCACTCTAATGTTACAGACGCAGAAACATAAGAGTTTAAATCACCACTAAATCAGAAATTACATGGACTATTTTTATTACCATTAATTACTCCAATTTGGCAGAATATTTCACATATTATTAGCTTCAATTTTAATATGAATTTTGTTCTATTTTCTAATTTTAAAAAAATCTAACTTGAAAAAAAACCCACCACAAATAATAATAACCACTATTAGGAATTTAGGGGAGTCCCCCCTCTCTATATAAAGCTGTAGTCACCTAAGAGGAGCCTTATCTGTTCCTGTACAATGTAGAGTTAAAAAGGAAGCAATCTCAGCATGAGCAGCTTAAACTATCTCAAAATGGCAACTCTACAGGCAAACATCTCTGGCAATAACTCCATGGAGCTGAAGTAGAGTGCCAGTCACTACATGAGCTACTGGGGTAGGTCCTTCCCACCCTAACCATTCCATGACTCCAGGAGTACAGCTCCTAAGCAAGGGACACAGTGTGTGGGGCTACAGCCACAGGAATTTCTTTAACAGCAAGAGCTTTCTTCACATACCAACATATTATTTTCCTCTGCGTGTGACAGGGACAGCGTTTCGCGGTGTCCGTGCTTGAATCCCTGCAGCCTGGTGTTAAAGTTAACGTAACCAAGGGAAATCCTTTCTTCATTTAATGGGACTTGTACAGAGAATTGCTTAGAAGAAAAAAAAATACCACTAAAGTTCATGGGAATTTGGACTGACTTAGTATCTCAGCATACAGCACTGTGCAAACAGCTGCTTAATGTGCTCGATTCTCCCTCCGCAAATGCCACTGATCAGCTCTGTGTGTCTTCCAGCAGTGCAAAAGGAAACAATACCCCATGTCCCATTGCATGAAATAACTGCACTTACAGTAATAAAATAGGGATTTATAGAAACATCTACTCTAAACTGTTTCTAAAGCTTCTGAAATAAATCTGGTCTAGTTTATTTTAGCCCTGCAAACCTGTACAAATGAATGCACTCCGGCCATTACGACTTTACAAGTAAGAAAATGCAGAAGGTAGCAGTACCAAAATATGTCAGTCTTAAACCACACCTAAAAATCTCTCTTAAAAAGAATAAATAAAGCAGATGTTATGCATGTACATGAGTACATAACAGCAGAGCTTTATAATGCTATATTTAATACCTAATCCTGCACGCATAACAAGCTGCATAGCGAATTTGGGGCTCTTTCTACAAATTCAAGTTTTCCAAATAAGAGCAAATACAGAACACAGCTAATTGACAGGATACAGAAATGGAGTGTCACTATGCTATTTTAAAATATGACTCTGAATTGTGCTTTAAGTTCTGACTGTAAAGAAGCCAAACACTTAAGTTACACGCAGAACTCATGCATACAATGAATGCATAATGCACACAATTAGCCCCACAAAGCAGAGCCGAACATTAAATTACACCAATTTATTTTGGTGTCAGTAGGATTAATTACATCCTTCAACTTAACTACTGCCCTGTGTACTTATGTCACTTGTGCAGAAGAGGAGTTGATATCAACACCGCACTCCGCGCTCAGGAGCCCCTATTCCCAGCTCCCTCAGAGCCACTGAGAAGATATTCCAGTTCTTGTCCGAGTTGTACAAAGTGAACTAAAAAAAAAGATGTTTTATGAACCTGGAAAATAATTCATCTTGCCCTTGTTATTGTGTGTGTTTATATATTAAGAGAGCTTGCTCTTGCAGCTGGCCTTCATATCTCTATATAATAAAGTAGAATATTGAGAACAAGCATCTGTGTAATTAGCACATCAATCATGTCATTCTTTAATATAAACTAAGTATTAATTCCCTTCTCCATAGATTCCCTCACCATAACTAACACAAATTATTAATTAGCTAACCACACAGAAACCCACTGGAAGTACACGAATTCCAGAGGCTGTAGCTCAGAGAGCACCCATGGGAGCAACCCACCAACCCAGCTGTGCTGGGCTTTACTGCTACAGCTCCCGTCTTTCTTGCTACTATGACTTGTTTCTGAGATCCAAATATTTGTTTTCAAAGGGAAGTGAGAAAGGTTTAAACCATGCCTTGAACACTTTCATGAGGGTCCTGTGATAGTTTTCTGCAGAAATACCCTACAACCATCCCCCTGAAAGGCTGTTTCAGAGAGTTGGGCTTCTCCTTACATCACACCATGGCTGCAGCAATGCAAGGGAACAAGTCTGGTGGAAGGTTCAGGGAAAACCACACCAGGAAAAGCAAGACCGGCACAGACACAGCACCAGTGACACACGTGCTATGATCCACTGATCCCAGGTGTAAATACAGACAGATCACTCCACTGAGACTTGTAAAGGTTTTATTTGTCTCTCCCAGATGACTGCTTTCCTGCTCTGCACTTACAGATATCAGTATATATTTCTGAAGACATCAACTTACTGAATCCCATTTCTCCATTTCTCCTGGTACATGTTTCTCCCCACAATATAAGTTTTCCACACTCCTTGTGGCAGGGAATTTGCCTAGCATTTCTCAGAGACACACTACCTGAGAATTCAAATATCTTTGTTCATATCTATACTGCACTCATACTTTATACATGTATTTTTCATGAAGAGTTATAGCCAGAGACAGCAATAAAAGACCATGCGTCCAGTTTTCCCCCAAACTATGGAAGACCTTGTTTAGAGGCCATGAGAACCTCAGGAGAATTATTTTGCAACTGAAAACTGGATACCATGCTGAGACACATCCCTCTGAACAATACAGCACAGATATCTTTTCCCTTAGGGGCATTACAATTGTAAATGTCATTTTCTTACTTTTGTTTCCAAAAAGAACCATCTTTCTCTTTCTGTATCTGATAGCAGCAAATAAAAAAATTGAATCTCAAGGAAAATTGAGAAGCCAGTTCCTGAAAAACAGTGCAACTTTCCCCACTGGATTAGAGTAGGACCAACTCACCAAACTTCCCTGTCACACAGTGGTGTAGCTCCACAGCTCATCCTACAAGTTTCAAACAACATGCGTGCAAGTTTGTTGCCTCATCCCCCCCATATTTTTGATACAGCTTTCTTTTAAACTAAACTTCTAACTCTTAATAAAATACTTCTTAAAATTTTTATAAGGTTTTTAGCTCTTCAAAAATTTTATGCCTTGAGTCAGAAGACACACTGGACATATCTTTCTTTTCCTTTTATACCTGCAACCATCCCCTGAGGATTAGCAGTGTGCTGGTCACTAAGCAAAGAAAACATATTTTTATATATTTATTTTTAAATGAAGAGGGTTTTGAGGAAGAACACTGTCTGTAAAGCACTGCTGTAGGTTACGGTAAACAGGGTTAAAGAGGGGTTTTTGGTAAACCAGAATCATGGAATCACAGACTGGTTTGGTTGCAAGGGACCTTAAACTCAGGTCCAGGAGATCTCCAGTCAGCTGTACTTAAAAAAAAAAAAAAAATTCAGTTCATTAAAATAAGCAATGGCATAAACACTCCATTGAGAGCAGGAAGGTGAAACTGTTTCTGTTGATTCAGCCAGCTGGTCTTTAAACGTGATTTAGCCAAATATTCTCCCAAAACTTATTTATACTAGGAAGATGACAAGTTGTAAAACTCTTCCCCTCAAGAAACATTTATCTGCAATAGCCATTAAAACCTCTACATGTACAGGTACAGGATTGCTCGAGGATCTTGCCTGAAATCCCTTCCTTCACCTTCCATCCACCACAGAGCTGTGGCCCATGACACGTGCAGGTAAATTTGGGAATCAAGGCATTTTCCAAGTACAGGCACCTGGTTTGGTACATCCCACAGGGGAAAGACAGGATCATTTTTGCCATTTTGTTCCACTGCCCTTGACGCTTAATTAAGCAGCTGTTTCTCTGTCCTGGGGTTAGAGGAAAGTGATTTTGGCTCGTCTGAGCTTCCTCCTGCTTGCAGCTTTGCCCACAACCAAACAAAACAAATGAGCACAGCTGAGTGCACCGAGCACGTCCAGGGGCTCTGGAGGCATCAGCCAACACTGCATTACCACTCTGGGCTGAACTCTGACTTTCACAGCTCTACATGGCACACAGCTACTGCTACGGAGAGGACAGGGAGACACAAGGAGGACAAGGAATACTGGTGCAGGAGCAATGGGAGCACGAAGCACCAGGAGTAAGAAATCATCTACATGTGTAGAAAGAAAGAGAAACCAGAGAGGGAAAGGACAAGGTAGAGGTGGCAAGTTGTAGCTATAATGAAGCCACAAGGCTGTGAGCCACAGGACTGCAGTACACTGACATCAGAAACACACACTGGGAGCAAAGGATGAGTTTGTAAGGAGCTGGCAAGGCTCTCCCAAGGCAGCTCACTGTCTTAGCAGGTGTTGAGACTGCTGTAAAGTGTGAGGTGGCTCCACTGACTCTCTGAAGTTTGTTTCCAAAAGTAAATCATGAAGTGCAGGATAATATAGAAAAAGGTCCTGTTGCTGCAAAAGGTAAAGTGACAGTAGGAAATTCCCTTTCAAAGGGCCCAATTCTGCCCAAGTAGTAACCCCACAGGTACATGAGCAATCACCAGATGGCAGGATTTGCCTACTAAACTGAGAACTACTCCCACACCTTCCAAAAGCAGCAAGGGAGCAGATAAACATACAGGTTGCTCACCTACCACAGTTACTAGTGAAGGACAGAAAAGAGGCCAGAAAGGAATGAATTAGAGATGCAGCAGTGCTATCCCAATCTAAATGCAGGCTGTACTACAGATTCCTGTTAACATACCTCTAGCAAAGTAACTTTTTTCTATTGATGTTCATTTTTCTTCTCCCTGACGGCTTCTAGATCACACTTCCATGGAAAGAGTGAAGCAGAAATATGTAACACATTCCAACTTCCAAACTCTTTATTTTTTTCCTTCTCAGATATGCAAGGATATAGGTAGTGAAATACTTTACATTTTCACCTTGGATTGGTTGCCAGAGATTCTGAAAAACCTCCTAATGCAGTTTTGCAAGTCAGGTCTTTTCTGCTGTCTGCCTTCAAATTATCAAATGATAAATGATCAAATGATGAGAGGGCTGGTTGGTTGGTTTACAATTCCCTTTGAAGTGAAAAGGCTTAGCATAAAGAATCCTCTGAATAAAAAATGCTGCTGTTTCCCTCTGCCATTTTACTCTACGGATTGCACATTTTTTCCATGTCCTGGAAGAAATGCTGGATACACATTTAGAGAGGTTTTTGTAACATACCCCAAAGGGTGAGAATAAAGTTGTATAACATTGTTTTTCCAATGACTCTCTGATGCAGAAGTAGCAGCTACAACATCCACATCGGGGTAGAGAAGACAAAGCACATTTCAAATCCAGAATGAATCTGTGTGCAATCAATGCATAAAGGACACACTGACAGAGGCTCGAGCAGAAAGTCTCTGAGATAAGGGATGTGAAAAGGGCATTTTTTCAAATAAACAAAACTGGGACAGCTTTTTTTTAGATTTTTTTTTTTATAAGAAAGATGTGAGGAAAAGGTAGGCCTATAACAGAATAACATTGGAAAGATGGAATTGTGTTTCACATCAATTGACACGGGCGATAAATGAGCAGGAGGGAAAAACCTCAGAATGAGAGATGTACCAGAGCTCTCTCTGCTGTACTCTGACACTGCTGGAACAGCTAATAACTCTGATTAAATGGTATGTTATGTATATGCATACATACACACCATATATATACAAGAAACAATCTGTGTTCTAGCAAGCTTTGCATGAATTGAGGCAAAATCCAGCAACACAGTTCAGTTTAACCCACCAACACCAGTCTAGGCAGCCCCAGAGACCAGTCCTCCTTTTGTCTTAGCTCTACGCTTGATCTTACATGTCCTACAGGGAAAATAAATACAAAATATTAGTTTTGCATATAATATATAGTTTAGTTTGTTAGAGTCTCACCATTCTAAACATGTGAACACTTAAAATTGGCATGCTTCTGTCAGAGAAATAGAGAAAGAAATGTGAAGTTTCAGGTTCAGCAAGGAATGGTTTTTCCAGCAAGGTGCATACACACATATGGGTTGTTTCCTGCCTTAAAAGGTCTCTCTGGCATTTTTTCCCCATCATTTATTGATACCTTATCACGGACATACTTATGCCACTGCTTGACAAAGGTGTCACAGAGATCCTGACACACAACTCACTCAATGCCACTTGCAGGAAAGAGCTCGACTACACGTCCCATGCAGGGAGAGTATTCCCTGCAGGCTGGAGATGAGGAAGGTGATGGCCTAACTCTTGTGGGATGCAGAAGGCTTTGTAAACACACAGCACAGTGGCAGCAGAACCTGCTAAGTCACACCAAACCTGGTGCACTAGAGAGGTCTCAACAGAGAGCACCTTCATATTTCACACCAATTAGACTCAGTCTCTTCTGGCCAGTGCTTGGGGTTTTAGAGTGTCAGGCCTCATGCAATTCGCTATGGCAGGAGAGAACAGATACACAGTATTATCAATTCCTTGTTAATTTGTAAACTAAAAAAAAATAAATAAAAATTCAATTGCACATTGGACAGGAAACGTTTAACTTACAGAAATTTGTGTTTTCAAACTATTCCCCAGTGCCTAAAGCTGTGGGCTGGTGTTTTAAATATTCAATAAATATATAAAAAACTCAAATGCTTAATTTCCAGAAAACTTATTTCTCAGCTTAACACAGCAAATTTTCATTAATTTCTTCCCCTAGGTTAATAGGAAACAAATTACATTTCAGAAAATGTTAATGGAATTTCCCTACAGTGTCTCTCTTATGTACTCGCACCTGTAAATGTTTAAATGTTACAAAAATACATAAGTAGGGCGAGTCAATGGACAATTTGTTCTGTTGTAAGCACAGGATGGATTGAAAGCATGAGGAAAAAAACCCCCCCAAACACATTCTTAAGCTATCTGAAAGGTCTGGCAGGCTTGCTGCAACAGTTTGTCCTGTCCTTGAAAGAATCCTTGCAGTAATGAAAGCATTAGATGGTGTCTTGCAGTGTTAGGGCAGAAATGGGTGGGGATGCAGGTTCAGAGGAGAGGAACAAGTGGTAACAGGTGCAGAAATCAAGTCAGCAAGACAAGAGAAATAAGGTTTGGGGTGGTTCATCTATAGCAGAGTAGGCAGAGAACATCAGTGACAGCAAGTCAAGAAACTCAGATAGTCTCAGTATGAAAAAGGTGTAACAGAGCATGACTGCACATTACACTTACACAGGATCTACTTCTGTTCTTCCAAGCATTAGGATAAACACTCCTGAGTTAATGCTCCACCTTTCCAAATTAGTTCCGTGTGTTGTGAGAACACTGTTAGGCATTTTAAATTTTTTCTGCTTTGTCATATCCACCCACAATGACAATTTCTAACAGATAGCTTAAATTAAATAGTAAAGCAAGTATTTTCTAATGTACATTGTGTTCCTTTCTGACACTCCCTCCAAAAGGCAAAAGCTCCCCATTTCCAATGGTGGTTCCCCCAGGACAGGCAGCAGCAGAGCAATGGCAACCCATTCACCCAAGTCACTGGGCAAGGGCAAAGCTGCAGATGCAATGCCCCAGTCAACACTGTGATTTCAGGCTGACAGAAGGATGCTTCCCTGCAGGGATCAATGGCAGAGGATCCAGCAGCACTTCCTGTGGCCAGTATGAGGAGTCTCCTGCTAACTGGTCAAGTCTCCAATGAACGTATGGGATTTGTTGTGAATGGCACCTGTTTGCAGCAGCCTCTACTTTTCCCGTGGTACTCCAAGAGGAAGAATTTCCTGTAAGGATCCCTAAGGGGCAGCACAGCTCCACAAAAGTGCAACCCTGATTCCAGTGAGACTCCTGTTTTACAGGGATCACAGATACCTTCCATTCTGAGTCTTCAAGTGCCAGGCAACTCCTAGAAAGCTGCCATTACAGTTCCTATAGACAAAGTAAGGTTTGAGAAGCTCCACATATTTTAACGCTCAAACAGGGAGGAGTTACTTTATAAATTCAGTGTCAACCCAGGCTTTTACAGTAAGGGACAATCAGTGATTCCATCTCAGCCTCTGTAGGTCAGGGCAAACCTCATGTATTTGTACAGTCAGAAGTGAGACAGAAGTGGTCTGTAAAGCAGGATGAAAAATTGCATGGTCCAAGGGTTTCACCCAAGTGCAAGGGCTGTGATCAGCAGTGTAAAGTCCAGCTGGCATCAAGTCAGAAGTGGCTGTCCCCAGGGTTAGTGATGGGGCTGAGGCCATTTACTGTCTTTATTCCTGGCCAGGACGATGGGCCACAGCCACACTGGGGTGAGCAGTCAGTGTGCTGCTGGTCAAGGGGAGCTTGGCAGACTGGAAATATGTGCTGACAGAAATCTCATAAAACTTAAACAGATCACATGCAAATTCTTGCACTTAGGATGCACATTCTCTATAAACCACCACAGGAGAGGTGTTGGACTGACAAGTGAGCAGCTTTGCAGAGAAGGACTGGGATGAAGGCAGTGGGAGGGGAAGGTCATGGTGGACACAAGTTGAACATGAGGCAAAAGCTTGTCCTTGTAGTAAAGAGGCTAAACACATCCCATGCTGTATCAGCAGCAAGGCTGAAGCCAAAAGGCTGATACAGTGACAATTCCACACTGCCCAGCCCTTCTGAGAACACAGCTGGGCTGCTGTGTCCAGTTTTGGACACTGGCAAACTGGAGTGAAGCCGGTGGAGGGCTGCCAACGTGACTGGAAGCTTAGTGGAGCACACAACACACCGAGAGGCTGCAGTGTATTCAGTCAGACCCTTAAAACCCCTCTTATCAGTTGAATACTCACCTCAACTCAGCAATCCCACTTTCTTTACACACTATCTAAGAATTGTAATCAACTTAGTATCATTTAGGAAAGGTAATGGTATGATTAACATCTTATCTTGAAGAACAATACTAAGAATAAACCACAACATTTTTTTAAGTTTTCTGCTAATTAAAATGAGAATTCTGAGATCCAATTCTCATTTCATTGCAAAGCAAAAGCAACTTCACTGAACTTAGAAGTATTCTGATGCCAGATTAGTACTCATAAAAGAAAAGCTCCATCAATTCAAGAACTGTGACCTTCGCAAAACATGAAACTTCTAACTTTCTCAGGGCGTACAGCATGATGATGACTCCAGTGCTTTCTTGATAGCCAAACTGCAGTCCCCTTTAGGAGATGATTCAGAGCATTTCCTCAAACTAACTTAAAATAACATATAGGCAGGACACTATTATTACAGCTCTTCATTTCTCTGACATCCCTTCACGTCAGTCAGTGTATTGCCAACGACTCGGGCAAGGAAACCACAGCCTGTGTTAAAATGGTATTTCTGTCTCACTTAAAAACCACCTTGTTACTCTAAAACATGGATTTCATCTGGGCTCATGGTTGCTTGGTGGATGGTTTGTCTTAAAGCAGAAGAAAGTAAAGAAATTACATCCCTCCTGCTGCCAGTTTTACTCAGAGTAGAACGACCTTGGTCCCCCAGCCTTCACTGAGGGAGGGTCTTGCACTGCAGTGATGCACAAGGTGCAAAACTGCTCAAGGCTGTGGGTGGATCTATTCACTGATGCCTGCACAGACACATCCACTGTTTTCAAAACCAGGGTTGCTCCTGTATATAACAAAAACCCCAAACTAGAATCAGAAAGCAGAATACCCCCTGGAGCTTTATTCTCAGGGAATCTCGGTTCTGATATTCTGGTTTCCCCTCCAGGCACTCACATTTCAATAGTGAATGTAATGCAGGCAAAACACATTATACAGTTCAAAGAGATGGGTCTGGAACCTTGTTTCCATTTCAAAGAAAAAAGGCACAAGTAAATTGATTGTCACACAAAATCATTTTTACTGATGCAGAAAACAAAACTACTTTAATTTGTATTTCCTTTCTGTGTGGTCTGTAAAGAGAATCCATGGAACAGAAAGGTACTTTAAGACAGAATGAATTAACGTAGCTTAAAAAGCCAATTAAACTATTGAAAAAGCACTCAGTATGCCACATTTTAAAGCAACCATCGATTCAGCATGAGAAAACTACTGGCTTATTTATAGTTAAATTTCCTTCCCTTTATGCTGGGGTATTTTCTGTCTTTCATAATACTGACACAGAAATGACATTGGGGGGGGGGGTTCAGTGCAACTGAACAGTGAACTAAATTAAGACAATGCACTTTTGTATGGCTGAAAAGAAAGCCATGCATTGGGAGATTTCACATCTACAAACACTAGAATTTCTTACGCTAACTTCTTAAAATAAAATTAGGGATTACAAATGCTAAGGTCTGTTTTATTAATATTAAAGTTCAGCTAAATTCTACAGACTTTCTGAAGTATACTCAAAATGGTAAATAAAATTATTAAAAGGTCATCATGTCTCATCATAATGGAGATAACTTGCAATACATAATCATAAAGGACAGATTCCAGGAAAAGAGGAACAGATAGAAATGTACCTGTCACATACAGTGTGAAACAGTTTTGGGCAAACAAGGAACTAACAGGCTTCTATGAAAAGGTGCACATCAGTGAGGAATGGGCTTAAAAAGACAAGGAGTCATGGAATGGTTTGGGTTTGAAGGGACTGCAAAGATCACCCAGTCCCAAGCCCCTGCCATGGGCAGGGATGCCACTCAGTGATGAGGTGTAAAAAGACTCTGCATTGCTTTCAGCCACCATCCTTTCAAAATACTGTGGCTGAGCCTGGGATAATCTAAATAAAAATCTTTGGACGAAAATCTGTGAGTCTTCTCAAATGACTATAAAGAAATGCAGGCTTTGAAATTCTGCCCCAGCTGGCAAACATGGCAACAGCTCCCACTGACTTCACTGCACTCAGAATTTCCCTCCAACTACATCTGGTTAGGGACTGGGTAGTTTACATTTTTTAAAACTTTGAATTAAAACCTAATCCTTTAAGAACCTGATCCATACAGGTGATGATTTTGTTCTCAGAAATATTTATTAGCACAAATCTTCCTGCTCACACAGATAATCCCATCAGGTTCAAAGCCAGAAATAAATATTATGTTGTGCTGAGGTTTCTCCAGAGGAAAAGAAGATTGCCACAGGTACCAGCAGACACAATGGAAACAATGAAGGGCTTGGAGAAAACAAAAAAGTAGAACTCTAAAGTGCCTGAAAACCTCAAAGAGTAGATGACATGGCCCCAAGAGTGGGAGAAAAGGGCACCTCTGACAGCAATGATTTCCTCAGACAACAAACTGGGAGGGTATGAACAAGATGAAGGGAAACCAGGATGGCAGTGGTTTAACTCTGTGCATGTCTGAGTAATGAAGACCCCTAAACACTGAAAACCATCAGCAACCCTTAGGCAGTAAAGAAGAAAGAGGATAATTCCTAAATGGAACAGAATACAGAACACAAGATATCAAGGTTGGGAATAAATGTAGAAGAGTAATGCAAGATTTACTAAAAAAAAGCCCAAACCAAGTTTATATTTAATATAACAAAAAACCCTGATCATTTGCTACAGGCTCTTCACCTTGTTTTGTGAATACTAAAACAACTCACATCACTATGTCAGTACCACAAGGACAAATCTTGACCTGGTATGAACAAAGGCATATAATGTCATATACCTCTAATTTCTCTATTTTCCAGCATGATTATTAAACCCCTGAAACACTACTTAGGTTCTGGCAATGTGTATGATGAAGCACAAGGGAAAAATATAAAGGAATCCTGTTCCAAGGTCCTGCATTCCTACCAGGCAGGTATCAAAAAGACATACATGGAGTAACATAGATTTTTTAAGTTAATTGTGTCCTATGGATAATAATTCAGAAGACATCTCAGTAATAAAAAAACCAAAATAAGTAAACAAAAAGAGATGGGCTCAATAAGATTCAGACTATTTGATTATTTTGTTATACATTTGAAATGCTAGTTTGTGCACTGCAGTTCAACACACTTCAAGGAAAATGTGAAAATTACCAAAAGGCAACTAAATGCTAGAGTAGGGACCATCTATATTTAAATCCTAGTCTCTAATACAGATTGAAGACAAAAAAGAAAGAATTTTCAGTGAATGTTTAAGTCTTCCATTCAATTAGTTTAAAATTGGAGTCTTGTTTTTCTCCTCAGTGACTCCTCAGCATCTTGTTAGATGCAGTTATCAGGTAGTTAATAACAGCAGTTGAAGTGGATGACAGACTTAATTCCTGATAAAATGAAAAATGCCTTCTATTTTATTATACTATGTACAAACACCACCACACACAAGTCTGAGCCCTCTGGATGATCAGATGCTGATCATCTGGATGGCTGGATCAATTCTACACCTACTCCCTGCTGGCAGCAGGACACACCTGGGACAAACCAGTGCCTGTGGCTGCACACAAATCAGCAGGCACTGAACCCAGCCCTCCGTAATGAAACCAGTTGTGCTCTGTGCTCAGCCCTGTCAAAGTGAGCCCTGCCAAAACACCACTCCTGGTATTCCCAGTCAAGCATCTCCCAGTGAGCACCACATGAACATTCACAAATCATCTAAACACACATTTACTGTGATGAGCATGTCAGGAATTAAAAAGGACAAACCTGCCTTCCAGAAGTGCCAGGGCAAAGAGAGTTCCAGACACATGACAGCCATCACGGAATGTAGCCGGCTGCAGTGAGCACAGCCCTTAGAAGTGGCAAAGGGTGAGAATGAGGAACAGCAATGATGCCTTTGAACTTTCTGGATTTTTAGTTTTTTGTAGATTTTAGAAGTAACTGTGTAGTAAATATAGATTTTAATGTAGCTGTATAGCCTGTCACACTTTAGAACAGTAGTTTACACTCATTAAGCCCTATTTCTCCATTTCATATTGAATTTTCTAAATTCCTTTAGGATTGTTTAGGCTTCTTTCAGGGCAGGCCTTCATTCTGTTTAAGAATATTTGCACCCCAGGCCTGAACACAAGATACCATCACAGCCAAAGCAACCTTCAAGCTGTGAACCTTGGAGAAACTCCAATGACAGTACATGCTGGGAAGAAGAGGAAGATGAGGAAGGACAGGGGTCTTGGGACCCCCCCAACTCAAATTCTGAAGAGGCGTGCCGGGGGGAGGATCTGGGGGGCGGGTAGTTCTGGGACTGGATGGATAATACCCTAAATTGTGGAAGCCCTGGACACGGGTGCACACGCCTTTGCACTCCTTGTGCCAGAAGACCTTCTTTAAAGGGCTGCTCTCTAACTTATCACTACTAAATCCATTGTGCCTGCAGGTTGTTTTTGCTCCTGATCTTAAGGTAACAGCAGGATGGGGAGAAATGGGAACTGGTTGCTTAAAAATGCAAAGTATGAGCTGCTCATCTTCCCTGAGACACCCAGGGTTAATTAAAACAGGGGCACAGAGTGAGTAGCAGGACATGCAGTTTCCACAGCGTGACTGCTGAACTGTGAGCTCCAGTTTCTCCACTTGGGAAATGGTAATCAGAACTGTCTCTGCTTTTTTAAAGCTCCATGAGCTCTGTACTGGGGGCTAAGGAAGTTCAGAGAGATCTGGGTCTCTCATTCTCTCCTGAAAAATGTTTACATGTATATTAAATCCTACAGTGGTTGTATCAGCTCCTTTAGAGTGCAAAGTTATTGTTGGAATCTTGTTATTCCAAATTGACCTGGCAAGTACAAAATTTGACAATTCTTCCTCGTATATCCACAGGGCACAAGAGATAATCTCAAAGCAAAACCTCTGAAGGAGGTTTATTAAGATTTTACATATTCTGACTGCTAATAAGCTAATGAGAAAAAATTTATTTAAAAATATTTTTTCTATAATAGAAACTAGTGATAAAAATGCCTGAAGAAACAACATTACATTCATCACGTTGCAACAACAGCCACACACTGGGATGCACACGGCTTGGAGGCTCAAGCATTTATAAAGTTACGTGTCGATTGAGGAAGGAAGGACTTCTGAATGCAATCTCCTTTCACAACATAGGGAGAGTTATAGTTTTGCTTAGAGCCAAACTGTCATAAAATAGTTCATCCTAACACATAACCATTTGGGGATAGAATTACAGCATGTTCCATCCCACAGAATAGCAAAGGAGCACCATCATCTCACCAGGAGATGCTGAATCAATCTTACATTTTGCACCTGAACTGCCTGGATTTAATTAGAGCGTTGCAGTACCTCAATGCTGCTACTAATAACAATTTCACCAGTAAACAGATATCAATATTAGAGGGCCTGGAAAAATCTTACTATTTACTGCTCCAACTAATCCCGACGCAGGGACGTACAGGTGATTTAATCAGCGTGTAAGACCAGTTTTCACTGAGAGGCTGCAATCTGTTACTGCTCCCTCAAACACAGAATGTCACAGGCCTGAGTCTCTTCCCAACTCTGTATTGTTCTTCCCTGAAGAGCTGGAGTAGATTTATGCTTTTCATAAAAATCATCATCAACTCTTTATAAAATAATTACCATCAACTCCTTACAGAATCATTACTTTGTTATCTCTTCAGTGCTTTCAGCAATATTTACTTTCTGAAATGCACATTTTGAAGGTGACTGGTGTTGAAGGGTGACATTTCTGAAGGGCCCATCCTGAAATACCTTCAATGGTTTAATTTGCAAAAATCACAACTCTGAAATCCTCTCCCAGATGTCACTACCTCAAACCTGATATTAATCACCAGCTTTAAAAAGAAAGCATGACATTCATCTAAACAAAGCGGCTTTTTGTAAATAATTAATAAGGAAATTCATAGCAGAGTGTCAACAGTAGCAGAGAACTTCCTGATTTATTTTTCTTAAAACCCATCCACCTTTCAAGCAAAGCCTAATCAGGAATGTCATGCTATTAGCTTAATAATACTTAGGTTAATATTTGTACTAAGCCTCAGAATCTGCCACTGTAAACATGGCTTTGCCTAAATCTGCAACAATCTGAATATGTTTTGTGCTTACACAGTTAATAAATCTCCTCTTGATAAACCTGGCTCCAGAGCTCTTATTAGGACTCTGAAACACACTTCTTTTACTCAGGATTTAGATGAATGCAGTCAGCAAGAAGCCAAAAAAATGCCTACCAAAAAAGTCCAGGTCCAATCTCCCTTTTCTCAGAGGACTTTTTAAATGTCTAAATGATTAATGCAAAAGGAGTCCTTTAAACCCAGCACAATTTATTGATAATTTTTAACACTGGCCCGATTAACTTTACCATAGCTGACACTATTCATCTGTCAATAAGATAATATTAACAATGCTGAAAGCCATGTAATTAAACAGAGAAGAAACACCTGCTGTAACACCCAAATATCGCTGCCTACACGTTACAATTTCAAGGTACTCATCACTCCAAATCTATAAGGTCAATTTTATATAAGACAGGCTTCCAGTTCCTCAGCCACTCATGACAACCACAATCAAATATTCATATGAAACAGTCCTTGAGCTACTCCAGGTTTTTGATCAAAGCAGCTCAAATACACATCTCTGTTTTATAGACAAGTTCTCCTCCTGAACTTTGCCACAGCAAATCCCTTTCTATCTGGATAAGCTGGCTTTTGTCTGGTTTCACAGAGAGATGACACCACTAGAAAACAGAGAAGAACAGCACAAGGAAGTCTCGTGTCAAGCAGGAATGATGACAGGAGAGAAAGAGAATTCTTTTGGTTTAAAGGAAATACCTGGGGAGATGGTGGAGGAAAGCTCCTTGGGCTTTCACAGAGATGCAAAGAAAAACTGAGCATGATCTATTTATCTTAACACCTACTTCCAGGCAGCACTGTAAGAGACTGCAGGAGGCAAGCAAATATGAAAATTGAAATAATGAAAATTGAAACTAATGTCATCTCCCACTATTTCCCCAAAGACTGCATGCATTCCTGCAAAAAACAGATACATGGAAATTTTCTGAGTTACTCCACTCAGATCTCCGTCTTACTTAGGAGAAACAAGAGGCACAGTTTTGAAAGGATGTCAAACAAAAAAACTCACAGGTAACAATCATTCCACTCACATTTCAATACACAGGTGAGGATCAGGCTTTTTGTTGCTGAGAGAACATTCTAGATTTCTCAGGGATAATGGCTGACAAATTTTAGTTAGACAAACTGCAGTGAACTTTCAGGAAAAACAGCATTTCACTATGTATTTCCACAGGAAAAAAAATCAACCACAAAGAAAAACTAGCAATCTGAATTTTGCTCCTTTAGGTTTTAAATAACAATAATTACAATAATTTATTGCTGAATATAAAATCTCTGTACCTTCCGTACAGCAGCATATACTTAAATTAATATGAAACCTACCTTCACTTCTCCCTTCACCTGCCCTTCTCATTAAAAAAGCAAAGATAGTGTTGGAAATCCATCCTAATGATGACATGTTAATTATCATATCAGGAATCCCATTCTGGCCCCTGTATCATTGACTTTGTGCAGATCATAAGATAAATTAACACTCCCAGTTTGCAATTTCTTATTTCCCAGCCTGTTCCTGTGAGTGTATAAATTTTAAATCAAGACCTAATTCCACTGCATTACTTTTGTCACAGCAGAATATCAAAACTGAAGGAGATGGAAAGGGCAATAACGTCACTGTCACTTCGCAGCCACCAACTGACCAGCTCGACAGCCTGGTTTGCAAACGAGCATAAAACAGCACTTAACAACTAGGGTGAGCTTGTGGAGATGAAAGACATTTGCTTTCATCCTTTTTGATACAAATGAAGGGAATCACAGAACAGTTTGGGTTGGAAGAGACTTTAAAACCATCTAATTACAACCACCTTCCAGGTTACTCCAAGCCCCGTCCAACCTGGCCTTGGACACCTCCAGGGATGGGGCAGCCACAGCTTCTCTGGGTAACCTGTGCCAGGGCCTCACCATGCCAAAATCAGTCCTCAATCAAATCAACTAATAATTTGCTTATCTACTATAAGCAATAGTTACAATTATTACTAGTATAGTAGTAATATAGTGATAGTATTGCTATTATAATATTTCTCCTGAATCGCTAATTGCAAGTAATAACAAAATTATTCCAGGAGGAGCAACCCTGTTCTTGGAGTAAGTCCTTGGCTTGCATATGGACAAAAGCTGGATCTCCTTGATTGAATTATGAAAACACCAATACCACTCTGCAGCTCTGAAAGGTATTTTTTCTGCTTTCATGCTGCTGAGGGAACGCTCCATCAGATGCTCTGAGGCATACAAATTGCTACACGCTGCAGCAAATGGACCTTGTTCAAACCCTGCCACTGCAAGAAACACTCCAGAACAGAATGGAAAAATTTAGCTTTGATGAAAGCCTTCAGCAGACATCATCTTTAATGTGGTCACTCAGGTGAGCAGAGCTTTACGTGGTGCTCATCACAGTATTTCTGAATGCACACCCAGCACACACCTATGACCCCTGGATCTTCTGTGACACCTCTTTCTCCCCTCTGAAATTTGTCTTAACTCCCTAAACCTCCCCCCCACCTTTTTTTTTTTAAAGAAAACACACTGTCCTTCTCAATGATGTTTTTTTTCTTTTATGGAGTGTTATCATTTTTATTATTTCTAGAGGTATTATTCTTATTATTCTGTCTTTCCAGAAAGGATCATACACATTACCTAGTGTGGATCTTTCCCCAGTGTACAGCCCACAACAGCACTAGCAGAGTAAACAGAATTTATATTTGTAAATGTAAACTTACATTTGACCTCTTCTCACATTGGGAGGTGCCAGTAGTCTTCTATTTTGTCCCCTGTTCTACTTGAAAAGGAAAATATTACTGCTTAAAAGCCCAGGCCCTTTTTGCTTACTGTAATGGCTCAGTTGCCACCAACTCCTCTGGGTCCCATCATTCATACCAAGGAACACTTGTGGGTATAGATCCCTTTTACACATAGTTAGGAAAGAAAAAAGTCCATTTGGCTTTTTCATTAAGTTTCGAAAGATACATTTCAAATTCTGACATTTTTAGGGGAACAATATGAGTGTAAACTACACGTATTTTTAATTATACCAAAAGTAATCTAAAACTCTCAGTGAAAAATTTCTTTAGCCAAGCCAAGAGGAAGCCTGTTAAGTGCTGACCTTCACTGATATTCTTTTGATATCTCCAAATGGTCACAGCTGCCATGGTTTCTTTTACGGGTCAACAACCTTTTCTGATTAAGTGTTAAAAGAACCCTTCTCATTACTTTTGGAAGGCAGTATTTCTCCAAGGGTTGTTAATTTAAATGAACATTTGAGTTTCTGTCTTTTAAAGGTTGTTATTTGCTACATCCCTTTTCTTAATTTAGAACAGAAGATCCCTTTAACTCCTTTAATCTCCTTGTTAGCCATACCCATCTGTCCTTGCAAGAATCTTGCAGAGCAGCAAGGAACACAGTTGGCAATTTGAAACCAATATCTAATCACTGGTTTCAAAGTCACATTTTAGTGTCCCCAGCTTTAGAGAAAACACAGCTTTTCACCCCTGACTTTTGAAACTTATTTTAATTCTGACCCACACTGGAAACTGTGATTATACTAAAAGCATTTAAAAAGTTGAAATTAAATTTCTGGTATGTATTAACAGGGGTGCTACCCCAAATAGAATCCTGAAATAGAAGTGAGAGTCTGAAGGGAACACACAGCCAGGGATGGACAACACGAGGCAGGAGCACATCATAGAGGCAAACTCAAACAAACAAAGCAGCAGGGAGTATTTATATTTGGTATTTGTCTTATTGCAAACAAGCACAAGAAAGAAAGTGTCCTGGCACAACAGCCACTACTTAATTCACCAACACCAACAGTTCCAGACACATTCCTACTGACCCACAAAACCTGCTAATACAGACACAGGCACTGAAACGGAGCTGGATCCACTGGCTTGGCTTTCTTGCAGTTAAGAGTATCCTCATCTGCACTACAGCTTATCTTTTTCACATAAAAAATGGCACATCTCATCAGGTCACATCAGTCACGAAGAGCAAGCAAGTTCCAGACTGGTAAAAAGAAAGCAGAAAGGACAGAGCAGCACAAAACCCATTTGCATTTGTGACACTCAGTGCTTCAGACAGCGCTCGAGCCACCGAGGGGCAGTTATTTATCAGGCAGCAGAGAAGTTAAACACCAAGGAAAGAGGGTTTTTTTCCTAAAAGGTCTGTGATTGAGGAGGCTGAACTGAGCGAAGGATTTGGTGCATAACCCAGGCAACAAGACAGAATTACATAAATTGGAATTTACTAATTAAAGAGCAGTTGACGCAATTGAGTCCCCAGAGCTAAGGCCTCAGGCAGAAATAACATGCAAGCACGTATGGCACATAAGAACAAGTGCATGTACTATGGGCTTGAGTTTGTATTTACAGCATGTTTGCCTGTAAGAACCTGCACCCTAATGATTTTTATATTAAAAAATAAGGTAGTGATGTTTTGTCTTGATGTTCTCTTAATAAAAACTTACAACTAGGCAAAGCACTCTACTGATTAGGTTGTTCCAACACCGCAGCAACTTCCTCGCCACATGTAAAGATTCCCAACAATGGGCAGTGTGGCAGTAAATCTGCATTATATGGGAAAACTGTTGTTTAAACATGTCTTAAAATGGCTTTTGGTGGTCTCTTTGCAAACACGCTTCTTCTTCCCAACACCCCCCACGACAAGTGTTATCCCATGCACGAATGTCCTGAGAAGATATCCTGAGGTGTTCTCATTGGCCCCTTTTAACCCCTTCCTGCAACCTCTAATTGGTTACTCTGTGAATCCTCCTAAGCCTATAAATGTAACACCCCCAACAATAAACCCTCTCTTGCCTCCTCTCCCCACCCGGTGTGCTGTTTCTGTGCCAGCCATGGAACCACGTGGGTGGGGAGAGAAGGGGAGGGCACCTCTCCCCTCCAGGCTCAGGGTCTGAAGAAACCCCTGGCACTGGAGTTCCCTTTCCCTATCCTTCAAAACGTCGGAATGGTTCCTCAGATGGAAATGGAACTAGAACTGGGTTTCCCCACGCCACGGAGGGAAAGGCATCCAGAGGGCAAAGCTCTGCCTTCACTTCTTTACTGCCTCAGAAGACTCAAGCTGTCAAAGAAAGACCAAACCCTCTAAAGATGTACAGGTTTCAAGTCATCCAGGCAGCCAGTTGCATTTTGGCGTAGGACAAGCCAGCACAAACTCTGGGATGGTTTATAAACAACACACAACTACAGGAACACGTGAAACACTATTTACATCCCTCTGATGCTCATCTAGCAAGTAATTCCCTGTCAGCCTTAGAATGAAAGTGATAGTAAAACTAAAATATCTTCAATGCTTCTTTCCTTCTCCAGGATTACTCAAAAAGCTGTTGAGAGTACATTGTATGAATTCAACAGAAATAGCATCTTCAGTTAATTTAACTAAACAAACAAAGCAAAGTGTGAAGCAAAAAACAGGTACAGACATACAAAATAAGTAGTATTAACAAACACAGCTCAAGAAATTACACCAGAAGGTACTGGCTCCTTACTAGTGGGACTCTTGGCTTGGACTACAACATCCCAAGTCTGATGGTGCAGCCAGTGAAAGATCTCAATGATGGTGCTACTTCAAACCCATCTACAGAGAAATAATTCTGAAAGCAGAAATACTGACAGCACTTGCATTTGGAGAAATTTACTGAAGCCCAAACAGCTGTGCTCTTTGAAGAAGATTTTGCCTTCACTGAGATACACTGAAATATTCAGAACTGCACAAATTAAATTACAAAATTAATTGAAGTATAAATGCAAATGAAGGAATCATATGCTGATACAGTTACCAGCAATTTGCAAAGCTTCAGTTGTGAGCTGTATATACAGAGGAAAGATGTTCTTTGCCTTGTTTTTCTGCTTATGCTCTTACTGAGATTTGTCTTTATATACACTTTGTTAAATTTGATTAGTTGCTAAGTAATAAAATAAATTGTGCCTTTTTTTTTTTTCTTAGGATCACAGAAAGGTTTCAGAAATAAACCTTGTACCAGCAATAGTGTGGCAGCAGGACCAGGCAGTAAGGACCAGGCAGTAACTGTGCTGGGACTGCTGAGGCACCTCAAATCCTGGAGTCAGTTCTGGGCCCCTCAATTCAAGAAGGACATGGAGGTGCTGGAGCATGTCCAGAGAAAGGAGTGGAGCTGGGGAAGTGTCTGGAGCACCAGGAGCAGCTAAGGGAGCTGGGGGGACTCAGCCTGGAGAAAAGGAGGCTCAGGGGGAACCTTCTTGTTCTCTACAACTCCCTGACAGGAGGGTGGAGCCGGAGGGGTGTTGGTCAGTCCCTTCTCCCAACTCACAAATGATGAGAGGAAACAGCCTCTTTCCTATATTAGGAAAAATTTCTCCACTGAAAGGGTGGTCAGGCACTGGAACAGACTGCCCAGGGAAGTGGTGGAATCACCATCCCTGGAAGCCTTTAAAAGCTGTGTAGGTGTGCAGTTCCCCTGTCCCATACCATCCCCCATGCATTATTTTCAAGAGCTTCAACTGCAAATCCACAGCTGAGTAAGTTTGCACATCCAGATGGATGATGAAAATGCATCGAGCCAGGCAAGGAATCAGTCTGTAGCTTTAAGTGTCTCTGATACTGGGATACCTGACTACACAAAAGTGAGGGTTGGTGTATATTCATCATACAAGTTACCTGGAAACTGTCACTGAGCACTTCAGGAACTTGCTCTACCTGCCCAAGCCAGCACTGAAACACTGACTGATGGGCCACTGAATGCTTTTTATTGATTACCACTACTGCATATTCTTCCCATGACCCCGAGCTCTACTCGAAGTATACGGAATATAAAATAGTTTATCTTGTCACTATTTTAACTGATTAAAAGTATGTCTTCCTGAAAACTCAAAAAAAAAAAAAAAGGGTAGCTAGAAAAGCATTTAGGACAACAAGGCAGAAATCTAAAGACGGGATAATAACAAAATAGAAATAAAATAAAAAAAAAGAATTCCAGATTTCTTACTCCACTGGTTATTAATAGTCCAATAAACACCATGAAGCCTACGAGACTGAAGCCATCACTCTCTGGCCTGAGCACAGATTTTACTTTGTAATTTCATAGATGCTTTGCAACTTGCTGAGAGGTTCATGTTCTTGGCATGGAAGAAATAAATTCTTCCAGCTAGCTGAATTTCCGTCACAGTATCTGGATGAAGTAGTATTAAGTCTGAGCTCAAGAGACAGGTAATGAATATTGGTAAGGCACTAGAGCAGTGATCATCTTCACTAAGCAATGCAGATACGTGAGAAATATGTCCTGAAATATGGAGGGGGGGGGGGAGTAGATCTTGCATTCAAGCTGCAGTTCACCTTTAGCACATAATTTATCACTCTGAGATAAGGAACTGGGGCCATTTGATGCTGTGTAGGTTCCAGTATCCCACTGCAATGTATTAATGGCCTTTGGAGTCACAAGGAACCATCTGGAACAGCACAGCTCAGCCATAAGCAAACAGGTTGTGACCCATCACAGTGCATTCCATGTTCCCCAGGGGACCTGCATGAAGTCCTTCTGACATTCCAGAGTTTTAAGATTTCAAAGATACATTGGTGCCTATATAAGCACCTGCAAAAGCAGCATGATTTAAATGGAGAACACTGTGAGTGGTACAAGAGACACTGTTTGCTGCATCTGGAGTGCCCTCCACTGATGAGCCTTTGCCAGTCAGGTAACAAGACTAATTATCCCCTCACAGTTATTACATGTTGTAGGTTTTGTTTGTTTGTTTTTCACCAGTTTCTTTAGCACTTCTTTCTGCAGTTTTAGGAAATGTATACTACCTTCTCTCCCTAGACTGTACAGAAAACACTTATCACAGAATCCCAGAATGGATGAAGTTGGAAGGGACCACAGTGGGTCATCTGGTCCAACCCGCCTGCTCAAGCAGGGTAATCCCAGAGCACACGGCACAGGATTGTGTCCAGACAGTTCTGGAATATCTCCAGTGAGGAAAACTCCACACCCTCTCTGGGCAATCTGTTCTAGTGCACAGTCACCCACACATGAAAGAAGTTCTTCCTCATATACAGGTGGAGTTTCCTGTGCATCAGTTCTCCTGTAACAAGCCACATTTTCAAAACAGGCACTGACATCTGCAGTGCTGAGAAAGCTGCTTCCAATTACCACAATCCCTCCCAAGATGAGAGGGTTCTAAAGGAAAAGGATCAAAGGTTCCTATAATTCCTCCTGCCCATAAAGATTCATTGGGATGCATTATGCCACTTTATATCAGAGAGCAGAAGTCTGGAGGCTCATTCAATTCTGACAAAGAAAAGGCTTATGGTGCAGTTACTGAGCCATCTGTCCTGCAGAATGGACCACGGGGCTCCTGAACGAGGCCATCCTTCACACCAGCCGGGCACCATTCCAGCTTCCCTGCTCTGCTCACCCTGCCAAGCCACCCATCACTGGGAGGCAGGTAACACTGCCTTCCCAAAAGCCAAGCCTGCCCTTACATTTTCAGAAAACTCGATGAGGAGGTTTGTACCATCCCCTCAGGAGGAATATTGTGTCCGTGTGTGATGCTGTAATTTAGTTATTCCAACAGAAGTAGTAGAAAGTGCCCTGTGCTTTGCCTTTCACCCAGCCATGGCAACAGTTGTAGGGCTAAAACCAGATCACGGCAAGAAAACAGATCAACGTGTACCAGACACAACATAGAGAGCAGGAAAAGCAACTAAAATGCCCAGAGAATCTAGAAATACCATTTAACTAAGATACCTCAATTTATTCCACAAGTATTTTAAGCATCACTAGGAAAATTTAATAACATCTTACAGTAAACCAACAGAAAACCAGACATTTTGAACATTAAACTGTCTGCAACATCTATTCTGTGATCTTGGTGCTACAATAAAGTAGGAAAACACTTAAGTTTTTGCTTAGCACTTTTCAGGGTGAGAACACAAACATCATCAATAGAAAATCCAGTGAGAAATCCATTTGCTTATGCAATTTGCTGCAGTGAGATTACCAGAGTCCAACACTTCCATTAAAACCTGAAAGCTAGTCCTGTATAACCAAAGACAAAACATTCACCATCAAAATCAGCCGGGACATCTGCAAGGTTTTGAAGCAGGACTTCACACAACTGAGAGCCACAATTTGCATTTTCAAGAAATAAAGGCATCCTTCCCGTACTTTGATGTGCTAAGTGAAAAGTTAACAAGACAGTCACTTCAAAGATACCTCATTTCACTGAAGGACCTTCAATTATGTTATCAACTGGACAAGGATTCCTCTTCCCAGCAGTCTCTAGTTATTGGATGGCACACCCTGAAAGCCATCTGTGCTCAAAAAAACCACAGGGACCTTTGTGTGAAAAAAAGAAAAACATGTTGCCCGTGGAAGTTACCCTGTAATACATGTTTTTCCTCCTCTGTTTAATGCAGTCTTTTGGATCTCTGTGTTTCTGTAGAGAATAAACCACCTTTTCTATCACTGCTGTTGCAGTTTATTTCATATAGTTATTTAAAAGCCTGGTGGATGTGGCTCTTGGGGATATTATTCAGTGGTGGCCTTGGCAGTGCTGTGTTAAGGGTTGGAGTGATAATCTTTAAGGTCTTTTCTAGCCTATGATTCTAGTTCAAACTTACCAGATACACTAATTTTAGCCTTATAGACTAAATGAACAGTATCAGAATCATGTGCTGCTACATTTTTACACAAGTTATTTTTTCAAGTGGTTGGGGAAGCCAAGAGAAGCAATGGTCCAGTTCTAAGGAGCCTTTTATATATAAAGTCATAAGAAAAAGTAATTCATGTGCTATTCAGCAATGCATATAGACATAAATCCACAGGAAATCCCTTGTGGGTTGAAAGTTTTAAGGAGTCTTTATAGCAAAGGAGCTTTAGAATTCATTGTTTTAAATTCTTTAATCTACATAACTGTAATTCATTTTTGATGTTAGAAGTCTTGAAATTTAAAAATTGCATTTCCTAACATTTAAAGCAATAAATGCTGCACTGCAAGATCAAAGAAGTTTTGTGGATTAGTATTGTTCAGAAGCCTCTTACTGCCCTTCTGGTTTTAAAGTGCTAATTCTTATCAACCATTTCCCAATCCACCACTTCCCATACCCACATGCAGCCAAACCTTAAGATGCTGTGTCCTCTGAATTCACTACACCAGCAACTTCACATTCTTCCATCCCAAGGCAACCTGGTGCCTGGAGAGATCCCCTCAGGCTATGAAAATTGGCAGTATCCTCTGGCCATGAGCACATGGCACACAGGTGACACGTGCCTGTTTCCTTCTGAGTGGGACCAGGAGCCACAAGCTGAGACACAGTATCAGTTTATTTGGTTCATCCAACATGGCTTTGTAAAAACAGAAAGCATTGTTGACTCCCAGGAAACTCAGGAACAGAACAGTTATAGCAACGGCAACCTGTCAAATCAAAGAAAGAAAAAAACCACTCCAAAAAATTATGAGAGGGAGCACGAAGTCACCCCAAACCAAGTGACCATTCAACACATAAAACCCACAAAACCCCCTGAAAGCTACAACCACAAACTCCAGATTACCCCTTGTACCTATTCACCTGTGCTCTCAAGCCTACAGCAGCTTCTCCAAACACACCCCAAGGACTTTGACTCCTTTGGAACAGCCTTGGGAAGTGCAGCCCAGCCAATGTAATGAGGTGCTACATGGCCACAGTTGCCCAGCTTGCAGCTTTAGGAGGTGTCTTACAATTAAACAGTTTGGGAAAAGTAAAAGCAGAGTTATACAACTGCACCCTGAGGGATAAACACAAAGAGGTGACATTAATCTCAGTTTTTAATTTGTAAAGAACATATAATTTTAAAAGCAGTCTCTGAAGGGTCTTTAAAAAAAAAACAAAACAACCCAGATGCCTGGTTGGGCATGTTCTGTTTCACACCTCATGCATAATTCAAATATCTCACCAGCAAACATTTTGGGTATTCACCTCAAAAAACTGTTTTTCACCTAAGTGGAAGTTCTAAAATTATTTATTCAGACTGATATGCATGTTTTCAGATGGAATTTTCCTGAGGAAACTTTAAGAATTTTTCTAGTTAGAACCATAGAATTGTTGAGGTTGGAAAAGAGTTTTAAGATCATCAAGTTCAACTGTCAACCTCCTGTCTGGGAGGCAATTTTCTATGATTCTAATACTTAGCAAATTAGCTTATAGCTTATCTAATATCTATTTACAAAGTTAACAAAAGGAAAAAGACTTAAACAAATCTTAAAATGAAATTACTTAATCTTGTTGAAAAAAGGCTGTATGATTAATTATTCCTCTACCCTTTACTCACATAAGTACGTAATTGCAGGAACAGGAAACATTTTATTTTCCTGTATAAAAAAAGGCAATTTGTTCTCATTCTTCGGAATTCTTTCACATTCCAGACTTACTTAAAAACAAAACCTGAGAGACTAAGCTTGATCTTTACAGTAATACAATTTTCCTGAAAGTAATTTCTATATTCTTAGATACTATAATGGGGAAGGTAAAAATGTTCTCTGTGTCTTTGTTTTAAAACCTCTCATTTTTCACACAGCACATATTTCTTTGTCTCCCAACAGTGAAGAAAACTTCTAACGAAGTTTGTGGAAAAACCAGCTGTAAAAATAAAACAAATTTCATCTGCTCTGCAATGGGCTATTTCTCATTTTCAACTCCTTGTACTAATGTAAGTCTACATGCTGTAATTTAACTGGCAACAAGTTTTACATCAATCTGACAGTCTTATTAGCCTCTCTGGAAAAGCAAAACAAAGAGGAGGTAGCTAATATGATGTATAAAAGCTTTCTGCATCTCTCCCCTACCTCTTCAAATTTCAACTTTTACTTCAGACTTTCAACATAACTTACTTAATTCTTTATAACTTATTACTCATTAATTGTGTCCTTTCTAAAGCCACCTCTAACTTAGTCAAATTCTTATTCAAATGCTCTGGTTTTCAAAAAACTAAGAGTAACCAGGATAACAGGTTCTTCTCCTTGTGCAACCTCATTCTTCTCTTTCCATTAGTAACAAAACAAGTACAAACTTAATAAAAGAAAATGGGCAACGGTACTTTTTGATCATAGATTAGTTTCTTTGTTCACTTGTATAAAACAGAGCAGCTACTTCATTGACTTTCGCAAGTGAACTCAGATTTAATGCTACAGGTTGTTTTCTTCTAGTAGCTAAAAAACTGATAAAAAACATTTTGATTCTTAGGGGAAAGAACCTCATCACAGGGTCACTGTTAAGTGCAAGCCTAAAAGTGAAAACCGGTATAAATTCAGACTTTTGGGATTACTAACTAGGAAAAAAGGTTAGTTTATCTACCACCTCCAGTCAGCAGTCTTTAAATAGAAACAGTTTCCCCAGAATTGCTACAGGCAAGGACTTTGTAATATGAAAAATTACAGAAATGATAATTTTCAATATTCTCAGCAGACTGTTTCTCTAGTTTTGTCTCTCAAATAAATCATCCTGGCAAGTTTCTGGAATATATTATATCTTTCAGGGATACTATGTCATAGACACATTTTCATGGCCTCAATTCATTCAGGAGTCATCAATTTATTTTACTTCCAAACAAACAGACAGAGTATTACTTACATATACTAGAGGAGGAAAACTAAGTCAAAAACATAACAATCCCAGAAATGAAAGCAAAAAGCTACTTTTAGGCTAATAGTAATAGGTTCTCTGAAACTACATTCACAAAAGTTAAGTAGAAGTGTTATCCAGCTGAAGAGGAGAGACAAAATACAACCCTAACTCCTTTAACTGAGTGGTGCAGGAACACAAACTATAAACACAAATATAAGAGCTGCCGTGAATTGTCACAGCTCCATTAATTTTCACTTTCCACCTGGAAATGTTCTTACTCTGATGCTTAGATATGAATATCTGCTTTGTCTGTCTTCTGCTGAATTTAAAGTAGCTGTGCTGCTAGTTCAGGCATTAAAAGTAATGTAAATTTACTTATTCTCATTTGATTTGTGACAAATGAGTGTAAGCTTCTATACTACAATGCCAAACTGTTTGGGGCTTGTTTGCTTTTTAAAAAATGTAACTATAATGCAACACTGCAAATTCCTGAGCTCTCCTTTCTTCTTACAAATAGAAGAGGCACCATCTGAATTAAACACCTTGGGAAAACTCCGAGGTCTGTTATAGCACAGGGAACATACATTTTTTAGTCAGTGGGTTATGCAGATAATTAAGCAAAAGTGGTGAACTTTCAACTCAAGTTCCTCATTAAGAAAGCCTCAGATCACTTACTAGGACAGGCAGATTATGTCAGACAAAGAAAGTAAGATGATCAACATTAATTTGATCATTAAGACCTTGTTATTTAAAAGAAATGTGAAGCAGCCACACAGATTGAAATGGATTTATGAAAAATATAGCAAGTTGACTGTTTCTGCTTTAAAGAAAACCTCTTGCAGTGAAAAATGATCCCACCATTCTACTCTCACAGAAACACCTTCCCCATATTCACCACAGTGCCTTGGATGTACAAATGTAAGTGTGCCACCCATGCAGTTTCCAAAGAAGAGAATGGTAATTTTTAAACATTAAATTCATTACTGATGATAACCAAGCACACTCTTTAATTGTAGTCTTAATAAAATACTATTGCTCATAATGTCTAAAGGTACTGGCAAATTAGTACAGCTGCTCCAACCAAAGACACACATAACCCTATTTCTGACACTTGCCAAAAGTGGATGTCTAGGGAAGAACTGGAAGCTGTCACCCCCCAGCTGTCAGCCACTGGCAGCTCAGAGATTCCTGAGCCAGATACATGTTCTGTGAACTCCTGAAATCTCTGTTCCATGAGCTTTGTCTAATCTCCTGTTGAGCCTCTACAAATATCCACAACACAAGAATGATCACTCTTTTATGTTTGCTCTCAACATGCCTCTTGTTGGTTTAATTTCCTGTCTTCTAGTTTTTGTGTCAGAAGAGACACCCTCCCACCCCAAAACTAAACTAAACCAACCACTCATCAAAATGAAAAGACCAGTGAAGGAGTCACCAGCCCTTTGTCACTCTGCCCGAGCCATTCATGACTTTATAGCCACCTGTATTCCAGGTTGAAGTACCCTGGCTTACTTGGTTGTTCCACATACAGTTTAAACAGCCCTGTTGCTCTCCTCTGGACAGCTTATCAATTGTCCTGGAGGTGTGGGGACCAGAACTACACAAACTAATTCCAGCAGCTGACAAACTATGGATGTATCCAGTGATGTCCCTGCTTCATTCTCTACTCCTTTCTTAAGAGTTCTTAATGTTTGAGTTACATTTCCAGTCACCACAAGGTGTTGAGCTGATGTTCTCACACAGCCACTTACCACCATCTCCAAAACATGCACTCTGAGTAGTAATGGTCAGCTCACAGCTCATATTTGCTACTTTAATTTCTCAAGTACTAAGGTAATATTAAGGAAGGTATTACGAATCACAATAAGCAGTTAAGCTGTTTTGGCTCCAGTTCTTATAGGAACTATAAGAACCAACAGGAACTGATCTTGGTGACCAAAAGAGAGTCAATAGGATCTGATCTTGGTAACTCATTACTATGCCTTTCATGCATTTATTCCATACACCCAAATCTCATAATCTCCTAAGAGACACTTAGATGTGAGATGGATATTCTGCTAAATCATTCTCAAGGAAGGATTCCCATGTGAGAACCACATGGACACAGCTAAAAATAATTACTTCAGATTCTTTAATGCTGAAGAAATTATTCTTATATTAGGAAGAAATTCTTCCCTATGAGGGTGGTGAGGCCCTGGCACAGGTTGCCCAGAGAAGCTTTGGCTGCCCCATCCCTTAAGTGTTCAAGGTTGGACAGGGCTTAGATCAACTCGGTCTAGGGGAAAGTGTCCCTGCCCATGGCAGGGGCATGGAATGAGATGAACTTTAAGGTTCCAACCCAAACCATTCTGTGATTCTACAATTCTTTGCTGTGGCCTTATGTTCCTTGCCTGTTTACCTATATATCATATACAGTACCAGCTTTCTTTATCTGAAGTGATCTTGCCAGCTTACCAAAGCCATGGGCACTGCCTGGCTACACATACAGGGGCTTTGCAAATGCTTCCCACTCACAGATCTCTCTGCAATTTAATCGTGGCAAGTGTATTTTATTTCTAGTATATTATCATCTTCATCTTAACAATTACGCCTAAAACCCATTAAAGTGTATTTGTGGAGAAAAGAAAACCTACGAGGTATTACTGATAATGGTTTTAATATCTACAGTGGCTTAATAGTATTAAAAATCACAATAAAAGAGGACAGAGTAAAAACTAAGTTCTTGGCCTTATCTTATTAAAAAGATTAGACAAACGCTGCACAGATGAAAAAACTAAAGAGATATTTCTGCAAGGATATGTGAAAAAGTCTCAAAGCCACAAGATTAAGAAATTAAATTTGAAGGGAGAGAGCAGGGGTATTTGAGAAAGCATGAAAGCACAAAGAAAGAAATACTGGGAACAGAACAGTTAGAAAAACATTGCAGAGAATTAGAGGAAATTAAGGCAGACTCCTAGATACATAAAGCTGTCTCAACAGGTTTATAGATGAAAAGAGCATGAAACCACTCACTGATAACTTGGAGCAAATGCAGAAATTCTCCTCCAGTGAGTCGAACGGAGTTAGATACACGATCCCAGCAGGAGTGGCTGGAGTAGAGTACTCACTTACTAGTGATCAGAAGGAAGGCAATTAAAAATAAAGGAGTAAATCTGATAAGCTAGGATGCCTTTTTGCCCACAGCTGAAGACAGTAAGAGCTAGTAAGAAACTAAACAGAAGGTTGAAGAGGGGGGAAAATGACACTGGGGACACATTTGAGATGGTGGAAGAGATTATGGTGATGTTGAAGCTGGAGCAGAAGAATTCATAACTGAACGTGTCCAGATAACAAACAGCAGCTGACTGCGGATGGTAACGTGATGAAGGGGGGATAAAA
This sequence comes from Chiroxiphia lanceolata, assembly GCF_009829145.1. NCBI lineage: Eukaryota > Metazoa > Chordata > Aves > Passeriformes > Pipridae > Chiroxiphia > Chiroxiphia lanceolata. The sequence goes on along the minus strand of NC_045643.1, from coordinate 6,719,618 downwards.
AGGGAGGGACATGAGAGAGTTTTGTAGGGGAGATACAGAGCACTGCTTTGCCTTTGTTATCAGCAAACTGTCAAGCCAGAAACGCTGAAGATGTGAGATGAAATGCATGCCTGAACAGAGGCAAACAAACCCTGGGCTGACAAACAGATTTGCAATTCATCTGCATAAAAATAGCGCCTGACCAGTCTGAGGAGAGGAGGTCATCCGGTGGTAAGATTCACAGAGAGAACACAGTCAAAAGCAACACAGTATTCCTACAAACTACAGGAAGGAACAAGGAAAACATCTACAAAAATGATGGTGCAAGGAGCGGGGGCACTAACGGTGGAGAAAAGAACTGTACAATAACAAAGGAATAGAAACGACGATGGAAGGATCAAGGAGCGATCGGCTTTATCTCTGAGAGAGCACGCGGCAAAGGCTGGCATCTTTGATCAAGAAATCGTTATTTTAGGCTTGCTGAAACAGTTTCCATTGTTAAAAACAGATGGAAATCAGACTAGGGTGTACTCTGGAGTAAATCTGAGGAACACAACATGGTTTTAGACCATATTAGTATGCAGGGAGGGTCAAAAAAGAGGAGAAATACGGACTAAGAGTGACAGTGAGAAAAGAAGGTAGCTGTATAGGATGAAGAGATGGATCTGAGCAGTGAGTGGCTAAACTAAAGAAAAGCAGTAGCATAGCTGTTCCTGAGAAGAGACAGGAGAAAGAAATCTCCTCCAGTGGGCTGTAAAAGAAAATAGATGCAGAGGGAGACACCAGCACTCAGCCAGGCTTGGCAGGCTGATGGAAACACATAAACCATAAATGAAGTACTTGACTGTGAAGGAAGAATAACAAAAATGGAAATGAAGGGATTAGGGAGTCTGTATGTTAGAAATACAAACTCACCTGCACGAGGAAAACAGTGGTGCTGAAACAACAGCTGTACAGTGCCAGTCAGGAGTCTGCAGGAGAAGGATTACACAGGAGGGAAGCAGGAGAAACCAGAGTTAACAGTATTGAGTACAAAATTACTAATAGTACCAGGGAAGGTGAGGCAGCTGGAACTAAGAGATGCCCTGAAATGAAAAAAGATTAGTGGGTCACTAAAAGATACTCCATGCATTATAAATTAGGGAGAGGAATAATTCTGAAAAAATCTGCACCATGAAGAGAAAGAAATAAAAGTCTGTTAATGCGAGCAGGAGAAGCCAAGAGAGAATCTAGTGCATGTAAGAAATCCAAATTGCAATGTCAAACAAGGCAGGCTGGAGCAAAGGGCTACACTGTCAAGGAAATGAAGAGAGGTTAAGGACTCATCTTGAAGCCAAAAACTGTGTGGGGTCTCAGAATATCACAGGTACCCTCTGGAGATGTACATCAAGATTTGTACCAAAGGCCCATGGGGATGTGTGTGCTACTTCAGGGATGGGGAGAGCCCAAGAACAGCCCAAAGTCAGCGTAGCTCTCACTTCATCAGACTACAGGAGGCAGGATGACAGGATCAATGTAATTCATTAAAGAGTCTTATTTGTCACTCCAACCCCCTGCCATGGGCAGGGACACCTTCCACTATCCCAGGTTGCTCCAAGCCCCGTCCAACCTGGCCTTGGACACTTCCAGGGATGGGGCAGCCACAGCTTCTCTGGGCAACCTGTGCCAGGACCTCTCCACCCTCACAGCCAAGAATTCCTTCCTAATATCTCATGTAACTCTGTCCTCTGTCGGTTTGAAGCCATCACCCCCTGTCTTGTCACTACAGTTCCTGTAGTCAATGTATTTTCTCATTACCTAAGCAAGATTTATTACAGGAGCCCTTCATTAACAAGTCTTACAAAAAGAAATGTAGTGTTGCAAATAAGAAAGCTTGAGAACCTTCAGCCATTCTCTTGAATATCTTTTGTGACTTATTAGTCGGAACTCCAAACCACATCAGGCCATGGTGCCTCCTTACCAAGTTACCTACAAGTTTTCTTAAGGAATAGCCCCATAAAAATCAATAATCCTGGTTATGAAGTAAAGTGCCATTCAGCCTGAAATGAGCCAAATAGTATTGCAATACTTGTATTAGTGCACTACCACAATCCCCTCTCACCAACGGGATGCCCAGTAAAGTTTAAGAACAAACATGTTTTCAAATACTTGATTACTTTTAATTCCAACCTGAAAGTCATCAAGTTAGTCATAGCTCTTGTGGAACAATTCAGTGAAAACTTTCTATTATTGATTCTACAATGAATTCAAATTCACATTGGTATTGAAAGATATAACCTTTCTATCTCACTTTGCTTACTTGGTAGTAGACAATTTCTCTAACCATTACCTTTTAAAAAGTATATTAGATTAGTCTCTTGGAAGATTTGCTGTAAACTGATACACCAGTTTGATATGCTACAAGAATAAGCATCTAAAAAAACCCCTCAGATTTTACTCTCATTTCACTAAATAGATAAAGATCATCTCTGAGTCCAACAAACAGCAATGTTTAAAAGGAGTGATGAACAGCTCAATACATAAAACTTTAATCAGAAACCAGAAGCTATAGATTTACATTGGTGTAAATGAACTTCATCAGTCGCTCCCAGAATTGTTGTTTAAATTACTTGGCTATAGAGCAAGATCATACTAATCTACATGAACAAGTAGGAGAATAATTGAGGCCTTTGTGGCTGTTTACACTGTATTTACAGCTGCTCTGCATGACTAGAGCAGTACAAAACAACCAGTGCATGCCAGCTAATCTGCCTCATTCATTCCTTCTTTATTTTGACCGCTGTAATTTGTTTCACAACATTTGTGCTTTAACATAACTCTGTAGTGATTGTAATATAGAATGCTCCATCGAGTCATTAAAGTCAACTGGGACACGAGCCCTTGTTACAACATCCTGCTGGTGAAGCAGCGGGAGGAGAACGGCACATTTGCTGGGTGTAATTAAAATGTGTGAGGATTAGTAAAGTGACATGCACACCAAGCTCAGCAGCTCCTGGCTGTTTGTTTCCAGCTTCAAAAGGTTTCACTTGACTTCAAGTCCAGCCTGCTTTCTCTCCAGCATCCTGTTTTTCTCCACTACCTGTGCTCTGATCACAAAATAAAAAACCGGACATTCTGGTTTGTTTTTTTTTTATTACAGCAGTGGTACTTTATATTTAAAATCATTTAAGTATTGCCTGCCTTTTCTTCAGCAGCAGGGTTTTCCTCTGAGATTACTACTATTAAATTCACTAGGTAAAGCAGTTGGCTCCAAGAACATATGGGAAGAGGGCACTGAGTGCTACTACTCTCCCTCCTCCCTCTCTCTCTGTGAAGCCCATGGCAGCAATCAGCACTAGTTATATCGTGTTTGCTCTCCTGTGGAGGCTGGGAGGGCTGGGGCTGTTCAGACTGGAGAAGAGAAGGCTCTGGGAAGAACTTAGAGCCCCTTCCAATGTTTAAAGGGACTCCAAGATAGCTGGAGCGGGACTATTTACAAGGGCCTGGAGTGACAGGACAAGGGAGAATGGCTTCAAACTGATAGAAGACAGGGTTAAATTGTATATAGGGAAGAAATTCTTCCCTGTGAGGGTGGTGAGGCCCTGGCACAGGTTGCCCAGAGAAGCTGTGGATGCCCCATCCCTGGAAGTGTTCAAGGCCAGGTTAGATGGGGCTTGGAGCAACCTGGGCTAGTGGAAGGTGTCCCTGCCCATGGCAGGTCCTTGTACGGTCCCTTCCATGACTGTACTGGTGTTTTCTGGTCAGTATAGATAGGCAAAGACCTACTCAGTGTAGTGCCAGAGCAAAGGACATGCTTTGTATTACACATAACCATGCAAAGGTTTTTTTCTGATTTCTATAAGAACAGGAGTCATAAGACTTATCTGGATATTGCATTCTTACAAACTCAAGTTTTCCTTTTACAGGTGGCAAAGAAATTCCCATCACGTTTAAACTATATGAGAGGAAAATGAAAATGTATGACTATGAAAAGGGAATCATTCCATAATACTTGGGGTATTAAGTGATCAAGCACGTTCAGATCAAATTACTTCCATCTCTTACAAAAAGCTGGATAGACCGCTGATCCTTTCCCTCCCCTGCCCGAATGCACATTTCAGCTCTGCACAGTGAATTCAGAGGGAAGTTGCAAAACTAATAAACCAAATGACATACTACAATTAACCCTGTTGAAAGCTATCACACATAAAAGAAAAAACTTCTGGTTTTCTTAATTTCAATGATTTGGGAATTGTTTTGTTAAAATACCAATGCTCCATTTAACAGTGAATCACTAGCTTATTTGGGAAGCAGCTAGGGATTTTTTAAAGCAGGTTTTATTATTGATTAATGGACAGTTCTGCTCAAAATTGATGCTATAATACAGTTCTGAGACTCAGCTACTGGCAAACTGCTGTGTAAAAACAAACATTGCATCCTAATGGCTTCCAAAGGAAGGAGTGTTCTCATAAATGTGATTACAGAATTAGGGTCTACATCACTACCCGCCATTTTCAATAAAATAGTACATTTCTCCTGGTTGATAATGGACATTCATATTTATATTTTAATCAATTTGTCTGTTAATTGATCTTTAATTGTACATTTTTTCTTTCCTTTTCCCTCTCTATCTCTCTTTTTTTTTAAATTCATGGCTTTATTCTTCACATATTCTATGCAGCTTTGCAGTCAAAATTTTATAAGCATTACCAAACACTTACTACAGATGTCTTGTGGTTTAAGCACAGCATAAAGCCAGGCAATTTCAGATGCTATCTTATAGCAAACAGTAAAAAAAAGAAAAAAAAAAAACTTTTAAATACACACTAGTGTATAAATAGAAATTCTGGGAAGTTTAAAGCTTTTGGGCTTAGTGACCCGTACGAGCAGCGCACTCCAGGCCCAGCCATGTATCAGATACGCACATTCTGTGCAACAGCTGGGCTACTTCTGGAGATTTTCAATTGCAACCCTATAGCAAAAATTAAAAAAAAAAAATGTATTTAGATGCATCTATGGACACACTTGGCAGATCTCCAATGGCAGTATCCATATGGATCCCTGTAGATCTGACCTGTTGGGCTTTTCCCAAACTAATACATACCTTCCGTACCGAGCTCTCCTCAGTTCTGCACTAAACAAGGATTGCCAAAACCCTCTGTGGGGCACGTGACTTGCAGTTTGTGGGGTATTTGCCATGCTGCTCTTCCACTAAGCAGTGTCAGGAGCAGAGTGAACCCAGCCTGGCTGCAGCCCAGCTTAGCCCGGACCACTTGAAATTCCAAGTGCAATTTGTTTCAATGCCTGCTGGAAAAGAAGTGATTTCTCATTTTCTTTTGTTCCAGAGACCTTTCCAGGCCAGTAATTTCTTCTAAGGTTTGTCTAATTGAAACTGGAGCTCAAGGTAATTGAGAGGCTAATCCAGAGGCTTTAATAAAACTGGGGTCTTTGAGGTTGTGATGCTGGTAAAGCACTACCTACCAAATGAAAATCACAGTCCCACATGGAGGTGATAAATCAGAATTTTGTGGGCTAGACTATCACTTGACAGCTGCAAAGATTTCACTTTCAAAATATAATCATTAAGTGTAACACCAGCATATGTTTCCTGGTAACTAAGCAAGAATTATGAAGAGATGAGTCAAAGATGTTGCACAATTAACCAACTCATCTCCCTAAAAGAAGAGACATGGAGGTGGAAAGGAGAAAAGCCCATAATTAACAGTTGTTGTAGGTACATTGGAATACCAAGCAGAAATTGCTGAGTAATTTTAGGTCTGCAAATGAAAAAAAAAATTTAAATAAAAAGTCACCATTACTCTCAGGTTATAATTTTGCCCACTCTCCTCCAAGTTGCTGAAGACCAGCAATAAACCACTGAAAAATCATTTCAGCAAAGTTTAAAATCTAAACTTGTAATACTCATGCTAAATATTAAAGTGGACATATTAAACTAAAGAAGCCTTTTGCCAGTCTTCACTGTTATTCTGTGGGGATCTCTAGGGTCTGGCAGACATAACAAATACATCACATTAATTGCAGAGATTGTGACATATAGCACAATAATAATTCTCCTCTCTCCTCCCCCAACTTCTCCATTGCCATTTCAGTGAGCTCTGTACTCTTGACAAGAAAATTCTGATGAAAAACGTGCGGATCTCTTTTTTCCTCTTTTTTCCGATTGCTTTAAAAAATGTGAAGTGGTTTAATTTTAAGTACACACATGATAAAAATTATTATCTAGATGTCAAGGTGAAACCACAGCTTTCCAAAGTGTAATAATGGAGAGGAATCAGGAATGACTGGAACAGGTAAGTCCATTCTCACTGGTACCTCGTGCTCTATTTAACCCCTTGTTTCCCACGGCACATGATCAACCTTCTAGCACAGAAACTGCACAGAACACACTGACACTTTTGAAATTCCTTATCTGTTTTCTCCAGCCTGGAATTGCTGACCACTGTGCACATGGAGAGCCTCCATGACGACTCTGTTGGGTTGAGGAGATCAGCATGGAGCCAGGGACAGGACTTTTACCACCTTATACAACTGAAAACGGAAAAGGATCTCAGAAACTTATAACGCCTTTGACCTATGACACTGCCAAATCTGCACTTGAACCACTCAAGACTTAATCCTAAAAAAATTGAAAACTTCCAAGGATAGAGACTGATAGGTTTTCTACACAACCGGTCCCAGTGCTGGGCCATCTTAACAGAGAAAAAAGTCTCTCCTTATATCCAGTCTCACCTCCAACAACAAAGATGTTCTTCATGACCTGCATTATGGAATCCTGCAATAGAAAAGCACATGAATGTTGTGTTCCCAGTTCTCTGGCCAGAATATATTTGGTTGGCTAGGACCTCATGACCCAGGTTCCAGTTACTTGCATAGGGGTTTCAAAGGGAAAACTACTTCATGCTCCAGAGCAGAACAGAACTGGAAATTACTAACTCTATTTGACATTAATATCACAATTACAGTTCATGCACTGTAGCTAGTCAATTCTCTCAGCTAAATTACTTCATCTTATTTACTAATCATCTGGAGTAGGATTCAGGATTTTATGATGATGGCAAAATGGAGATACAAGTGTGTCATTAACTTTGCCTCCATTTTCATGTGCTTTTGATGAAGCATGCTCAAGTATGGAGAAAAAAAAAAAGAACTTTGGAACATATTTGATTAAAAAAAATTCTAGGTATTAAATTACTAATCTTTTTTTTATTTAAGAAAAAAAAAAGAAGATGGATTTTAAACTAAACAATTTTAAGGTACATAATGTCTCTGTATCCTGGATGTGTTATTTCTTCTATTTCACAGGAAAGTTGGAACAACTTTTACATTAAACACATGTAGTGCAGACAGTAGCTAAGGAATAAGAAACCCAAAAGAGGAAAGGATGGTATTGCCTGGCTGTGCAGCTCCCACATGCTGAATCCTGGCCATTGATGTGCAGCTCTGAGTCAATAATGATATCAAGGGGAAACGATTGCTCCCATAACAGCGATCATGTGGTGCTCAGACAGCGATTACGTGATCCTGGAGGGTGAGAGCACATGAGAGCAGAGCACGTTCTGGGGCACAACTATCCAAATTTCATTTGGAGGCTTTGCAAAGGAGCTGAGAAAGTTCAGGCTGTGCTGAACATGTGCCAGGAGAACACATTTATTCCTCTAAGGTGGCCCCCTACCAGAATGTCACGTCGCTCCCCGTAAGCACCATCCATGCATCTTGCACACCTGGATTCTCCCCACTGAGCCTCGTCTCTGCCCTTTTCATTCCTCTATGACACATCTCCACAATTCTGCCTTTGTATTGCTCCCAATTCTAACTGTGTCAGGTTTTCATTCACTTTGAAAAAAAAATATAAAGAAAATGAGTTATGAACGTCAATACAAATTTATGGAGGTGGCATTGCAATGTCAAATCAAGAATATGGTATCAGGATGAAATACAACAGTGTCAGGATAAATGTACCAAGCTGACAGCACAAAGTCAAAATGGAGCACTGTCACTGCAGATCTACAGAAACAACATTCATCTGTCAAAACAAAATCATGTCATCACACATTAAAGAATAGCTTAAATAAACTGAAACGCATAACTACTTGTTCAGATTAGCAAATTCCACCCACACTCTCTTTCCAGCAGGAAAAAATACAAGTGTTTGGCAGATGTAGGAAAGTAAACACTGGGATGGGACTTAGTACTACAAACCCAGTTAGAGTGAGAGCAGGAGAGCATGAATACAAGGAAACTTCCAAGTGAGGATCATCAACCAGTGGTCAAAGAGTTAAACTAATCACCAAAGAATTACCCCAGCACGAGCAGTGACTATTCACACAGGAGCAGCTCTTCACTTTCATACAACTGAGAGAGAGGAAAGGCTGAGAGAATTAGGATTGTTCAGCCTGAAGAAAAGAAGATTTCAGGGTGACCTAACTGTGGCCTTTCAGTGCCTGAAGGTCGCCTGCAAGAAAAGTGGAAAGGGACTATTTACAAGGGCATGGAGTGAGAGGACAAGGGGGAATGGGCTTCACACCCACAGAGGGCAGGGTTAGGCGGGATATTGGCAAGAAATTCCTCCCCGCCGGGGTGGTGAGGCCCTGGCACAGGTTGCTCAGAGAAGTTGTGGCTGCCTCATCCCTGGAAGTGTTCAAGGCCAGGTTACACGGGGTTGGAGCAACCTGCTCTAGTGGAAGCTGTCCCTGCTCATGGTAAAAAGGTGGAATGAGATTGTCTTTAAGGTCCCTTCCAACTCAAATCATTCTATGATTCTATATGCTTCTTCATCCATTACAGTTCAGTTCCAAGCAGGATATTTCTTTCCTTTTTTTTTTTTCCTGATTACCATAACTCCTTGTCCTCACTTGCTATTAAGTGGACAGTACAGAGCCCCAAGCAAAAGGTCTCTAGGAAGCCCTCACAGTCTTAGACCTTCACTAATCCTATTTCTGAGACTAAAGTCCTCTTTAAACAAAATGTTGATCACTATTATAAAGTGTGTCTTGAACTCAGGACTGCTAATTTTAAACTGCACACAACTAAACATGCAGCTGTCTCGGAGAATTAGCAGATTATTTGATGCCACACGAGCAAATACAAAAGAACACTTTTAGAAGTGTTTGAAAGAGAAGTGCTCTACCGGAGCAGATACAAGGTCAGGTACAACAGGGAGAGAAGTAAGAGATGGAAGAAAGGCCCTGTAAGTCATTGAGCAGGTGTTGCTTTCAGTGCTGCCTGCTGTAACCTTAAATTATGAGCGCTGTGCTTCATCTCTGCACTGCTGAGCCCTTCAGCCCAGTTCAGCACAGCAACCACTGCACATGGAATAAACACACCAGCCACAGCATCCTCATTTTTCAAATCAGGAATGGAAACAGCATTGCTTTGTTTTGGTCTTTGTGTACAAAGTCACTTGAAACTACAAGTCTCTCTGCTTGTACAAACCACAGCATTAAGTCTCAGAGAACTATCCCTTTCTTCATTGATGGTCACCAGCCTGATTTCAGTGACTATGATACTACATGCTCTTGGTTCTAAAAGCTTTAAATTCGACCTGAAGCTTAAAAAAAGTAATTCTCAATGCTAGGAGCTGTATCCAACACATCATTCACAGTCTTCAAAACTGGAGATGAAATTATCAACATTAGGAGCACATGTACAGAAATAAATGCATTAATCAAGTTCTTTGAAAGCTATGGTTTTGTGTCTGAGTGTCTTGGTTTCTAGTGAATTAGAGAAGAAAATAATGCAAATGTGAAAAATGCATTCTTTCTGCCCTAGCTTTAGTATAGAAGGGAACTATGGATCAGTAGAAAACTGTAAATAAAGTAATCACATTTAAGGAAAAGATTTATTATTCCTAAGGGAAGAGAAATAGATAAATGAAATTTTACAGGTCATTAAAGAATGCCTAATGTTGGTGCTTACTCTAGTCTGGGAAATCAGTGCAAATACCCATGCTTGAAAATATCCATGCATGTCTCTAGCCAGGAAGATCTTTTACTGCAATGTATTCTCTTTTATTTATAACTTTCCTGAAATAACTTGCTGGCAAACTACATTTTTATTCTCTATTAACAAAAAAAAAAAAAAATGTGAGAGAGAGAGGAAAAAAAACCCCAAATGAGGAGACCAAACAGTCAATCCACTTTTCACTGAGAAAACACCACATACATCAGTTACTAACACTTTCCATGAGACACTGGCTGACGCATTAAGTGTAGGGATACCCTGGTGAAGGCCACACACCAGTGTGTGCTAAGAGATAAATTTGTGTTATTTAGCCTTGCTGCAGAACATGTCATCTAGCCAAACACAACCCTTATACCCTTCTATATCACCCTATTTTCAGCAGTTTCCAAAGAACTGCAGGCTGCAGGTGTTGAGGGTTCACACACAAATTCCTTTGCTAGTCAGCCATCTCCAGGGAAAGGTGGAACTAATTTTGTTATGGCAAATATTTTAACTGGAACCTCAACTTGTGACCATGAACACACAGTAGAAAATTAGAAATTGCATTTATACCCTCACAAGACCTTTCACAGTAGTGAATGGCAATTTAGGAGTAAGTATGAAGAGACAGACACCGACCTTTAGCAGAGGCACCGAACTCTGCTGTGCCGTTTCTGAGGCAGGACAACCTCAGATTTTCCAAGGGAATGCTTACAGCACTCAAGATGAACACTCAGTCTTGTTCCTTTCCCCAAAGCCTCACAGATTGGAAGTGGAACTACAGTTTGATTTGGATTCTCTCTTTGGAGGGGTTGTTTTCTCAAGCAGCACTGACATGAAACACGCCAGGTTCCCTTAATAACGCAGCCTTACTCCTTCCTTCTTCCATCCAAAAGGATTAAATTAATAGAAAATCCATTAGCATATTCTAACATGGAATAGTTAAAACAGATAATAGTTAAAATAGTATGAAAAGGTGTAGCAGGGAAATATTTTGCAAGCACAAGTCTGTACACATTCTATAGATTGAATCATGATCACAGAAACAAATAAGAAGGTTCTTGTGAGGCCGCCCATTCCTTTAATTACTTAGCCCCTTTGGTGTTGGAACACCATAGGAGCAGGAAGGAGATCAGCTTGGAATGATTTATTATGGGAATTCTTTCAGACGGTACTTGCTACACACAACCAAAGAGAAGGTAACCTATTTTTTTTAAATATGGGGAATTTTCTTCTTCCTTTACAATACTTTCTTTTTAAGTAACAACATTCAGCTTTCACCCAACTTGCCACCTGATTTCAGGACCAACAGGAATCAGCAGGGGAACTTGTTAAATAGAGATGAGATTTTCACCACCAAAGCACAGAAAACATTTCCCTGATAGGTTATGGAAATAGGCACAATGCACAAATGCAGACATGAACTGCTGAAAGTCAGAAATCCTGTTTTCATACACTCTTTCTAATAGAGAAGACAGCAAAGCCACAAGCTCTGCTCCAAATACGTTCCTTTGTCTCAGCTGAAGTCAGGGTTATTATCTAGGCTCATCCCTCCTACAAATCCAAAAATTACCTTCCAGGGCATGCCATACCCTAGCCCTGCTTGTTGTGCCTGATCTCCAGATTCCAGAGAAGTCTTCACGACAGGTACATTTTGATCAGTAGAGTTCAGTGACTCCTTAAGACACAGGACCAGCTCTCCCCAGTTGGTACCAATCCTCAAACACTGAAATCTTTCCTGAGAGGTAACTGCAGTTTTCCCCCAGGCATGCCCTGCATCTCTCAGGGCTGGATTTTGGAACACAGCATTACTGGCAGCTATGAGGAAGAACGACAACCCTAAGTTTCCAGAACCATTGGCTCACAAAGCTAAAACTGCACATAAATTTCAGTGCTGCACCAGATGCCAATACATAGATTCACATTATCCAAACCATTACTTATTAAATATTCTGGCTGGAAAGATTTCTTTGTGTTTGCCAGTTCAAGGATACAGTACGGCAGACTAACCAAACAGCTCTGATTCATGCAGAGCCTTTGCAGTTTGCCATGATATGACACTGTGAAACAGCTATTTATTACTTTAAAAATTACATATTACTTAAACATTGCCTACATGGACCAAGCACAAAAGGAAAAAGGCTACTACCCACACTCAAGAAGGTATTTGTAATTAAGTTCTGCTTAAAGATGAAGAAAAACTCTCTCAAGCTGCCACATCAGCTTTTTTCTCTCTGTCAGGCTGTGAATGGCCCAGCTACACCAGGTAGCCCAGTTTGCAAGGGGCTGTGGAAACAAGAGAAAAAGCATGTGCCTCAAGAGCTCCCACCTTCAGATTATGAAAAGCCACAAAGAACTTTGTGCAGAGAGAAGGAAGAGGCAGCAGCAAGATGAACATCATGTGCATAATAAGCAATTCCCCCAGTGCTACCAACACAGCTATGGAGAGGAATGACAACGAGCTACTCCACACATGCCAAGAGCTAAGCACTGAAAGAAAAGAAAAAGCCTCTCCTTCAAAGAGAAATTCTCACATTTGCTGAGAAAACTGTACTTTTTTGATTTTATCCCAGCTTCTCCAAGTGGAAATACACCATGGAAGCAATATCAATTTAGCAAAGTTGAGCTGAAAGACAAGAAAAATCCTTTGTGGATTTTTAGTTGTTTCTTCCTATCCTGCCCACCCAACAAACCACTCTGGAGTCAGTCTGCAAGACATGCACTTCCACAGCAGCTCAGACTGTTCTTTCTTTCACAGTGAATTCCATAATCTTGGAAAAGATTTCTTCTCAGAAAGAGTTGACCTACAATCCTGAAATGTTGACATCCTTCACAAATCATAACTTCCTTTTATTTCCTAACTCCAAAATGTATGTTAATGGTGTCACCACACAAATCATAAGTTCCACAGTTTCACTTGAGAAACAGGGAGAAGCGCTGAATTTAAATTCCTGTATTGCAAATCATCCAAATGATTTAACTCCAGAGAAGATCCAAACAGTGCTGGGCTCTCTTTTCCAGCATTAAAAAAAAAAGGTTTATGAAATTATAGAGATTTTTTTCTAATAACATAACATCCATTCTAAGATTAAAAATTATTTATATAATAAATACTTGTTCATATAAATCAAACTGTTGTTTTCCAAATTCATTTATCAATGTGCCCAGCCCAAATTCATAACGTTTCCAGCTGACTTTGAATGTAGATCTTGGTACATAGAATAGTCTCCCCCTTGAGGCAGCTCTGCTCTTGAAATAAACCTGCACTTCTGGATTATCACGTGCTCCTCACAAAAATGTATCAGCAGGGAGGGAGGAAAGGAACCTCCAGGGAGAACTTGAGCTCTGCCTAGAACAGCCCCAGTGGTGGGAAGTGCTGCAAGGACTCCCAGGCCATGCAGATGGGCAGTGAAGTGGCACCAAGGGGAGAGAAAAGAAAGAGGATTTTGTGCTGTTGGCAGTTAAAAAAACAATTTGATATTTCCAAATGAGGCAGACAACTAACTGAATAGATCACTACCAAAGCTACAGTGAAATAAAACTGTACTAATATTGCGTATGGAAAAAATATTGCCATACACTCCCAAGGCGCAGCTGTGCTCCATTTTCCTCACTGGAATGGCTGGGATTGGCAGGGACCTTAAAGATAATCTCATTCCACCCCCTGCCATGGGCAAGGACCACTAGACCAGGTTGCTCCAAGCCTCATCCAACCAGGCCTTGAACATCAAGCATCATTTATTTAAATCCTGAGCTGGAAGATATTTCTCCTGAACAATTAATACAGGTGCAATAGATGACTGGTCTGTCACAAGGCTTCCTGTGTAGTTCACAAACATGTCAAAAATATTTTCAGGGAAACATATATCATAATAAACCACCTGCTAAATAGCCCATATAGCAAAATAACTGACTTCAGCCACTGATAACATGGTATTAAAAAGGCTTAAACTACAGCACTTGTACTTGGTACAAGGAAAACAATGTAATTACTCTGCTCTTAATAAAGAGCATCTGCACATTTCATTGTCATGACTGATATGAGCCCTTCATTTAAAGTGTCACTGCTTCTCCTCTCATTAAGATCAAGTTCACACTCTGCACAAGTGCCAGCTCTGTAAGATGCTTCACACAAGGGAAGAAACACTACATGAGGGCCAACTGTTCATAGGATAACGTCTTCACATTGCACTTTAGCTGTCTACAATAATTAGAAGAGCTTTGATGTGTATCTCACATTTGGGTGACTTGCTTTCACTCCTGCAGTTCTGTGAACAACTACACAGATATGAAAAGTGCAAGTCAGTTACGATCATTTAAAAATGTGTTAACTTCTGAGAGAAGAAGCCTGTGGTTTCTTTCTCACATGAAGGGTTGTTGATGTTAAAAATTATAGCCTAGAGATATCAGAACTCCAGTTGAAAGCATTTTCTTGACTGGGAGATTTATCCTGGACTAAGTAGTAGTGACTGTAGACAAATAGACAGTTTACAAACTGCAATGTAATACAGTGAGTTACCATCCCTTCAACCATACCAGCTGTATTTTAATGCTTCTTCAGCAAACCATAGAAAGTTTCCTAAGAAATGCTTCAGCTCCCTGCAAATAGGCTGTGGTTACTTTCTGCTGGGTGGAAGCTGGAATCGTTACCATCTGGGTTACAATGCTCACCTGAACTCAGGCACTACCAATGAGATGTCAGAGATCCAGGTTAACTGCGAGGAGGCCACACGCTCCTGGCACATTATCTGCTACATCCAGCTATTGCAGAGCAGCTCTGTCCAAAATCTGACACAGTAACACCAAACAGGCAAGCACCGACAGGATCCTAAAATTTCAATTAAATTCGACACAGAAGAGCACACTAAGACTGTGATAACCACTCAGAGTGGTTATCAGACACCCTGCAATCAGCTGAAATATTGGTATTTGATAGTCAGGATTATGACACTGTAAATATAAGATGGTTGGATGGGGCTTGGAGCAGTCTGGCCTAGAGAAAGGTGTCCCTGGCCCTGGCAGAGGGTTTGGAATGATGCTCTTTAAGGTTCCTTCCAACCCAAACCATTTCTGTACACTGGAATTATGTATGGTTTTGAAAGAAATACAGTGACCAATACATTCTCAACCCAACATTCTAATATTAAAGGAGGTTTCTGAAATGGGACCCAAGTAAGTAAAGCACAGTGGATCTGGAGATGCTCCTCCAAAGAGCTTGGAGCTTTAGCCACTGAAATCTCTGTGCCTGCTAGAAAGCCTGACAAGCATTAAATCACATTTACATATTCCACTGGAAGATCACAGTAAGGTAATGTCAATACAAAACTGAGACACCTCTCAATGCTCATGCAAATGATCATGAAACTCATTAATCATCCTTTAAAGTCTAAGCAAAGTGTGTATATTTTAAGTGATTAAAAAATGAGCAAGAACTTGGTTTTGCAACACCTCTGAAATCAATTAGCTTGCAAGATTATGTCAATGATGAATACCGTTAATGTATTTATTCAGCATACGATTATCTCTGTGTGTTATGGTAAAACGACTATAAAAAGGAACCCAAACACTGTGAGAAATGTACCTGCATGTACCATACATTATTCTGGACATGGAAACCTGCAAAGAAACGGACCTGAAAAAGTATGGTGGCAGAGGCACAGTTATGTCAGAGCAAATTATGACTGTGGAGTCAAGGTACAGACAGGTTACAGGACTTGCCAGCTGACAGACAGCAGGTTGGCCCAGGGTATCAGAAAGAGAAATCAGATCCACTAATCCTTATTCTGGACATCAGTCTCTGGAACATCCTGTGTCACAACAACACTGAATGAGATTTTTTTAAATAAAATTTTTACACTGTATTAGCAGGGGAATTAGAAGCAAAAATCTATGAAAATTTAACATTTTGAATTTATGTTCTTTTAGTTGTCCTTCACGTCTGCACCACCTGTTGCCACTGTCTACTCTCCTTAGCTGTACTTTACCAGCCCTTTTTGGCTTAAGCAATAAGCAAAAGAGGGTGGGACTGAAGAAGTAATTCCACGGACAGCAACATCCTAAAAACAGCCTGGAAAGCTTAAAAATAAAGTGGGAGATCCAGGCATGAAAGCATAAATCCCTGCACTGACAGTACAACAATGCCCAGATAGATCTTCTACAAATGTCTGTGGGTGTCAGCATCGCACTTAATTTATACTTAGCTTACAAGAGAATTAATATGTCTGCATCCAGGTACAACCACATGGGTGTAATGACATCAGCAAGCCTGGTTTATATGCAAAGTTCAGGCCAGCACTAATTTTGGGCTCTCATTGTAAGATTTGCAAAGGGCAGATGTTTCCCTGCTTGTGCAGAATACCCACTTTAATGAGGCAAGAGTACAAAGTAGGGTCTTATCAGGCTTTATAGCACAAAGATTATTCCCTTACTAAATCAACGCTGCCATGGCATTAGCATCTTGATTAAACCACTAAAAACCATGCCCATCCTTTCAAATCAGAGAAACATAACCCATCAACACACCAATTATTTATTATATACTGCATACAGGCTAAACATCAGCAGACAGTTTCAAGAGCTGCTAAAGAACAGGAAATAAAGTGAAAATAAAAGAATAACAGTATCTGAGACAGACTATGGCATGTAGCAACAGATACTTACCACTCCTTTACATCTTTAGCCCACATGGGCCTGTGTCCCTGCTTTTGCAAACATGTTAGTGCTGGTGAACCCACTACTCTCCAGCCCTGCTCCCTGTCAAGCACAACCACTAAGCCCACTCTGTTCCTCAAGTGGCTCCTTTCTCCTCAGCTGGTCATTAGGCCAGGTTGGATGGGGCTTGGAGCAACCTGGGCTAGAGGAAGGTGTCCCTGCCCATGGCAGGGGGCGAAACAAGATGAACTTTAAGGTCTCTTCCAACCCAAGGCATCCTATGATTTACTCTGTGCCAGTCTCCCTGCCCTAACTAATGTGCATGGCTGGGTCTGCATTTCATTAGAAATCAAGCATGTAAAGCAGGGCAGCCTGGTCAGCCAGGAATCCCAGGCAGGGCTTGTATGTTCCTGCTGAACGCTCTGACAGCAGAGCCCTCAGTATCACACTCCCCATCCAGGTTTCCCATTATCTTGTTTGAAGCCGTGGATTAACACAGTGGGACTCCAGTGTGGGAACTGCCATGTTAATTTGCTCCTACTTATGCTGACAGCCCTCTGTGGCCCCAGGCCAAATAACAGGCACAGATTAATATATTTTATATCTGCCATGTTTTCCTGCCTGAGAAAGGATATGAAAACCTTCCACAGGCTACATCCTGGATCCTTAGCTTTCATTCACACCCAGCCTAAGAAATATCAAGTCTAGTAGAATTTTGGCTAAGAAATTATTTTTAAAGGTAGAGTTTCTGCATTGTATGCACAAATGTCTCAAGTACTGAAAGGTAAAATTGTTTTCAAAATACCTATAACTTCTACAGCCACATTGAGTAAACTCTGCTTATGTGTAAGTTATGTGTACTGTGTACATGCAGACAGATTATTCTGAGTATTCCAAGTTCCACAGTGCACCACAAAAACAGTTGGTGAAAATACTTGATAAAGAGGAATTCTCCTTGACATATTAAAATACTTACAAAAACAGCAAACCCACCAAATGTAATACAGACACACAGATGATGAATCCACAGCTTGAGTGTAATTCAGGGCTTTTAGGGTGTCCTCAAACCGTTTCTAGACACACCTCATGCCACAATTAATCATGACTTTGCAAAAACACCACAGCCCCATTCCTTGCTTTTCCACCACAACTCCTTCCTTGTGTATAAGACCCCACTGGAGTGAGATCTATACAATGAACCAAGGTCAGGGAACTCATCTCTGTTAAAACTGAACTTCATTTTACTGGGCTGATTTTAATTTGTATCACCCTTCAGACCCAATTCCCAGAGCAGCCACATGAAACTGCTGCTACAGGCGTGAGGGCAGTGAAGAGGGTGGAAAAAAGGGACTGAGTGAGAAATAAGAGGAGGTTTGCTGCTTTTGGTAGCACCAGCAGTCTAACACTGCAATATTGAGATTGAGGCCATCGAAGTCGCCCCATCTGCTTGCTTTCAGGTGCTCATTCTCACAGGGAGGAGAATTTGGACAGAGAACAGGCTCTCAGAAGATTTCTTACAACACTAATAATTCTAAAATTACCTCAAGTAGCAAATTTGATGTGCCTGTTTCATAACAGCAATACTCTTCAGATGTTGTCTTCCAGAAATAAGAAGTGACTAAAAGCACTGAGAAAACAGCTTATCTCTGTGGGACCTGAGAGTGAGGGGCAGGAAAAACCCACACACTGAAGACTCAATCCAACACTGAACCACTGTATCTGATCTTGTTCCATCACAACAACACAGAAAGGTAAATAGATTATTGTTGCACAATCTGTTCTCTGAAAATTGCCTCCCTCCACAGCTTTTGTACTATCTTCTAGCAGCACCGTTCTTACGGGTCTGCTGCCACAAGACAACTGGGTCTCTTACAGTTTCCTGGGTATTTTGCAGTAGGGAAATTCAGAAATGGGCCTGAAAGCTGGAAGGGGGCACATCAATCTCCAGATGTCCTGGCCTTACCCACCACCACAAACAGATCCTCTCTGGGACAGTAATGACTCATTTTCCCTAAGAGGTGGACGTGACATTTTCCTGCAACAAAGCAGAATCTGTACAGTCATTGCTATGCTCCCAAATTATCACAAGTAAACCAACTGCAAATAAATGTCTTCGCAATCCTTCCAGCTGAGACTGTGTACCAAGCCATATTACGGGTCTTAAAACATAACTTAAATTCATCAGTACAGAGGAGGAAATACAACACTTTCTATTTTTAAGAGTGATCCTACAGGAAGCTGCTGCTTAGAAAGCGACTTGCCAGTAAATCCACCTGTCAAAATTCAGAACTGAGGAGAATTTTCTTTTTCCCCCAGAGAATAGTTCTGCACCAAGTCACCAATAATTGCCTTCCAGTACAAAGATATTTTCTGTAATATTCCATGCGTGGAAGATGCCCTTGAATAAGAAAGGAAAGAGATCAGGTACAATGTCTGAGGCTCACTCTGCATGTCATCTGAGGTGAATCACAGAAGACGCCTTGAAAAGAAAAATACATCATCCATGCAAAGGGGAAAAAACAGTCTGCCATGCCAGGAATTATGGAGCACAGTAAAGATGCCTGATAAACTCTTACCTTAAGTGTGGTTTGCACTTAAAAGCTAGGGCAAAGACATTACGCCAAAAAGAAAATGATTTCTAACATAAGGTGCTTTTAGAAAATACAGACTGAGCTCAGCAAAGCACACATATGTAGACAACAAAAATATCAAGTTATCTAGAAACACCGACACTGGTTAATAGTAAAGAACAACCTGAGTGCTGCAGGCACATCTTACCCCCAGCTCAGAGCTCTGGGCTCTTTAGACAGCCTCCTCCTGCCATACAGGTAAAGCCCTCTCTAAATGCTGCAAAACTACCCCTGAATCTACAGACACGATTTAACCAGGCTGCAACTTTTCAATTCAGTACTAACTTGCACAGAATTTTTTGTATATTGTTGCATGATATCCTTTTAATTTTGACCTCAGTACATCAGGAGGATGGCAGTGCCTCCTTTCCCCTCACGTGAAGGCAAAGGGCAGGAATCTGAAGAACAAGCATCCCTCTAGTGTAGTAGGCTTGGTTCTGATTTAGAAGCCCTTTCCCAAGCACACTTTTCCTTCACTGCAGTAGGACAGTAGGTCCTCCTAAGTAGGTCTGCAAACCCACTCTTTTTCCTATTCTTCATCAATATAGAAAAAGACCCACTTCCAGCCTAAAGAAAGTACAACTGCTGTGACAGCCCCAGCAGATGCCACCTCTCACACCTGCTCATGGCACTAACGAGGATGAAACCCCCTGTGCAGGCACCAGAAGGCCTTGAGAGGCTGCATTATCCACCTCTTTCCTCTGCCCTTCTTACCCCAGCCTAACCCACCGAGTTGCCCACAGGATGGCTCCTGATCAAATCTCTATTAGGAGATGCTTCCCTCTGTTCCAGCCCCGGCAGCAGTGGTGGTTTCACAAAACTTATTCCCACACACCTAATGCAAACAGCTTTTTTCCTGCAGCCCTATTTCCTTAACCCAGAATATACCTCTGAGCAACCAACACCACCACAAGAATTTTACCTGTGCACGTTTCAAAGCTCTCATGATTTTCTGTTTCACGTTTCAGTTAAACAACTGCCCTTGCACATCTCTCCTGTATGGCTAATTAGCTGGTATAAAAGATAACATGCCCGATTCCAAAAACTCTGTGTGATGTCTCGTCATCATGTTGCTACAGCTCCTCATAAATATCTATTTTTTCCTAAGAGATTTTAAGTAATAATAATACTTGGCACTTACATCCTACTTTACATCTTGAAAGCACTGTACAAACATGTACCTAATTAATCTTCCCAATTTCTCCATGAAAAAAATCTACAAGGAATTAGGATTATTAATAAACATTACTCTCTTTATTTGTTAAATCTTGATGTCCTACTTGGCTCTGAGCATGAAGAAAAATATATGTGACTCAAGGACTTCACAAGGTAAATCATGAAGAATTTGTTGAAGAACTGCCCAAGGCACTTGTTATGCTGACAGCAGAATTCAGCCCTCTCAAAAATTCAGATGAAATCAAAAACCAAAGTCAAGTTTTGGATTGGAAAATCACATAATTTCCACACTAAACCAAAAAATTTAAACCCCAAACCTGAAAGTTTGTAGTCAAAGCAAGAACAGCAGGACCCTTGGGTGCTTTGTTTCATGTGACATAAGATCATTCAAGGAACAGAGAAAATGCAAGAAATAAAAATAAAAAAAAAAAAAACAACTGACTAACAGAGATATAAAAATGCACGGGTTCTTTATTTAAGGTCCTGAACAATCAGGCATAACCAGAGTTTTCTGACAGTTTCTTTTACAAATTTGGTGATTTTTCTACTAAGTCCTGATACAACACAGAGGGTATGTTATTAGCACTCACACGTGACCTTCTCCTGAGTTTGGATGAGAAACAAATACTGCATCTCTCAGCAACCTTTAATGCAGTGATGCTGCATCCACACTAAATTACACACCATAGCCTCAAGAATCCATTTAAAAATAAGATAAACAGTTCCCCAACTTGCAGGCATCAGTCGAGACATTTACATGTCAGAGTTAAATCTCACAATCCACATTTCGTTTGCTAAATCTTATAAAATAAACAGATTTAGGTTGCTTACAAAAGCAGCCTGAACTGTCAGATCTGCTCTCTGGATGAAGATTGTAAGAGCAGAGAAAAAAGAATCAGCTATACTTCCTGGAAGAGCCAGCACTTCAACCTCTGGTGGACTCAGGTGGGGAACAGGGCTGGATGAGAAATATCATTTACACGCAGATGAGACACAGCACTGCATAAAAATGTGGAATTATCCCATTCCTAGGGAGTCAGTGAATGACCTCTTCAGGCCACATCCTTCCAGCTGAACATTTCAGAACAGATTCCCAGAGTTCAGAGCCCTGCATGAACAAAATCAGGGGTTGAGTCCTAACCAAAAAATCCAGCTTTATTACTGTTTGTTATCTTCTCACTTTGGCTTATATTTGAATCTTACATGATTTCAACTGAAAACAAAACCAAAGACACAAAGTCATTTCAATGGCACATAGCTGTGTATGACACACCCTTCCTGGGAGGATTCACCATCCTGGAATGAGGTGGGATATTAACTCATGAACTGCAGTTTGTGCTGCTCCAATACCAATCCCATCACTAGGACAAATGTACTCCAACATATCAGTTGAAGCATGTAGTGAGAACATGGCCTTGGGAGAGAAGGAAAGTAGAGAAAAGAAAATATTATGTGTAGTAAGGAGGTTAAACAAGACCACAGTAAACACCAAAAGAATATATTTGGAGGGATCTAAAAGGTGTGTAGATGTGGCACTTGGGGAGACAGTTTAGTGCTGGGGTTGGCAGTGTTACGTTAATGGCTGAACTTCAACTTAAAGGTCTTTTCCTACCTAAAATCTACAACTCTATGATTCTGTATTTCATGGAGGGGGAAGCAAGCCGCCAAAAACAATTGCAAAATATCATGGAAACTTCCAAATGAGATAGAGTAGCCTCCTAGAGCACAGAGACCTAAGACACGCTGGCATGTTTTAGCTGAAAGCAGGATTTCCTAGCATATGTCACCATTTACCACTTGCAAAAACCTATATACATTTTTTCACCATGTTAAGGAACTTAAGTAACATTGAAATACCTTACATTGTTATTTGAAAATTATTGAGTATTCCTCAGAGAAATTACTAAGCTTTTAAAGTTATTCTGCTACTTCTTCCAAAATACATACTGAAAACAAAGTAGAACCATCTAAAACAGCAACTGTCACCTTCCTTCATATCACAAATTCCTTTATGTAAAAACAATTGATAGGTTCCCAAAGTAAAATAGCTCTCAAGAAAATAGCAGGACAGCTCTTTTACACAGAAAGTAATTTGAGCTAACCATGGACAACTATTGGGAAGAAAATGGTAGCTGTTTAATAAATATTTCTTTTAGATGAACCGTTTCCTACTTCTTTCTATTTTGTAGCTTGATTACAATGATTCACTACTAAAACTTTAATTTAAACATTGCTACTGGATTAATTTAAAAGAGCCAACCCTAGAATTACTTGCTAAGAGAATTAATACAAAAGTTCAAGGGATACCAATTCTTTCGTGGTGTGTGAATGATCACACAAGCTGAGCTAAATGGAAAACATCACTTTGATCTCAGTTAAACCAGCTTGGCCTCAAACATGGAATTTCGTTGAGAAAAAGCTTCCACCTGTTACACCAAGTTCAGTGGGGCTCTGAGATCCAGGAAGCTGATCCCATTATGTTCTTATGTGATCTGCAGAGAGGGGTTTTGCTGGCAGTATTTTAACTACTAAAACTTGGAAGCCATAGAGAATTTCCTGTGGAAGTTGATGCAGAGTTAAAAATTCCCCTCTTCCCATAGCCTAGGAAAGGGAATGTAGAAGACAGAGGCCTTCTCTCCACAGGAGAGGTTTAGGAAAAAATTAAACCACTGAATTGGCATAATTTCAGGTTTATCACTTGCTCAGTGACCTCCCAAAGGACACAGCAGGTGGGCGGGTTGGCAGTTCCCTTTCTTGCTCGTGCAATTGCATTTCCCACACTGCTTGGTTGCAGTTCCATAATGCCAGTGCAACATCTTGCCAACCCTAAGGAAGTCCAATATCTTACAGCTTTCATCAGAAGGCAGATAATCTTCCTCTCTTGACCCAGTGCCCTGGTTAAATCAGATCCTAAGATGGTGCCAAGGGTATAACTCCATGGAAAGGGTAGAGCAAAAGATTTTTGTTTTCAAACAAGGGTACTAAAACCCACCCCTCTATTCTAGATTGTAGGGAAAGACAACTGTTTTCCATCCTGTGGGGTGTAGCAACCATACAGTTTCAGTTCCAGGGAGATCTGGATATATTCTACTACCATAGTAAGTCTGCAGCAGAGAATTCACATCCTCCTTATCATACCAATCCCTTCTGCTCACTAGATCTTAACACAGCACTAAATATCCAGTGTCTGGAATTCTTTCTTGTGTTCTTAATCCAGGCCAACACAACAGACCTTGATTTAGGAGTACAAAGCCTTCATAAGTCTCATACCCTGCCTGAAAACTGAACTGGAAACCTCAGCCAGCACAGACTAACTCGGCACTGAAAATGAATGCCTGGCAGTAAAGTGGGCCACAGACCTTCCTCCTTTTTAGTAACTCTGCTCTCTAACTACACATTGTAGAATAGTACTTGATACTTCAAAATTAAAAATTATTTTCCCTGTAGCTTTTAACATCACTAATGACTCCTCTCTCCCAATATGGTGCAGGGCAAATGACAAAAGGATGGAGAGGTTCAGGGTTTGAGAAGGGAAAAAGTGGAGGTGGCATCACAAAGCCCTAGAGGTGTTCGTGACCTTTGTAAGGTCATGTCCCCAGTGACACTCAGCTCCACAGGAGGGGAGTGGCACCAAAGTCATGCAGCCTGAATAACCACACCTGTGCAGAAGGATCCATTTCTCTAGAGACTCAGGACAGATCCATACAGATGTGGAAACCAGACCTTCTGCTGGAAGCACCTTGGAACCTGCTGTCTCAGTTAAGCCCTGCTTTTCCTCTTTTTTACACAAAATAGAAAACAGAGAGAGAGAGAAAATCAGATTCTGCTTCTTAAAATTTAGTATGCAATACATCTACTTTGATATAGACTCAGGCTTTTATTTCCCCAAACAATAATAGTTTAAAACATCCCAGCTATACCAAGAAGATACATCAGCTCATACTGCTCATAATTTTCAGTTCTTCCTGACTCTGTTCTCTTGATATTGTTTGTTTCTCCTAACTCATTATTTCAGACCTAAAATACTGTTGGAAACCCTTCTGCATGTAGCAAGCATCCTTTGCTAGATCTGTGAAGCACAAGACATTTTAAATCCTGTATTAATAACACAGAATTTTTGTAAACATCAAACAAGCCTTGGGTTCAGAAGAGGAGGCACATATTGATTAAGCAAGGAGGCAGATGAGTAAGCAAAGTCATTTGGGTCTAAAAGGCATTTAACTTGATTTCTTAAGTCCTACCATTTTCCTGCATATAGACTATGCAGACTGTACAGAATCATTTAGACCTAAGGCCAGCATGGACATACGGCTTTGGGAATCTAAAATGCAGGCTGGCATCACAGCTTCATCCCAGAGCTGCAGTTCCGTGCAGAATACAGAAAGTGTCTTTTCAAGGCAGTTCTGGGAAGAGAAGCAAAGGATATTTCTGTTGCTGCTATATTTGGAACCACTATCACATTCAAAGAAATAACAAAGGACATGGCATTGCCATTTTCTGTGCAGCAGCCTACCTCTCCTAGACATTCTCCAAGTATTAATATATGCCCTTGGGACTATGGATACAGGCACATAAAAATATAACTCTTATGACACTAAGAAATAAACCAAAAAATGCTCCCAGCTTTTATTTAGCACATAAGACACATTACTTGAGGGTATATATTGGAGAGGGAGCTAAGAAAATAGCTCATTCATTATTTAAATTGGGGAATGGACTCAGAGAGGTTTTATTAATGTTCAAAGAAGTAAAAAGCCAGAATCTCCTTATGTAGAGTATATCTGTCTAAATCCTGTTTACAGCACAGACATTTGACAACATTATTGAAGTTCTAAATTATTTATATAGTGTAGCAGTACTTTGGGTAATTTTTTTTCTGCCTTTTTTTCCCCTTTATGTATTAAAAACAATCATGAAAATATCCTTCCAAGGTCACTTTACCCAATTCCTCATATAAGATAAAATGACAAGTCCATAAATCATTATAACAGTGAAGTATTGTAAAGTATATCTAGAGTTCAGTACCACAACCTGCAGTGAATCATCTTCAATCAATTAACAGATTACCTTAATTCAACAAAATCCAATACCTGCATTTTCCTGATTAATACCTTTTATACATCTAGAGTTCTGGTAATTATATATGGAAATTAAACACTTGTGGACACAGGATGCAAGGGCTTGGGAGACTGGCAGAAATCTCCCTTAAACAGATAACTGTGACAGCCAGAGCTGTGCGTGTTATTTACAAAATTAGGGGTCCTAACACACCTGGATTTACTGTGGCCTAAATGCTGTCAGCTTAAAAGTCTTGGTATCAAGATTTCTAAAATAGGTACAGTGGCATGTCCTCAAAGGCATGATGGTTTCTGGCTGGGACGGGGCATTCCAGTGCAGAAAGTCCTTACACCTCTGCCAACCTGCCCAGAAGTCCGACAGGATTTGTTTGGAGGCACCACAACACACGTACTTCTGAAAACCCTCCAATTTAACCCAAAGGGCAGCTGCCTCCACCAACTCAGGACAGATGATGGGTTCTGAAAAATAAACTGACCACTCACACACACCTTGGGATGCGAAAGAGCTGGGGCCTCCAGCCCCAGCTGGAGAGGCTGCTTTAGAGCCACTTCTATGCCAAACCCCTCTAACAGCTAAAGATGGACCTGACCTCTGCCCAGGAAAGGAAACAACAGCTGCTAATCCCTCAAGGAAATGCTGATTAGCCCAGTCTGGAGAGGGTAAAACAGGAGCTGAAAGCATCACAAGTGTTCAGGGCCAGGAGAGCCAGAAGCAAGATGAACACACGGAGGTGGAAACTCCAGGTAGGAGGAGGGCAGCCCTCGGAGGTGCCCGTGCCAGGGGATGGAGGCAGCACGCACAGGTGAGCCTGTCCCTGCCCTGCCTTAACAGAGCCCTGACTGCTGCTCTTCTAAAACTGATGAGAGGGTTTCCTTCTGTGGACTATGATTAAATCCCACTACACTGAAATTCAGGCAAACATCAACAGCATCCAGATAGTGATCCAGCAGACTAGAAATGATAGTTCTGCCTGACAGTGGGCAATGCTGGGCAGTAGTCAGGAGCCAGGATCCTGGGAAAAGATTGGCAGCGCTACATGAAAATGCTGGGGCCAATTTTAAACATGATTGTCCAACCAGTAATTTTGCTTTGGCAGTTTAGGGATGAGAACAGCTGCAATGTGGAAAGATTCACAGTAGGTTACCTGAGAAAATGGGCAACAATCAAACACTTATCCTGAGACTGGTTAATGCTGCCAGTATTCAAGATACCCTCTCTCACACAGCTTTCCTTAAGTGTATCCAATATAGCAATCACTAGGGGTGGGGTAGACATATTTTTAGTTATCTGTGAGTTGTAGCCATACATTTAACTGGTGAAAGCATGGTTATTTTAAACTATACATCAAAACACACAAGAATTACACAGAATCACAGAATATGATTAGTTAGAAGGGACCCACAAGGATCAGAGTCCAACTCCTGGCCCTGCACAGGACAACCCCAAGAGTCACACCATGTGCCTAAGAGCATCATCCAAACACTTCTTGAGCTCTGTCAGGCTTGGGGCTGTGCCCACTGCCCTGGGGAGCCTGTTCAGTGCCCAACCACCCTCTGGGGGAAGAACCTTGTTCTAACATCCAACCTAAACCTCCCCTGACACAACTTGAGACCATTCCTTCAGATCCTGTCACTGCTCACCACAGAATTGCTCTACAATGAACACACACATGGCTGAACAGAACTGGGAAAACTCCAGCCAGTGCACCTCAGGTCTCTGACTGCAAAAACCCTTCAGTGCCATTAAGATTCAGAACAGAGGCCAACTTCAAGATAATGTTAGTATGTACAGGAGCTTGAATTTACCGTAAAAAAACAAACTAGAGATTCAGACAACAAACTTCAGTTTACCTCTGAAGTTAATGAGAAGGACAGAACCAAGGTTAGAGAGTGTACTACAGAAACTATTTTCTTCACTCTCATGCATGCAAATATTTTTCTTGGGCAAATAACTATCTGACTTTCAAGTAAACACAGACTACCAAAACAAACAGAATTTTTCTAATTGATTAGACTTTCAGATTTTGTACATTTTCCTGCCCCAACAAAACTCACATTAACAAGGCAATATATTGTCAAAATAGCTATACCAATATTAATAACATGAAAATAAAAAGGAAATTTAACATTCTAACGTCTTAGAGTTGTCTGATCGGTAACTAAATTCTATTATCATGCTTTAATTAAGATATTATATACTCAGTTTTCTTGAATGTTCACAATCATAATTACTGCATGGGTGGGTGAACCCTGGAATTACTTTTAATAGAACTTAGCATGTGTATTAGTTCCCCACAGGCTATATAGCATATTAATAAAAAAGCCACCTCCCATCAGCAGGAAAAGAAAGGTAGAGATAGAAGCTACTGTGACAAAAAAAAAGCAACCCTGAAGACAGAATTTTAACAGAACTTAAATCTGTTTTTACTAAGCCCCTTGGTAACATCACTATCACCAATTTTTTCTAATTTAGCTACCAAAGTGTCTAAACTCCATTTTTGCAAATACTACTCATATGAGAGGCTCAAGTCCTTTGAGCCACTCCTTATGCTTTGAAATACATAATTTTTTCAATTTCTGAGGAGCTTTACCCACTTACAAGCTGAGACAACTGCATGCCAGTTGGTGCTGCTGGTAAAATATGACATCAGCTTCTTTAACACCTGCAAAGTGAGGGTAACAGGATCTTACAGGAATAATTTCAGGAATACTTTATGCCTTTAAGCTTCTGTTGAAAGAGATGCCAAGAGGAGTAGGTGATTAAACAGCCATTAGTCACATTATTACTATTTTCAAGGAAAGCTAGCAAGAATTATAGTACAAAACCCCTCAGCAGAATATGTAATAGACTGCTATCATTATATACATATAGATATAGCAATAAGTCAATTATACATCAAGTAGTATATATATTTATACACCTGGGGAAGAACAAAGATGTAAACTGTGTGAGTGAAGGTCTCCCAGTTCGGCCCCAGACAAGGAATTCAGCGGCTTCAAAGGCTCAGGAGCAGCAGACATGACCAGAGCTGGCTGCCAGGGGATGCAGGATAAAAACAAAGCAAATACAAGGCTGTCTTTCTTTCCTGCATTCCCTCTGGTTTTCAAAGGAACACTCCACTCTGATAACAAAGATGATGTTTTTTAGAAGGCTGTCAGGAATGTGGAGCGTAAGATATGCAGGCAGGCTCACAGATCTGGCAGAATAAGCCAAAGGTTTCAGTCATTGACATCTGCATTGTTCTGCCTCCTCTCCTAGTCTTGGTTATGTCAACGCGCTCAGCGTGTGCTGAGCTGTGACTCCAGCGCCTTGCTGCATGTGTCAGACCTTCCCTGGTTACTGCTGCTCTCTGAAGGCACATCTTATTCCTTGTGTCTGTCTAATAACAGATTTAAGACTTATCCATCACACTTTTACTGTCCTTTAGAAGTTCTTTAGGGAGCTTGAATATTTAACTCTCTGAATCCCAGTTTTAAAAATCAGGAAGTACAGCTTACTCCTAGATTTATTCCCACATTAAAGACAAACAAATATCTGTATTTAAAACCCTAGTTGTTAAAATATAAAAAGACTTAAAGAATATGAAACAACATTGACTTTACACATTGCAGTTGCAAAACATCTCATATGGGACACAGGAACTCTGTAATATGTTCAGTGTCTCCAGTCCAGAGGAGGCCACCAAGATTGTCAGAGGGATTGACCACCTTTCCTATGAGGAAAGGCTGAGAGGATTGGGATTGCTCAGCCTGGAAAAGAGGAGCCTTTGGGATGACCTAGCACTTCCAGCACTTAAAGGGAACTCTTACAAGGAAGGTGGAGAGAGCCTGTTTACAAGGGCCTGGAGTGACAGGACAAAAGGGAATACAGAGGGTAGGGTTATATTGGATAACAGAATAAAATTCTTCCCTGTGAAGGTGGGGAGGCTCTGGCACAGGTTGCCCAGAAAAGCTGTGGCTGCCCCATCCCTGGAAGTGTTCAAGGCCAGGTTGGATGAGGCTTGGAGCAACCTGGGCTAGTGGGAGGTGTCCCTGCCCTTGGCATGGGGGTGGACAAAGACGGTCTTTAAGGTCCCTTCCCACCCAAATCATGATTATAGGATTTATTCTATCTACTGGGTCATTAACATTTCTCAGGCAGTTAAGCTGAAAATGAGTTAGTACCTTCAGCAAAAACTATGGTTGCATGAATATGACCAATTACTTGGGAAGAATAACTTTTGGGCTACAATATTCAATGACAATCCTAAAACCCCACACTATCTCACTCCATTTAGCTAACTGTAAGTGGATTTGTTGTTTTCAAACTTTAGGGAGCATCACATTCTCCTGCAAAAGTTCTGAAGACATAGACAACCAGCAAGAAGGATGCTTCAGAATACTTCAGACAAGGATGTTAGAGGAAAAGCCCAAAGATGCATTTTTCCAAGTGTACCGAATGTTTCTACCTAGAAGCTTCCTCTAAAACAGAAGAACAACCCTCTTAAGAGAGCAGCATAAGGGCTGTTTCCCTAAAACATGCTGTTGTCTAAACAACCATAATTATGAGCCCTCTCTCTCCTCCATTCCCTGTTCCATTCTGTCTGCCAAATAAGGATCATCTTTACTTGTTTATCCAGTATTCTTTCTTCTGTAGTTGAATAGTAGATAAAGCAAAAATATCATTACAATTCCTAGATTGGAAATAGATCTGCAAACTCATCTTCTGATTCTTCCACATTTTTAACTGAAGAATCATTATTCAATTGCTTTCTTTCAAATGCTCTTGCCTGACAGAAGACCAAAAAAACGGGAAGAGGAGGAAGAGTGCTCTACTTCTCCTTCTCTTCTGCTAATGCAGCAATTTTGTAAAATATTAACTTAATTTAGCACAAGACAACAAGGGCAGCCATTTGGTTCTTTACCTGCCCATGGTCAATGGAGTATTTCACTGCTGGACTCACAGGGCTCAGTGTGTCCCTCAGAATTCTGCCCTGGTTGCAGTGTCTACACTTGCTATTGCCTCACCTCCAATAACTCCCCAAGCAAAAAAGACTTAAGTTCTGGGCTGCACAGACCTCCTGGAGTCAGGAAAAGACCTGGCTGATTTGGAGGAGGTGCCCCCACTCCAGCCAAATGGTTCATTTTGAAGCACTCCATTTGTGCTGAACTTTTATGTTCAGTTTAGGTTGGATTTTTTCCCAAGTCAGAAAGGTCAGCTTTGACATACTCTGTAGGAAATGTTTGAATGTTTGACACAGAAATACTTCTAAATGCAATAATAAAAAGTTCAAAAGCATCAAACCAAGATGAACTACGTAGTCTGGTTTCAAATAAAACATTTATTTACTTAAAGCCACTTTTTCCCCCTCTTTCTTCCTTATCTGAAAAACACGGCAATATTGATTACGCACAACCAAAACAAGTTTTTCTGGACTTTGTTTCAACCACAAAACTGAACAGAAAATTTGCAAAATCCTATTCAGAAGACAATCAGGTGGTGATACCAGTCAAGGACCTGCATGTGTAAGTAAAGCTAGTTACAGGGGAAGCTGACTGCCAGATAAACAGAATTAGAACTGAACTAAACTAAACTCAGCTCAGCTTTTGTGTTGGCAATACTTCTACATCTGCACGACCTCTTCACACAAGGTCTCTCAAAAGAAACCCCCGAATTCAATTTGTGTTTCTCTTATTTGTGAAAGACCAAAAAAGAGACTTTTCCCCTTACCTGTGATCCATTCAAGGAGAATGTTGTTCTTTGCTTTACTGAAATAAAGGAAGCAGGCTCAAAGCACTGCTTGTTGCTTGCAGGATAGTAACAATTCCCTCATCTAGAGTATCATGTTCTTAGAGAAACAGATGCATCAAAAGCAGTGTGAACAACATGCTGAGGGAGGGGATTCTCCCCCTTTACTCCACTCTTGTAAGGCCCCACCTGCAGTGCTGCCTCCAACTCTGGGGTACCAACATCAGAAGGATTTGGAGCTGCTGGAGTGAGCCCAGAGGAGGCCAGGGAGATGCTCCAAGGTCTGGAGCCCCTCTGCTCTGGAAACAAGCTGGAGAGCTTGGGGTGTTCAGCTTAGAGAAGAGAAGGCTCTGTGGAGACTTCAGAGTCCCTTCCAGTGCCTAAAGAGGGTCCAAGAGAG
Source organism: Chiroxiphia lanceolata (assembly GCF_009829145.1). Taxonomy (NCBI): domain Eukaryota; kingdom Metazoa; phylum Chordata; class Aves; order Passeriformes; family Pipridae; genus Chiroxiphia; species Chiroxiphia lanceolata. Next base: position 6,688,037 of record NC_045643.1, on the reverse strand, counting down.
CTGGAGAGGGATTTTGGACAAGGAGGAATGGCTTCACATTGCCAGAGGGCAGGGTTAGATGGGACAGTGGTAAGAAATTGTTGGCTGGGAGGGTGGTGAGGCCCTGGCACAGGTTGCCCAGAGAAGCTGTGGCTGCCCCATCCCTGGAATTGTCCACGGACAGGATGGACAATTGGAGCAGCCTGGGATAGTGGGAGGTGTCCCTGCTTGTGGCAGGGGTGGAACTTGGGGGTGGTCTTTGGGGTTCCTTCCGGCCCAAACCATTACATGATTCTATGTCCTTACAGTTCTGTAACAGGTAGCTAATAAGATGAAAGTTACTAATAAAAGCCTGTAAGTCAAGCATACTTTTTCATAGGAACTGCAAATCTAGTTGAGAATTATATAGAGCAAAAATAAATCCCTAAGTCTCCCTCACTTTCCCAGTAGAGTCCATACTCCACATTTTTTGCTATTCCTTGTGAGTTCTGTAACACCAGTCCCCACTTAACTTCTGCTGTACCCCGTTACAAGAGCCTTGCAATCTTCAGTACTGTTTTGTTAAATGCAGATTGGTTTACATGTGGGTAATTTATCATTTAATTACTCAGTAATAATTGGAAAAAGATCAAATGATTGCTCCCTTTATAGATCAGATAATTAATGGTTATTTCTATGGTAATTTGTCAAGGCACAGCTGGAAGAATCAGACAACTATTCAGCTAAAGTGCACATAATCATTTTACCATTAACATAATCTGAGTGATACAACTATTTTTTCAATTATACACAGCTCTGAGAGCCCTTCTCCCCTCTCCAGCTACAAGGACCACAGTGAGTACATGTTTTTTTAAGTTGTCCCGGCGGACACCTGGAGGTGCAGTTTAGCAAGATACAAAATAAGTAAAACTAATCCTGTAATAGTGATATATCATTACATTGGAAAATTGAAACTGCAGTTCTGCAAGAGCCAGAAAGGGGAAGGGCAGACGGCAGAACTGTTGAGCTGAGCTGGCTCCAGTGCACCTCAGAGACTGCAACCCGTGATCACCAGTGGGAGGGTTTGTCTTCTACCACATGTAAGTCTTGATAAATAAAGCTTTCTGACTATTTATGTTTGTAACAAATGCATTTGGCACAAAGTTACATTCTACGAGTTCCTCCCATGTTTCATTTTATCTTCATTTTTTTCAGTTTTCAACTGCACCGTCTTACTTAGAAGAGATTTAAAAAGAGAGGTACATTCATTTTCTCTCCTGTGCCAAAGACAAATGTATTCAAACAACCTTCAGGTAAAAAAAAAAAAAAAAAAAAAAAAGACAAAAGACAATACCAGAATTATGAAAGCTACAAACACAAACTGAATGCATGATTCCAATGCAGTCATGCAGCCCCAGTAAAACTGAGCTCAGCTCTGCCCAGGCCACAGCCACCCAGTTAAAAACATACTGTCAGATCTACTGTGGCACTTCTCTGTACATATACGTTTAATACAGGGCTTTTATACACATATGCTCAACAAACTTTGAAACTACTTTCCAAAAAGCTGAGGATTGTAATTCATGTTTTCCACGTTACAATATTTACAGTATTCCATCACGAACAAAGGAGGAAAAAAGCTGCATATTCAAATGAAGTTTTACAGTGGGGAATTTACAGCACCAAACCTGGGACTTTGCACTTGCAGAGGTTCGAGTAAAGTCCTGCAAAAGATGAGCCTTTGGACTCTCCTAAAACAACAGGTGAGGTGTGAGGTATGAGCATGAGATGAGTTCATGCTCCACCTAAATATACTATTTACAACCTTTTACTACTGTAAGCACTGAGACGCAGAACTCACCAAGAATTTCATCTTCTTTAACTGCATTTCAGTAATAAATTTCTCTTCTACCTTTGTCTCTTTTTCAGTCAGGTCTCTTTACTAAAAAGCATGCAACAAATGTGATGAAGAGTTTGTGTGTGGAAATTAGACAAAGTACAAGAAAAATCTGAGTAAAACAATACATGGTTTTTTCACTTTTACAGAGACACAGATAAATAGTTGCAATTTGATCTTCGAAATGAGTATCCCATTTTTAAAAAGGGAAGAGTTATAATAATGCAATTTTTTTCTGGGTTGAAAGCACTTCATATTGGCAAAATATTAGTACAAACCTGGCATCAATATCTTAAATCCATATACGCTTCTACACTGGTGTCTTTTTATAATACTATTACTTAGGAATACAATAGGCCACTTGTACTTCTGAAGTGAGGAAAAAACCCACAACCATGCAGCAAAAAATACCAAATTAAAAAACAAACCCCCTCACATTATGCAATTCCTTAGGCCCTTCACGTGTGAAGGCATTTTATCAAATACACTGCTTTTCCATGCACGCTATATAAGAAACTTATATCTAAGTTCATATATTTTGAGCTTTTTATATATATAAAACTCAGCATCTGCTAGTCAGAGAAATTTCAGAGAAACTGGATGAGAGAAGACCAACACTGGGTTACACAAGTAATTCATCTTGTAAAAAAAAAAAAGATCATCATAAGAATGATTTTTTTCTTCCTTCCTTGAGCCTCAGCTCTATAAATTCTCATTCAGAGTGGAGTGTGGCCCATTAAAAGAAACAAGGCTGAGAGAAAAATCTGTTTAACAGATCTGTGTTCACTCTAAAATAATGCAAGAGCTGGAAAAGAAAAAGCAAGTCTATTAACTACAGCTTTAAACAGCACTAACCTTGGTCCTGTCTCTCTGGAAAACAGCAACTCCAAATAGTAGTACAAATAATACCTGCCACAGCAGTTAAGGCATGGAAAGCAGCTGGGCCTTGTTAAAACTTGATGTGATCTTGAAAGCATACAAAGCTTTAAAATAATTTTTGCAGGAAACAATAATCAAGATACAGAAGCGTTTGAAGAAACCCCACCAATTTTACTGAGCATCCTGTTCTGAACTAGTTCAGCAAGGTAGGCAGCACTGAAGACAAAGTTTTAGTTTAAGATCAAAGATCAGTTAAGGGGACAGGCAGTATCCAGCACTTCCATAGGCAGCCCTCCAATACTGGTGTCTGGTTGAAGGTCATAAGGACATGGGACGGCCCTGTCAGTGCACTGGCAAACTGGAGTAACGAGCTGGATCTCACCAGGGATCAAAGCAAGAGAAATAGGATGTGGTTCAACACCAAAAGTCAAGAGATTATGCAACTGCTAAGTTCTGGAGATGCAAACAGCTGGCAGCGAGTAACATTTTGCATGAAGACAACTGCTTCATGTGGCCATGGGAAAGGCTGCCACGGTCTGTGGCCGTACTTTCATGAGCAGCTCAATCAAAGCCAAGGTTTGTCTTTACCCATTTTCAACTTTAATGATCCCCATTTTTCCCTCACCAGCTCCAGGCCACACATTCCTGCCTCTCCTCTCCCCACAGGTGTCTCAGGTCCAGCTATGACTCAATTCAACTCACTATTGCAGTGGCTTTTTCCATTTTTTTTTTTTTTTTTTTGCTAACATGCCACAGAATCCCAGACCACTGGAGGCTGGACAGGAACTTCTGGAGGTCATCTGACCAACGCCCCTGCTCCAGCAGGGCCAGCTGCCCAGGATATCTCCAGATGGCTTTTGAAATATCCCTAAGGATGGAGACTACACAATCTCCATGGGCAACCAAGCACTGGTCACACTCACAATGAAAAAAGATTTCCTTTTGTGTTTATCTCTCATGTCAAACAGTCCCACACAAACAGGATCAGTGGAAGGTAAGTAGAGGGAGAGAAGTAGGACCTGCCTCTCTCAGCAGCAGAGAGCTACTAAACTGTCTCATGTCACCTGGAAAATAAAGCCTGGAAATGGATCAGATGAGAGGGGAAAGTATCCCTTATATGGCATCAAAATCTCTTAAAAGGTATATAAAATACTAATTAAATAAGTTTGAGAAGGAGGAACCCAAACTGGACAAAGTGCAAAGGAAAAAAAATGGTAAAATGCACTGTGAAATGGATAGCTGAAGTTACAAGAGGAGACTGACTTATTTAGCTTGATAAATCAAAGACTATAGGAAACATGAATGCTTACAGTATTATTTAGATTAAATTATAAAAGCAAGACAGCAACACATTAAAAATAATAGGTATCTCTCAAAATTAAACCTGAAATCTGAAAGATTAGTCAATAATGGGCATGAAAGGTTTTTACAAATCACTTTGATTAAAAATTAAAAACACAACCCCCTGTTTTTAGAAAGAAATTAATTGCTCAGATACAACATAAAGGTATCAAACCCTGTGGTCTGTACTGATACTGGAACCCAACACGAACACCTTTTCTGCATTCCTGAACTCACAGCACACTCTGCTAATAAAACAAGTGCAAGGCTGTACAAAATTTACAAAATTTCAAAGAGAACATGAGCTAACTCACAGATCTTTGCAACAGACACTTTCCAGGGACTGGTAAAATTTGCAGAATATATTATAAAAGTTCCTACTATCTATTTGTTCTCTGTAGACAAAGATCTGAACAACCTGTTCATGACCTCAACAGTTTAGGGACGTTTCCCCCCTCTCTTCCTGCTTTTTTTTTTTTGTTTTATTTCCTTTCTCTCCCTGCACTTTTACTCACCATACCAGAGCATTTGGAATGTGATTACCATTCCACAGTGAAGGTTGCAGTCCTGAATGCCTGCAAACCTTCAGTGAAACACTCAGTGAGATCCATTGCTCTTCCTCTCCTGGCTGAACATGTTCTCTGTGCACTCTGGGCAGGTGAGACCAGATATCCCTTCCACAAAACACAGCATCCAATTACCAAGAAGAACAGGGACTGGAGCCCAGGCTTCCCTCCAACATATTCACCTCCTCTCAAGATAACAGCAGTTGCAGGAAGAGCAGCAAGGGAAAATGTGGAGCTCTGAAGAAGGTTCTTTTCATAAAGAGTTGGATTTTCTTCCAGGTTGTGAACTTCTTTGTAAATGGGTGTATTCTGCAGTAGAACTGCAGACCTGGTGTGCTATAAAACATGTTAAATTCTTTGGTGAACAGAGATATACAAATATAAAACTTTTCCATCAGCAAGGTAGGCCCGTATATTGTTGGCATTTTTGGTTGAAGCCATAAGGTTTAGGAGAGAGGAGTAGGAATGCAGAAACATTGAAGATTCACCAACATCATGTCCAAAAACACCTTAAATAGCAGACATGGAAGTAAATCCATAGCACGTCCTAAAATTTTCTAAATAAAAAAATATTTACACAAGTAACACTGAATCCAAGTTCATTTTATATACTATCACTGAATACAAAGAAATTTATTCTTTTTGTAAGTCAAGCCTTCAGCAATTGCTGAGCAATAGTAGAGAGCTCACTCTCACAAGTGTATACCAACTAATTCTTTAGAAGACATTTAAGCATTATATGATACACAGTAACAAGATTATTTTTCCAAGGGAAACTTCTCAATTTTCATTTAGCTTGCAAATCCCCTTCCTTTTTTAATAAAAGTAGGAGCCAACAAATCAAGAAATTTAGCACTCACTTGCAAACTTCTTTTGTGGTTCCTTTCATCATAAAAGGAGAGTGAAATAGCAGTGTTCACACATTAAATTTGGGGGGGGGTAGAGATTTGAACCAAACTTCCACAAACCCTCAAGATGCTTTTAAACAACACAGCCAAAGTATTCATAAGAGCACTCTCATCAAGGACAGCAGCCAGAAAATGGACTTCACAGGCTGGGCAAGCAGAGCTGATGCATCACGTGAGCCCTGTTTAGTCCCGAGTCTGTCAGAGCTGGGACACTCACCGGCTGCAGCAGTCCCTGGCTGAGGATGCAGTTTTGCACGGTTGAGTTTCACCTCCTTGCCTCGTAATCCGTATGAAACAGGAAGTCCTGTCTCACAAGAACTTGAAGAAAACCTGACTCCATCCTCTTGGCAACACCCTGAGGGAGGTTAGGTTCAACACACAGTATGTGGATCTGCCTGCTGAGACCTTTTGGAAGGTAAAAGTGGATCTATCACAGAATTTATGGATGATGTAATAAACTGGTCAACACAAAATTTTCATCTCAGACACCTCCTCCTCCCAAAGCTAAAAATAATAATGATTACACATCATTCAAGTGAAACTTTTCTCAAACTGTGGCAGCTTGACAAGAAACGAGCATTTTCCATTCCACAAAGAATGGCTGGATACCTCATTCCCAGTTACTGAAAATATGCCTTCATGGAAATATTAAATAGTTCTTTGGATCCATTTAAATTCCTGATCGATTTTTCTTGTATCATTTTTGGTAAGCTGTAAAAGCTTATCTCTTTGTCCATGTGTGAACTTGCTGAAAGTGCCACAGAACGGACACTGACTGACCTCTGCAGTAAGACTTCCACTTCCAGTAATCTTTTTCAAAACCTTAGTCAGGAGTGGTTAATTCTGTGGGACTCAACACACAACTGCAAAACCATCATTTTTCTGAATCTGAAGCAAAACTATCACCTGGGAACACCATCTGTGGAGCCAGTTAGCTGACAAATTTCTTTTTAATTATAATAACCCATCATTAAACCAGAGATGGAATATTTAATATAGTACTTTGTATCCAAAATGCAGAGCTAACCAGATGCCCCCTCATCCTGCTGAAGTTAAATACCCATTTTTCTCCTTACTAAATCATAGCAACAAACTTGAAGATTGTCAAAGGTTTATCTTTTTCAAACTAACTGAAAGAATCAGAGGCTGAATCCTAATAAAATATTTGCTCATTTATTTCCACTTGCAGGATTACTTCTACTTAACTTAAAGATGTTCTTGCAGATACCTTAAGGGCTTCATCCACACAGTACTTTCAAAGCAAAAAAATAAGATGAACATCCCTCATTTTCTCTTCTTCCAAAGGAGAACTGCAGTTTAGGAATTTTAGGGAGAATGCTTCCCTTTAAAGTATTTTGTGAATCCTATTTCTAGACACTGAATGATTTCTTAGTTTATTTATTTCACAAGTCTGAGAACTCAGGAAGATTACCAAGTTCATTAAGCTCACATACTTCCCATGTATTAATTAGGTTTTCCGCTTGGTTTGAGGATTTAAAACATGAGCATGTTCCACAGCAAAAACACAGTGTCAAATTAGTATGTTTAAGACTTGCAGTCAGTACCAATTACAGTATAGGAGAATTAACAACATCTTTATTAATATATTAATGTAATCTGATGCATTAATGCATTTTGATGGAAAACTATCAAAGGCCTGAACTGAATTCATGTAGTTTTCAAATACAGCCTCAAGCTCACTTTGAAATTTGAATAAAGATCTCGCAGGAGGCTTCCTGAACTGATAAGTACTAATTTCTTATTTTATGGTCAAGTTTAGGGCGATCTTTGGTTCACAGAATGACACCATAACTGAGGTCAGAAGGGCACTCTGGAGATCATCCAGCCCAAGCCTCTGTTCACAGCAGGGTCATACAGAACGGGATGCTCGGGACCATTGCCAGTCACATGCTGCGTATCTCCACAGTCCATGGGAACTCTGCAGCCTCTCTGGGCAAACTGCCCCAGTGCTTGACCACCTCAACATGAAAAGGTTTGTTCCAAGGTTCCCAAGTCTGTCTGTAACTCAGTTCAACATGCCTTTTTCAAAAATGTCTGCACAACTTGTTTCATGTCCTATAGCTGACTTTCAATGCAAAAAGATAAATTTGACCGAAGTTTCTTCTACAGTACCTGTGAAATTAGAGTATTTTGGGCTCATATTGATAAATCATATTGATATACGTATTCAGACTCAGACTCGTGGTATTTATCATCAGTGATAGTCTAGAAACTTCCATAACTTGGAAATGCCAGTTAATTAGCAAGAAGATTTCACACTGTAATCATGAGCACTGTCAGAGCCTGTATTTCAATAGAGCCAACAACCAAACAAAGATTTTAAAATGCCTATTGACCTTTTGAGCTGCCATTTTCCCCTCCTCCCTGTTAAAAACCCTATAGACCTTTCTTTTGCACCTTCACAGAGCAAACAAAGCAAAGAATATATGAACTTACACAAAATAAAAACAGTACCCACCCCTATTAATGCAATCTCTATCTAAACCCTAGTCAGCTAAAATGGCTACTCAAAGTGCTTAAAGATTTTCTGCCTCTCTCCCAGATCAGTGCGTTGGAGACCAAGCCAAAATTTTCTGGGAACTTATTTATGAATCATCTTTTAAAAATTAATCACCTCAAGATTTTGCTGTACCTGTTACCCCCCTCTGGATCAAACACAAGTCCTCTTTCAGCTTCTGAACTGCCAAAATGAAGTCTCCTGGTTCACTATTAAATGTTCTTATAACTTTCCCTTGGGGACATCAAGTTTTGCAGTTCACATAGAATATTTTGATAGTCACTATAAAGCATAAGGAATTGGACAAGTAGCTCTAATTTTCATGAAAATCCAGATGATAACTTGGTGAATACAGTTCCAATGCAGTAACTAATAAAGAAGTTGAAAGTCTAATTTGTAATATGCTTTCACTGCATATTAAAAAAGCCAATCTGTCAAACAAAACCCTTTTTCTTATAAATCATACTTTGAAATAGTCAGAATATTTTGTAAAGCAGCACAAACATTCCACGGTAATCCTGTATTCCTGTACCAAGCTAAGTATTCCATCAATAAAAATCACAGAATTTTATCTCCAATTTCATTACACTTAAATGTCTCAACATATTGAATTTGTCTACAGAAATATTCTTCCAGTCTTCGCTCCTTGCATTCAACTAGAAGCACTGTCCTTCAAGCGCTGACTTTCCTGCAATAAAAAGAGATTTTATATCTCCCTTACTTTGTTTCCCTGCAATACATCAGGATGGGAGACAATAGGTACAGTGCTATAATTTGATTTCCATTTGATTCACAGCATACTTAGGTCAGATGTTGAAAGCTTGAAAGTATGGACACATTAGAAAGCTGATAATCTTATTTTTAAATCTCTCCTGTTAGCTATGTACTTCTCCCTAGACATCCTGCAGTCAACATTAAAAATAAATGTATTTGGATTACAAAGGCACCAATCCTGGTTCTGTCAAACCCCTCAGTGTGAGTCTTTTTTCCTGGCAGGTGAATGCCTTCAACCTTTCATAAGCAAATGAAGCAAGAGCCCTGCAAAGTCTCCCTTAGTGTTTATTTGTGCAGAGAGCAGTTCAGCCTCTCCATTTTGTTTGCTCACATGTCCTGTAAAGAGATCTATATTATATCTCAATAATAAACAGGATTTGTGACTCTTTCTGGAGAGAACTGCTTTTATTATACAGCCACATGCAAAGGAAAGCAAAAGATATTGTATTCCAGCTGCAATTAAGAATGCTTTGGGCAAATATCATCATGATAATACTATTTCACACACACACAAAAAAGAAATCTGAGTACCACTAAAACCCCGCACCAAAACACCCAAATCCCAACCACCCCGACAGAGAAAAGGATGACAGCCAATACAGAAGGCAGGGTGACTAGTTTGATCTGTAAGCAAGTAAATTAAACAGCTTAAAATCAATATTACTTTTATGCAACTGTATTGCAAAGCTTCCATATGGCCACACACCAGCTACTGACTCACAGAATATTCAATATTTGATACCGGCGTTCAGATCACAATATTTTTTACTGATTACACATTACCCTGCAGGAATCAATCTCACCAGCTTCAGAAAAAGATAATGCAACTTTTCTTATAAAAGCAAATTAGTGGCTTGTGGCTCTTTCATTAAAAGGTTTTAATTAAATTTGGATTTAAATACAGACTTAAGCATAAACCTTCCTATTTCAAGACAGTGATGACTACATTTAGATTAAGTTAATTTTATTAGAAAGTATGTCTCAATTAATGAAGCAGAAACATTAGACCTTTATGCAGAATTTAAAAACCCCCAAACTATTACAGTGACTACAATTACCCAAGTGTCTCACAGAACAGCGTCTGCAAATTTCAAAAGGAAAGGGAACCGTGTTTTACAGATCCTGACAATTGTGTTGTAGCAAATACTTGGCATTAAAGCAAAGCAACCCAACCATTTCCTTAACTCTTACCTCATAACTCTCAACCAAATGTGCTGTTATAAAATTACAAATGAAGAAAGGTAAAATATTAAGATGTGAAGACATGGAAGAAGTTTCCCGTTCTGCATTCTTTCCTACCCAGTAGGCATTGGGCATTACATGAAGGAGAAGAGGAAATGAAGCAAGGAATGTAATAAAAATTGCAAAGTCCTGTGGCAATTCTTCTGGTTCTACCATCTAAAATTTATTTTATCAACTCCTTCAGCATTCTGTGTTAAATGTAAAGGAAATTTCAAATCACTACGACCATTCAGACTTCAAAAAAGCACAACAAAATCACAACAAAACAACTGAGGAGTGATCAAGGTACCAGCCTGAGACCTTGTACATTCAATAGATGAACACAGTCAACAATAATGGTCTCTCCTGGCCTAGAGGCTTTCCAGCCAACACTTCACTTCTTTTGTAAATTTGCTGGGAAATAAGGTCCCTCTGTGACAATTATTCCCTGCAGACAGTAATTGAAACAGAACAGTGTTTGAGAGGCTCAGTTATAAAGTAAGGACAGTTATATTTGTATTGCACACGTTGATTACTTTGCAAATTGATGAACTTCAACTGCTGAGAAGCACTGCCACTGGAGCCATACAAGATGACACAACAAAGCCTGAAATACTACGTATTCTTCATTCTTACTACACAGAAGGCTAAAGAACAGAGAGAAAACTAAATAAAATGTAAAATACTGTAGGAAGTGATCATATTTTTAAATCACTGCCACCATCACTAACATCATACATACACGAGCAAGTGCATTCCCATTAGCAAAGACGCTCAGATGAGGAAATAACCTCCAATTATTTAAATAACCTTCGTACTTGAGGGGGTTAGGATTTAATCAGGGGAACCACACAGTACCACTACAAACCATCAATAAAGGTGAGCCTCAGTGGTCAGAGGTACTTAATGAAGACATCCATTCCCTGCCACCCTTTTAGAGGATCCCAGCAAAGGTGATGGCGCTGCTCGTGCTGTGCCTGCACTTGCCTGAGCACAGCCTGGAAAAACGGCCAGAGGGTGGAACAGCTCCCAAATGATCCTGAGATCTGTTCAGTTCTGAAGTTACAGCTACATGAAGTTTAAAGAATACTGTTCTCATCACTGAGCCTTCTGGAGTGGGGTTTTCCCCCCTTTGTTTTCGTACCCAAAGACAGACATCTATTTTGAAGCAGCTGAAAATTGCACTGAAGTTTGTCATCCTTAGTAGACACAGTAAGAGACTAAAAAAGAAAAAGACGAAAGATTTTCTTTATGCTTCCACTTTAAAGAGATCCTCCTTCTGCTGTAAGCACATTGGCATTTTCTTTCTTATTTAAAGAATGTAATTGACTGTAGAACATCAGCAATCTCATAAAGTAATAAAAACACTCTGTGGAAAAAGCAAGCTGTTTGCTAACACTACAGTTCCCACAGTGGGAGAGAATATGGTCAATATTTCAAAGAAGTAAGATCGAGCACAACCTAAGCTATATTTGGATATATCTTTTTATATATAAATACATATATAATTATACATAAAGTGTATATATATAGCGACAGGGCAAGGGGGAATGGCTTCACACTGACAGGTTTAGATTAGGTATTGGGAAGAAATTCTTCCCTCTGAGGGTGGTGACGGCCTGGCACAGATTGCCCAGTCAAAAGCAGTGACTGCTAAGTAAATATTAAAAGCATTAAGCACAGGAATTTTGTATTTTAAATACCATTCCAGCCATGTAGTATGACTGGAATATTTGTTGGAGAACAGTTACAGCGCTATGGCTATTCCACTTGGCTATAAGTGTTCCAAAAATTATGGGATTCTCAACATCCCTTTGGTACTGCATAGTATTGTTTAAGTTCTCTATTTCAAATGTGCCCCAGTACGAGCATCTGCAGTTAAAAAGCGATCAAGGAATTAAGTACAAAGATCAGCTTTGGACAAGGAGTTGGCAAAAATACTGGACGAACAGAATACATTATTCAAATTAAAAAAACCAAAAACATACCCCTCCCAAAAAACTAATGAAGGTTGTTAAAAATAAATGACTAAACACTATCTGTATATGAAGTATACAGCATTGATTCCTGATGATATGTGAATCTTACTAATTATTAATGCATCTTGAATAAAGATTTTAAAAGTCTGAGAAAAGAAAATGTTATTTGGCAATATTTTGTGGTCTAGGACACTAAAACTACTTTCCTGGGGAGAGTGAGTGCAGACAGTAAAACCAAATCAGTTTTATTCCTAATGTACATACAAACTTTAAAATGGGTCTTTCTCTAATTGGGAAATATTTTTCTTTTAAAAAAAAAAATCATAAACTATCATTCTGAAGATCTCTCAATGATAGATCATGATAAAGTTACCAGATGACTGCAAATACATACATATATATTTATATATATACACATCATTATGAATTTCTGTATCTGTCTCCAATCTAAACAATCATTTCATATTCTGAAAATAAAACACTGGCACCTTATCTTGTTAAATGCAAAAAAGCTGCTGTATTCACCATCCTTCTTCCAGCAAAGCCTGTCACATTTCATTAAACAATATAATACTGCGATGTGCTCAGTAATAAAAAAGCAATAAAATTTCATAGTTTAATTTCTTCTGGGGAAGACACTCCTGATTTATGTAGCCTTTCCTACAAAAAGTGACACCTAATGGAGCACACAATTGATGTACATCAAGATGGCCAAATTGTTTGGGTTTAAGAACAGCTTATCTGTGTAAGGTTCTATCTTAAAAGCAACAGTTCACCTAAGACAAAGAGTTACAGAAAGTTAAAAAGCAAATTTTTTTGTGCAGATAAACTGTATCATGTATTTTAAATATAAATCTTGACACCCAAAGATTTGTTGTGGCACTTTGTTGGTGGTTTAAGCTTTTGTTTTTTTCAATAATGCTCCATTTAACAACTTAATAGACATGAAAAAGTTGAATACACAAATATGTTTTGCCTTCTATTTACATACAGCCAAAATATCTTCTATTTATATACAGCACTAGATCCACAATAATCCCTACTGATCAACAACACTTGAATTACTTGTGTCTTTTATACTTCTCTACACAATAATTAGCATGTTATTGCCATTTTTGAAAAGCGTTCTTGAAGTACTGGATTCCTAAGCTATAATCCAAAACATGGAACTAAGTCTGACACAATCTTCCTTAAGAAAATCCATTATAAAAGCTCAAGTGGACTTTAAATGTTAAATTAAAACCAAGCTGAATAATTGACAGCAAATATCCTACCAGCTTTGCTTTTCTTTTATCACAAACATTTCTTCTTTGTTGAAAAAAATAATTGTAAAATGGGAAAACCTGACACAAAGGTAGCCTGAAAATAAGTACATTCATCCCTTTTGTCCTTGACAAAGAATCACAGAGTGGTTTGTGTTGGAAGGGACCTTAAAGATTATCCATCCCATTCCATCCCACTGCCATGGGCAGGGACACCTTCTACCATCCCAGGTTGTTCCAAGTCCCATCCAACCTTCCCTTGGACACTTCCAGGGATGGGGCAGCCACAGCTTCCCTGGGCAGCCTCCCTGCCTTCCTCCTTCTCTGTGCCAGGGCCTCCCCACCCTCACAGGGAAGAATTTCTTCTGAGCAGCTGATCTTCCACTAATATCTAATCTTCCTGATATCTAATCTTTGCCCCTTTACCATCTCTAGTCCCATCAGGATTTTAACTTCCCTTCACATCCTGTCCTCAGCAGGAGACAGCAGGCCTGCCAAGAAGCAAACTGTGTGATTTGGGAACCACACGGCCTGTGCCCTCAGGAGGGGAACCACTGGGTTTTGCTTATTCCGATGGAAATAGCTTATTCCGACGGAATATTGCTTATTCCGACAGAAATTCCAGTTTGCCTTCCAAATCCAGCTGGAACTACCCAGCAGATCCAGCCTCTGTGGGAAGAGGAGGAGGACAGACAGCACTCCCCAGGCGTGACGGCCCCTAAGCCTTGTTTCCAAAGGCTAAAGATCTCTCATCTCACCCACGCTTTTTCCTAATGATCTGGAAAAGGAGGAGACCGCTGGGAGTGGGAATTTACACTGAGGGTTTCATTCTGCTTTTTTAAGTGGAAAACAATAGATGGTAGAGCCTTACTGTGCAACTGTAGAAAACAACGACCTGCTGTAATTCTACAAATAAAAGTCTAATGTAGCACTTAGTATTCTCTCCCCAGGTATCTCAAAAAGCCTACACCCACTCAAGCCTTTTTGCTTTAAACTGTGATGAAATATTTTTGAGAATTTCAACAAAAAAAAAAAGGAAAATACTAAATGCATCAAAAAGTTACAGTTAAGTGGCTTGTATTTTATCATTATTGCTGCTATGAGCTCACCATCCCAGCTTTCTAGATAGTTCTTTGAGGACATTAAGTACCTGATTATATTAGATATGGATGCTTTTTATTTAAAAGGCATTTCAGGGAATGACAGGAACAACCTTTAAAAAAATCTTTCTGAAAGTGAAATATTATTTTTTTTTCCAGTCTTCCTCCCTTGATTTGAGAAGAGTAAAATGTTACCAAGAGGTATTGGTGAAAGAACTGTACTGGTGTGATAAACTTGCTTTATTATTAGCACAGATTTGGTATTTGTCTGTATTGATTTTACTGAAATTCTCAGTATTTAAGGTGTCAGAAACATAAAAACGTGAAGCACTGATGAGTTCAGACTATAGATTATCAATACAAGTGCAATAATCATCTTCCTTGAACATTTCTTAATGTGTGTAGGAAAATACTAGCAGAATTTTCACTTGTTTATTATTACATGGGTTGTGTAAAGATCTAGCTAAAACGTACATAGCTAAAAAGTACGTTGTAAAAATAAAGTGCTTAATCAGAAGTGAAACACAGCACAAGCTCTTTCTACTTTTGCTACAGAAGTTCTTTTTTCCAATCTCTTCCACAGAAAAACACAATCATTTTTAGTGGCCAGCGCTGAATTCAGGTAGTTGATGCATCACTCAGTCACTGATATGAGAAGGAAAAATCAGCTAAGTACATCAATAAGTGCCACAGATCAGTAGCTACAGTGACAGCAACTACTTGGAGCAGCTCAGTGCTCCTCTGGCCCAGTCACTCTACTCTTTAAACAATCTGGAAGTACGTTATGCAGGAACATTCAGCACTAAATCAGTTTGGTCATGCAATGCATAGGTATTTTTGCTTGAAAGAGTGTTCTGGTATCCCTGTAAGCGTAGATTTATACCTACCACACTTATCCTGAACCCTGGGACACTGCTGTCTGGATACTATCAGGGAATTTTGGAAACGCCCACCTCAGGCACAGTGAGTGTCAGAAAATGAAAGCACAGCTACAGTAATACAGGTGCTAGTTTTTAACTTCCACTTTCTAACATCTTGTCATTGTGTAGTGAAATCGAGGAGCGGAATAAGATTCATATTCCACAGTGCAAAGAAAAGCAAAAATTGAACTCAAAACAACCTTGAACTGAAATGACTGAAGAAGTAAAATTGAGCATCCAAATGTGTCCACAACCCCCTCCCAAGTTATACGCATATAACAGCAACTTTCAAGAACAGAACCGCTTGATTGCTTGATTCTTCGGGGTGGACATGGAGCAACCATCAAGTGATTAATTAGTCTTTAATCTGCATGCTGAAAGGCTATTTTGCGAATCTATGATTTTAGCTCATGTTTCCCTCAATACTCATTGCACTGCTTTATCTCAAAATAATTTGGGTCCCTTAGTGCATTGTTGCAAACATTAGCAATAATTTTCACCAAACACACTCAGATCACTGGTATTTGCCTCTCCTTTGTGCCCACAACTGCTGCTGAGAAACTGCACCAAACAAGTACCAGCTGAATAACTAAACCCTCTTAAAAAAAGGCTTCTTTCAAGAACCTTCTGTCCCTTTGAAGAGCTGCAATTGCTCACCACCACTGCTGCCATGTGAGATGAACACAGCACGTGTTACCTCTGTGCCACACACAAAACACACATAAATTACTGAACATTAGGAAATGGAACTGTTGTCACCACACTGCATCAAAGCAATCATTCCCTTGCTACTTTCCAGATTATAACTAAACACTGCTATTAAACGGCTGTCATTTAACTAAATCAGTCTGCTGTAAGCCAAAAGAATGAAGAAATGATGGAAATAATTTCCAATCACTAATCTGGCAGTGAGGAGCAAACCAGTGCATCCGTGTGGAGATTGACACCTGATGATCGTTTGCTTCCAGCCAATTACTATTTAATGAAGCACAAAACCACAATGATGGAACACACACGGGTGATTGCAGAGTACGTTTTCAGTATCATTATTGAATAATTAACGTTAAGATGACTCACAGAACAATTTCAGCATGGAGAAACAAAGGTAACGAGGACTTTCAATAACACAATGCCTGCTTGGGGTGTAACAACAACGGATTGGTTTTGCTCCCATGATCAGCACTTAACCAGCACTCCTCATCCACCAGGAACTCTCAAACACGCTTCCCTGGGAAGTTGTGATTGTCAAGGGATGCACTGACACGTATGCTGACATTATTTAGCACTTCACAGTTAGGAAATTAAAACCATATTAACACCCTAATTAACAGTAGGGAGTTCAAAGTCCTGTTGGAGATATAGGTTTTACAGAATCGTTAATCCAAGAAAAAACTACAGTGCACGCTTAAACTTTTTGCCAGATATTAATTGCAATCTCAATTTTCCCTTTAATTTCCATCTCTTTTTAGGTTGCCAAGATATTTACCTTTATGGCAAAAAAGTAGCTCCCATGAAGTCCCACCCATCGTCCTCCACAACTACATCCTTTTCATTTCATTAGCCAAACTTTTGACAGCATCCACATACAGAGGTCAAAAAGTGAACCCCAAAAGTGAATAAAATGTCAGGTTTGATATATTTAAAAAGAAAAGCTGCATTTCTTTTTAAGCAGTTGACAGTAAACGCCCACAATATAAACCCAGCAGCACAGCTAAATGTATGGAACTGATACAGTAACGTGGCCGCTTCACACCCATCTGGGATGGACACCAGTGCCCGATGCTCGGTACTGCACTGCATTTACTCCTTGTGAGCGTGCAGAGGTACAAGGGTTTGGGAAGAAATTCATTGTATCACGATCCTCCGTGTTTGTTGCAGTAAATAAAACACTGTTCTGGTGTCACCTCGGGGGGTTCACACCTTGCGCTGCCTCTGTCGGGGAGTCCCGGGGCCGCTTTGGGGGGGCGTGGGGGAAAACTCGGACTGGATTTCCACTGGAAAACGGAATGGGGGAAAACACGGATGGGATTTCTGCCGGGGTACGGAATGGGGGAAAACCCGGTCGGATTTTTCCTGGAGTCCCGGATGGGGGAAAACCCAGACTGGATTTTCCCAGAGCACGGAATGGGGGAAACCCGGACTGGATTTTTCCCAGAGTATGGAATGGGGGAAAAAAAAAAAAAAAAAAAAAAAGGTTGGACTTGATGATCTCAGAGGTCCTTTCCAACCCGGTTGATTCTATGATTCTATGACTTGCCTGTCTATCTGTCTTTGTCTAACTTTTTCCAGCTGGATAATCCCAATTGCTATTAAAGTTGACAAAAGACAATGATATTATTAATGAAAGTAGCTACACCATGTTAGACTGTTCATTACAGGCTCCTAGCTAACTTCAATTAATTGCATGGCTGCTATGCCTAAAAAGACTGCCCACAGAAAGAAGGCTTGGGGGGCGGGGGAAGGAGGTATTTTTGACTTTTTGCTGTGAGGTGCTCAATCCATCATTTTCCTCCTCAGTTGTAAATAAAATATTGCTTAAGAAAATCCCCTTTTAGATTAGCTGTGTGTTTTCTTCTAAGCACAACCTATATTAAATTACACATCTGTATTTGCCTTTTCAGACAGCTTCTGATACAATGAAGGTTTATATCCTGTCTTCAACAATACTGTGTTTGGTTAACAGATTTAATTTTATACAAAGCATTTCTAAATAGAATACAGAAACAGCAATATCATCACAACCCACTGCTTAGGCACCCTTCTCCTGCCCTGCTGTTTCCAGGCTGCTCTCCCTCCTACCCCCAAACCTGCAGAACCAGCCTGTGCAGTTGAGTTAAATGTCTCCAAGGACTCTCAAAGAACTGACTCCCTCCTGGCTTTCTGACCACTTTCTCTTCATCTGAAACTGCAATGACCTCTCCTGCTTGACTGAGCTGTTCCTAAACTATTAATAATTCACACTTTAAGTCCTCTTTCTCACCCAGGATATCTCCCTATGAATGCTTTCCATACACTGAGCTCTGTGCTCCCTATGAACATCTACCTTTGCAATTCATACAGGCATGTAAATGGAATGAATGGTTGCACTTCATTAGAGACTCTTCATTACTGACACATCCAAACACAACTGCACTTTAAAACCCCTGGCCTTCTGTCCCAGCTTTGAGATTTAGCAACAGATCCCCAAGAGAAACCACAGCTTTGCCCGACACAACAGGGACATGCCTTTTTATACCAGTTCCTGACATCTAATATCTTGCTCTCTTTCAGCCCAAATTTAGGTAAAGGCTGAAGAAATTCAAGTTGTTTCTTGTAACAAGTGCTTCAGTTATTCTATCCTATTCCTACAAACATTAAACCCAATAGTCTCTCAAGTACAGTAAAGCAGGGAAGCTTGAGTTGCTCCCAAGAGCCCTATTCCTTCCTTCACTTCACCTCACTTGTAGGTTTTTGCTAATTCAGAAAACTCCAGCTGAATTTTGCTTTTTCTGCCAGTATGATCTCATGCCTCATGATCTTGCCGTGACCTCAGACCATCCTCTGTGTTGTACTGTTACATGGTTTTTACATTGCTGCTACCTTTGACTGAGTGTTTCAGGCCCTGAACAATTTATTGATAGAGATACAGCTTCTGTCCCAAACAACTTGTGTGAGCAAGTCACAAATTCTGGCTTTCTTTCTCTGTACCTTCTAACATTCATACCATTTGGAGAAGGCCTTTTCTCCCTTGTAATGTTTCGTGATGGTCTTGCTGAAAGAGTATGAAAAGTGTTACAACTTTCTACAAACGTAACACTGCTGTCTCTTGGGTCTGCCACTTAACTCATTTGCTGTTCTCTCCTCTGCATCCTTCATTTTAATCGATTTATCTATTTTTAGGAACAGGCAAGAAGCAGTAGTTCCGAGTTCTGTACAAGTCTTTTGCCACCATATTCAGTTATGCAGCTGTACTAATTACTGTACCTTGGGTATACATCGCTAAGTTCAATTAGCTTTTGTTAACTTCGCAAAAAAACCCCATCAACTAAATGTTTCAGTGGATAATACTCAAACTGGCAACTCAAACTAGCAGTCAGCAGCAGGTGGGTTCTGCATTAAGGACAAGAGTTTCCAGACTGAAGCCTTCGAGAGTTCTTAAGAAAATATTTTTTTAAATGCCTTAGAAATGCACTAAAATACTTAAACTGTGGATAAAGTATAAACACAAGTATCCCTGCATGTTTGACAGTCAACAGCTTTCAAATTTTGATTTATCTCTCTGCTTTGAGACCCTGAGAAACACTCACACCCACACAGGTCACAGGAGCAGCTCTCTCTTTTTTTTTTTTAATACAGTGTTTTCCTAATTGTCTCTTGACCCCATCGTTTATGCCAGAAATGCTACACCAGTCAGACAGAAAGCACAAAAGCCAAGGCACCTAACAGGGACCACTCTCCTCTCTTACTGATTTTATTATTCACTGCAAACCCCACCAGAAATAGTGAAGTTACTGACATGTTCCAGGATGGGCTTCTGCACTCATTCCACAAGAGATCCCAGAGTCAAAATTTCCAGAGTTTCTGCTCTTACTTAAATTTTTCATTAAAAAACCACCACCACCAAAAAACCCCAAACCACCACCACCAACAACCACCCCAAAACACCCAGTAAATTGCAGCGCCCCCATGGCAAGGCAGTAACGTTTACGAGAAATGCCAAGGCAAAAAATGTTATTTTTCATTTTTTTTATCAATATTTTTAACTTGTGGTTCCGTGATGGTTTTCCTCACTCAATTTTGCAACCTTGGGACTTCCCACAGAACGGCAGATCTAATTTTGGACAGTTTTCACCAACATACTTCTTTCTGAGCACCTTCAAATTGAAAAAGCCAGTACTGGAAATGGAACAAGCAATCGTGTTTGGACAGACTTTTAATATTTACTAACATTAAAAACTACCATATTTACACTTCCTGATCACAAACTCATTTCCATTCCATACTGGAGTACACCCAGCCAGGTGCATCACTAGAGCCAGTGCAGGCATCAGACACTGAATTTGTATTTAATAAGCAATGGTATATAAACCTTTCAATAATCAGGGAAGTTTCCAGTTTCCTCACTGGAAGTGACTTTGATATGTCAGAGCTAATTTTTAAGGCTATTTAGAGGCATTTTTTAAAGAAGGAGCCTGAGTAACCTTAACTTCAAAACTAGATTTTCTAGAACAGGTTGGACTGAACACCTCTTTCTGTCCTTTCTAGTCTAAATTATCCTGTGACTCCATAACAACACCACAGCCACAACAGAGGGCCTTTGGACAGCAATAATTGTGTCTGTTACATAAACTGGGTGAAATGAGACATTATAAACATGGTTATTTTCTTACACAGGTAAGCTGTATTAATTTTATTGCATGCACATCTGCTCTTTATTGTTTCTCTGTGTTTTCTTAAAACAGGCTATCTACTTAATGGACTAAAAACAACATTAAAAGCAACTTGAAATAAAATATTTCATTCTAGTAATTGAGAAAAACAAAATCTTTCCAAGCCACAATCCACAGTAATTGCACCTTAAAATTCAGACACACATTAAATTATAAAATTGACTCTCTTTTTAACAAAGTTCTAATACGTGGAACACTTAAATATGGTATCATATGCAGTCCTCAGACTTCATTAGTTTTAGGAAATATGAATTTTAAATATTACATATATATTTATATCACTAGCTCTCCTTGCAGAATAACAGTGGCTTTGATAAATAGCTTTGTGAGGAGTGATTCTGAGTGCTGAACTGTTCCAATGGAATGCAGGAAAAATAGAAACCATCACCACAATGTCAGCTTCTCACACTTCCGGATTCAACTATATCGAGTCTTCATGAATGTTGGATGAGGACAGCACACGGCTGCAAAAATGACATTAAAAGCTTTCAAACTGTTCAAACAGCACAGTTAATAAGTGTTAGCACTGGTCTACATTTTGGTAGGTTACACTGAATTTCTTATTAAACAAGCATTATATTACTGGGAGGAAGCCACTCTTTTGATAATAAGTAGTGGAAGACACATCAACAGTCTATTAAAGGATAAAAAGAGGAAATGAATAACTGAAGGTCTTTTAAATCACTCGTGTGCCATTTTGATGCATTTGATGTGGTACTTACTTTAAATTCTTTATTTCATAAAGTACACGAAGTGCATGATTTAAAACAAATTTCCTAAGAGACTGATTTGCTCCTTTTCCTCTGACCCACTTCATGATTAAAAGCAGCAAAGCTATGGGATCATAAAAGGACATGTTATCTGAAACTTGCTACCTTTGCATATCCTTTACATTAAATTACTTCATTAGTGAAATTTCTATTCACAATCACAAATACACTTTCCTTAACAGTTTTAATGATTGCAGGACTGAATGGTTGGATTTTAAAGCTGGTGCTTAATAAAAATCCTAAGTGACCCCTAAGGTCCACAACGTTACTGAGCACAGATTTACTGAAAAGTACTCATTAAGAAATATTGTATATTCTAGAGGTGATTTGTTAATCTGCTTACAACTGCACACATATGCAGGTATCAGTTTGTGAAAATCAGCCTTTGCACCTTGCTTTGTGGAGTTCCATTTTCAGAAAAGACAGCAATAAGCATCTCTTTGCTGCCAACACAGCACTTGAGCTGGGGATTAGCGGAAATCAAACTTATGTGAGAATACTTAAAAAACTAATTTATTAAGCTGTAAAAGAATGTTTTACTTTGCTCAGACTACGATTCCAGTGTTTCAGATTCAATAAAATTATAATCAGAACACCACCCTTTTCAAAGGTGGCCACAGTGCTCTCTACCAATAAACTTACGCATTAACCCTCCATAAAACTTCAAAATACACTTTTAAAGAAAGTAACTGAATTAAACAAAGTATCTGCACTAAAGTAGTTACTTAAGAGACTGAAAAGGTGCTAGGCTATAAGAGCCCATTCAGATGCAATTCCAAGGGGAACCTGGAGAAGCAGCTTTTAAGCTTACTTCCCACTCTTTAGTCTCACATCTTGAAATGTGTTACAGTTTAGAATATAACAGCTCCACACTGGTATCCCATCAGTCAACTTGCACATTCCATTCATCAGAAAACCCATACAAAAAAAGAAATAGAATATCCATAAACACTCATTGGGAGAGACAGAGGGAAAATCCAGCTCCGGGAGATAGAGCAGGGAAAAACCTCAGCCTTTGACCCAGCAAAGAATTATGATTATTCAATTCCTCAACAGAGTTTTCTATTTCTTTTACTACTCTCAAACTCATATAAGCAGATGAATTATTACTGCCATTCCTCTACTTCCATTAGGTTTTCCTTAGTTGCTTCTGGAGCCCAAAATACCACATGAAAAAACGAACAACTGTATTTTTCAATATACTTTTATGCTCTCAAAATTTTCTTTACCTCTTAATTTATTGTGCTTTCTATAGAAAATATGAGGTTTTTTGAAAGAAAAATTGAAGTTAGCCATTACAAACCAGAAGAAAATAGAGAATCTATTTAATTTACAGTTCAGGATTCAGTAACACATTCAAGACTAATGGCAAATGAGCTCCAATGGTGAAAACAGAATTCCAACTCAAACAGATAAATGTTTGTGCCCTTTTATTGTCTACCCTTCACTACTAAATTGCCACAAAATGATTAACAAGTATCCAATACTGACTTGGTTAAATAACTACATCTTACTAATAGCTACACATTAGTTACTTAGAGGTAAATGCATCTCATTTTCATGATTTTTTTTTTTACATTTGAAACTCTGAAAGTGCTTCTGTAATTGAAATCAAATGTTTTCTGCCACAGCAAAAAGATTTAAAACAGGTGTGACTAATACAAGTCAAAAGCACAACACCAGCATTCGTCTTAATGTTAAAATTATTTCAAGAGTGTGAAATTATTTATACCTTTTTACATAAATATATATAAAATCCCGAGCCTTTGAATACCAAATTCTTGTTATTTAGCAGAAAACATAACAGATTTAAAGATTAAATGGATTTAAAGAAAATTAAAACAAAAAATACATACCAAACCATAGACTAATTAACTTCTGAGAATTGACTGAAGTGACATTTTGCAGCTCATTTATCCATAGCCTGCCAAATTAAACCCATAAGTCATGGCCACTAGAAACACCTGGTATTCAGCTACAGAGTTGCTCAGCCTTTGTAGCTCTTTCTGTTCCCAACTCAGACACTTGTGCAAGGACTAACAGGAAATAATTTTATTGTAAAATTTAAGAGGAAGCAAAAAGACCAAGTATTTTCAGTTACTCCACTTTAATGATACCAAAGCGTGGGTGCACTGAAAACTGCTCAACTTCTGAACTGAAAGAACTGATGCTGACAACTGGGTAAGTTACAGCATCACAAAAATTCGTGCCTGGGACACCACTGCAAATTCAAAAGCTCCCCTAAAATATGGTAAAAAAATGCATGTTGTACAAACCAACTCATGTCTGCCCTGCCTTGTCTCCCCCTCCCCAGCATTACACCTCCTGCTACTCTTAGGCTCGAACCACAGATTTCGAAGGTGACAGAAGTAAAGTCTTCAAACCTCATTATGAGAAGGAAAATTTTGCTGGCACTAATGAAAATTTATTAAAAAAAAAAAAGGAGGAGAAGGGAGAAGACAGATGCTACTAGAAGTGAAACTACAGGACCAGTATGTAAGCCCTTTTCTTAGCATTATAAGTATTATAAACTCACCTGCCACTCAGTCAGGAGGTAGAACTGATGAATAAACAATTCAGATTTTGCAATCCAACCTGTGAGCAGGCACTGCTCCCCCACAGGTGCAGGCTTTGCTGTGCTGGGTACATTGGTTATAGGGCTGTACTTGGAAATCAAGGACTCTGCCCGCTATAATTTGCTTATCGGATGGAACAGCAATGAAAATAAAAAAGGAACTGGCCTGGCTGAATGAAACACAAGAAGAAAATTGAAAATGTGATACCACCATTCCGGAATTCAAGGGAATCCCATTCACATGGGGTCATTTCACCCAGATGAGAAGATACAGCAGATACAGACAGCAATTAAAGCAGGACAGAGATTCAATTTTTCAATCATAACTGTCTGTGGGGCACTATCACCAGTGACAGCACAGAGTAACATGCCTAAATGTGAAATAAGCTTTGCCATTTTAGAAAATTACCTCCCTGGACCCAGCTCTAAGGTCAGAAAAACACTCATGATGGAGAAACAGGAAAAAAAAGGTGCAGTTATACTACTGCAAAGAAGAAAAATATTTTTGAGTCTAGTTTTTAAGGAGAAACTCTGCTCTAAACTCCCATTTTTCTTCTGTGAGAAAGCCACAAAATCCCCATGGAGAATAATAACCTACAAAACCAATTTTTAACAGTAAAGTTTTACACCATAATTTACATAAACCAGTTGTTGAAGCTGCTGAAGTAGATCTGTGTGGTGCTAACAGAGTTACAAGCACTGCAGTTCTTAGAGCAGTTGTTACTCTCAGAACAGAATGAGCCATCTTAGCCCAGCCAAGCTGTATTTCCACTTTTCAAGGCACAAAAGGGTAAGAGCAGAGTATCTACTACTGTCCATGAATACACACCCTCTGACTGCTCCTGTATAAGTGAGTTTTGTTGCACACATCACCATTCAGAAGCTGCACAAAAATAATCAGATATTCTAACTGATTTTCTGTCAACAGAGAACAGCCTAAATGTTCTTTACTTAGATAAGGTCATTCTTTTGTCAAAAATGATTCTGAAAAATGGTAATTTGCTCATAATTATCACACACACAGTTATAAATTTCAGTTTAGTGTACTGGCACACTCAGGGTTGAACCCTCATCACGCCATTTTTTTTTTCCTTTAAATAAGTGTTCTCCAATAAAAAAAGCCTTTACTTAAGAATAGTTGTAAGAGGTCATAGCATCAAGCCCTCCACAGCAGAAACAGGCAATGCATCTCACACACCAACACCACCGGTTGAAATCCCACAAGACACTGATTATATCAATGTACCCTTTCTTCCTACAAGAAGTCAGTGCTGACCTCAAACACCGCTGAAAATTCCAGTTCAAGCATTCACATAAGGAAAGAGACTTGATTGATAGCAGTTCCACAAATTAATAATTCTGGTGTGACTTACCCAGGTGAGCTTGTCCTTGATACAGCGCTGGACCCTGCCCAGTGACACGATGACTTGAGGCTCCTGCAAACCGAGTCTCATATTAAAATACCAACAGCTCAAAGACAAAATGGTAAATTGCACCAAATTCTTGGGGCCATCTTGCCAACAACAACAAAAAGACAACCACAGCAAAAGTAAACTAAGCAATACTACTTTAGGATTCCAGGAATGACTCTACAAGTCTACACGTAAAACTTCCGGACAATGTTTTTTTTAACATACGCACATAAACATGAAAGAAACAAAATGCTTTCACACTGGCACAGGAGGTTACATTCCTCAAGCTACATTCTTTCAGGTCACCAAAGAAAGTCACTGTTTTAAGCTGGTATTCTATACCTTGGAGTAACTTTGCAGGTACCCAGGCTTTTTAACTCCAAAGTCAGACAAGTGTAACACATCAGCTCAGCAAAACCACCACTTGCTTTCACTACAAATTCCCCAACTGGTGTTCAGAACTTGGGCTCATAATCACCAGTGATTCCCAAGTTATCTCAGGCCACGCTGGAGGAGCATACAAATCTTACCTCACTGGTTCTCACCTTTTAAAGGAGGAATAGAAAAAAAAGTCAGGTTGAAAAAAAAATTGTTGAAACTTTGTGCATAAGGATGTCCATTGGTTTGCTTAATCCTGAGGAGTGGGAGAATTTCTGAAGTGATATTTGAAAAACTACTTTAAGACAAACATCTAAGTAACATTAAAGCATAAATGCACATTTTACTGCATTTAGTAAGGATCACTTTTTCAGAAGTTGCCCTTTAGCCTTGCAGGAGTATCTGTGTACAATGCCAGTTTTACAAGTGCCTTTGTGTCTGTCCATTTTGTCCCCTGATCTGTAGAACTGTAACACAGCCGAACATTGAGATCTAACTCATCTGAATCACACAGATGTAAAAAGAGTGACACCAAAGCTTTCCATATCTGAAAGATTAGATAGTCAGGACATACTCTGGTAAACAAGAAAGAAAATTCCAGAGAAAGCAACTCTAAATGTAGATCCACCACAACGCCTCACCCTTCTGGACATCAACAGTCATACAAAAACTGAAGGTAAGAGGCAACATAAAGCTTGTTCCCCCACCTCCTTGGAAAACCAAGTTTCAGTCTGAGCACAAAATCTGCTTAATAGTGTTTTGTTAACCAGTGTTCACCCAGCTGCTTATTATTCTACAGCACACACCTCATTTTGCCACCTTTCTTCCCCAGAGATCTTGAAATGCCTCAGATACAGAACCGGCTCTGGAGTAAGAGCAGTGACTTTTGTCGAGTTATTACCCATTAATATGCCTCCTTCTAAGCAACGTTCATGTTCTCTTCCCTCTTTAATTGGTGTCTTTTTGGTCAGAACATTTAATCTCTGGCCCTTCAGAGTGCCTGTACATGGCTTTATCATCCACTTTTAAGTAATTACATTCCATGAACTTTCCACGGTTTGGATTGTTCAAAACCAGAAATTTCGTCTCTTATGTGACCTTAGCAGATGTGGTTTGGTCATTATTCTCTCATGCCTTTGAATGTAAAGCACACTCAGACTCATTTTCATCACTCATCTTTGCAGCAGCTAAAGTCACAGGCTGCTCTTTTAATCTCACAAAGGCCTTTTTAATGGGTTTTTATATACAAAGTCCATGCCACCGAACAAGACACAGGATTCATGGAAGAACCAGGGCTGTAGTACCCACCATATGTGCTTCCCCTGATACATAGGTAGTTTTAGTGCAAAATTTTCCTTCCCTGGCTCACTGCTACCAAAAGATTGTTAAATGTAACAGCTTTTGACTTTTTTGTTTATTTGGTTATTTGTTTAAAACAAAATCAAGTAGTTTGAATTACCTCAAGGCAGATGAAAATAATTACATTTAGCAGCTGATAAAACCCACATGGTAACTGAATCCAATTTTCAAGAAAACATTAGTGCCACAGACACTGTATTTATTTATGTTGTAGCACCAAAACTTTCAAATATATCTTTATAATTTTTAGTATATATTGTTCCTGTATTTTTTACTTATTGCATAAAATTAAAGGATGTTACCTAATAGGCAGGTATAGAAAGGAAACCACATCACTTCTGTAAGTGAATGCACAGAAATCCAAACCATCCACTTCAACACTTAGGAGATGTCAAATGAAAGCTCCAGAAAACTCCAGCTGCAGTCCCTCAAGTAACTGGAAATTAAATCCCTTGAACATGTAGAGTTTCTCATTCCTTGTTTGCACATTTATAGCTGAAATGATCTAAGGTCTGAAGACGGTTTGCAGATTTTGAGCCTGCAACTCTGATTAGTCCTTGACCCTAGACACGAGTCACTAAAGGGAGCCATAAGGAAATTATTTCCCGAACTAAACTTCCATGAAGTATTACTGGACTTCACTAATACAGCAACACAATTTTTCACAGCACAGGGAACAGAAATATCAGATTTTTTTTTTTAAATAACCCTGAACAGGTCACCCTGGCACATTCTGCCAAAAATCTAAAAAGCCAACATGACATGCTTTTCATCAAAACACATCAATAGAAGCATTCAAAGGTACAGGGCAGAAACTGCTAAAAGTTCTTCAAGGTAGGTCACCTTTACTTGCTGAATTTTAGTAAACTGTTTCCTTTCTTTTACTTTCAAGTTCTACATCAGAAAGAAAGCTTGTAAAAATTCCATTATCTGAAAAATAAATATACCATTACTGAAATACATTATTGAAAGAATACAGTATATGTGAAAACAAAAGCACCTGCAGAAGCAAAGGAATTCACAAAGCCCCATTCCCTACAAATATCCATTTTATCACTGACTGGGAATTGATTCCAGTCCCCTCCAATGTTTCTGACAGTAATAAAAATCACTTAATCACACAGATACTCCATCATCAATAAATGTGGGATCACAGGGCAATCTCTCCCCATTTGTGCACTTTACATCATCTCTTTTCTTAGCAATCTCATTTTCACGTGGCCACTGATTTATAAAGTGAGTGCAGTAACAAAACATGCATACGGAGTGTCACACACATCACTTCATAAATTTCTATTTCTTCAAGAAATAAAAGTAATAACTATGAATACTGTCAACAGAATTGTATTACCCATCAGACACAAGTTGACTTCACCTTCCTTCCCAGTTTCTTTCCTCCCCTGATTGCTTGAGGGGGAAGCAAGCTCTTGCTAAAGTAGGGTCACGCTGCAGAGCACTGGGAGATCTGTTCAAGCTCCATTCCCCAAGAGCAAGAGACACACAGAAGCCCACAGTTCAGCTGTAAGAAATGTATTGTGAATTAAGACAGGACTGTGACTTTAATTTAATGCAATTACTTGTTAATTTAATATCCCCGAATCGTGATTGCTCTGGGGCTTTTGCCTGTAACTCCATTAATTCTTCTCATTTTATTCAGCTTGCAGTATATTGAACCGGGTTATGCTGATGGAGAAGTTGCAATTATTTATTTTGTGCATTTCCTGCTGACTGAGGTTATTGCACCATGCAAGAAATGTCAGTGGGTTTGAATAAAATACTGATAATGGCACGACATAAAGTAAGAAGAGACTGCAGTGCCATCATTTGTCATTGAGTTTTTGCCTTTTGGGTGAGCAGAAAGGCATTAAGTTGTTAAATGAAAGCATGGTATTACTGAAAACCCATCTTCAATTTTCAACCAGAATTAGATGATTTTTCTATTAGTGAAATACTTCAAATTCCATTTCATTTACTTAACTATGAAATGCATACAGTCAAGTTCTTACTGCTTAAACAAGCAACAACTGTCTAAACAGGTTATTACAAACATGTTCAAAAACTGGAATGCATGGAGGTTTTACTTGAGAAATGAAAAATTAAGTGACTTCTCTGTAAAAACCTAAATTACACTGTATTATTTTGTACAACTGCATGATTCAAACATCAGTTCTACAAAGAATGATGAGCAAAGGAAAGGTCACACTGCCAACCTCTACAGGAGCTTTATCCGTGTTCTATAAAACAGTATGAATGAAAACAGAGTAAAGAAAAAGAATCAAAAGGTAAATAAGTTTTCACACATCTGCTCATTAGCATATGGAATTCATTACCTGAGGCCTAAGGTAACTTCCTACAGTCCAGTCATGGGGCTGGATCATGTTAACACACCAGTGTTGGGGCAATCCAGCCCAAACTGGAATTACACTGATTTCTGCAGTGCCAAGGAACACTGCTGAAAGTTCTATTCAGGAGCCTTTATCAATACACCAACACAATCTTAACAAAACTCCAAAGCCTCCAACCTAGAAAACGTTAGAGACAAAAGACTCCTAAACTGGCAAACACAGGTTTGAATTTCAGACACAGTGAAGAGTCCTTAGCTACAGTGAATTGCTGGCAGAAGTGCCGTCTGGTTCTACAGTCATGAAGTCAGTATTAAAATAATAGATTTTTAAAAGCAAATGGAAAAAAACCCCACCAACATTCTCCTGGTTTTGAGTGGCTCTACACAGAAGCTTTCTTTTATTGGTTGCATTTGTTGGTGATTTTTTTTTAGTAGAGGAAAGGATTCTCCTGTATTTGGTCACATATTCAGTCACATAAAATAACACTTAAACCAGCAAAAAGGAAAAAAACCAAGTTAATTCCATGAAACTTGTCATAGCACTGTAAGAATCAGCAACACTAGAATTGGTTATAATCTCTGGTATTTAAAGAGTTTATAGGTTATAAGTGGGAGGGTAATTGCTTGAAGAACTGCATTTCCCTGTATTCCCTGCTCATGCTACTGACTGACAGGACAAACTATTCCATCTCTTAAAGCTGCTGTCATCATCTCAAAAGCTACAGGCACCTGCAAGAGCAGCTCTCCAGGTACAAGACTCTGGCGTACTTACATTTTAATGAAATTAAATTAACCAGAACTTATATATCAGTAAGTATTATAATGCCTTCATCAAACATTTTCGTCTCCAAACACCCCTATTATACAGGTAAGCTACTCCTTACAAAGTCTGTACAAATTTTCAGAAAGCAAAAACTCAAGTCTATACAGTATAAGCCATCTTGTTAACTAGTATTTTATCACCTGAATTTTGTAAGCTTTTCCATTTTCTCTGGACGAGAAGCTGAGATTTCTGAACTCAGGTACCTCTTGTGCCATTTAATTCATGTATGTTCCTAAATGCCTCGAACATCCAATTTTTATAATGAAAGAGCTACCGTTTTTCAGCATCCAATCACCTTCCACTAACACTATTCCATTACTTTCAAATGCAATATGAAGTATAAAACACTCTGTGGGGCTTATAACAGCATGGAATGAGAACTGTATTAAAGCTGTTGCCTCTTGACCCAGAAAAAAGTACTCCCTGATTGCACCTTTCACTCAGGGTAGGAACTGTCAGTCAGTAGCTCAGCAAAGGAGCACATCGCTCAGGAAGCAGTAGGTATTTAAGACTTGCAGAAGGGTTGGAAACATGAGAATTTCATGGCAAATTAACATCTTAAATCAAGCTTAAGACTGGGGTCATTACTTTGAAATCCTTCACTCAACTGAAAGGTTCTGCCGATGGTACGAGCAGGTCACAAAATCAAAGTTAACAAGCAAATTAAATTCTAAATTCGGTGATAAAAGACCATGGATCTAAATTAAATGAGTGTTACTGACAGCACTCGAGAAGAGTCTCACGTGACTTCATTCCAGCAGATGCAGCCTTTCCTGAGCAGGCCTATCTTTCATCAGAAAAGGATAACTTTCAGACTGATAAGCATCCATCAATGTGCGCTCTAAAGTACAGCAAAAAAAACCCCAAAAACCTTCAAAGGCAGAAAGGGCAGCAAAGAGCAGCTCCCAGTGTAAAATTAATGCTGAAGAGCTCAAAATCCCCACAGAGACCTGACTCTGTTCTTAATAAGGTGCTTGTACTTGTTACAGCTGTCTGCAGCAGCTCCTTGTTCTTTTCTCTGCCAAACGGCAGCCTCAGAACTGGCCTGACCTCAATGAGAGGCAAAGACATGTAAATGAAACTATTCAAGTTCCTGTATCTGTTTTAACTGTAGCTTCCCCCAAACAGGGCAGAACCAATTAAAAAAAAAGCCACAAAAACCCCAAAACAAACAAAAAAGGACCACAGAAAGAGGTTTTGCACAACTGAAAGATCATCAGCAGGTCCAAAAACAAAACCAAGAAGGATTAGCATCTTCAACTTCCTTCCAATTTAGACTAGAGTAGGCTAGTTTTTTCCAAAGACAACAGCAGTGACCAACTGGAAGTGATGAGTGTACAGATTCAAGGCACAATTACAGTAATGGGGATGATTTTCAAGATCATATCAATAATTCACAGTCTACTTACTCACATGTGTGAGCAACGAGGGCGGCGTCATCAGCATAAAGCAGCTCCCGGACAAGATGGTTTAAGGTCTTAGTGTGGGCCTTCAGTCACCTTAGGTTGAAAAGGCCTCCATCAGTACGGTATCAAATGTACACAGAAGCAGCTCTGCAGCGTTTAACATCCTGCTTTGCAGACGCTGCTGAGCAATTTGGGCTGGAAGTCAGTTTAAAGAAAACAGAAGTTCTCTATCAACCAGCACCTCAGGAAGTCTTCCATCATCCCCATATCACCATTGGCCAATCAGAGCTCAAATCAGTCCAGCAGTTTAATTACCTAGGCAGCCTCATCTCCTCAGACGGTAAGACTGACGGAGAGATAGACAACAGGTTGGCAAAGGCATATAGTGCTTTCGGAAAGCTTCATAAAAGAGTTTGGCAAAATAAACACTTGAAGAAAAGTACAAAGACCAGTGTTTACAGAGCCACAGTGCTGTCTACTCTCTCATATGGATCAGAATCATGGGTCATCTACTGCCACCACCTGCGTCTCCCAGAACACTTCCATCAACGCTGTCTCCGTACAATTCTAAACATCCACTGGTCAGATTATGTGACCAACACATCTGTTCTAGAGCAAGCAGCAGTCACTAGTATTGAGGCCACGTTACTGAGAACACAGCTGTGCTGGGCAGGGCACGTCTCCAGGATGAAGGACCAACCACCGCCTCCCCAAGATCTTGCTTTATGGTGAACTTGCCACCGGCTGCCTCAAGAGAGGAGCCCCAAAGAGAAGATACAAGGACTGCCTGAAACAACATCTCAGCCTTGGCCATATTGACCATCATAACTGGTCTACTCTGGCCTCCAATCGGGAGGTCTGGAGACACACCATCTATAACGCTGCTGATGCTTTTGAGAAAGCACACAGGATCACTCTTGAGGAGAAAAGGCAATGCAGAAAGAATCGTGCCTTGCACAATTTACCACCTGGGGAGCCTTTCTGCTGTGCCTTTTGCAACTGGACATGCCTGTCTCGTATTGGCCTTTTTAGCCACCAGTGCACTTGTGACAAACGTGGATAGAGACCTTTCCCAAATCTTCGTTCGCAAAGCCCAGTCATGACTTATTCACATAATCCCAGAATGGGTCAGATTGGAAGGGATCATTGTGGGTCATCTGGTCCAACCTCCCTGCTCCAGCAGGGTCATCCCAAAGCACATGGCACAGGATTGTGTCCAGACAGTTCTGGAACATCTCTCCAGTGAGGGAGACTCCACACATCTCTGGGCAATCTGTTCCAGTGTTCAGTCACCCACACAACTAAGTTCTCCCTCGTGTTCAGGGGAACTTCCTGTGCATCAGTTCCTGCCTGTTACCTCTTGTCCTGTTGCTCAGCAGCACTGAGGAGAAGCTGGTCCATCCCCTGACACCTCCCTGCAGACACTGACACACACTGAGGAGGTCCCCTCTCAGTTGCCTCGAGGTTGAACAGGCCCAGCTCCCTCAGCCTTCCCTTGTAAGAGATGCTCCAGTCCCTTAATCATCTCCATGGTTCTCTGCTGGATCTGCTCCAGGACCTCCATGTCTCTCTTGTCCTGGGGAGCCTAGAACTGGACACAGCACTTAAGATGTGTCTCACTATGAAGACTCACAGATGTATGGGCAGGGGGAGGACAATCCTCCAAGTGATGCAAGGAGTGCTTCTCTCCTTGGGCAAGTTGTTCCTCTTAGGTTTTCTTTTGAAATGTTTCCCTCCCACTTAGTTATTTCTGAATCTTCACATTATTGAAAAATTCTTTAATTTATATATTTTGTGTAGATAGGGAAAATAAAATGAGTAAAAATGGGTAGTTTATCTTTAGCATGCCTCTTGTGAATTCCTGTCCTTCTCACATCAACAGATAATGTTTAATCTAGTAAACTTTGGCATAATTTAAAATAGCACCAGTCTCAAAAGTCTTGCAGATCTCCAGTATTTGGAATGTTATTCTTCAGGGAACCCATTAATTTTCACAAAAAGGTCTCAAAGGGCTGTATTAATTAACAGATCCAAGTCATCTACAAAAACTGAAATACAGCCAAACCACTCTGCACGTACTCCCAGCTCATTAAAAACACCAAAATCCTCAGTTTAACATTAAATAATTCCCACATGACTTTCAAAAAAGCTTACACAAGTATGGTATTTAAAAATCGTTTTACATGCTAGAGAAATTTACTGTGATTTATTATCACAATTACACATAATAAACCTTTCAGAGCTGTGGCTCTAACGTAAGTTATAACTGCTACTATGTGATAAAGTGCTTCATCAGTATGTCCTTTCCATATGGACTCTGTGCTCGCACTCCCCTCCTCACTTTTTATGGAGTATTTGGTTCAATCTGTCTAAATTACTAGAGAAACAGAGTCAACCTTACACCACGATTGATATAAAGTCTAAAGAGAATAAAGGACTCAAGAAGTGATACTAAAGAATGATAAAAACCAACGCCAAAGAGAGGAGGAAGCAAACACGGCCAAGCCTATCATTTAAGCGTAAAACCAGGTTGAGGATGCCCATGGATTAGAAGTCATTTGTAAATACTTTGCACCTACTGTTTAATTCAGAAGGCTCTTGAGACCTCATAAAAGTGTAGCCAGAAAATTTCAATGACTATCCAAGTTATGCCACCACAATCCCAACCTTGCCCTATTTAAGCTACACCAGCTGATATATTTTCTTCTGTCTTCTCCTTCCTCCTCCTCCTCTTCACACTCCCCCAAGCACGACTGTGCACAACCCAGTTTCACCTGTGTCCAGAGTTCCCAACTGCAAGGTCACACAGCTCTAACCTCATTACAAAACTCAGGCATCAAACTGAATTTTCCAGTTTTATTTTGCAATCTGTTAAAGATAAAACGTGTCTTCTTTCTAAGAAGAGAAAAGAAAAAAAAAAACAAACCAAGAAGACTTCAAAACCTTAAATACCTGCACAACCTTACTTTTAATTTTCTACTTCTTGGATTCTGTTATGACTTCAGTCTCTTAAGAAACTGTATTTACACTACCTCTTTGTCTATGTTTGATTGAAAGGTCTTGGGGTTGGTTCTTTGCACAAGTACCCACACTTAAAGTTGTATAATGGAACCACAAATAACTGCAATAGTGCAGACTTTGGCACAGGTATTCACATGAAAAGCATATTGAAGTACTTGATTGCATAGTAAGTTTAAAGCCCACAGAATATCACACATGTTGAAGTGCTCCATTATGTCAGTAATGACATGCCTTGCACTGTACAATGCAGGATACTTTAAATACCTGAACCATTCACCTCAATCCTTTGCTTTATAACAACATGCAACACAAAATGGGGGTGAAGGACATTTCATTACCAAAGGCACCAATTTTCATATAAGCACTGCTAACCCATGTCATTATTTAGCCAGAGATTTCAAATCAGTTCCCAAAAACTATTAAATCAAGCATTACCCCTTCATTTTTTGAGGCACACTGAGTTCCATGGATGTTTACTTACCACTAGACCAGGATACAGCATTAAAACAATGTTGTCGTTTTTTTTTTTTTATTTTTGGCCTGAAGGCTCAGAAACCCAGGGAAGTCAGTTTTAGACAGAAAACTCTCACTGATCTCAGTGGCCATCAATCTTTTCTTCATTTACTGTTGTCTTGTTTGTCCTTCCCCTGCCACTATCTGTCTCCTGAGAGGTGACTGATCCATTTAAACACTGTTCAAAGCACACTGAGACCTTCCTTGCCTCCCTGCCTCCCCCACAGGCCAGTTAATACTGTGGAGTAACTAAAGGATGCTACTTAGCCCAAAGCCATGTTGGATGGAACTCTGAGCAACCTGGTCTAGTGAAAGGTGTCCCTGCCCATGGCAGGGGATTAGAAAGAGATGAGCTTTAAGGTCCTTCCAACCCAAACCATTCCATGATTCTATGAACTTGGTTTGAAAAATTACATAAAATTTTACCAGAAAAATTTCTAACTGGGTGACACATGTAGTGCTGCTCATTTGCTGGTTGATGGTGCTTCTGCTTTTGAAAGCAGTGATATAAATATGTGCATATTTTACTAAGACAGACACTTGTATAAGAAGGGTACATTAAAATACCAGTGCTTGGGGAAGCAGTACAGCATTTGGCAGCATCAATTCCTGTAAAATCTTACTGAATATCTTAAAGTTGCCTTAAAAGTTGCTGTACAGTTGGTTAGCAGAACGAGGCTTGGTTTCCCAGCCTGAAACATATGAAAAGCCAAAAATGTAACAAACAGAAGCACAGGGACTTCACTGATTTTAAGTTTAAAAACTCAAATATATTTGAAAAAAGTCAAATATGTAACCAAATTCCTCTCCTACCTCCTTCCACAGCCCAGTTAAGAGGTTTAATGGTCACAGCAACATTGAAAAGACTTTGGCCATGACTTGTCTGAAGGGCTCTCTTTCTTTCTTTCTTAACTGCTGTTTCTAGGATGTGGAATAATCTGTCATTCAGTCCTAAATAATAAGGTGGTGTTGGGTTTTTTAATTCATTTTGTTGTTCGCAAACCTCTGCCACTTTAAAGATTATTTTAAAAGGAAAATGTTTTTGAGTATCAGACAGGGACCTATCCAAGAGTCTTCCCTTTATAGCAAAGCACAAGTTCGCTCTTTTCAATACAAGAAATTAATGTAAAAGACTGAAAATAACCTCTATTTCTGAATGAATTTTAAAATCAAAATATAAAAATAAAGTTAAACAAAAAAGTCCTGTCTGCAGCTATATGGACAACTATAAACCATAAATTTAAATAAATACACATGTTTAGTTTTGGACAGCCACTGCCTGAAACATGCCATTTCACACACAGATGGTTTTATTTTTAAGGAAAAAAAAAAACCAAACCAAATAAATATCAACAGAACAAACATTCAGTCTGGAAATAGCCCTGATAAATGTAGAAACTTCAGTTTCCAGCGTTGCAGTCCATTAACTTCCATGACTGTGAACTCTCAGAAGGAAACAAAGATGATCACACCTTAGACAAACATTCACCTGGGTGACATTTTTATTTCAAATGCAAACATCTACGTCCCAGGGTCTGGGATTTGAAATCTCCATCAGTTTTGTTTTGATCACAAGTTAGAGTTGTAAAACTAATTGTTTTGAAACAAGAAAAGAAAGAGATCCAAGAAAAGCTGGCAATTACTATTCTAGCATTTAGTATCAATTACTGTAAAATCAAAATCAAGATGTTCTTTTGCCTGGTTTGACAGACGCAGTTTGTTCCTTACACCATTTGCCCCACTTTGATGACTGAAAAATCCTAAAATGAATTTAACAATGTAGCTTAGGACTGAACTAAAATCTCCACAGATTTTTCAAATTTTAGCAACATCTACAACTGACATGAGATTTTTGGAATATGCTGAGCATCCCCAAGGAAATCTAGTCATGTTGTCCAAATCCCTACAAGAGAATTGCTCTTTCCTGCAGTATGGATGTTTGTTTATACACCTGCAGAGTAGCTGCTGAAAGCTGCATCTGAATTAGAATTTGAGCACTTATGTGGTATAGAAAGTTTGTCCCTGAAGTCAAGCACAACCCATGAAAATTTTCTGCATTAGTGAAAATATTCAAGTAAGATTATTACTGCCATACATCTGCTGCATTTCATAGCTCCCAAATCCCTAGTTAAGATCCCTTACTCCTTAGCTGAGCTGCACAGAACTTAGTGGAGGCAAAACCCACAAACCAATGTGATCTAATTATGATGCTCACAAAATTTTCTAGTTTTATGCCAGTCCTAATTAATTATAACAGCAGCAATTAAAGTCTATCCAGTAAATAAACCCATAACCATAACTCACCACTGCCATGCATCTTCCAGCAGCTCCTAAGGACTTGTTTCAGCACAAGGACACATCATCCTTCTTGCAGCCAGGAGGAACAAAGGCACCGCTACAGACAGTGCACAGCCTCTTGTTTTTATGGCATCTCCTTCAAACCCAAGTGTTAAAAATCTAGCACTGAATTCCTGGCAGTGGTATGCTATTCCAAGCTCTGTTAACTACAGCAAGAAATATGTAGCCCAGCCTGAAATACTGCTAGAAAAATGGACATCAGATACAGAGGTGAAGCTACTGAAAAGGTTTTTCTCCATAAAGGCTGACTTTGGCAAAGCACTCCAGATATACAGGATTCTCTGTTGCTTGATTTCCTGATCAATTTTATTTGGACATTTTCTAATGCTGGAAATTCTCCAGGAAGATAGTTCTGGAAGATTAAAAATGGGAATCACAACTAGAGGAACACGGAAGGAATTGTGGTGAGGGCAGGCCAACAGACCTTTTAAAGTCAGCTTCAGCATTACAAGTCATAAACCCAGGGCAATCCACTCTCCTCCCATGGGACTTGAACATGCTTCTCAACAGATTTACAGCTTCACCTTTCAAACTGAGTTCAACTCTTACTTTTACTGTCAATTTTATCAGTTGCACAGCTCCAAGTGTGTCAAAAATCGGTATTTTCAGAACTTACCATGAATACTGAAATTAGAATGGAATAAAAACCAAATTATCTCTAGGAGGAGGCAAAATAAAAGAAACAGTACGCATATTTTATGAATACTTTCAGTATGTATGTTTTTGTATATGTAAGAAATGGGGAAATACACAGGCACACCTGCAATGGGACAGCAGCACAAGTGTGAAGTAATTTCCATAATCAGATCTGTAAGGAAATCAAAAGGTCAGCATTTAGCAGTCATGCCAGACGTTTCACAAATATGGGATCTTAAATTTCATTCTGTTATAATCCTGTCTTGAAAGTACAGCTCTGTAACACTGTGTATTTTCAAGTGCAAGAGAAATGGCATTTGTTCAAGAATGCAGAGCCCAAGATACTGAAGCTGTCACCTTGGAGATGCTTTTTCTGGGCAGTTCCAAACACTCTATACAGTGAAACCACAAGGGAGTGCTCTCTTATTTTACTTTATAGGCACACCCTGGAAGAGTAAAGGAAAGGCAATTCCTCAGTATTTTGGACACAGAACTTTACCCTGTGTCACCTCCACGTGCAGTGTTCACAACTGGTTAAAACCATATCTACACTTCTTTTGTCTGTGGGAGAATTCCAACCATTCTGTGATTGTCCAAAGGTTATTCCATCGGATAAAAAAGACAGCATCTGAGAAAACTCTGTAGCGTATATTAAAAGTTAAGCATCATCTTAATTACAGCGAAGCACAAACAATGTGAATGTCCTGAGGAAAGACTCTGTATCATTCCTGCAGTTTTCACAGGTATTTCTCCTTATTGTTCTTTTGTACTTATGAACTTTCATTCAGCAATGCAGCAGGGCTGCCCACAATCCAACAATTTTTTTTTTTTTTTGGCCAGCTATGCAGTTACTCACTCCAATAAGAGTAAATACACCCACTTTCTTCTTTAAATTTCTTATATATTTGTCTTGCTTTTCTTCAGAGACACTGAAGCTACTACAGTTCAAGTACTATGTTCATTTTAATAACTGAAAATCACATTTAAAAATGTTTATATAGCAAAAAAAAAAAAACCTAACTGAAAATATTTTAAACTTCAGATATGAAGATAAAGCACCAATAGGAGAGTTTTCCATAGGGATTAGGAGATACAGTTATGCAAACAGAAGCTGCCATTTTTATGTACCTCTGTGTTAGTGTTGTATCTCTAAATCACTGCAACCATAAATACCCAAAACCCTCAGAGGTTTTATATTCGGGTTCTGGAACTGGCCTGCAAATGAAAGGCAGGTGATTTCAGTTCCTATTACCTCAGACAATACAAAGGAATCATTAGTACAGGAGGCTTCTAATCCACACTCATCATAGGTCAGACTAAGAATAAGAAAAGATCATAAGCACTACTAAATCAATTTGCAATTTCTACAGAGAGAATCAATGAATGAAAAGTGCTCTATGGTATTTAATTGCAATGCATTAAATGCTTTGGCAAATTGAATTCCTCATTAAAACATGGCAAGTGCAACCTTAATGTATTATTTCAGATTATTTTTGTACATTAGGCATTATTCTTGTATTGATGTAAGTCACTTTATCTGTTTATAATATATAACATTTCTAGAGTCATATATTTTTATGGTCCTCTTCCTTCTTCTCTATCACAACATATTATGCACTGAATACTCTCTGATTCTCAGAAACATCACTCCACAATGCTCCTCACCTTCCCAGAAA
Organism: Chiroxiphia lanceolata; assembly: GCF_009829145.1. NCBI lineage: Eukaryota > Metazoa > Chordata > Aves > Passeriformes > Pipridae > Chiroxiphia > Chiroxiphia lanceolata. Next base: position 6,648,014 of record NC_045643.1, on the reverse strand, counting down.
ACACACCACTTATCTATAAACTAATTGTACAGCTATTGCTGACTCCAATATTTATAAAGTCTTTTATAAAGACTGCTTAAAAACTTCACTTTTTTAAAAAATTACTTTTTCCAAAGACATATGGTTCTTTACATAGAGAAATTCATTGCCAAATACTAGAAAACTTTAAAACTGACATGCAGAATCAAAACAAAGCCTCTAAGCATCCTTATAAACTATTTCTTTCTCGACAAATACCAGTTCTGAATGAGTGTGAAATATACAATACAAAGGTAAATGGCTGTTCAATTTACAAGAAAAATTCAGTCTTGTACCCTAATTGAGATCTTTTTGCAGATAATTATTTAGAATTGTACCCAAGTCAATGAAGCATCATGATATAATTCACCTTTTCAAAATCCCCGTTTAGCATTTTACCCTTCTAAAAAAATTTGAGCATTTAAAAAAAAATTCCCACAATATGAATTCCCTTATGTAAATTAGTACCTTTTTAAAGCTCACAAATATATTTCATTCCAATAAAAACTCAACATCTTGGTCACACTTTGTAAAATACATTTATAAGCAAACTTGTTTTTAAAATAACTGTCTTTAAAGTTAGTACTTCATTCCATATGACAAGTGTCAAAACCATTTCTTTCATTTTTCATAAATTACATCTGTTCAGCATAAGCTCAATTGAATTAAATATTTAGTTTTTTAGTTTATTTGGTGTTCAGAGCGGCTGGATCACCACAGGCTGATTGCTTTCAGTTAAACACTTTGCAGAAAATTACTCATCCAATCTATTCAACATCTTTCTGTCCACAGACTATTGGGAATAACAAGAAAAACCAACAAATTTAGTAGAGCTGACAGTTACCAGGTCTCATAACTTTCAGTCTGTGGAGAATACACAAGAGCCTTAATAAAGGTACAACAGCATCTTTTTACAATCATGTTTTTGCAAACAAGTGCTTCCAGGTTTTTCTGCAAAATCTCCTTCAATAACTAGGAAGACAACTAGTAAAAGACAAATAAAACACTGTGTGCTTTCCCTCTATTGACCCTGTTGGAAAATTTTCTTTTTTTTCTGGTAAAGCTGCTTGTTCACTAACAAAATTACAGAGGTGCCCAGCTCATTTCATGTGTGCACCATAAAATAACACAATGACTTCAGATTATTGCTGCCATGGTTTCAAACTGCCTGTTACAGCCACGGCCTTCCCACAGGAGTCATCACTTGTGGCCAAAGCTGCAGACGAAGCTAATGAGAAATAAAAAGGCTTCTTAAGACTATGACAGCCAAAAGCTTTAGAGATGAACAGGAAGGAACATTTACCAAGGAAAAAGTGAGGGGCAGGAAGAGGGATCCATTTTCTTCCCCTATTATTGCTGTGTTAGATAGAAAAAGCTCCAGGTGAGGGAGAAAAAGTCATCTGCAGGAGCTGTGCACACACAGTGCCACAGCAGAGAGCCCTCACAGAGCTTACCCAAGTGTGATCCACACCGCTTCTCACTGATTATTCACGGAGAGCTCACTTTTCCTCTCTATTAAACTGCATTACAGGGAGCTAAAATACATCTGACATTTTCCTCTTGAGTTCTTCCTCCACGCAAACTGTGCTGAAGCTGCTGCAGAGCCTGTATGGTAACGAACAGACTGGATGCCATGAAATAACCTCTCGGTTACAACGTGGACCTTAATGCAGAAAGGAATTAAGAGCTTAATTTGTATAGGAAACAGTGATACTCTGGAACTGAAGGTTAAAGCACTGGACTGTGACTTGGAAGACATGAATTTAATTTCTGGATCTTCCACTTAGGTAATCTTGCAGGAATTATTTCACAGGAGGACAAAGCTGCCTCACAAAACTGTTGGGGAGATAAGGATGTGCACGAGGTCTCAGCTGGCAGGATATCCAGAACCCTCTGAGCACACACACAGTATATTCTTCCCATCCCTCTGTAAGTAATGTTAAGTGTACACACCATGCTTGACAGGATATATCTGCTAAAGTTAAGAGTTTAAAACACCACAAAAAAACCTCTCTACTGCAAGCACACAGACTGATCAGTCAGAGTGACCCAGGCTGAGCAGCTCCTGTTTCTCCCTTGTGTCAGGAAGATGCACCAAGTTACTTGTTAACCCTACACTTAATCTTTCACATTAGCTCCTTCAAACATATTGAAAGGCTGATAAAATTGAGAGAGGAAAACAAAAGAAATAGGGATTTTTTTACCGTATGTACAAGGAGATAAGGATTAACCCAAGCTTCCACTCCTACTTCTGAAAAGAGAAAGAATTTGAATATTTCAAAAGAGGCAAAATCGAGTATTTGCATATTTCAGCACACACAAAAATCAAATCCTGCAACTGCACTGTCTACACTTATTTAGCAGACAAATTTAATAGCACATGCATGTATAACTGTTATTAGATATATTACATATACATATTTATGTATGTGTTTATGACCTATACATAATTAAATCACAGAATGCTCAAGCTGGAAAGGACCTCTGGAGGTCATCTGGTCCAACTCCCCTGCTCAGGTAGGGCTACACAGAGCCAGTTGCCCAGCACCATGTCCAGATGGCTTTTGAATATTTCCAAGGATTGAGACTCCACAACCTCTCTGGGACAGGCATGCCAGTTCTTGGCCACCCTCACAGTGAAAAAGCATTTCCTGATAACCACAGGGACCCTGCAGTGTGTGTGCATTGCCTCTGGCCCTGTCACTGGGCACCACCGAGAGAGGACTGGCCTCACCTTTTTGCACCCTCCCTTTGATATCTGCACACATTGATGAGACCTGTCCCTGAGCCTTCTTTTCTCCAGGCTCAACAGTCCCAGCTCTCTCCACCTTTCCTCACAGAAAAGATGCTTGTATGTATACCTTTAAAAGCTGGAGGAAAATTAAGCAGCAGCTCATATTGCTAATGCAAATCTCCAATTCACTGTGGCTATTCATGCAAGAAATCAGCACATGATGGTACAATTAAAAAGTTTTACTGTTAATGGAAAAATGTAATTTAATAAAAAAAAAAAAAAACTTTTTTAATGCCCTAGGAAGCAAGGAGATAGTTGAAATAATTAGTAAGGATTTTTTTACCTCCCTAAATTATTCTTCTTCAAGAGGAAATTTCCACATGAATTTTGGATTTTGAATCCTCTTTTCTACCATGTGTTACACAAGGACACAATATGATTCATATGACTGATCACCTCTTGGTAGATGGACCCTATTTTGCTTGGCATCATTCAGACATAGAATAAAATGACATTACTTCACCAGCTCTAAGACAACAGAGAGATGGAAACAAATGGGCAGAACACAGGAGAAAGGGAGACAACATTTGTCAGTTTGACAGGCAGCAGCCTCAGCAAACCATCAGGGTAACTGTTGTCAGAACTCTACAGGCATCACAAAGAAAATCAAGGAGTGACAAGACAGATCATGATAAAACTGCTTTGAGACGTTAATACAGAGCTCCTGGCAAATAGGAGGGACAACTGAAAGAACTGCCAAGATGTTTGCTTAAAAATCAGCAGTGCTACTTCTGCTACCTCATTTATACACAGCACAATCTTAATGTCCTGCTCTTCCCACAGGCGACTCTAAGAAAGTGAAAGTTTGGGAACAAAATAGAAAAGTGGGAGTTATGTCTATAAAGGACCAAAACAGAGTTCAGCACAGGTATTAAAGTCTGACTGGCATAAACAAAACACAGGGTTCTTAACACACTGCCAGATTCTCTCTGCCCCATGACCTTACTGTATGAAAAGAAAATTTGGAACTCAAAAGAGACAATGCACATCAATATCCTCATTTTACCACAAACTTAAGGCTATAATCTCTTTCCAAAGAAGTTCCTCATGTCAGCACTCAAAGAATTCTCTTTCCTGCAAAGCTGATTTCTCTGTGTGATGTGCACATGTATTCATAAGTTAAGGAGGAAAAAGAAGTAAATGGGAACTAAAGAGGGCAAGAGTCCATGGTTCTGCAATACTTCTTCACCTCCATTACTTGGCAGGAGGCACTACGAGATCGTACCTTTAATTTCAATTACACAATTTTATGCTGCAAGTCAATTTGCACGGTTTCTAAGGAGACAAGTTCTTTAAAATCTTCTCTGGAATCCACTGATAAAAAACAGGGGAAACTAGTATAATAAGATATAATGATGAATTAGTCCCTATTGAAAAGTTATCTTTTACTGGGCCCATCAGGAAAGGTGAGATAATCACCAAACATTTTGTATTTGCTTTTCTTTACTATTATCTCCCAGCTTCATATTTTTACTGTGCATAGGCAGAGCATTACCAATTTTCTATCTTTTCCTTTGACAAACTATCAAACAAGGAAAAAGGATTTGAGAACATGAGGCTACATGCAAACAAGAATAATATACAATATATTTTCTATTTATGCAGGTATGCCTAGTAGGTAAAACATCCATTTAAAATATAGAATCATAGACTTATTAAGACTGGAAAAGACCTCTAAGATCAGCAAGTCCAACTGTTAACCCAGCACCACTGTGGTTCCTTGCTAAACTGTGTCCCCTAAATGCCACATCCATGCATCTTTTGAACACTTGCAGGGATGGTGATTCCACCACCACCCTGGGCAGCCTGTTCCCATGCCTGACCACCGTTTCAGTGAAGAAATTTTTCCCAATATCTAATGTAAACCTCTCCTGGTGCACATATTAGGCCATATACTTTATGAATTCTATGCTGCTTTTGATTGTGAGTCCAGTAATTGCATCAAAGCAATGACTATGCAAGATAAACATGAAATAAAATTTGAATAGAGGACTGTAAATTCTGTTTGAGGCACGGAAAGGAAAAAAGGAGGACAAGACCATGGCATATTAAAAAATAGCAAAAAAAAAAAAAAGGGAAAAAAGGCAAAAAATGCTTATTTTTAAGCTTCCTCTTAGGTAATCATCTCTCCAAAATAATACCTGATATTGTCCTAGTTTCCAATGCTGTGATAACCATTAAAAATGCATGAATCATGTTTTTGTGGGCATCTTTCTTTTCCCAAGTGAAGACAATATAAGCCATGACAGATGTAGCAACACATGTGGTGACTGCAGAAGTGCCTTCCATTGGAAACCCTTTGGGATTACAGCAAAGATGCAGGAAGCAGGCGAGGAGGAAGTGAACAAGGAAGTTTGAGAAGATCCTTTAGCCATTATAGATCTTGTTTCAGTGCTTCTTGTAGGTAGAATAAGATTTACCAGGATATTTAAAAGGACACTGGAGAAATGTGAGCTTAATGCAGAAAGGAACACTCACCTGATGATTTGAAAAGTGGGAATCATTCAGCTTTCACAGAAAACAAACATTGTTCCCCAAGGGATTGGTTCTCCCCCTCAGCCAATACACGTTTCAATGAATACTGATGAAGGTCTGAAGAATAATCTACATCAGCTTTATGGCAGGTGAAAACTTGAATTTGGATTTTCAGGTGTTCCAATTTCTAAGGAAATGTAAAGGAATCCAGTAATATCCACAGATAAACCAGATTCTGTTCTGTCTTTCTGATACATTGACTCTCATGAGCAAAATCTAAGTCATAGAAAAGCAAACCTGGCCTCATAAGTCAACAGAATGTTTTCCATCTATCCTATGATCTACAAGAAAAAATTAAGTTTCATCTAGTGGATATGGATTTCCCCCTTGTGTCTGTAAAATCAAACAGACAATCATAATTACCAGAAATACATTTAGTGAGAGTTCAGAATTCCTTTAAATGGGCAATTTTTATTTAATTCCCTACACAGATAATTTAATCTAAGTCATTCTTCTCTGAAAAATCTTGATTTATGTATTTAATAACCTCTTGGACTTCCAAGGAAAGCCAGATTTGGGACTGAATAGCTGCTATGTCAAACTAAAAATGATAAGCCAAGCTCTGTGTGCATTAGCTGTGTGCCTCGAGATTGGATTCTATAGCATCCAATAAAGGACAAGCTCCATTTGAAGCTCTTCCCCAAAAAAATAGAGTATTTGCAACTTCTATTCCGTCTTGGAGTTCTTAGCCACCTGCAGCCAACAGGGTCCTAAAAGTGACCCTTTCTTAAGCAGAGATCTGTTCTCTTGAAACCCAGGGGAACCTCAGGACTTCTGACTGTTATTCCTCTGCCAAATTTGTATGAAATTGAGCAGGGTGTCAAAAAAATACTGTAGGAAACATGGTCAGAAAAAGGCAAACCAGCCTACAACATAGCCTTTAGCATTAACAAGAGAAACAAGACAGTCTTATTTTCCCATGACTTAAAAAGACTGATTTTAAGCAGTAGTATTCAGCCAGGAAAAATCTTTGTTAATTGAAATAAGTTTAAAGTACTTTTTTTTTTCAGACATGGTTAACCATGTAGAAACTACGGCCCACCACGTACATAGGGGTTTTTTTTTAAGCAAACGAAAAGTTCAATTACATTGTTTACATTTTTTCAAGAACACTTTGATATTCTTTTGTTCTTCACATGCTTTTATATTATCACATTTTTTTAAATAAGCATTTCAGTTAATTTTAGAGCACTACCTCAGACTCTCATTTTCTTTTAAGCATTATCTTTACATGAAAGTCAATGTCATATTTTCAGCATATGAAACTAAATACACATCCTCACTGTCAGGTTTTTTTTCAGTGTAGTTGTTGTTTCTCCAATCAAGTTCTAAAGTGTTTCCAAATAAGTTTAAAGACATCCAATTTATTTTTATTCCTGTAAATTGCTTTCTCAAGTGGCATTGTATCCTTAAGGTGTGATATCCAGTTATCAATTGCAAAAAATACTTAGAATTCCCCAGCACATGAAAGTATCTCTTCCAGCAATAATTAGAAGCACTGGATGTAAGGATCTACAAAAATGCTTTCACTAAGAAAGACAGAAAAATACAAATCAAGAAAGATAAAGAAAACAAGGAATAGTCTAACATGAACATGCAGGATATTTATCTGTTGTTCAGCTGTAAGATAATGGAAAAGCTTTGATAAAGATTCCTTTCTTGACTAGTCCACGAGCTTCTGATATTTTCAATTACACATTATGTATTGTAAGATTCACCAGTAGTTTGCGACAACATTCAGGAGTAATTTGCAACTCAAATCTGGCTTCCTCTACAGGTAAAGGGAGACTTAACAAGGCAAAGAGTAAGAAGGAAATGATGACTTAAGCCTTGCCCATCTGCAGCCTGCCATGATGTACAGCTGGTGTTGATGCAGCCTGTACAGGTTACAACAGTGTGACTGATGGTTACTCCACCTGATCCACTGAAAATCTTCCAGCCTTCCCAAGTATGGAAGTGTCTTCCTCTTCCTCCTCCAGACTGGTTTTCTTTTCAGGTTGTATTTTTTAAACACACCCTTCTGGAACTTGGTGTTTTTCAGATAAAGAACCCACTAATATTTAGGGTGGATTTCCTACAGCCTCCTTGGAGGAGCAGCACAGAGACACCAGTTGCAAGCTCTCTTTCATGCTAGGACAAATATGACTATACTATTTGGGAGAACATTATTCAAAACCAGACAGAAAACTGAAATTGAGACTAAGCAGAAGCCTGCCCGGTGAGGCCAAAGCTCCCAGCAGTGTGATGGTTATTGACTGCAAAATACGGGCAGTCACCTAGAGAAAGTATCTGTGACCTTTGTATTATAATTATTAAAAGGGTAAAGATCTTTTTTCTATTCTCAAAGCCAACTTACCTTATGCCCACATCATCACATATCCACTCATGTGTACCACTGCTTCCCTTGGCTCTGACTCTGTGTCCTCTTTACATGGTACCCCTCTGTCTTCACAACACTGATTTTTTTTTTTTAATGAGTTAGTCAACTGTCAAATTCTTCATCTGCGTGAGATTTATACTGCCCAAGTTTTTGACTCTTAAAGCATAACTACACTGGATTATGGTTCTTGGATATAGCAAGAAATTAAGTTTCTTTGATTAAGTGTAGGAATACAGCTCTTCTTTAGGGAAATACCTACAGAAGCGATCTACCAGCACTCTGAGTACAGCAAGAATAGCATCAACCTATGTAAAGTTTATGCGAATGATGAAAGTATATTAACATTAATTTAAAAATATATTCATACCCAGGCAATATGGCAGAACTGTCAGGACTTAGCTACAAGGTCTAACTTTTTAAAAAACATTTTTAGGTTCATTCTTTCTCAGCTGCAGCTAACAAGCCCTGAAATGTCATTGCTTACAGGCTATTTGCACGTTCAAGCTAATCTACATTTAAACTCTTCTGGTTTTTTGACCCAAGGGAATAAACTGCAATCAAATACAAATTGCAAAAATATTCAGCATTATAATTCAGTTTCCTAGAACCTGAGTTTACAGTTATCTCTAGTTTCCATTTTCATATATACTGAATCCCACCCTTCTTACACAACAGATGAATCTCAATCTGTAAACAGTTCTGCCCAGGAGTTTTACTGTATTTACACTCCTACCACATTTCATGATCATTTTCCCCCTTTCACACTCTTCAGGAGGCAAAGTCCCCCTGACTGCTGCCAATAAATTTTCAGAAATTTACTTACAGTAAATCCTTCTCAATGGCCTGTTGAAAAATAAAACTCAACACGTACATAATGAAATTAATGTGCCGTTAATGGTTCCTACCAGCTCACTGCCGAGTCGTGCACTTTTAGAATGTTGCTCAGTTGATACTCTCCAGATTTCAGGGGTTGAGTATGTTCTTTAGCACACTCAAGGTATGTGTTCACTTCAGGGTCAACAGGGAACTCTGAATCCTGGAGAAAAACATAAAATTATTAATTCTCAGAAATGCTACATAACTTCATACAAGGTACTACCCACTATTTTGAAAATACAACTTTGTCCTATTTTTTCCTCCTCTATTTTTGTCCTCTATTCAATTTTTATCATTTTTAAAATCACTGTTATCCTGATTTTATTAATTTTGATACATACTGTTAAAGCTTACTACAGGTATAACTAAGACTGGAGCCTGTAGCAAACAACTGAACACTATTAGTTTGTTCTTTTAAAATTATATTCCTATGAGTTAGCTTCTGGGCAGTCATATGAATATAGCATTGCTCTAGAAAGAGATCAGCCATCAGTACTCATCATTATCTGTAACCAAGTCTGAATTCACTGTCCATAGCAGCAAAACCCCTCCTTCCTCCAAAACAGAAAAAACCCACTTGGGTGGTTCAACACACCAGTCATGGAAAAGAAGACACTCACCACTGTGGATGCAGTGAGAGAGAATAAAAAATGGCAAATAAAGTTTTTCTGTCATTTATACTCATGAAATAGTTCATGTAACAATATGGGTGTAAGTGACAAAACCTCCACCTGACACTTTTACTGTTCATGCCATTTATGTACCTGCTACTGGAGTAAGTTATGATGCTCAAAAAAGGAGGTTGTTGAATTGTTAGTATAAAATCCCTTACATTAAATTCAGGAAAATCTCTTGTTTTAGTAACTATTTTGTGGAAGACAAAAGTTAAAGTCAAAATTCAGGTAAATTAATTAATTTTCCTCAAACAGAATGTTTTGAAGTTGTTAAACAGCGAGTTTAAAACTAGCAATTTAAGACACAGTGACTTGCCCTACTATTAGAAGAAGTTAACTTCTATAAACCTTTCCATTTCATCAATGAGCAGCTGGAAGGCTCCTTCAGTTTGGACTTAAAGAACTACTCCCATTGTCCAAATTGTATTTTATCTTCTTTTTATTTTCCCTAGGCCTACCTCCCCTACTGGAGATGATAAGACTAAAGCTGAGTTGTACTACCAAGCTCAGTGCAGCCCAGTCTGTGGTGCAATTAATGAATTATCAACTACCCAGATTTGACAGCCTCTCCAAAGCAGCAAACCAGGGAGACAGCATCTACCATGGATCTGCACCACTGGAACAATCAGTTACAGACCTGGAGCAAAGTCCTTTTTCAGGACTCTATATCTGAGCATCAATTTATTTGTAACGGTTAACTATGAGCTTGAAAATAACAAACAGTTAAACCACGTGCTTTAAAATTACCAAAACTAAAGAAAAAGCTGTTACTATGGAACTGGGTGATGGAGCTAAACTGCCAGAACTAAATGCATGTATTTATGGAGCTGTACACAGTGAGTCTCTGACCTACTGCAGGACACTGAACAGTCTGACCGGAAGCAGATCATAGTCTGAGGTCACAACTGTACAGTCCACTTGGCCTCACCTATGCACAGCTAACAGGCCCCAAAAAGCAGATTAGACAAGTATGATCATATAGAATTAAGCTGAGAACATCTGTGAGTCTGCACAGGCTTTAGTCTGTTCCAGGGACACTCCCAGAAAAGCTGAGGGGACCAAGAGTGAATTCCATTGGCTTAGTGCAGTGCAGTAGAACGAGCCGGTTCAGGTGGGATTAACAGGGATCTGCTTTGACCTGAGACTTCAGAAGCTGAGGACAAGGACCAGAAAGCTTCTGGGCACACCAGGCAGGGAAGGGAAGCTGCATCCCAACATCTCACATGAATTGTAGAGAAAGAAACATCAGCAGCTGCAAAAAGCCTCATGGGAAAAACTGGCTAAGAAAACTGGCATTCTACTGACAAAACACTGAACTAGAACTGGGAACAAAGGTTTATATCAGCCCCGCTCTGCAAGATTACTGGCATGTGCTATTTTCCATTTGCTCTCTATTCCTATTTTCCATGGAGGTTAGCTCTACGACTTGCATTAACAGGCAAAGCCACTGTATTCTTCAAAACACCTTTCTTGTAAGTGTAACACTCACAAGAAGTCAAAATACATGTAGTTAATCTTGCAGCCTCATTTTCCTTGAGTGCAGTCTAAGACTAGTCAGCAGACTAGGAGATTTATTACTAACTCTAATTAACCAAGCTAAATGGCTTTATTAAAAATAGATTGTCATTAAAGAATGTAAGGAGGGCAACAGTGCACAATATATTTTAAGGACTGCACCAGTCATTACAAAACCGCTTCCCAAGACACCACAGTTTGCTGAAGACTTGGCTGATGGCTTGTGTTTGCAACATTTAGGAAATGCTGCTGTGAGAAGCTTTAAAGGAAAGACTGAAATTGCCATACTCTTTAAAATGTCCATCAACCAGTAAGATTAAAAAGGGAATAAAATGAATGTATTTTAACCTGAAAATGCACACACACAGCAGGGATAACCACTAACTTTTTAAAAAATTGTTTGCACTAAACTTGGTGGGAGCCACCCCGTTAATTTGTAGGAACGATCATACAGCAAATTTCAGAACTACAAACTATCAAAAGAATATAATTTTGTCTCCCATTTCAGAAGCTCTCCAAACTGCATGTTCTACAAGGATGCTATTAACCAGAGTCAAACTTTTTAAATGATTATGAAGATAATTAAGCTAATGACTTAATGATCAGTGTGAGCACATCTATTACAGACCCAAGACCTGGAAGACATTTTCAGTGGACTGTGGCTTCAACCACAAGATAAATAAGGGTTACTTTAATCTGGCATTGTTAATACAGGAAGGAATCATAATATGTTTGTGACTAAAGTTCCAGATTTTTATAGAATTGCATGCCAAGTTCTGATTGTGTTTCAGCCTTACTATTCTCGCAGATCTCTGAAGTCCATTTCAAGAAAAATCCACAGATTTTCCGAAGTTAGGAAAGATTAAAGTAAGTCTGTGGTATTTATTACATACAGACTAAAGAGCAGAGTAAGGAGATTAACTAGAAGTGAGTATAGTCCCAGTATGTGTCACTGCCTTCACGCAAATCTTGCTTTCTGTACTCCTTGTCTGACAAAGTTTCACCTTTCAAGCACTGCAAATTTGAACAACTAAAATTATAAAGCAAAAAAGACATACTATAAAAATGCTTTTTGCAAACTGTTCTCATTCACTTTCTGGAGCCAAACCAATTAGTAAATGCTACCAGACTTAGTCATTTCAGAGTGAAACAAATCTAGGAAAGATGAGGCAGTCTGAACAGAAGTGACTGAAAGTCTTGCATTTTCCAGTAGAAAACAATCCCCAGATACTACTTCAGGAACTACTGCTGGAAATGATTGCTGTAACATTCAAAAATATCATAAAAAGAGGATAATATAAAATATTAATATTTTTACCATTCCTGACTATCTGAAGTACTTCTGAAACTATAGTTTTTTCCTCTTGGCAGTGATAATCCTGTATCCTACTAGAACAAGGGACTTGGCCCCAGCTGTTGAGACAATTCAAAGCTATGATTCCTACTGCAGGGTCTGAGTGGCATCAACAGTGGTATTGCTTGTCCTGGCCCCACGAAAGGCTGATTTCAGGAGCTCTCCAGCACACACCAGGTGGCAGTCACAGGGTGAATTTATCAAGTCTTCCTCTGAGTAGATTTCCTGCCTGAGAAGCCACCAAGGAGTTTCAATGCAATAGCAGCCTAAGGTGTTCTCTCACAGTATTTCCAGGACAGATTATCACTGTCTTCATTTAACAAGGTATCAGAACTTCAGTTTATGTGAAGCATTGCTCAGTATGCATGTTCTGAGCTCCTCAAAAGGAACACGAACAAGCTACCTACAAAATTAAAGGTCAATATAGATTATTTTTCCCCAGATACAAATATTTATCCCTAGAAAATAAATGTGGTATTTTTATCCTAAAAGCTTCCTACAGTAAAAATGTTCAAGAATGCTAATACAGACAGCTCTTCTCTCTTAACAAATTTGGGCAATGAAGTGTCATTATTTAATCTTTATTCTATTATTTCCAATTGCTAAATCCTTAGGGGAACAGAGAATCCATTACACAAGCTGAGACCCTGCATAACAAGGCTCTGTGAAACATGTTTATTACAAACACTGATTGCAAAGTCTGATGCTACTTCAGCACTGGGAAGAGTCATGTGCATGCCAAAATTCAGGAAAATGCACCGAGTGCTAAGGAGTCAAAGCAATATAACACGGTTTTTTTCACTCCTGTATCTGCCATGTACTAGACATTTGTACTATGACAAACATGAAAACCTATTAAGCTTCCCTTACACCCATATGAAAGAGAAAGCTATGCCCTTCCCGCCTGTGAAATTAAACACCCCATTACTTTATCATCAAAGGCAAGGAACATTGCATTCAAAAAAGCATCTCAGAAAGAATCTCTGTGAACCAAACCCATTCTCAGTGTCCTCTGACAATGTCACTGGCAACAGTAAAAGCAGACAGTACATTGTCACTGCCCAAGCTGTCACTTCACAGCTACACTACCCCTTATCTAAAGTCACAGGTGTAACAGCCTATCAGCCACCCACAGAAAGCTGCCATGACTCTTAGGCTATTTACACACAGTATTTCCAGAGCTCTCTAAAATAAAAGGCAGTAAACTACAAAAGTCAGGACTGCATGAACTCAAAGGCATTTCATGCCCCAACATCCCACAGGCCTGAAAACAAAAACCAAACCAGAAGGAAGATAAATACCTTCCCTTTTTAGTTTGTTTGTGGTGTGTGTATATGGGTTTTTTCCTTTTTATTTAAGAGTCTGAACAATATGAGGATTTACGATTTACCCCAGACCAAGCTGAAATTCTCTGGCACAGCTGCTAAACTCAACTCATAGCCTCTGAGTCTCAAACCATTCCTGAATTTTTCTGAATGAAACAAATCTTGTTTTGATGGAAACTGTTATGCAATTAAAGCAATTTACCCTTAAAGCTCTCGGAAATCTTTCTTTTCTGTCCTATCTATGATTTTTACAGTAACACTGCCTTGTCTTTTCTGATAGCAGGGCTCTTCAGAGCAAGTCCACACCTTTCTTTTTCCTCGGGGAAAACGCAAGAGACTCATTTGTCAAAACATACAGAAGGCAATGAATAGATAAGTGGAACTGATCTAAATCATCTCACAGCTGAGAAAAATGCAGTGGAGTTTAATAGAAAACAGAAAACATCCAAATCAGTTTGTCTAAATCACAGCTTGGCCTTGTCTATATCATTATTACATGAAAGTCTACGTTTCTCCTCGCTCAGATGTTAAAAATTGAAAGCAAACAGAAGTAGCTTCACTATGCAACTGTGTGAGGGAGGAGAAGGAGCAATCTTTTTTTTGCCAAAATTGATGACTATCATCAGTAGTTCCCATTTGAAAACGGTGAAGGTCATTCTAAGACTGCAGTTAAGACATGCACAAGGTGCCCAGTCAGTCACAGGTGCTGGTGTACCCACACATTCCATTTAAAAAGCAAATACCAGATATTCTGTTCACAAATGAGAAGAAAGCAACGACGATTAAATTCTTCTTAGGGTATAGCTACTGTCTATGTCCAAGACTCATACCAGCCTAATTGTACCACTAAATATTTTCAAGAAAATACTCTATCCTCAATTCTCACCTAAGACTCGGTATTATCTCTGCTCTTCTGTACTTAGAAAAAGTACTGCACTAATCACTGATAGCTACAGACATACCACTGAAATGCTGTTTTCACACAAATTTAAAGAGAATTTTAATAACCATTTGCTTATTTTTCCTGGAAAATCTGATAGGCTTGTATTATGGAGGATATGTTTTGCATATTTTCTTTTTAAACACATTTAAATATATTGAAATTTCCACATTTTATTTCTTAAATATCAAAGCATTCCCATGGAAGGCAGTAGATCTACCCAGAAGCTCCTTCTTAAACATGTAGTTTTCAAAACAGGACTTGAGTTTTACATTCAGATTTTGTCCAAACCTTCACAGCTTTAAAAACAACTCAGAGGTAACTAAGAACTCATACATTCAAAGGGTAAAAATAAACAAGACATTCTTAAAATAGAAATATATAAGTAAGAATGAAAATAACCTTGGTTGTAATCACTCACACTGAATGAATCTTTGTCTGTCTTCAGACTATCAAAAATGAAGTAAATGTGAAAACACTTAAAAGCAAATTATGGGATTTTCAAACCCCAGTTCCAAAGTTAAGATAGATTCAAATCTGTTCCTGTTTCCCTCTTTCCCATTATAAAAACCCTGTTCTCTGAGTAACTCGGGCTTGGTGCACTGGAGGTAGGTGGCTTCAGAAGACACCAAATACTAAGCAGGAAACTATTAAATTAATATTAAATGCTTTGCTGTAAGAGTGACGGAAAATTGACATAAAATATAGTAGCTGTGGATGATTTTATCTTTTTAAAATATTTTCTGCAATTGAGGGAGTATCCTTTTCTAGAAGAGTATGAAAGAAATGAAGATACTCGGTGCAATGCATCAGCCAAATAGTCCATAGACACTACCGGATGATTAATACTAAAACAACTCCATTTCAAAATGTTCCAGTGTCCACAGTTACTGTAATACAACACATTTACACAGTATTTTACTATGTTAATCATGACCACAATTATTTTCTAAACATCTGAAATGTAAGGAAAGGAAGTTGAAAGCAATAGCAGGAAAATGTAGTAAAAGTTTTAGTGCGTGCTACATCTTGCTTGGCTTGCTAATAAAAAACATAAAACTCAGCTACAAAGGTTGTGGCCACATAAATCCTGCTTATTCACTTTATAACCCTGACAATTTTTCCTTTTTTGAATAAAAAAAATCATGAAGATAATATGTAATAGGTAATAAAAGTCAGATTAATTAAAAGAAAGCAATAGTAAAACTGTTGTGTCTTCAAGTTCAGGGCTAGTGCAGCTCTTCAGACAGTTTGTGAACTGGTGCTAACACTAAATTTACCCTTGAAATCGCTCCTGACAATCTCAGTTTTAAGGTTCTGCCAAATCTAGTCTTCTTATGGCCATTGCCTACGCAATAAAGAAACTAGAAAGCTCTACTACTATGAATGTCTAACTGTACCACAGATACTCAATCACTTTTTGACTGGAGCTCTCATTGAGAGAGTCACAGAAATTATTTTCTACTATCAAAAGGACAAACTTAAAGCTGTTGCACTTCACTAGTTTTGTTTCTTTTATTGTGGCTATTAAAACCATATTTTTATATGATTGATAATTGGAGAGGTTTGAAAAAACCAGAGGAAGCTAACAATTATAAGATCTCCATCATTGAAAAGCAATATCTTTCTTCCAATTTTCAGCACTACAGCTTGTTTAACTTTATCACCACTATTTCAGAGAGTAACAGTAAAAAATGAACAAACTTACTCCACGCCAAACAGATTGCCCAACCCTACAGGAATAAAACTACTGCAATATTTTAGCTTCTGCTAAAACTTTCAAACTTCTTCACAAACACCTATGTAAATCACATTTCTCAGTTTAAAGCAACGTGGCTGTGGCTGACGCCGTTTCAAATGTGGGGACTGGAATGTAACTGGTGCACTAGAGGCAACTGCCCAGTGATTGCACAGTCACTCAGAGGACTGAGAGCTTGGAGTTGTAGGACAAGCTTGAAAATGTTCAAAAAAGCTTGAGCTCTGAGCAACCTGGTCTAGTGGAAGGTGTTCCTGCCCATGGCACGGGGTGAGAACTGCAAGAGCTTTAAGGTCCCTTCCAAGCCAAACCATTCTGGGATTCTGTGACCAAGAGCTGAGCAACATAGAACGGCTCCTTGAGCCTTGCTTTCAGACCCTCTGCAGCCACACTGAATGAAGACAAATCCTTAAGCTTTATAAAGATCGACAGAATTTCTCCAGAGAAGGAAGAGTCCTGAAAAACAAGCTATTCACTGAGGACCTGTTCTGCCTTAGAAAGCATGTCTGTGCTGTACTGAAATACCCCACACAGCTTCTTCCAACATTTCTACCATCACAGCTGCCTCATCAAATAGATTTTAACCCCTTCTTTTAACTAATCTTGTCTGTTACAGCATATTGCATGCCCAGCAGTCTCTGCTGAGTTAATAAGGTGAATGAGGAGTCACAGTGAAATTATTCCAGTATGTGAATGTCCTAATAAGTCTGAGTGCTAAGTTCATATTACCATCTCAATAAAGTGATATAATGATCATCCAAGTTTTAATTTACTGCTCCCTCATGGAGGGAATTGAACTTAATATATGTAATTGAACTGAATTTCTTAATTTAAAATTATTACAACTCCAAGATACAAAGTCTATACCGATACGCCTGGATTTTAAATTTCTATTTCTGATTGCCATTAATAAGAGTTATGAACATAAAATCATCACATGTGAAAGAATAAATTCAGTACTATTTAGTACTGTTTAGCTGGTAGTGATTCCCAGTGTGTTGCCCTGGTTCTTGTGATCACCATATCACTAAATCATAAGAGAACACATTCCTGTTGGTTTTTCAAAATAATAAGTCGTACCGATCATCAACAAGTCACAAAGCAATATCTTCATACAACACAGATGTACAGCATAACTACATATATAACTTAATCTTGCATAAACAAGTGCAAACTGTTACAAAACTCAGCTTGCTCATTTGCCAAGGAGAAGAAAAATAACATCAGTGAAAATGCTGCAATAAATTACGATGATTGGAGGCACACAAGCAATTGCCTGGATTTTCATGGCAGTTTTGTAAGCCACAAATAACCACGTGCTATTCCCAAAGATATTCCCTATCCCTTCCTTTAAAAGGCTTATGCTTGAAAAGCTATTATAATTTATGACCAACTTTAAAATAAACAACAGGGCAATAAAATATAGAAACTTCTTCCAATTATAATTTTATTTTGCAGTTTTAAATTTTGATTACGGCGCTATTAAACTTCAGCAATATTATAAGTTGCAGCAGCACACGCTACGTACGCCCCACAATTCATCATGTTAAAGAGGCAATGCTGATTAAATGACAGACATCAAGTTACTTCAGTTTTCTGATGTCCTTCAAAGTATGTTGCAGTATTGTCTTTTTTATACATATTTTAAAAATTGTTCATAGCGACTAATATGAATTTTCTCTACTACAGAAGTATCCTACAGTAGAATCAACTAAATAATTTAGATGCTTTCTGCAAATAAGTTTGTGTGTTTGCTTTCTTGGAACAGCCATATGAATCAAGAAATCAGTTATCAAACATGACATGTTCGGATCCAAATGTAGAAAAAGCCTCCCAGATCAGAGATAGTGATTATGGTACAGTATCACAGATACTATGATATAGATATGATAGATACCATGACATCATTTTTATTAAGTCACACCCTATATAACATCCATGCCTCATGTAAGATTCTTCCCTTTGCAGTATTTGAACTGATTTCAAGACCCCAGGGTTAGAGCCAGGAACAGCTCACTTGCTGTCCACTATTTGGGAACTTAGCACTGAAAGAACAAGTATTTCTCATCTTTTAAGTATTATTACATGTTGTGGGTGATTTTTTCTTCCATAAAACATCAATACAAGAAATACAAGACTATACATTCATCTACAGATGTTCCAGAGTACAGCTCATCTGAAGTAATTTTGATTTTATTGCTAAAACATGTACTGTAAAAGATAAAAGAGTGTGGGAAGAGTCTTATTTTTTTTTGATAATTTTGTTTGACACAGTGTCATCTTCTGCTTCTAATAAGAGAGAGATGTATCTATTCCCAAAGATTCTCCTACCGTAAATAATATCCAAATACCAACACTAGAGGTTGAAATTATTAACAAAAAAAAAGTTTCATTTTTCCTCAAATTAATATTCTGCTTCTAAGGCATTTACAGGAACATCAAACTGTGTTTATGTTCCCAGTAGCCAGCACACACTGATTTTTCACATGACTAAAGTACACACTGTAATCATCTCAATAACTGTTATAAGGCACACAGGGTTTACAAAGGTCCATAGATCACTACAATGAACTGGTAAACACATTCAGGGCCCATTAGTTATTGATTTATTTGCAATTACCCGTTACAGATGCTGTCCATGTTACCCCTGTTTGCACTTAATCATACTGACTCCATTTCAGGACAGCAAGCAACCATTATATCAAGCTCCACATAATGAGAAATAATGAAAACAAAGCTGTAAGAGTACTCTGACAAGCAGGTACAAAGCACTCCACTTGTCAATACTGGAGAGAAATGGATTTTTTATAATAAAGAGCTAATTAATTGATTACCATAGTTGCAAGCAGTAAGTACTATATCAAGCCGTGCTAAAGCTGATTATCTATCCCAGTTAACCACCATAAATATTGTCATCGCTGCAGGAAGTGGATACTGCAGAATATGAAAGTGAGGTACTGCCAGATTGACTTCCCCAATGTGCCAGCAGTGAAACCCAATCTGCTAAAAACTGCCTGAAGGTGTGAGGAAGTCAGCCTGTTCTAGATTCAGCAAGACAGATCAGGAAGCCAGACCTATCTGTCACTGATTTTGGACCACATAAACCCCAAGCCGTTGCACTTCCTTGAATTAAATTTCTACTTGAGCTAGTCATAGCTTAAAAAATAACCCCATTATTTAGAAATTGCCAGTTTTTTCAAGACTGAAGAATTGGCTGTAACTGCCAGTACATTTGTGAAACGCCCAACTACGTTCTCTGTTCAAAATCGACACTCTGTCTGACCCAGAATGTTCTTAGATTCAATTTTCATCTGCTAAATTCTATTCTACATTTGCCTGCTAAGTAAACAGTGCTATTAAATATGTATTTTGTTTCCTTTGTCATAGTCAGTGATGAAGAACCTCCTAATTAAACCCAATCTAGCTGAAGATGACCCTGTTCATTGCAGGGGGGTTGCACTACATGGCCTCTAAAGGTCCCTTCAAACACAAACTATTCTATGATTCAGTGAAATTTAAAAGCCACTGTAGTAAAGTATACTTTTCTTTCTATTTAGTTTACTAAGTGATCCAGACTTCCCCTCCTGGTCTCTTCATGTAATAAGACCTCTCCAGTGTGTTATTTGATAACTTGATCAGTAACTCTGAATCAAAACTCTAATCAGATTTGAGGTTCTTTTTTTTCTCCCAAGTCATATATAAGAATGCTAAATAGCTTTTGAAGAAAAAAATCATCTCTGGAAATATTTGATAATTCTCCATTTAAGGCTGCATGTCAGACTCAACCATATTAGTAACATTATTCACGTTGATTTTGCACAATTCCACAATTGTATCTTCCACATCTGGGATAATTTGCATTAATATTAGTATTAATCATATACAATTTTTAGTTCTCTCTATCACTCTATTCCTCCATTTCTTGAGTCACTTTTTACATCTTAAATATAGTTTTGAAAGTACCCACAGATTGCTGGCACAATCTCCCTGAGACAATTTCTTACAACAGAAGGAGATGAAAAAATAGAATTAGTTTACCACCACCTGACTCCTGAGTTACAAAATTGAAACACTGAGCTTTCATGCGGGATAGGAGAACTGCAAGATTTTATTCAATTCTTGAAGCCTAGTCCATGTACTCTCAATAGAAAGGTAATTTGTTCATGTGGGTTAGGACAGATGGTACGGGGACCTAAAATGAATTTTCCTCTGAAAAACAGCAATTGTTTAGCCAATGGATCTGTTCTTTTTCTGTATTCAAAATCATATATCCTTAGTAAGAATGTAAGTAACAGTTTGTATTGCTTTTTATTACCATTAGCCGCTCAAAACCCACTCAATTTTGAGATGGAACCAGATGCTATTTGTCTTTTTTGGTCTCTCTACAAACTGTAGAATAACTGTTCACATGCCACAGTTTTCTGTTCCATCCTCTCTGGCAAAATCAGAGGGAATATCCCAAACCAATTCTCCCCAGCTGCTCATCAACAGAAAGACTGAAGACAACTTGCAATCTCATTCTATATTGGGGCACTTGGGCACTGCCATAACAGCTCCAAAGCTTCTACTGGAGAGGGCAAACTTCAGTCAGCAGTAGTTACAGCACAGGATGAGTATGAAGAACATGGGCTTTATTAAGTGTTAAAGCTGCCATATATTCATATTTCTCTGTGCACTCAGAGTAAAGGTACAGCCAGTTATGAGACAAGTGGGTAAAACCCCACTGGATTCAGTGACTGCAGTTTGGAACCTAATGCTTAAAGAGACATCACCAGAACTCCACAACAGGGAGAGAGATAATGCAACACCACCTACCCAGAAAAATACACAATTTATCTGATCACAGGCTGTACCAGCCTGTGCTCATTCACAGGACGTTACCAGAGGGAAACTGGTTAAGAATTACTTTAGGAAAACTAAAACCACAATCTGGATGTAAGAAGAGTAAGACACTAGTGAGAAAAAGCAGGCTGAGAAGGGAATACTCCAAGGAATTCTGCAGTAGAGCACACAGGACCTTGCAGCATACAAAATTAGTTTAAAAAATGCTGGTGCAACCGGGGCATATCTCTATTTTAATTATTCTTATATCTTAAACTATTACCTTTGTTTCCTCCATCTACTCCTCTTTTTTCCTTGTAACTTTCCCAATTCCTGAATATCTACAGAGGTTCAAACCCTCCCTGAGCCCTGATTCCCAAGCCATACAGTTATGCCCAACTGCCCTTTGAATATACAGAGCACGTGTGACTCTTCTCTGTCCACTACAATAACATAAAGAAATGTAATTAACTACAAATCTGAACTTCGTTTCCCCTTGTATTATAAATTCACTTGTTTTAGTAAATGTCCTTATCTTTTACCCCATATTCTTGGCACCTTTCTCTATGACTTCAGTAAAAGCTTGAGGATAACAAGCCACTTTAACACATTCCTACAAATTCCTCTTTAAAGCAAACCCAAGTGGACAGGAATAGGCCAATTAAATTTCCTTTGGCCAATGGTCTACCTGTATCAGAAGTCCTCTCTCATTCTCTCTTGCTTTCACAACACACAAATTGCAGCTACACCTTTCCACACGCAGATTTAAACGTAGTTTTTTTGCTCTACTTTTGTCCTCCAGAATTCTATATCATAAAAGTCTTCTCTTCCCTTATTTTATCATTTATAATCTGTACCATTGTCTCAGTCTTTCTTTACTTGTACACTTGTACTTGTTTACTTTCTTTACTTCACAGTCATGTGACATGTTCTTATCAAATTTTCACTCACTTCCTTTGTAGCTTCCATGCATTCCTAAGTATTTACATGACACATGGAAAACTGTATGGAACATAATTATTTCGTTATGCAGAAAGAGATAAACCTGCACTGCCACCTTTCCCCTTTTTAAGTCCAACTCTCACTGTCCTATATTCCAAAGTGTTCTTAGAGTAAAACCGACAATGTAAGCACAGGAATAGTTTCAGTAAAATAACATTTCTGTGAAGTGCCTTTTGGATTTGGGTATAAATTCTATTGCTGCTGACAGATCTGCTTCAGTTCCTCATTTCTGATCCAGAATGCAGGATTGCAAACTTCCACTTGCTGGTATTCAAGCAACCATGAACTTGTTACAGCCACTTGGTCTAAAACACAAGGTCCACAATCCCCTGCTCTCCTCTGTGCCTCAAGCTCACCTCAATTTCTGCATTACGTTGCAAATCACCCTTTTATTTCCAAGTGCCCAAAGACCAAATCATCTTACTCAGAGAGTTGCCTTGTCTTCTTTACCTGTCAGTTCATTCTTTTATCTTTCATTTCTACCCTCAGTAGTCACATCAACACCTTAAATTATTTCTTTTTTCTTCTTGTTGTTGTACTTCTACCTTCCCTCTGCAGGCACTGAAGGCAGTATTTGGCAAGAGCTTTCACAGTTAAACTGCAAAACCACCAACATGTTTTTTTACTCAAAGGAACTGCAGTTACTAAAAGCATTTAATATGTTTTTAAAGAACTCTTCTATGTGATCACAGTTATTGCTGCACATCCAATACAAGGCCTGTAATGTTTAAGCCATAAACTGTATCTCTGGACTCCTTTTGTAATTGCCCTGAAGGAAATTCTAACCAACTCTCCAACTTCCAGAACCTCACTGATGAAAAATTCAGCAATACTCTGCCTCCAGAAATTTCCTGGAATCACACTGTCAGATTCTTAGATATTAGAGATCCTTTTTTGTGCATATGGAGGAAAACAGAAAACAAAGTAATGCCCACTAAAACATATTAGACATCGTTCCTCTCAGTTTCTATCATTCCCACAATTAAATGCACACTTATCCTTTTTCTGGAGTGGAAAAAACAAATATATACAGGTGATGAATTTCAAAAAAGAGATTACAGCATCTCCGACTGTTCTCTCAGGATTACCTTCCAACCATTAGCTTCTTAAAACTATCTCATTTGTTCAGAACAAAAACACGTGAAAGAAAACACATTTTAAAATGAAGACACATCTTACACAAACAATTATTCTATATTCAATTATCAGTGCATCATCCAGAAAGACTGGTAAGTCTAAAACGTTTCTAGTCCTTTCATTGGTGCCACGTCTCATGCTGGAATTTGGTCACGTTACTGCACTATAGTGAAATTCAAGGTTTTTGAGGCCTCACTTCTTGAGTAAGAAATAAAATTTTAAAAAAGAGGAAAAATATGTTGCAAGAACATAATTAATAGACATTACTTAATCACGTTTGAGAAGCAGGATCCTAACTCCATATTTCTACATTTAAATTAAGCTATGTTGGATTTTTTCCTCCAAGATATTACTGCTAATACACTCATGCTATTCATGTGTGTCTGTGACCTTAATATTGCTTAGTCACATTTTTGGAGGCTTCTACCAAACTGATGAGTACAGTCTCTCCAAAAACTTCCTTTTCTAACTCAAAATCTAACAGGAATATAAGGAACAGAGCAGAAGATGTATTGCCATCATCACAGACACTCAAAAGAGAATCACTTTAAAATTTCAGGTTTGGTTGTTTTTTAATTTAAGGATTAAAACATTTAAGTTATAATACTGCACAAAGGACATGGGGATGGAAGAGCACAGAATTACCTGTATATTCCTCAGGGGGGTGGGGCAAAGAAACAACCACAAAGAGCAGAAATTCAAAGAAACAGCTGAGAGCAGCAGTTCAAATTTCTACAGAAAAAATACTGAATGGAAGGTCCTAAATATATAACCAACACTTTTTGCACTGATATGTGCTATATATCTGCATTGTAGCTTGTCTGTGCACTTCAGCAAAAAGGTAGAAGGCCATGATTCATACAGCAGTAAATCTTTATCATAACAGTGGAATTACAACTTTCTCAAACTAAAGAACCCCAAAGTGTCATGCTTTACTGTATTACCTAAACAGGAGCAGAGAAACCCTTAAACATGTAAAGTTCAGGGGTAATTGCAGAAGAAATGTAGAGGTAAAAGTCCTCTTTACAAGCAGACAAATTCTTACCATGATTCAAATAGCTTACACATTCCCATACAATTTCATCAGGAGTCAGACACAGAAAGGTTGTGAGGATTCTCTAACATTTACCACAGACTTGAAATTCCCCCCAGAAACTGTCACCTGCTCTTGAGTGAGCAGGAAAAGATTTCGTGTAACACACAGAGTGAGCAGATCTCGTGTCCCCACACACCCCAATGCAGATCCAGCTTCCCTGGCACTGCAGAGCGGGGCTTTGAACCCAGGGCCATCCTGCTCACCTGATCCAATGAGCACCACCAGAAAAATGCAAAGAATGAGAGGAGAAAGAAAACGGGGGCAGAAAATTGGAACCCTGTCACTGGCAACAAAGCATTAGATCTGTTTCACTGATTATTAAGATACTAATTACCAGACAATGAACCTTTGCAGTACAACATTATATAATGACAGCTGACTTGCTACAGAAGCTGACTATTTAACTCTAGCATGCTTAGACAATAATATCAGCCCTATCTCAGCATATAAGACTTAAATTCTCAAAAGCATTTAGGCATCTAAGGTCCCTTCCAACTCACACCATTCCATGATTCCATGATCTACTTCTAGTACCTTCCATGGCAGGGAACCCAGACACTTTTGTAGAACTTTAAATCCTAGTCACTGTTATTTTGAGAAGAAAAACTGAAAGGCTCAAAAACCCTTTGGTAAATGGCTTTCAAGGATTGGGTGTGCAGCTAAAGTACAGTAAGACAAAACAGACTACAAGTAGATGAACCTCTCATTTGTAAAACCCAGGCACATACTTGTGTAGCTAAAAATAATGGTCAAATTAGAGTTCATGCAGACTCACCAAAAAGAGTGCTAATAAAATCAAATCTCAGCTGTGCCATTAATTTATTGAGTGGAACAATCCAATGACATACTAAAGTGACACTCAAATACATCTGGTTGCAAAGAGAGACAAAAAGGTTACCCTTTTCTTGTTTCCTCCCATTACCTCTATTACAGTAACGTACTTCTGACAGGAAATTAATGATGAATTAATTCAATTAGTTAGAAGACCTTTAAAAGTAATAAAAACAGGATTTGTATTATTAGGAACAACATTTAAAGCTCCAAATCTCCAATTTAAAAGTTTCGCTGACATTCATAAATTATTTAAGAAAACAAACTTATTCCAAAGAAACTGAGAAGGACCACTCCAAAAGGTATAAAATGGAGCCAATCTCGAGCACTGTGGAGTAGCTGACACAGCTGATGAGAACAGTCCCCTGCACAGGTGTTGGCATGTTCTGACTAAGCTCCCAGCCCCAGCTTTGGCACATCCAGCCTCTTTTACTGCCACTGAGGCTGTCTGCTCACACCCATCACCAGATGGTGGCTAGAAGCTTACTCTGTGTGTATCCTGACAAAAATGGAAATAAACTACACAAATAGTAAAGAGCTCCTTGCTATGACTCCCAGACCAAAAAATCAGTTAACTTAGTGCCAAGGTTAAGAATATATGAATGTATTAGCTTGTTTGTTTGTGCTTTTAGAACCAATACAGGAGTTATCAAATACAACACAGGACCTATCCAATTATCCTTAAATGTGCTCCCAATATTGTCAGCCTACCCCTCATTCTTTTTATAAACTGTGTAAATATAAAACAATTAGTACATAATAGGCCATCTTACATTAAAAGAAAACAAAACTCTATAAATAAACAATTGTGCCAACAAAGCCCTTTCAGCTCCTCTTCATTGTTACTTCCAAAATGATTTTAGCCAGGATGGATTTTTGAGATCAAAGCAAGTCCCCCTCTCCCCACTTCTTCAAAGCTGTGGTGGCAGGCAAAAACTGGTCATGAACTATTAGTTTGAAAACACAGAAGCTGGAGGAACAAGATCAGAACAAGGAAAGTTTAGTCAACAACAGAACAGCAGCAGAAAAAACAGCTGCCAAAGCCTAACCTGGAACTCATGAGTACATCTCTTTCCAATTAATATTATGTTTGAACAAACCCAATCACTCAGTAACTGGCTGTATATAAAATAATTCAAGTACAATACACTCAAAATCGAGGGTTCCCTCCCCCCAATACAATTTTTTAAAGTAAAAATATCTCTTATTTCATCTCCATCCTCATCACTATTTTTATTACTAACACAAAACCAAGGGCAATATGTTGATGTTCACCAACCCTGTGATCTGTTCTGAAACACATCACTGAGGTATTCTCCCTACCTATTACCTTAACGTGGGTATGTGCTGCTGTCTCTGATTATTTTATCTGCTGGATTCAAGAACAATTTTTGTATGAAGTGTGAAGGAGGCCTGTGAATTTCTTTACTATCACTAACATCCTTTTCAGGCCATTTTCGTAGGCTGTGCCCATGAAAAATACACATATAAAAGGCAGAGAGGCATCACAGCTATATGCACTGTTCCTAAATTATCTACACAAGTTAAGTAATTTAAACAGAATTTTTTAAAATTTATAATTATTGCACACCAGAAGTGTGGAAATATAGGGCAACATTTTCACACTAACAAGTACCACTGGAACATGACTAAATTTTTTGTTAGTGTACAGTGATCTTGCACAGTCTTTTTGTTTATCTATTCCTTTATTTTTCAAGCTATTTGTGGAAATCAACTCTTGATAGATTTACATCACAGCAAATCTCAGTTTTTGCTGTACTGCTTCGAGAGAACAATTTCTTTACAGGTGCTACAGAAACACTGGGGAGGTTTGCTTTCTACCATGAGTGCAGCATTCCTGCAAAAATAGAACCAGTTTCAGATGTCTGCCTGGCTGATCTGCTTTGGATAATTTAAAATGTACAGCACGTTACCTGAGCTATATACACGAAAGAGGATAAAAACTTGTAAACATAAATATAGAAATATGTTGCAAAGTATACAAAGATGTGCAAACTGAAACTGTCCACTGAGTATCTGGTAATCCGACATTACTTCAGCATTATTTGGCCTGTGTTTTGAGTAACAGAATTCTACAACTAGGCTTTCAAACTTGTGTTTTCAAACTTTGCAATTCAGCACCTTAGTTGAAGTTGAAGGGAAGAGAGAACGACTGAAAGGAAAACCACTTCACTACAAATAATATATTGTGCTTTTTGCCCCCCCAAACCAATCTCAGAGATCATGGCCACATTAAGACATTAGCTTGCACTTAAATAAACACAAATTTGCAATATGAAAAGATTCTCAATGTGTCCATAAAATTGTTTAGCAGTTGTGCTTTACAAAGTAGTTGCATTTAGTGGCAGCAGATTTGCCTTCAGTGTCTAAATATGATGCTGAAATTATTTCTGTTCCCCTGGTATAAACCCCACCTGTAGATCCATCATTACAGGCTGGTTTCCAGCACACATCTGTCCCCCCTCAGACTCCCTGCTGGCAGAGGTTTCACTGGGGTTACTGCATGTAAGAGCAGGTAAGACCAATTAAGCCATGATTATGCAACAATTAGCTTTAATCATGAGCAACCCTGTCAGGCCTAGATTCAAACTGGAAATCCAATTAGGAAAAGGCCTGTGACCCATTAACATTGTCCTCATAGCATGTGACACTCCAATGAAACAGTATCACATTTTCTGGAGGAAACTGTTCAATTATTAATTCATAAACTGTTTGGAATAAAGACTGAGTATTTTATTTCATTTCACTGCATTCAAATAGAAACAATTAAGCCTCTACTTTCTACTCCCAGAAGTGCTGATTGAATATATAAGACAAACAACCCCGAACATGACAAGCAGTGCGTGTTCCTGCCAGAGCACTTAGGGTGTGTGAGAGATTTGTTACCATGAAAACTAAATGCTAATGTTGAATTTCATTTTCCTTAAAGTGATGTTTACATATGCAAAGACTTTGTTTAAATATTGGGGAAAAAAGATTGAAACACCAAAATCCACAACTTAGTACAGAATAGTTAATTTAAAATATAAATATCACAGTGAGCACCTGAGCCTTTCCTTCCAGATTTTAGGGGTCTGAGTGCTTATTTCATATTTCAATCACCATTCAGTAATTTGAAAGGGATCTAGTTTCATCCATGAATTACTTAAGCTGAACTACATTAAAATGGAAAAAACCAAAACAAACAATTAGTATTAACTTTAGCCTCGTTTAATCTACTTTTTTGGTGTAAGTACATCAAGCAGAAGTTCACGCATTGCCCTGAACATCCATCTAAGTTAACTGTGAATTTTAGACTGCAAATATTTCTTCTGGAAGAATATTTCTTTCAAAATGGTGGTGATTATTTCCCAGTTCAAAGACATTTACCATTCTGCACATTTTGACTTGCCACTGTTTATTAATTACAATTAGGACTTATATAGGATAATTTTATAGGTATTTTATCAATACCACAAAATACCCAAGCAGATCATTGTTTTGTTGTACTGAAAACTAAAACTATGTATATAAGACTCCCAAATTATAACTCTTCCCATGTCTTGCACTGTTAAATTTTTATTATAAAACAGACCTTAAAAAAATAGAAAAATTATAATTGAAACAGATTTCTGTGGAACTTAGATTTTTTCCTCTCACGCAAGAAAAATCCCTTCTTAGAAACCATTGACTTTTTTCAAGTGAAATGAAGTTTGCATCAATAATGTCATAACCAAGGTACCCAACACTGCTTATATCTTGGGCAGTGCATTCTAGTGTCAGTTAGTGATTCTCTTTCCTTTAAAGTCATAGAGATCTTGGCAGAAGTTTAACATTCAAAAAATCATTGGAATGGCCCAGTTAGAGACCCTGTACCAGCAGAATCCCCATCAGTGGCTGTAAGTACCAAAGAGCTGTTAGAGAAGAAACAAGCACAACGAAACCACTCTCCTCCTTGGCCCCACAAAATTCCCAAATGATTTCCAAGAGAAACTTTAAGGTCTTGACACTTTAATTAAAGGGAAACCAAAGCATTAGTCCCAAGTTAATGAAATTACTCAGTTCTGGTCTCAAATGCCAAACACTGCTGACATTACCAAGAGTTGTACAAGCACCAATCCACCTCCTGCTGCGGGTGCTCTGCATGGAGCCTCCTGTGCTCTTGGCAAGTTCCCTCTTAACTCTTGCACAGTCAAATCCTATCATAAATCCCAAAGTGAATGAGGGAAAGCATTGCAGGAATGCCTGCAGGGTAAAGGAAACCCTTAAGCAACAACACAACTCCCAACTCTCCCCCTTTAACAGGGCTGTCTGTTCTGAGGAAGACAGCAACAGCTATTGAGAAAAGTAAAGGAAAACAAACATTTTAAACTCTTAACATTTATGTAATTTTTTTCCTGTCATTTACATCATCTCAGCAACAATCAAAGGTAGTTTTTTAAATTAAATATTATTTCAGTAGGTCCCTCTTCCAGGAAATCAAAGCATTTGCATCTAAAAATCAGTAATTTTATTATCAGTAGTTTCTGCAAGTGATTATAGCAAGAGTGTCACTGAAGACAGACTGTTATTCTAAAATCTGTCATTATTTACACTCGGAGACAGAAAGAAATATATAAATATGCAAAGCACATGTACAATTAGAGTTAGGATCAAATGCATCCTACTTCCCAACATCCTTCTGTACTGGTTTTCAGTCTTGGGGGCCTGTTACCTTATTATTCTTGGCAGCGTGCAATGGCTCAAAATAAGCCTTGTTCTTCAGCATAAAGAAACCCTTTGGATGCTCTGTGAAGTAATTTTATCAAGTATCAGTGGCTTCAAGTATCAATCTATTTCTAGAAATGCATGCATTGGGTGTCTTGATTTAACAAAGCTGCAAAGATGGATGAAAAATCATATATAAGTTGTCTACAATTTGGTCTTGCAGCTGTATGAGTATTTCCTATACAGCTTTATTTGTAGTTAAAATTCTTAAGCATTTTCTTATTTTCTCCCTGTAATGTAATAGATAATGTGATGATAGCTTTAGTTTCAGACTTTCCCAAACTTATTCAAAGGTGACAGACCTACAGGGAGAAAACAAGAAAAAATTAAAACAATACATGGATTTCATCTAGAAAGAAGTTTTTTCTTTTTACCATTTTCAAGCCAGAATTGCTTAATTACAAAATACATAGCCCTTTTAAATTAAATTCCATCAAAACCAACTAAAGAACACATTTTAGATCACATCCAGTTAATCTTGGATCATATTCTTAACATTTGAGTCACAGAACATTAATTCCTTCTGTAGAAGGAAAGAGGCATCATATTCTGAAGATACATATTCTGTGCTGCTTAATGCCACTGTGCACCTGAGGCCAGTCCCACTGGACACGAAGCTGCACGTTGCCATCCCAGTTCCAGAGCCACAGGCACACTCAGCACTTCCCAAATCCACACTTGGTGGCTGGCACATCATCTGCTTCCCTGTCCACAGGCACTAATGGGAGTCTTGACCCTTCCCCCAGCCCTCAAGTCTAATGGGAATTAGAAATAATTTCTTTGATATTGCTGTTCTTCAACAGAAAGCTGAAACTGGCCCGTTATTTCAGGGCAAGGCTGAAAGCTGCTTCCCTTCAGGACAGTTTTTGGGGGAATATGACAGCTAGGCAGCTAAACAAACTCTCTACTGGTCAGCCAGTATATCCCCTTTCCCAAGGGGACACTGGACTTCTTATGCTATTCCTCAGAAAAATCTGCGTGTCCTGTTCCAGTAACGTGAAGTCCCCAGGCAATCTAGTCCAGTGCTTCACTGTATTTACCACCATAAATCGTTTAATCTGTCATCTGAACCATTCTTATTGAGTTTCTACCTTATTACTTCTTGTGCTAACAGGTTGTTTTGTTATTTGGTATATTTTTTGGTCTTTTTTTTTTTTTTTTTAAACAGAATTCTATTTTAAGGATGCACCCTGTCTCCCCTTAGGGTTCTTTTCTGTGTACTACACAATTTCAGTTTTCACCTTTCCTTTGAACACTTTCATAGATTTCTAATTATTCTTACTGCTCTAGTGTAGATGCTCCCCTTGTTTCCAGAGGAGCTGTGATCAAACTGAACACAAAACTGCAGCCAAAGCCATGTGCCATCTGAACAAAGTAAGAGGAATATTCCACAGCCTCCATGCAATATTCCTGGTTTACACTGCAATAGAGCTTTCAGCTGTTCAGCAATATTATGGCATTTTCAAGTCATGTTAAGCTTGTTTTACACAACATACCCTACAGCCTACTCTAATTAAAAGCCATTTGATCAAATATTTCTTATCTTCTTGATCTGTATTTGTGCACTGGATCATTTTTTAAAGGCAGAGTTTTGTACCTTTTCTTACATTGCATGTTATTTATTCAGATCAATTCTCCAATAGGACCTCCTATCCTCAGCTTCAACTGCTATTCCAACCCCACCCAACCCAAGTCACTTGATCTGTCAGTTCTGTCAGCTTATTTTCTGTTCCATTTTCCAGGTCATTAATGACAATATATCCCAGCAAAATGCCTATTCAATACATCTGCAAACTTTAATCTGTTTTTCCTTGATTTAGAAAAATTTATGTCAGGCCAAATTTCTACAGTTTCTCACAGGAACTATCTCTGAGACAGTACCCAAAGCCTTTCTAAAAACAAAGAGCTCTTATATCTTAAGAATAAGATAAAGGTACTACATTTACTGCTTCTCTTCTATCCATACCTCCTATCCTTCTATGGATGCAATTTAGAGTGGATTGAAATACTTTTTCCTTGCAAATCCATTTTCACAGTTACTTCTTTTCCTGGTTTCTTGCAGATGTTCAGTACAATTTCAGTTATTCACTGCCAGCTTCCTCAGGAATTTAAGTTACACTGTCTAGTCTATCATTTCTTAGCTTTTACTTTTTATCTCTTTTATTTCTTAGCTTTTACTTTATCCTTTTCCCTTCTTTAGACTGTAGTCTTATATCTGCATAACTGGTATTAATTTTCTTAGCTACGTGTCTGGAGTTTTATCATACCAGGGAAGGACTGCAGGAATAAGCATTCTCAGTACTGTCTGTCAGTCATCTTCTCTGAATATCAACTCAGTGCTTTCTTAGCCACCTTATTACAAACACAAAATGATTATTTCGTTTAAAACCCTTCCTAACTATTTTGGGATCTCATCTTTCCCATTCTTTCCCCAGTATGCCTGTGCTAATTTATATTCAAATAATTCAATTCAATAATCTGATTAAGCAATCATTTGGTTTCAGCTTCCCTTCTGCTTGAGAGCACAGAAACAGCAGTTCTTGTAAATTTTTTACACTTTCTTCCATAGAACTGAGGAGAAGCTTGGGTTTAATATATGTATCCATGTGATATTTCAACCCAAAGTATTATTAATTACAAAAGCTGTATTTGTATGACCACTTGATTTTACTTCTGTACTTTTAATACACACAATGGCTCTAATTGTAAAATCTGTTCCACAGAAACAGACAATGACTTAACTCCAGAAATGTCCAGTGCACCTTTAACTAAAGTTTTATACAAGTAAAACTGCAGAAAATTAAACCGGGTTGTAATATATTATATGTAGAAACATAATTTAGTGAATATAAAGAACCTGCAATTGTCCTGCTAATAACTACTAAAAACAATCAAATTTAGAATATACTCTGAGAGGAACCTGAGAGAATGAAAATATAAAAATAGGGAAAGTATATTTCCACAGCATAATGAAATTCCCATTATAAAAAGTTCTCTACAATTTTAATGACCTGTGAGTGCTTTTTAATTAATTTAAATGTTTAAAGCAGTACTCTATACACATTCTTAATCTAAGAATATTTATGCTATTGATACTGGCTTACTAAGGATCAGATATGTAAATAGTTTAGCCTAATTGCTTGTTACTGTACAATTTAATTGAGTCTCGTAACAAAGATTGTAAAATCATGATAATACATTCCCTCAGAAAAAAATCCAGTTGCTTTTTCACTGTTTCACTGATAAACTCCACATCAAAAGGGACCCTATGTTTTAAATTATGTGTCAGCTTTTACAGGATATTACAAAAACACAATATATATCTGTCCTTGAAGCAAATGTTCTTGCTCAGCTATGAGTCATATTTGCATCTACTTTAAAGCACAGGCATTTGTTAGATCACTGTTCAGCTACAAGACAAAAAGACATGTTAAATCATTTCCATCACCATAGTTCACTCCTATGTAACAGCACAGTTAATGCAAACATTT
Organism: Chiroxiphia lanceolata; assembly: GCF_009829145.1. NCBI lineage: Eukaryota > Metazoa > Chordata > Aves > Passeriformes > Pipridae > Chiroxiphia > Chiroxiphia lanceolata. Next base: position 6,614,702 of record NC_045643.1, on the reverse strand, counting down.
ATAATTTTGTCTCAAGGATACAATCCCATGACAATATAATGGCTTTTTACTGAATATGATATAATCAAAATGCCTACATTTGAAAATTGGATTAAGGGTTCACTCCGAACTCTAAATGTTCACCTACATTTACTGAAAAGAGCTAAACAACACTAGACAGTGAATTTTACCTAGATTTCCCATATCTTCTGTTTTCTCTATTTTGTCATAAATGAACTGTGTAAATATAGAACTTTTTAACTGCATTTATTTCTTCTGTATATTCCTCACCTGAATTCCATGAGCTGACCAATTTATGCTCTCTCACTTCCTATGCAGTATAAAGAGAACTTAAATGAATCAATCTTAACACGTATAAATCAATTTTACCCTCCCCAATAAAACATTTAAAGTGTTATTTTCATCACTGTAACGAAAAGCAAGACTTATTAATGGCACACTCTTCAATGAAGACATTCCCATGCTGAATCACTGTAAGTCACATAAGACACAGCAGAATTTAAAAGATCTTGTGATATAGGTCAAAGGAGATGGGACACCACATAAGTCTGATTCCAAATACCACAGCAATTGATCTAAGGAAGTCATTTATACCTCATGCTTTTGACAGAAACAAATACTCAGACGACTAAACTGTTGGATAAGAAGGCACTATTTTAATAAAATAAACTGTATTAGAATAAATTGTATTAGAACTCAATAAATGCACACTATAGGACAGAGTTCTGTATCTTTTGTTTTAAACACAATTTTATCTCACCTCTTTGCACTCTACAAACTCATCATTCCCTCTGCCATTTATTATAACAGTCTAAGCAACAATTCACACACACTATCCAAGGTAGTATCCTTTACTAGGGGAAAGAAAATATTTAGAAATAATAGATCCAGGAAATGTGAAGTGAAAAAGAACTATTGTTCCATTGCTGGAAGAGATGCTAATGTCACACCTCAAGTTTTAGATTATCACTTAGCCACAGTAAAATCTAGTACATTCAAACATGTCTATATTTTCTGATGTCTTATTTCTGGAACTACTCCAGTTTTCTAATCCATTGATTAAATAAAGACATCAGGGCCTCTGGTAGGACTCATTTGGGAAACATAAGATCTGCAGCAACACAGATGGTTGCCAGAACCAGTCAACTCACAGTGCTCATGAATTTCAAAGAACAAGAAAGAGCCAGGCAGGCTCACTGTCTGTGCAGAGTTTATATTCTGAGGGTGAAGCACAACTCCACTGAAATGTACTATAAAAATCCTGATGACTTCAGTAGAAACAGGAACAAAAAAATTATTTCTTGGGTTAGGAAATTTTATCTGTTCACAAGTCAAAATGAAGAAAGGAGATACGTGTAAGAGTTTAAAGATGGAAGTTTTTAACCAGTGGATGAAAACCAGGGAAAGTGGAGATGGACTGGCTGGCAGGTGCCTCAGTAATATTCAGATACCAACAGGTGGGGAGACAGTACAGGGAATTATTTCCTATATATGGTGAGAAGTGGTTCAGAAAGCAACAGTAGGTAGACAGACAGACAGATGGACAGAGAGATAGATAATTTCGGTGTTCAGGAGAAAGAAAATGGAGGAAAACAAATATAATTGTATGTTTGTCAGTGGAGAGGTGCACTGCCAATAGAAGAAATGCTCTTGCAAACCAAATAGAAACAAAAATAAATTACCATGGCCATACTCTTGTGGAGACAAGCAAAGATTGAAGCTGATTCCAACTATATCAGCATCAAGTCAAGATTTTCTCCTTCCCAAAACCCACAGTTTAACTGTACTTCTCAAACAGAAATATGACAATGAAACAGGTTCAAGGGCTTATGAAATTTTAGGTATTCAAATGTTTACCTTGATCTGGAAAAATAAACCCCACTGTTATATTGTCAAAAAATGCAACCTCAATAAATAAACCCATTGGAATAAAATAAGTAAAGCAAACAACTCCTTTCCACAATAAAAAATATTCAATCATTAATTAATTCTGATTTTGCACAACTTCCAGACCAAAACAGTAACACACCTCTGGCATACTCAAGTTCAGAAGCTTTGACCAAAAATCACTGATTTTTTTGTCCTTAGTCTCCCAGATAATGTACTTTTTAGACCCATCTGGAACAGACAGTCTGAAATGCTTGAAAACTTTGCAAGTACTACAGAACAGATCAGGATTTCTCAAGTTACAAAAGAAACACAACAGAGCAAGAAGCATTTATAGCCAATGCTCTTCCACTGCAGGGTGATTACATCAGATTCTCAAAAAGTATCATGCTAGCTTCAACTAATCAGAGTTCCTACAATTCCCTGAAATATTAATTGCAATAAGAACTCATAATGAAAATAAACTTGTTACCCACCTTTCCTATTTACTTCTACTAAGTAGTAAATCTTACTTCTACTTCTTTTAAACACATTGGACAGGCATCTTTCACCACAGCTCAGTACCAGTTTAAAGTGGGTTAGATACTGAGCAACTGGAAAGAACACTGTGTACCTTCAGATCTCTCTTGCCCATCTTCTTCTCTGCATCTTTGACTGGATCAGATGAAGAACTTGCAGCAACAATGATTTTCTGCTGCCTGGCTTCCCGAAGAGCTTTCTGGGTGGGACCTTCAAAGTCTTTCTTCCTTGTACAATCATGGACTACGAAATAAAACCAACAAAAATATCATCAGAATGCTTTTTACTTACTCTTTTGGAAGATCTCTTTACTTAATATTATGCAGACACATGAAATTATCAAAGAAATACCATTTTAAATAAAGAGATATTGAGGTTACTGTGCCATCCATATAAAGTATTCCAATACCACATGTAGCTCTGCTCCACAAATGATTCTGGGTTGATCTGATTTAGCTTACCCAAAGGGTATCCTAGGCTTTGCCCCAAAAATGCAGCAATCTTGCAGTATAGAGAGAGTCACAGTGAAATGGAGGCATTCTTTCATGTCCCATAGAACCAGGAGGAATATCAGCCCACTGCACATCCTACCCAATATCCATCACCAATGCATTATTCTGATTTACAGCCCACATTTCCTTTTGCTTCCCTGCACTGTCTCCCAACCCACCTTTCCAACAAGGAATTATTTATGAATTGGTAACTCAAAGAAATCCTACACAGGTAACAGCTGTAAATCAAAGAGGTTGAAAGGAATAGGAGCAGGAGCACAGCCCATGTAGACTACAATACAATGCATCTGCCATGAGTGGCAGAAAGGACACTGTTCTCTGACAGTCCTTGTATTGGCAGCTCACACGTGTCCAATACAGTCCTTTGTGATCCCTGTATCTCGTTGCAATGCTCTGTTAGATGTACATGGATCTACAAGAAAAAAAAAATGTAACACTGAATTCCAACAGTGTGTGGGAACTTACATCCCTCCAGTTCTTGGGGAAAAAAAAAAATCTCTGCTTGAAAAAACACATTATACAACTAAAATCCAGACTAAAACAAATGTACTTCACACTACCCAATTCTAAATGCTTGTCCTTGTAAAATGGTTTTATTAATGCAAACTTGCTGATTTAAAAGGTGGAAAAAAAAAATCCCACTCCCTCCACTCTTGAGACAAAAAAGGCAGACCAAGCAAACACAAAACCTCCTTGTATACCCAACTTGAGTAAAGCTAGAATTAATGGAAAGAACTGTGCCTGGATTAACAAAACATCTGTATTCTCACTGCTTTAAAAGTTACAGCTACTGTCACAGATACCCTGAATAATTACTTTCTCTAAGGAATGGTACACAGCAAAATTGTTTTATATATCAAACACTTGCTACTCACTTAGTAACTGCTATCTACCAACATGTTGCTCACGGAGTATTTGGTTTGTTGGTGCTTTTGAAATACACGTAAACTAAGAGTTATGACAGTTGAAGAGCTTTAAAAGTCAATAACTATTACCAAAACAAAAAAAAAGGAACAAGTTCCAAAGATCTGTTGCACTAAGCCAGCAGCTTATGTTTACACATTTTCTATTCTGGTGGCGTTGTACAGGTAATGGGGACAAACAGGCCCGAGCACTTCAACTGGTGCATTTTAAATTTCTTTTTGCATGACCTTCTAACTGCAATTGCATCAGATAAAAGAAAGGAAAAGCACAGTTACCAGTCTCAGCAATGAGTTAATTCAACCATGAGTAAAGAAACTCATCGAGTTCAACTTTTGAATATAATTGGATAATAAATAAGCAGCTGTTGCTTTTAGGAAATATAAGAAGAGTACTGAGCAAGTAGCAGTTTTATAACATGTTTATAGAACCAGCTGTTACAGCAGCATTCAACTTAGGTTTATAAGAAACCCAGAATCAACAATGCTTAATTCCTGCAGGAAAAGGTGGTCTTTTCTCAGAGCACCACTTAACACTGTGTTTTGATCCTTAAGTAATGGTGTGAGAGCTCTGTTAATATACATCAATAACCTAAATAAAATATCAGCTCTCTCTCTCGTAATTAGACTCCTCTATGTATGGTCTTGCTATCATATCAGGAAGGACTAGATTTAAAACAAAAATAGTGTTTAACACAAATCTTAAAAAAAAAAAATCCCAAATTACTTTTTAAGAAGTAATCTGTACTCAAAATACAACTTTTCTTTCACAGCTGATTTCTGAGTGACCATAGGAGAGAGAGAACCAGTCCATGAGAGGACAGAGTCCTCACCAGAACTGTAAACTAGTTCCTCTCCAACTACTACATGTTCTTCATATCAACTTGAAACAAGCAAGGCAAGAATTAGGAAATAAAACTCAGGTTTCTTTAAGTTTCTTAAAAATTATTACAAGTTTTTCTCTTGAAGGTTTTGTGTACAAAACCAAACAGCAGCCTGACAATGAGACAGCAAAAAACTCCTAGTAAATAAATTACATGCTCTGTATTGTCGATTCTCTCCTATCCTCTTCAATTGCTTGAAATGCACCAGGCTGAAAGCTCCCACATCAAATGCCTGAGTAATAAAGTCCAGAATAGTTGATCTAAATTTAACATTAAATATTGTTAATTTTTTTCTACCTAGCTGCCAGACACAAATTTACAGTGCAAACTCATGGTGAATATTAAGAAGCTTCCCTTTGTTCTTTATTGTGCACTATATGACTCACTCAAAAAAAGCAACTCCAAGCAAAAAAACAAACCCACAGTCACAAAATGGTTTGCATTGGAAGGGACCTTAAAGCCCATCCCATTGCAATCCCCTGCCATGGGCATGGACACCTTCCACTAGCCCAGGTTTCTCAAAGACCCATCCAACCTGCCCTTGAACACTTCCAGGGATGGGGCAGCCACAGCTTCTCTGGGCAACCTGTGCCAGGGCCTCACCACCCTCACAGTAAAGAATTTCTTCCTAACAGCTCAGTTTGAAGCCATTCCCCCTTGTCCTGTCACTACACACGCTTGTTAAAAGTCTTTCTCCAGCTTTCTTGGACTGGATGTGCAAAACCTCCCAATTCAGCAAACCTAAAACTAACTAAAAGCCACTCTCAGTGCCCTTGAGCCAAAGACAGCATTCCAGGTGTTCCTCAGGCACGTCAGGCTGTGGGACAGACACAGCATCAGGAGCAGTGAAGGGCAATCCCTGCTGCTGGGCAGAGCCACCCTCTCTCCTTCAGGCTCTGCACTGCAGTGAAAGCAGACACCTGGCCAGCAAAGGCACCTCACCCTGGCCAAGGATCACTTGGCACTCTGAGCAGGGACTGTCTCCTAACCAGAACACACCAGTGCAGAAGAGTCAGCAACGAACAAATGCAGCTGTAGGTCAGCTTACAGCACAGATCTGCAACTGCAACAGCACCAGTTCCTGCCAAACTAACAAATTTAGAGGAAACTGAAGCCAACATTTCTTCAGTATCCAGGCACTGCTTGTTTCTCAAGGCTGCATTTATACTGTCTGAGGAACAGAAAAAAAAAAAATCAAGAGGCAACAGAACATGATCATCTTTCAAGAGTCAGCAGAAAGTATTTGGATAAGAGACAATATCACCCACTGAGACATAAGTATGACCTACAGAGTGCAATAAAAATTATGTACTATTAGAGGACAAAACACTGAAAAGAAATGAACTGAAATACTGATTAATTTATGATACCCAAGATATGAAGCAAATTAAGATTTGTACAAGCATGCGGGTGGCTGATGAGCTTAATTTATGTTGGAGATTGAGTGACAAGGGGCTTTTCATATAATTAGTTATCAAGTGGCTCCCCTGCTTGTCACTTTTTGGTGTTATAAAGTGCTCTTAAGATTTTTGGAGAATAAACAAGAGTGAACAGCCAGAGAGTAGTTTTTAGAATCACTCAAACAACAAATAAAAGTATGTTTAGTACAAAAAGGAGACACATGGGGCATCCACACTGTAAGACACGAGCATGGGAAAGAACCCACATTATATATCCTCAAGTCAGAGTCTATTTTAATAGTCAAGGAAATGCTTGTTAAGCCTCTTCACTCAACCACAAACAGAAAAACACAAAAAGAAACCAAACATGTTTATGTGGCTACTATTCTTTCTCTCAGCTTTGTCTTTTCTAGAGGAATTTTACACAAAAAGAAGTTAACTCCATGAACAGGGGAACTAATGAAACAAACCACAAAATAAACAGATATTAAAATTGGCCCAGCTGGAACAAATGCTTCACCTGGAAGTTGTATAATATTTGTAGGGTTCTCTCATTTCAAATAAACAGCAATCTCTGATGGGAGTCCTGCTCCTGACTACAGCAGACAAATAAAGACTTTGTTGTCAGAGGATGGAGCTCACCATTTACCCTTTTCATAATCTCATTTATTTTCAGGAGAATTTAAGAAACCTGTATTTTTTGAGACTTAT